>NW_026844225.1:8038744-8784898 GCF_029955315.1 Cylas formicarius | reverse complement strand
ATATATATATATATATACTATATATATATATTATATATGATATATATATATATATATTATATATATATATATATATATATATATATATTATATATATATATATATATATATATATATATTATATATATATATATATATATATATATATATTATATATATATATATATATATATATATATATATATATATATATATATATATATATATATATATAATATATATATATATATATATATATATATATATATATATATATATATATATATATATATATATATATATATATATATATATATATATATATATATATATAATATATATATATATATATATATATATATATATATATATATATATATAATATATATATATATATATATTCGGCTATATACTTTTTAATTACCTGAAGATAATTTGTTTTTTTTTGTTTTGTGCTTTGTTTTGTCTATTTCATGGTATTTAAATCATATCTTACAATAACTCTATGGAGAGATTGACAATCGCTACGTTTTTTCTTTCATTATCCTGAATATTGAGGTTTTTATAAGTAAGGTTTCTTTAAAGAATCATCTACATATTAAACAATCATACACAATTTATTTTGCTTCGTTGCATCTTTTGCATAACGGGCAAATTAGTTATGCACTTTTAAGAAGCTTTTTTGAAATGCAGTAAAAATTCAACAGACACTACAATTATAGCAATTCGAATCAAAACTTTTTGGAAATATAGATCCGTTGATGAGAAGTATTACTTTTAACTACCTACATCCAAATTTTCAGTTTCACAATAATTTATGCAACGTATTGAATGGATTTCGCTTTTAGTATATGTTATTGCTTTTCTTATGCGGTTTCTACTACAAAAATCCTTGACGGCTTCTTTAAAATTCATGTATACCTAACTTAGTTTGGAATGGCAGATTTTCAAAAAGTTTTCTACTGTCATTATGGCTGCAAACTGGAATCAATGTTGTGGTGGGATTTCTCTTACGTTATATAATGTTAGTGCATCGGTTAAATGAGAAAAGTTTCCTATTGAATCGAGTTGTTTTCGAATTCGTACGTAATTTAGTTTTCGACATGTTTGAAGATCTATCGAAACGGATGCACGTTCGGACATGTTTCTTTATTTACGGTCTGTTTGCTTATAAATAGACGAATATATGAGTGGAAATACCGCGGATCATTTTACTTTACATTTCACGCTCCATTTTTCAGGAAAATCCGTTTAAACGCAGAATATTTGAAGTGTTCTCGAGAGACGGAAAGGGTAATTTGACATTTGAGGACTTCTTGGATATGCTTTCAGTTTTCAGTGAAGCGGCACCACGTGATATTAAAGTGTTTTACGCCTTCCGTATATACGGTGAGCATAATCTTTTACCGATTTGCTTAAAAAAAAAGTGTATAGGATGGGCCGTTTATCTTGGGACAGTGCCTTATCTCAGAAACTATAGGCAACAGAGCCAAAAGTAAAATACAGGGTGTTTCATTTTTTGTGTGCAAGTATCAACTTTCTTATTTTAAGTGGAACACTTGGTATAGTCCTTCTTTTTTGAATTCTGTACAAAATTTACAATTTACAATTACAACCTTATATAAAATTGCCTTAATTTTTAATGCTAAATATGACAAGATTATAAAAATGGGTAGGTTTCATTTAAAAAAAATTTTTCATTCGTGTACCCTGTATTAATATGTCCTTCGGCGACAACAAAACTTACTCAAGTGAAACAGTAAATGCCTCCGAATGAAGAAATTGGCAGATATTTTAAGTAATGCAAACGTCATTTTTCGCATAAAAAATTAAAAATGTCCAAAACGGTTACACTTAGGTATATATATGTCAAGAATTTTATATAGAATGCAAAAACCAAGTAGTATACCAGGTGTGCCATTTAAAATAAGAACGTTGAGATTCACACACGAAAAATGAAACAAACTGTATATACAAAATTAAAATAAATTAAAAGTTCCGAATACCCAAATTAACTTTTGCATTTAATTTTTGTCTCCATCCCTTATACTTTCTGAGGTAAGGTTGTGTCCCAAGATAAACAGCCCGCCCTATACAGTGTGTGTAATTTTCAAGACTTTTTGTGAAACGAACGATAGCATAAATAGATTTTTGGAAAAGTTCCATTTTAACGTACTGCCTGTATCTGTTGGATTTGATAACGTATCGAAAATAACCGTTGCTTGTTTAGTTTTTAGCGTAGAATTCATAATAAATATACGAGGTCAGGTCAAAAAGTTATTGGACACTACTGTTGTAAATGCTACGCCGTCTACAGGGTGGCGTATTCAGATAATGCCCCAAATTCTAATATTACTTTTATTTAAAAATTGATTCCAGTTAATGAAGGCACGAAGTATTAATTATACAATTAGTTTACTTTTTAGAAAGAATCAAAAAATGCACCACAATATAGGGTGTCCAATTTAGAATTTCATTGTTGATAGTTGTAGTAGGGACACCCTATAGTTAAAACAACAAACTCAATTTAAACCCCACAACATTTGTATAATTTTATTTGGAAGAATTTGGTTTTTACAAAATATTTCTTAGTCCACCCCTGATTCAGGCCACAGTGTACACAGTCTACTCAAATAGAAATAGAAAAAATCTCCACCCGATTAAGACTATTTGTTTGAAGGATGATGTAAGGGAGTTGTTACAACTATTTATTTGGACTTCCATTACCACTGCCAATAAAAACGTCGATATAATTAAAAATGAAGACAATGACAAAAACAAATAATTTAGAGAATAATGTGTTATTTCAAAAAAACAACAACAACACCTTGTATTTTCAATAACGTATCTTTTTGAATTAAAAGTCTATGTCTAATCACTTTGGCCATTTTTTATAAGATCAATTTTAGAGTTTTTCAATGAATTTTTATAAACGGCACCGAATTCTACTTGAAAAGTTATATAAGTTTTCAGCTTTTTAAATAAAGAAGATACAGGGGGTACTCTGAAAAGTGTTGTATCTCAAAAACCGAAATTGCTTCTGAAATCCCGATTGTTCCATGTTTCGTTTCGCAAATCCGTATCTTTTTTAGAAAAGGAAATACCGATACAAGTGCACATAGTTTCCATTTTTACGGATTGTCTTGGTTATTTGTTATAGTCAGAAACTAGGGTCAGTGGAAAATCTGAAAAAAATTCGTGGAATGTTACTAAAAGCCTCGAAAAATGTTTATTAACGCTATATTAATGTGTTTATTTTCTTGATAACAATAACATAAAGTATACTCAATTGGATTTAACTATTTTCTATCGTGAAAAAATTTTTGTATACTAAACAAAAAAATTTGTCTGTATTCTGATTTCGAGGGAGTAGGAGAGTCTTGAAGTTCCTTCCGTTAAAATTGTGTTTCAGATTTCGATAATGATGACCATATAGGTCCAGAAGATATAGATTCCGCACTTAAATTGCTCACTGGACAAGAACTAACCGTAGAAGAGAGACAACAGATTGTTGAAAAAGTAATAGAAGAATCTGATGTCGATGGTGACGGGAAACTTTCTTACATGGAACTCGAACATTGTATAACGAGAGCTCCCGATTTCTTGTCCACTTTCCATATACGCGTATAATGTGAAAATTAGTTAATTAGGGTATGTTGTTTTGGGTATTAATAAAAACGTTTCGTAGAAGAGAATAGCTTTATTTATAGAAAAATTAAACAAGCTAGATCACAGAGTTAGTAGATAAAGACAGATGAAGATCGTCTGTTGTATTGTACTTTGACGTTAGGTTTGACAAATTTGGGGTTGAACGGCCCTAATGCGTCTTCGTTCGTCGAGGAAGGGGATTTATGTTCCTTTAAAATGTGTAGCTGCTTGCACATCGAAAACACTCCTGCAACAAAAATAATATAAAAAGGTAAGGAAAAACAAGTTTTTCTAAATATAAGCTGAAATGGAAGTCTAGAAATTTGCGATATCTATCAATGCAAGTAAAATTCTTTTATTATACATAATGTACAAAATCTAGCTCTCTAAAACCCCAAATAAAGCTACGAAACGTCGACTTTTAACATAGTCTTTCGAAGCGTGTAGGAGCTTGGCTACATTTTTCAATACGTTCTTGGAGAGGTACTCGATTTTTAAACAATGCTTCTGGATTGCTTTTTGATTTCAATGACAGCTGCTTGCAGACTTCCAGACAATTCGTGGGGGAAATCAACACTTTTTTCGTATTTTACAAAACAACATCGGAATATCCTAAAGTTCAAAAAGTATATTTTTTCTGTGGAAAGGAATAATCAGCGGAGTAGACGACTTTATAAATTAGTAAGCATATCAAAATAATTATATTGAAAAACATTAAATATCTTAATAATCACTAAAAAATCGTAGTAATCTTTAAAAAATCACCGAAATTATATTATTAAATCCGAATTAATCCCTCTATTTGACATAATCTACATCGACTCTAAATGCCTATGCAAAAATAAAACATATCTTCTTAATAATAATATTCTGCGGATATGTATGTATTTTATACATGTTGGGGTTTTCCTACTGACGTGCGAGAGATTAGAATCAATAAATTGGTAGATATCCATCTATCTATTTATTTGGAATAAAAATGGAAAAATTATAAAGAAAAATTTGAATGTTGTACTTTAGGCGCAAGCTCTAAAAACGATGCTAAAAATTTTTGTTATATAAATTATTTATTGTAAAACACGGTTATTTCATAGTGCCTATAAGTTTCGGTGTTTGCCGAGCTTTTATTGTTAGTTATTATTTCTTTTTATTGGGCATTATGTGCTTATAAAGCATAAATTCTGAAGCGAGACTTCTTTAAAAAATCTTGACAGGAAACAACAATCCTAAACTAGCTGATAAAATTAATGTACTGACTGGACCATATTTTGTATAACTTGTTGCCGGTTTACCTTACCTCCAAATCTGAGTGTTATAAAAAAAGTGTGAAGGAAAAAGTTGTTTCCAGTAAAATGATCTTGAATTTTGTGTATTATTTCAATTGTCACTCAATTATAAGCAGGGTGGCCAATAAAGTTACATTTTTCAAAATAAATAAAATAAATATCTATATATCGCTCTCTAATTCACCGGGATTAAGGTCTTTGTTACGTTGCATTTAAAAAATTTTAACATAATTTTAAAAATTGAAATATTTTTATGAAATACACGTTGCTGCCATGCAAAATGTTTATTTAATTTAACTATTTTTTTTAAACAAACGCTCTTTATAGTTTTGCATTTTCGGATAGACTTTAAAAAGACAAATCCAGCGATATATATTTCAAATTTATTGGTGATTGTTATCAATTCCGAGGAAATATTAACTCAATTCATTACATTTCTTAGCTCTTTTATGAAATTGCTGGTTATTTGAAATTCCGTTAAATATTGTAAAAAAAATATATTAGAAAATAAATAAATGAATAAATATTATTTCAATCAATCATTGAGGTGTTTTCTCATTTGAAAATGTATAGAAAATGTTTATATTGAAAATAATAAAAGTCCGAAGGTATAGAGCCAAATTTCCTGAAACCTCCACCCATCTAGCAGCTTCAGATCTGGACTTAAACAAGCGGATTTTAATTTAAGGTTAGAGTTTTGTAACTTGATGGATAGATATTTCTTGGATAACATCTTTCAAAATGTCATTTGGACTGACGAATTGATATTTAAAAGAGCAGTAACATTCCTGGAACAGAACATCCCTATTTGATAAACAAAATTGCTTTCGAAAAATCGTCGCTGGGCGGGTTAAGTTCGAAGGGCCTAGTTTTTGAATTTGCGACGTACATTTTTGAAAAATTTTCTGCGTCTTCTTGTTTTAGGTCGCGTAAACCGGTTTGGAGAAATGATTTTTTCTTAGATCCTGGCAAACGCGATTTTTTATTTTTTGAAAATACTTCCCGACTCCCCAGTCGTCCCAATTTCGATAGGTCCCGTCAGGGAACAAAGCTTTATACGTGTGCCAAAAATGGAATAGATAGTTTCAACTTTCGAACACTTATCGTTTTTCATAGGAATGTAAAAAAATTGTCGAAAAAAGAAAAAAAAAAGATGGACGCTGAGTTCTGATCGCTGTCATTTTTATTGACTTGTGTGTTCCGCGGGCTTATTAACGGGAGCCAAATTTGAACATGGTTCGTCAAACCGCTCGAAACTTATGGCCAATTAATACCGCGTCTGCTGAGAAACGGAGAACAGAGAACGGAAAAGACACCAAAAAATTTTTTTTTCGACGCCGATCATTTCTGTACCAATGGCGGTCCTTTAGAACCAACCATTGCAGAGATATAGTAATTTTTAAACGGACATTTTTGACAATGAATTGGGCAAAATGGCACCATTTTGTGGTCACCAAGGAGCCCGGATTTAAACCCACTATACTTCTTTTTACGGCGCCCTTTAAAAGAAATAGTATACTAAAATAAGTCGATAGAGGTTTTTTGCATTACAACAACAAGTTCTGGAAGGATTTAACCAATTAAATGCGACCAATTATATATTAAATACCAATACATGTGGAAAATTTAATATAAAATTAAAGTTTTATAATTAAAAAGTTTTGTGTCAAATGTTGATGCCGTTTTAAAAATAAAATGATCTAAAATTTGACAAAAAATGTTAAAGATGCTTTTAGAATTAATGGTAATTGTATGTTAAAGGTCATATGTAGGGTGTTTGATTTCAAAACAATTGAGAGGAATAACATAATTCAAAACATTCCGTTGATAAAAATATTTCAATCTTGAATATTGCCTGAGAAACAATATTATTTTATGAATTATGTTAAACAGAAAAATGTTTTAAAAGTTAATAAACTATGTAACAATAACCTTTTCAACATAACCTGAATCCCGAAGATTTTCGCTAATAACGGTGCATTGGAGGCCAATATTATTATATATTATTTTATTTACTTTAGGAGTATTTAAAAATTAAAAAATAGGGTTTTCCATTTAAAAAATATAGCTTTATTCGACAACCCTGTGTGTAACTGAGTAAATAGAAAAATTAACGAAACATTTTTTTTTAAATCTCATAGTTTTCGAAATAACAAAACCAAAAATATTTGATAACAGCTGTGAGCTATTTTCAACATTGCAACTTTCAACATTGCAACTTTCAACATTGCAACTTGGCTTTAAAACTTTTATGAACTTAATATTGGCGCACCTTATTATAACTGGGACGATATTGCCCCATTGTACTTTGTTATCATTGATAATATTTTAATATCGAGATTTGGTTTTCATATTGGTTCTCGGTGTTCATCCAGATCGATAATTCCCCGTGATCCCCAACGAAGATCTCTCCTCAGTTATTTTCCAGACTATAAAGATTTTTATGTATTTTAAACGTAGATACGAGAATTGGCGTTCCGTTTTAATACCGACTGCACGTGCCCTTCTATATACCACCCTTTGCGTCATTGTTTTACTTGATGTATATTACCTTTTGTCCAGTTGCGGTCCATGCTGGCCAATGAAAGAAATGGGCTAATGCCAGAATGCAGTAATCCGAAACTCTGGGCAAACTGTAGCAAACCAGGGCTGACTCCATCTTCAGATATTAAATCGATAAGTTCGCATATAGTATCGGGCATCCAGAGAAAAAAGAAAAACATCGCCATCAACAGCATAAAATACCCCAGACGTTTTCTATTCTTCAATGTTTTCAATGCTGTACCCTCGGGTACTGCTGTTGCATCTGTCGCTTCCATTTCGTCCTGTGGAAATCAATAAATACACCTCATACTCTTTTATGTTAGTTTGTAAATCCATTAAAATTACTACATTATTTGGATCACTATTATTTTGAGCAATTGGTGCTAGTAACTTGATTAAAATAATTGAAAATTAAAAATCGCATCTGTAATAACAAAATTAACAAAAATCTTACTATAGCATATTATTCATAATTATTCATATGTATTGTTTGCAATTAATACTTGGTAAAATCAGCCAATAACTCAAAGTTAGAAAATGGCGACATACTTGTACATCTTTATTTAGAGGAACTAAAATTTTTGTTTTATTTTTTAAATAACAAAATTAATTTGGGGCAGTTTAAAAAAAAAGAAAAAGTGTTCTTACAAAATTTAAATACAAATTAATGCTTGGTAAAATCAACAAATAACTCAAAGTCGGAAAATGTTAGCCCTGTAAATCAGTTTTAATTAATTCTTCATGAATTATAATTAAAAGTGTGGAAAGATTCTTGTACATCTTTATTTAGAAGAATTGCCATAATTAAAATTTTTATTTTATTTTTTTTAAATAAAAATGGGCAAATTTTTTAATTTTTAAAAAAATATTGTAGGCTTACAAAATTTAAATACAAAAATAAGGTAAAATTAAAATCAAGGTTAGTAGCCATGTATTGTTTGCAACTAATGCTTGGTACAATAAACAAATAGCCCAAAATCTGAAAATATTAGACCTGTAAATCAGTTTTAATTGAATTATTCAAAGTACGGAAAGATGCATGTATAGCTTTAATTAGAAGAAATACTGTAACTAAAATCTATGGTTTGGTTTTTTTATTTGCCAATTTAATTTATTAACAAATTTAACAAATGGACCATTTTTTTAAATTTTTGAAAAAATATTGTAAATAAATGAAATTCAAAACAAATGACTTCTAAGAAAAGTTATTTTCTACATTTTGAGATAAGGTAAACTACTTTATTTTGCATAATTTTGTTGATATGCCATACAATTAGAAATGTGAAAGATTTTAAATTGGAAAAATAAGCGACTGCTGTACTGAGAGTAATTCATATTATCCATATATTTATTTAAATTATTTGTACGAGATTGCCAAAATCAATATATGTTTTGTAATAGACAGAATATAGGTTCTTGTGTCTACTGGAACAATAACAATTTTGGTATTTCGAATGGAAAATTCTAAATAAATTTCTCGTTAAAAATAACATAACAATAATAACATTTGGCAGAACACATTGGCAAACAGTGCGGTTAGACCTAACAGAAGTTTTGAATAAATTGTTTATTTAATTTAATTACTTTTTGGAGCTGGTCTCTCAAAAACCAAGACGATATACTTTGAGACACACTATACTAGACATTACACTGCCGCTACACTGTTCATTCCGTTCGTATGGTTTTAAATAAAGTCTCTTTTCCATAAAAAACGGATCAGCATGGATTAACGAATATATGCGAATTTTTCATTCGTGTACCCTGTATTAATATGTCCTTCGGCGACAACAAAACTTACTCAAGTGAAACAGTAAATGCCTCCGAATGAAGAAATTGGCAGATATTTTAAGTAATGCAAACGTCATTTTTCGCATAAAAAATTAAAAATGTCCAAAACGGTTACACTTAGGTATATATATGTCAAGAATTTTATATAGAATGCAAAAACCAAGTAGTATACCAGGTGTGCCATTTAAAATAAGAACGTTGAGATTCACACACGAAAAATGAAACAAACTGTATATACAAAATTAAAATAAATTAAAAGTTCCGAATACCCAAATTAACTTTTGCATTTAATTTTTGTCTCCATCCCTTATACTTTCTGAGGTAAGGTTGTGTCCCAAGATAAACAGCCCGCCCTATACAGTGTGTGTAATTTTCAAGACTTTTTGTGAAACGAACGATAGCATAAATAGATTTTTGGAAAAGTTCCATTTTAACGTACTGCCTGTATCTGTTGGATTTGATAACGTATCGAAAATAACCGTTGCTTGTTTAGTTTTTAGCGTAGAATTCATAATAAATATACGAGGTCAGGTCAAAAAGTTATTGGACACTACTGTTGTAAATGCTACGCCGTCTACAGGGTGGCGTATTCAGATAATGCCCCAAATTCTAATATTACTTTTATTTAAAAATTGATTCCAGTTAATGAAGGCACGAAGTATTAATTATACAATTAGTTTACTTTTTAGAAAGAATCAAAAAATGCACCACAATATAGGGTGTCCAATTTAGAATTTCATTGTTGATAGTTGTAGTAGGGACACCCTATAGTTAAAACAACAAACTCAATTTAAACCCCACAACATTTGTATAATTTTATTTGGAAGAATTTGGTTTTTACAAAATATTTCTTAGTCCACCCCTGATTCAGGCCACAGTGTACACAGTCTACTCAAATAGAAATAGAAAAAATCTCCACCCGATTAAGACTATTTGTTTGAAGGATGATGTAAGGGAGTTGTTACAACTATTTATTTGGACAATGACAAAAACAAATAATTTAGAGAATAATGTGTTATTTCAAAAAAACAACAACAACACCTTGTATTTTCAATAACGTATCTTTTTGAATTAAAAGTCTATGTCTAATCACTTTGGCCATTTTTTATAAGATCAATTTTAGAGTTTTTCAATGAATTTTTATAAACGGCACCGAATTCTACTTGAAAAGTTATATAAGTTTTCAGCTTTTTAAATAAAGAAGATACAGGGGGTACTCTGAAAAGTGTTGTATCTCAAAAACCGAAATTGCTTCTGAAATCCCGATTGTTCCATGTTTCGTTTCGCAAATCCGTATCTTTTTTAGAAAAGGAAATACCGATACAAGTGCACATAGTTTCCATTTTTACGGATTGTCTTGGTTATTTGTTATAGTCAGAAACTAGGGTCAGTGGAAAATCTGAAAAAAATTCGTGGAATGTTACTAAAAGCCTCGAAAAATGTTTATTAACGCTATATTAATGTGTTTATTTTCTTGATAACAATAACATAAAGTATACTCAATTGGATTTAACTATTTTCTATCGTGAAAAAATTTTTGTATACTAAACAAAAAAATTTGTCTGTATTCTGATTTCGAGGGAGTAGGAGAGTCTTGAAGTTCCTTCCGTTAAAATTGTGTTTCAGATTTCGATAATGATGACCATATAGGTCCAGAAGATATAGATTCCGCACTTAAATTGCTCACTGGACAAGAACTAACCGTAGAAGAGAGACAACAGATTGTTGAAAAAGTAATAGAAGAATCTGATGTCGATGGTGACGGGAAACTTTCTTACATGGAACTCGAACATTGTATAACGAGAGCTCCCGATTTCTTGTCCACTTTCCATATACGCGTATAATGTGAAAATTAGTTAATTAGGGTATGTTGTTTTGGGTATTAATAAAAACGTTTCGTAGAAGAGAATAGCTTTATTTATAGAAAAATTAAACAAGCTAGATCACAGAGTTAGTAGATAAAGACAGATGAAGATCGTCTGTTGTATTGTACTTTGACGTTAGGTTTGACAAATTTGGGGTTGAACGGCCCTAATGCGTCTTCGTTCGTCGAGGAAGGGGATTTATGTTCCTTTAAAATGTGTAGCTGCTTGCACATCGAAAACACTCCTGCAACAAAAATAATATAAAAAGGTAAGGAAAAACAAGTTTTTCTAAATATAAGCTGAAATGGAAGTCTAGAAATTTGCGATATCTATCAATGCAAGTAAAATTCTTTTATTATACATAATGTACAAAATCTAGCTCTCTAAAACCCCAAATAAAGCTACGAAACGTCGACTTTTAACATAGTCTTTCGAAGCGTGTAGGAGCTTGGCTACATTTTTCAATACGTTCTTGGAGAGGTACTCGATTTTTAAACAATGCTTCTGGATTGCTTTTTGATTTCAATGACAGCTGCTTGCAGACTTCCAGACAATTCGTGGGGGAAATCAACACTTTTTTCGTATTTTACAAAACAACATCGGAATATCCTAAAGTTCAAAAAGTATATTTTTTCTGTGGAAAGGAATAATCAGCGGAGTAGACGACTTTATAAATTAGTAAGCATATCAAAATAATTATATTGAAAAACATTAAATATCTTAATAATCACTAAAAAATCGTAGTAATCTTTAAAAAATCACCGAAATTATATTATTAAATCCGAATTAATCCCTCTATTTGACATAATCTACATCGACTCTAAATGCCTATGCAAAAATAAAACATATCTTCTTAATAATAATATTCTGCGGATATGTATGTATTTTATACATGTTGGGGTTTTCCTACTGACGTGCGAGAGATTAGAATCAATAAATTGGTAGATATCCATCTATCTATTTATTTGGAATAAAAATGGAAAAATTATAAAGAAAAATTTGAATGTTGTACTTTAGGCGCAAGCTCTAAAAACGATGCTAAAAATTTTTGTTATATAAATTATTTATTGTAAAACACGGTTATTTCATAGTGCCTATAAGTTTCGGTGTTTGCCGAGCTTTTATTGTTAGTTATTATTTCTTTTTATTGGGCATTATGTGCTTATAAAGCATAAATTCTGAAGCGAGACTTCTTTAAAAAATCTTGACAGGAAACAACAATCCTAAACTAGCTGATAAAATTAATGTACTGACTGGACCATATTTTGTATAACTTGTTGCCGGTTTACCTTACCTCCAAATCTGAGTGTTATAAAAAAAGTGTGAAGGAAAAAGTTGTTTCCAGTAAAATGATCTTGAATTTTGTGTATTATTTCAATTGTCACTCAATTATAAGCAGGGTGGCCAATAAAGTTACATTTTTCAAAATAAATAAAATAAATATCTATATATCGCTCTCTAATTCACCGGGATTAAGGTCTTTGTTACGTTGCATTTAAAAAATTTTAACATAATTTTAAAAATTGAAATATTTTTATGAAATACACGTTGCTGCCATGCAAAATGTTTATTTAATTTAACTATTTTTTTTAAACAAACGCTCTTTATAGTTTTGCATTTTCGGATAGACTTTAAAAAGACAAATCCAGCGATATATATTTCAAATTTATTGGTGATTGTTATCAATTCCGAGGAAATATTAACTCAATTCATTACATTTCTTAGCTCTTTTATGAAATTGCTGGTTATTTGAAATTCCGTTAAATATTGTAAAAAAAATATATTAGAAAATAAATAAATGAATAAATATTATTTCAATCAATCATTGAGGTGTTTTCTCATTTGAAAATGTATAGAAAATGTTTATATTGAAAATAATAAAAGTCCGAAGGTATAGAGCCAAATTTCCTGAAACCTCCACCCATCTAGCAGCTTCAGATCTGGACTTAAACAAGCGGATTTTAATTTAAGGTTAGAGTTTTGTAACTTGATGGATAGATATTTCTTGGATAACATCTTTCAAAATGTCATTTGGACTGACGAATTGATATTTAAAAGAGCAGTAACATTCCTGGAACAGAACATCCCTATTTGATAAACAAAATTGCTTTCGAAAAATCGTCGCTGGGCGGGTTAAGTTCGAAGGGCCTTGTTTTTGAATTTGCGACGTACATTTTTGAAAAATTTTCTGCGTCTTCTTGTTTTAGGTCGCGTAAACCGGTTTGGAGAAATGATTTTTTCTTAGATCCTGGCAAACGCGATTTTTTATTTTTTGAAAATACTTCCCGACTCCCCAGTCGTCCCAATTTCGATAGGTCCCGTCAGGGAACAAAGCTTTATACGTGTGCCAAAAATGGAATAGATAGTTTCAACTTTCGAACACTTATCGTTTTTCATAGGAATGTAAAAAAATTGTCGAAAAAAGAAAAAAAAAAGATGGACGCTGAGTTCTGATCGCTGTCATTTTTATTGACTTGTGTGTTCCGCGGGCTTATTAACGGGAGCCAAATTTGAACATGGTTCGTCAAACCGCTCGAAACTTATGGCCAATTAATACCGCGTCTGCTGAGAAACGGAGAACAGAGAACGGAAAAGACACCAAAAAATTTTTTTTTCGACGCCGATCATTTCTGTACCAATGGCGGTCCTTTAGAACCAACCATTGCAGAGATATAGTAATTTTTAAACGGACATTTTTGACAATGAATTGGGCAAAATGGCACCATTTTGTGGTCACCAAGGAGCCCGGATTTAAACCCACTATACTTCTTTTTACGGCGCCCTTTAAAAGAAATAGTATACTAAAATAAGTCGATAGAGGTTTTTTGCATTACAACAACAAGTTCTGGAAGGATTTAACCAATTAAATGCGACCAATTATATATTAAATACCAATACATGTGGAAAATTTAATATAAAATTAAAGTTTTATAATTAAAAAGTTTTGTGTCAAATGTTGATGCCGTTTTAAAAATAAAATGATCTAAAATTTGACAAAAAATGTTAAAGATGCTTTTAGAATTAATGGTAATTGTATGTTAAAGGTCATATGTAGGGTGTTTGATTTCAAAACAATTGAGAGGAATAACATAATTCAAAACATTCCGTTGATAAAAATATTTCAATCTTGAATATTGCCTGAGAAACAATATTATTTTATGAATTATGTTAAACAGAAAAATGTTTTAAAAGTTAATAAACTATGTAACAATAACCTTTTCAACATAACCTGAATCCCGAAGATTTTCGCTAATAACGGTGCATTGGAGGCCAATATTATTATATATTATTTTATTTACTTTAGGAGTATTTAAAAATTAAAAAATAGGGTTTTCCATTTAAAAAATATAGCTTTATTCGACAACCCTGTGTGTAACTGAGTAAATAGAAAAATTAACGAAACATTTTTTTTTAAATCTCATAGTTTTCGAAATAACAAAACCAAAAATATTTGATAACAGCTGTGAGCTATTTTCAACATTGCAACTTTCAACATTGCAACTTTCAACATTGCAACTTGGCTTTAAAACTTTTATGAACTTAATATTGGCGCACCTTATTATAACTGGGACGATATTGCCCCATTGTACTTTGTTATCATTGATAATATTTTAATATCGAGATTTGGTTTTCATATTGGTTCTCGGTGTTCATCCAGATCGATAATTCCCCGTGATCCCCAACGAAGATCTCTCCTCAGTTATTTTCCAGACTATAAAGATTTTTATGTATTTTAAACGTAGATACGAGAATTGGCGTTCCGTTTTAATACCGACTGCACGTGCCCTTCTATATACCACCCTTTGCGTCATTGTTTTACTTGATGTATATTACCTTTTGTCCAGTTGCGGTCCATGCTGGCCAATGAAAGAAATGGGCTAATGCCAGAATGCAGTAATCCGAAACTCTGGGCAAACTGTAGCAAACCAGGGCTGACTCCATCTTCAGATATTAAATCGATAAGTTCGCATATAGTATCGGGCATCCAGAGAAAAAAGAAAAACATCGCCATCAACAGCATAAAATACCCCAGACGTTTTCTATTCTTCAATGTTTTCAATGCTGTACCCTCGGGTACTGCTGTTGCATCTGTCGCTTCCATTTCGTCCTGTGGAAATCAATAAATACACCTCATACTCTTTTATGTTAGTTTGTAAATCCATTAAAATTACTACATTATTTGGATCACTATTATTTTGAGCAATTGGTGCTAGTAACTTGATTAAAATAATTGAAAATTAAAAATCGCATCTGTAATAACAAAATTAACAAAAATCTTACTATAGCATATTATTCATAATTATTCATATGTATTGTTTGCAATTAATACTTGGTAAAATCAGCCAATAACTCAAAGTTAGAAAATGGCGACATACTTGTACATCTTTATTTAGAGGAACTAAAATTTTTGTTTTATTTTTTAAATAACAAAATTAATTTGGGGCAGTTTAAAAAAAAAGAAAAAGTGTTCTTACAAAATTTAAATACAAATTAATGCTTGGTAAAATCAACAAATAACTCAAAGTCGGAAAATGTTAGCCCTGTAAATCAGTTTTAATTAATTCTTCATGAATTATAATTAAAAGTGTGGAAAGATTCTTGTACATCTTTATTTAGAAGAATTGCCATAATTAAAATTTTTATTTTATTTTTTTTAAATAAAAATGGGCAAATTTTTTAATTTTTAAAAAAATATTGTAGGCTTACAAAATTTAAATACAAAAATAAGGTAAAATTAAAATCAAGGTTAGTAGCCATGTATTGTTTGCAACTAATGCTTGGTACAATAAACAAATAGCCCAAAATCTGAAAATATTAGACCTGTAAATCAGTTTTAATTGAATTATTCAAAGTACGGAAAGATGCATGTATAGCTTTAATTAGAAGAAATACTGTAACTAAAATCTATGGTTTGGTTTTTTTATTTGCCAATTTAATTTATTAACAAATTTAACAAATGGACCATTTTTTTAAATTTTTGAAAAAATATTGTAAATAAATGAAATTCAAAACAAATGACTTCTAAGAAAAGTTATTTTCTACATTTTGAGATAAGGTAAACTACTTTATTTTGCATAATTTTGTTGATATGCCATACAATTAGAAATGTGAAAGATTTTAAATTGGAAAAATAAGCGACTGCTGTACTGAGAGTAATTCATATTATCCATATATTTATTTAAATTATTTGTACGAGATTGCCAAAATCAATATATGTTTTGTAATAGACAGAATATAGGTTCTTGTGTCTACTGGAACAATAACAATTTTGGTATTTCGAATGGAAAATTCTAAATAAATTTCTCGTTAAAAATAACATAACAATAATAACATTTGGCAGAACACATTGGCAAACAGTGCGGTTAGACCTAACAGAAGTTTTGAATAAATTGTTTATTTAATTTAATTACTTTTTGGAGCTGGTCTCTCAAAAACCAAGACGATATACTTTGAGACACACTATACTAGACATTACACTGCCGCTACACTGTTCATTCCGTTCGTATGGTTTTAAATAAAGTCTCTTTTCCATAAAAAACGGATCAGCATGGATTAACGAATATATGCGAATTTTATAAGCGCACAGCCTGACAGTAGACTTAAAAAGGTTTAATCTGCATATCAAACAGTAGATTTTGCGATTGCATTAAAAACGAGTCGCGACATTACCGCTACGAAGCTTTCTTTTTGATTGCTACTTCAAACTGAAGTAAACCTCGACTCCGTGAAAATTATATTAAGTTTGTTCTTCGGTTCAAATTGTAAACTTAAGAAACATCTGTTCACGCAAGGGTAATAATAGTAATTGTCGTTTATTGTTTGTTTATAGACTCCGTAACATGCGTTTGTTGCCGGTACGTATATAGCAAAAGTATATTAAGGGCGTATAATGAGTAAAACCATTTGGAAAAGGGAAATTGCGAATAACAAGGAGTAATACGAAGTTTACTTCGTAATGAATTTTAATGCAAGGGCGGAAAAAGAAATTTTGAAAGCGCGCTGAAATTCGAAAAGGGTGCCGCAATTATGCAGAACGAGAAGAGATACGAAAAATGTCTCATTGCCCGATATCGTTTTAATCTGCTCGCAACAATACGCTTAAAAACCGCAAGGGGAAATATTTTTTAATATCTACAAGTATTACTTTTTTCGTTTTCTGTCACTGGTCGATGAAAATATTGAGCCGTTCCAAAGAGGAAAGTTTTATTTTGTTTTCGCACAATGCAATTTGTCCTCGTAAATTAAATTGAAGGTAGCTTGAAAAAGACCACGCACTGGCTCCTCTTGCCATGACTTTCTATCGATCAGCATTGTTGAAGCACAGTAGTAGGGCGAATAGGTACAAAAATGTATCATATTTATTGAGTTGTCGTCTGTTGTGACGGTCGTTATGAAAGTTCAAAAATATCCTTTAAAAAATTGGTTTAATTTTAAAAGTTATTGTCTTCTTATATACAAAATGAGTTGGCCCTTGGCCCATCGGTTTTTGCGATTCAGAGGATCTGCTATTCTAGGGGTCTATTATGATTACATTTTTCAATTCATATGATACACGTGACTCAAATGTATCAAAGTTATCAAAGATGATTTTTTTAAAAATTATACCTATATATATATATATACATATATATATATATATATATATATATATATATATATATATATATATATATATATATATATATATATATATATATATATATATATATATATACAGTCGAAACTTGATGTAGCAAAATTGAAGGGATTGCTTTTTTTTCGAAATAGAGTTATAGACACTTGAAAAATAACAATACGCATATGTGTTCTGTAATATTTAATTATTTTATGTACATATTTTAATCTCTATTTAAGAACATTCTATATAATTATTAAAGAACTACATTTAATGGTCATTTCTTTTTGAATTTTTTTAGTATGCCAATATGCATCTCGTCCTCTGTGGTTGAGCAATCCATGAGGCGCGTCCCCCGGGTGGCGGATAGGGGAGCCCAGGCTGTCACGGGCCTGGGTGGCTGGGAAGAAGGAGGCATGAGGAGGTAAAAATCCAATAGGGCTGACAAATAACCAGTCGTGGACCAGCTCACCCTGCCCAGCTGTCGTGTCGTGGCTAAGGGCCTGTACAGGGTATAACGGTGCCGACTGGCTTGAAGTCGGTTGATAAACCAGGCGTCGGGTGCCGGCTCGACGAGTGGGCATGCGACGCGGGGGGTCTGAGCTTCACCACTTGGACCAAGAGGAGTAAACCTCAATAAAAATCCTAAATCCTACGGTGGGGGGTCGGGCCTAGGGGATGCATGACTGGATAGAAGATCAGTCTCTACCGATCCCAACCCCGAGGCACCGGGCGCACCTCGGGGAAGGCAGCCTTACCTCTGCATGCGGGGCTCTGCAGAGGTGGACCGTTTGTTTCCCTAGCTACTCATGGGACCTTTATGGAACCAGAAATGAAATGTGTAAAGGAGAAGGAGGAGGGGCCCCCAGGGGGGCTCCAGTAAGCAGGGGCGTCCTCAGGAAGGCCCCCTCCAAGGGCGATCTGAACAGGATCCCCAGGTCGCCAGCGGGGTGAAGGGCTCGGTACAAACCGGAAACACCACCTGGATGGCACACTGCCCCAGACATAGGAGTGGTGCGGAAAAAAGGAGCGCGAAGAAGAAGAGACTCGCGGTGACGGTTGCGGAACCGCAGACGGGCTCTCTTCCGGCGCCCAGGAATCCTGCCACGCCGTCAACGGAGGGCGGGAAGCAGAAAAGAAAAATGGGAGAGACCACCCAGGTTGGGGCACCTGCCGGGGGTCGGCGGCCGACACGCGGCCCGGCGGAAGCTGGGCCCGGGAAAGGCGGGCCGTCCCGGTGGGGCTCTGAGAGGGGGACTCGGTCCTATGTACAAGCGGCGGCGGGGGGGCCTGAACTGGTGGTGGGCCTCAGAGGACAGGAAACTGACCTGTCTTCCGAGGACCTACTGCGGTTCATAGGGTCTCTTAACCTCCGCATAAGCATGTATATCATGCAGGGGGGGCAATACACCCCTCCCCGGATACGCCTCCACTGTGGAGGAGCCACATCCTGATCGAGATGATGGATGAAGAAACCAGGGAGTGGGTTCGCAGGGAGCTGATCAACGTCAGGCCCTGAGGGCTCGCAAACCTGGTGGAGGTCGATCCGGTAGGATTGAGACTGAGAAGGGCGGCGATCTGGATTCCGGGCCTGGCGGCGGGTGTCTCGAACGAGGCACTAGTCCGCTGCCAGGCAGCTCAGAATGGCCTAGATTGCCGTGCCTGGAGGGTCTGGCAGAGGACGGAGGATGCAAGGGGTACAAGGTTGGTGGTGAGTGTGGACGAGAAATCGGCAAACGCCATCACGGCTACGGGCTCACCTTCTCTTCTGCCTGGTGACTCAGGTAAAAGTGAACCTGGCGGCGCCGAGTCCGCAGGGGGATGAGGTGGCCGCGGGGGGCTCACACGAAGAGGGCTCGTCCATGGAGGTTGGGGGGCCTGTCGGAAAGGCGGCGCCCACGGCTTCTGTGGAAGAGACTTCCGGAGGGCCCTCCGAGGAAGCGAGAACAGAGGAGGTATCTCGGATGGAAGTTGACCGGGGAATCCCATCAGGGTCCACCAGTCAGGTAGCGGAAGCGGAGGGAGGTGCTACCTCGGGCTCGGATTCGGGCTGAGGCTAGCATCGTGACCCGCAGGTGGTATTCCCGTAATAACATCTTCACGGGGATATTACAGATTAACCTGCAACACAGCAGGGCTGCAACGGCACACTTATGCAGGAAAATTTCGGAGGGCGGTACATCCATTGTACTGATCCAAGAGCCCTGGATTGTAAAATCAAGGGTTAGGGGCTTATCTCTGGGAGGATCGATCCTGCATAGTGTCGACTCCTTAGAGGGCGGTCCCAGGGCCTGTATACTAACCATGGGGCTGGAGACCTTTTTCCTAAAGGACAAGGCGTCCAGGGACCTGGTTCCAATTCTGGTCAGATCCCCCATTTTGTATACTTAAAAGGGCTTGTTCTCAATGCAACGTGCCTTAAAATCCGACATTATTGTATAAAATAGTTGGCGAAATGTTGCACAAAAACATTTGCTTTGTTCCGTTGGTTTGAAGTAAAACTTTGTAATTATCCTAATTAAAATTTTCCATCAAAACGTTCATCGCGATACGAAATCCTTTGATCGTTGTATTGAAAATATTTAAGTAAGTTTTATTTGATTTTATTTTAGGAGAGTTTCCCGGAATTGAATTTCCGTTGTAATGGTCGGTAATCGGTTTTTAATTGATGGAACACACTCCCATATTTATTCGCGCTTAGTATTAGTGGCTATCGATTTTTCCCATTTGTTTCACTGCTTGAGTGGGAAGTCAATATTTCCCCTAAAATACGTAGTATTTTTTTTTATTCTTGTCATTTAAAATTCTGTTTGATTTGAAAAGCAAAAAGTGAGACAAACAAAAATTATGCGAAAAATACCCGCCATCTTTCTTATCACTTGATGTCTCCGGATGGAAGAATAGCTTATTAAATGGCAAATCAAAACTTTCAGGTTGCTATGATATCTCGGTCTTCTCATTCAAAAATAAGAGGCTTATAAAAGAGAAAGCTTTTAGTGGTCGGATGCCGACAGACTTATTTCGATCTCTTACGCACAAGCTTAAAAGTATATTGTTTATAAAAGTGAAATTTTCTAAAGTCGTGAGTCAAAAGGTGACAGAAAATAAGTTTACACGGTTCTCAAATGAGCGTAGATTTTGCTGCAAACACAAATATGTTGGCTTCGTAAGCACCCACGGTTTGTAATGATTTTGATGAATTTTGAGAAAGTAATTAATTAAATTAAATTAATTAGAAAACATCAATTTTTCAATAATTTCCACATAAAAGATATTAAGCGTTCCATCAAAAATTACACTTCACCACAATCTTCCTACACTTGCCGCTGTGGTCCTTCCATATATCAAAAGTTCTAAAGAAGTATAACATCAGAACCAGATTTACCACTTGTCTGAAAATATCTCACTATCTTCGGTGCGTCAAAGATAAAATTCCACTTGAGATGCCAGCAGTTTACAGCAAACCGGCCTAAAAATATCAACTAGGTTCAAAGAACACGAAAGAGTCTTACAACTAAGACAAATAAACTCATCAGCTGTTGCCGAACATAATCACGAAACCGGACATAAAATTTTATTCGATAAAAGTAAAATTCTTGCATGTAATCAATTCTTCTACCAACCGAGTCTATAGAAATTTATAAACAATCTTAACCGCGACTCAGGTCTCTACCTGTCACCAATATGGGAATCAGTCATCCGAGACAATGCTAAGACAATATATAAGGTAAGGTACAGAGTAAAGTATGGTGCAAAAAATTATCAATATCTGGGAGAAATTAAAAATGCATTTAAACTTAACATTTGTTAACGTTTGTTCTGTACCTTAGTTAGTTTTGGCAATTTATAAAAAGACGTTATTTACATATGAAGGTTATCTTATTAAAGTAAAAATGAATGAATGAAAAACTAAATTATTGTCTGTTTCCATTTATTAGCATTTTATCAGTAGTTTCCGGAATTCTGTAAAATATTATTAAAATACAACAAATTGATAATGTGTCGAATTTATGGGTAACTACCTACAAAGTCGTACACAAAAATTAATTGTAAATGGACAATAATCAGACTGCCGCGCTATAATATTTGCGGTGCCTCAAAGCTCCATTCTGGGACCAATATATTAATAATATATTATATTAATATACTCAATAATAAGTTAATATAATAAAATCTTAATAGTGCTCTAGAAATCATTATTAAAGTGTCCACAGGACATTCACTTCATTTAAATTCCAAAAAAGCAATGTTGTTTGGCAGGCTGGTTGGTTAGTTTTATCTATAGGCCTACAGGTCGCACCTCTGTAATTTTTTGAACATCTTTTACGTATGACATGATTATCTGCACAAAGTGTTCTTATCATTAAGTATTTAATTCATTTACACTGTAAGCTATTCATACGGATAGGTTTAAACAAAGGCTCAAAATATTTTATTTTGTTCATTATATATTATATAGTATTCAGAACGCTGATGATTTATCCCCGTACATATTTTTTTTACAATTACAATTTCATGTTAGAAAACGATATGTAATCAGAAATTCGAGAGATATTTCTAGGTTTCTTCCATCAGATATAAATAAGTACAAATCACGGTATACTACGATTATCGTTTAAAAATTGGAACATATTGCCTGCATTACCTCTTGGGAGATATGTCTTATTTTTAATTTTATTTCATTATTCATTACTATAATTGTTTCCAGAGTTTGATTACAGGAAATTAAAGCTTTTGGAGATGATTCATCGCAAGCATATATTTACGTTTTCGGGTCCCAAAAAATTGGCTGCATATTAATTATTAATAGTTATCATCCTCAAACTTTCTCAACTATTCGTCGCGAATATTTTTTCACATAAACACTAAATAATGAATAATAATTAATTAAATTTCACGTTGTTTGATAGAATCTTAATATTATTTAAATATAGGGTTTATGGTTTTTGAGTTACGGTCAATAATTTACCCCTGAAAAGGGCATTTCTTTGAGAAACGTTTTTTACTCACTCTGCGTTATAAAGAAACGAACCAAGCCAACTCGCGTTTTTTGCTTCAAAAATTCTTCCGATCTGGCGCACCCTGTACAATATACCAAAACCCTAAATTCACAAGAAATTGACAATTCAAATAGAGCGTTTTATTTATGGCCGATTTTCATTCCAAGATAAATTTTCAATTTTTTGCAAATAACTGGCACACCCTGTACAATATCAAAGAAATGCAAAAAATTTCCCGATAGATCCAACGCTTTCGAGAAAAACGATATACCTACTAGACATTTAGAGGAACTCATGAAGCAACTATCTAAATTTTATTTCGCATGCTCTAGATTTCGTTTTAAAAAAATAGCAGCTCTAACACACAACATGGGCGCTAACAGATCGTCCATGTTTGGAAGCGCCATTTTTCCTCAAAATATATCGAAATCCTAATAAATTATCAGGCTAAAAAGGAGTTAAGGTGCGGAAATGCAGTGCAGAATTGCAGCATCTGCGTCGGCGTCAGTATAATTCTGTAATTAATTTGGCTTTTTCGTTCTTTAAGCCATGTATATACATCGCAATTTCTACATGTATTTTTCCATGTAAGGTAAGATTTTTTTTGCGTGTAAATCGACGCAAAGCGATGGATTTTATAAACTCGTAGGTTTAACCTCTATTGAAATTACTTTGAGATGCTGGATATCGCACAAGAAACATCCTTAGTGGAAAAAAATGTTCAAAAAGGATCTCCTATAGACAGTAGTTGATAATAGGTATTTCTTATGCTTAAATTCAACTTGTAGCTTAATTGTTTTCTTACATTTCTTGCAATTCTTGTACACTAAAACATATTACCCAAACATTTGTCATAGCTATTTACGTGTACCTAAAAATATGTAGGGAATCCTGTTTAGTAATTTCTGTAAGTTTATTTTCCAGTTTGTTAAATGTAAAATATATAGGAATCATTGTTTTTCCGAGATCCTATTAGGTTCTCATATTTGCCATATTTGTTGTAATTTCATAAAAGACGAAAGTATTGAAAGCACAAATTATACAATTTTTCAAAGAAACCTCCACAGGCTACTGTAATACTTTTTACAAAAGTTCTGGATTCCTCCTGCGTTGGTTTTTGCTTCGTCGAACTTGCTGACGTTTCGCCAATCATCCTGTTGGCTTCTTCAGAGTTTTAGTCAAACTCTTCGCCTGAAGTTTTGTAAAAAGTACAAATTATAGAAGTTTGTGAGTACGGTACGGAGATATTGACACCAAAAATTAAAACAACAATGGCACAGGACACTGACTATTCTGTGACATTCTTAATTACTTAGTAATACTTAGTAATACTTAGCTATATGCTTTTTTTTAATCGTTTTTTTTTCCAAAATCTATCTAAAAATTTTTACAAACTCTAGGTTATTGCCTTTGTTTTTTGTAATGTATTTGTGAAAATCCATTACGTTTGATATGAGTTGTAACCCACAAATCAATAACGACTGTTTATTGTTGTTAGTTGGTTTCCATTGTATATAATTTGATATCTGGCTTTTTAATGCAATTTATTCGTGAATGACGTTTGATTTTTCAAAAACGTATTTATGAAAATTTGATGGTAAATGAGTTAATACAATTAGCGTCTACTAAAATCACCGTGCTTTATGAAATTGCTAGATTAATATAATGATTTTTGGTCGATATATTTAACGCCGAATTGGTTTGTTTGAATAAAATATTCAACGTATCATGCTAGCGGAATATTAAATAGATTACTAAATTGCGATGTCGACTTTAAAATCTGCTTCGCTCACGTAGCCCCAGTCGATGGACAGCAAGTTTCATCAAAAATTTCTGAAAAAATTAATATACCAAAATTACGCTTGTTGCAATTAAAAGTAATCGTTTTTTTTGTTAATTGTACCGAAAACTATATCAAGCCTGCAGATTTCAGCCGGAGCAGTCGCTTTTGACTGGAATTTCACCGAAAACGACTAGAACAAATTTTGTTAAAATAACTGGAGGAAAAGATGATAATGACTTTAATCTAATTGAAATTGGCAAGGAAAAATTGCAGTTCGGCTCAGAAAGTGAGATTTTAAGACGACATCTGTAGGGTTGATGTCGTTTTCTGTACAATATTGACTGGAATATATTTAAAATCAACAAGAAATAAGTAGGAAATGATGTTTTAAGTTGATATCTGCTGATTTGTTGATATTCGGTACATCAAGCTGGCAAAGTCGATTTTGACTAACATTTGATGAAAATCGACAAAAAAGGGCTACTGTGGGACCCAGAATCGACTAGAGAGAGCAACTGTTCAAAGTTTATATCTGTTATGTATGTACAGGGTGAGTGAACCATAGAGTAAAGTTCATTATCTCATTGCTTTCAAAAGATATGAGAAAATGCTAAATACAAAAGTTGTAAAGATTGTTAAGATGCACAATTCACAATTATTTAAAAGTATACGGGGTGATAAATAAAACATATTTTTTTTCATTTTAAAATTCTTTTTATTAATAATAATACATACCTAAATGTAATAGTTTTTGCAATAATTTAATTTTTCTAAAAAAAAAAAAATACTAGCATTCACTCTTACAAAGAGAAGAGATTGTCTAGTTGGCATAGGTCTATTAGGGTACTTCGCCTTGTAAATTTTTACTGCCAACAAATTATATTTTTCTGTCTCACCCAATATATAAATCATATCATACTCAGTTTTTTTTTTTAATTTATTTAGTCAGTTGTCGGGTAAAAATTTGACAATATGTTATAGCACTAGTCTTGGACGGAAGGAAAGGTAAATATTAGGAAAGTTAAAATAAATCCCAAAGTATTAAAAATAGGTATATGATATATTTAATGAAAGTTGTAGGTTTTTGTAGGACCTTTCAGAAAACATAATAATATATATGGCGTACCATTTAAGAAAATCGATAATTACTAGTAAAAAAGTAGAATAATTTGAAAACGAATTCAAAGCAAAATTAAAAAATAGGTTGTTTCATTCAAAAAAAAAGGATATTTTATTCTCTACGCATTTTTGAGTCACCCTGCATACTTTAAAAATAATTTTAAATCGTGCATCCTAATAATGTTTACAACTTTTGTTTTTATTATTTCCTCATAACTTCTGAGGGCAACGAGGTAATGAACTTTCTCTATCCTCGACTCATCCTGTACATTTAACGTGAAAGCGTAAATTGTTAATTAATTAATAATGAATTTATGCGCACGCAACTTTAAGTAGTCAAGCAAAGGGACAAAATTTTCTATATCTTCTGTAAACTTGTTCGTTACTTCAGTACTTTTAGTTATAACATCGTACCTATACTTCATAAGAATGCTGTCTTAAGGGCTGAAGTGAACACCTTAACTCAGTATTTTGACTACCAAATTTTTTTCTTTTATTTTGTTTTTTTGCTGGTAAAATATCAATATTTCATCATTCGGTTTGATTAAGCGGGTAGCAAATATTTACGAGGCATTCTCCGTTTTCTTATTGTGTCACCGAATAATATTCCTTTGTATCGGGAAAGAAAACGGAAAACTACCGTATTAAACGACCCCGCGGGATTTCCAATTAGTTGATCCTTAGGATAATAGACCACCCCCTTAAAATAATAACGGTCGGGTTCCCTTCAAAACCGGTCGGATGGGGTGGCAAGTCGTTCAGGTTACGAAAGGTATTAAAGGACGACCTGTAACATTAACCGATATTATTTGAACTTTGTTATTCTAAAATCCGTATTTAATTAGTAACTATATATTTAAATTTCTTCCTTTGTACTGGACGGTAGGTTTGCCTTTATTTGATGTTATTTATCTACTATTACAATACTATCGTATTCAGGCTAATGTGTTTAGGTCACTGCCTATTTAAGTAATAATAATAGCAATGTTGTATATGATGTTGCCAGTAGGCCTGGACTTGTTTCTCCATTCTTTTCTGTCTTCTGCTTTTCTTATGCCTGCCTCTCTTCTTCCTTCCTCCAATTCCACTCTTTTTCATTCAATTCAATTTTCAAAAATTCAATTTTTCATTCGCTCTATGTGTCCTCTCCATCTTAGTCTATAATCTTTTGCTGTCCTACAATGTGAGGTTGTTTAGTCTTTCTTCTTCCCGATCTATCACCGACTTTCTTTCCTTTAAAGATTTTGCCCAAACATTTCTTCCCCAAACTGCTAGCATCTTTTGCTCGGTTTTGTCTATTGTCCAAATAATATTGCAATTTTAGACAGCAATTTTCTATTAAGTAAATTCCTACATTTATATATACATTTTTTTCCTTTTCCTTTTGCTTTGAATTCCTTGCTTAAATTTGGGTTTATAGAAACAATTTTGCACCCAAGAATCTAAATGATTCAAAAGTGTGTACTTTCCCTATATTCGAGACGTAGAAGTACTCCTCTTTATTCTGTTTTGCTTCTTGGAAGCAATGTAATACCGTCTGCAAACACTACACATTGGTGCCTTTTATTATTATTAAACCTGTTCTGTTTATATTGGCTTCTCGTACCAGATACCAAAACATTGCTGAAGACAATCTCCTTGTTTCACCTTCTCTTACCTCAAAATTTTCAGTTTTGCTTTGGTTTGGTCTCCTTAAGTGCTATCTGCTCCTAACTCATTTGAGTGCTTTATATAGCTTATTTCCTTTTATCCCGTCGAAGGTTAATTTAAAGTATATAAATATAATTTCTCTGATATTCACCCACTTTATTCTCCATTTTCGGGACCATGAGGGGTATACGAGGCAAGGTTATATTTAATAGGGAGATCCTCTACAGTTCTCACATTCAGATCTATTAGCTCCTACCTTTCTTTCATCAGTTTATGCATGAGACCAATAAGCTTTGACTCGTTATTTCATCCTAGCACTTCTAGTTCTGTAAGGTTGTTATCCAACAATTCCCTAGAACTTTTTTAGTCCTTCGAGTAACAATTCCTCAAAATATTCCATCCATCGCACTAATATTTCGCTTTTGTCTGCTAACAATTTGCCTTCTTTGTCTGTATAAATTGATACCTAGATACATTTTTGCTAATTATTTTTTATTTCCTCTATGCACTTTGCATGATACGTTTTATATTTTTCTCTTAATATTCTTTTTCATCTTATTCTTTGTTCTTCATTTTTAAGCACTTGTATCATTTCTGAACTTAAATCTTCTAATGCTCTTTCTAGAATTGCATTATACTTTTTCCTTGTCTCGTCTTCCTGTAATCTGTTCGAATTGTATTTAATATTTATTTTCGTCTAGTTTGTAGCACAAATATGTGTTGTTTTCTTTGTATTCCTACCAAATAGATTAGAATAGAAATAAATAGAAGAACAAAAACTTCATATAGACCATAGACTTGGAGAATCATTGGGCCTAGGCAATAAATATCATTTTGGCAAATAGTATGTCTTGTTTTGCTTAATTTGCTTAATAACTAATAATAATAGACTAATAATTAATAACAATATTAAATAATATTAAATACCTTTCTTGGGAAACTAATTTTAATTCTCATTTATTAGTCAATTGTAAGCTTGGTCAATATTGTGGAACCCTAGAAACCACTAGAAACTATGCCATAATTTAAGATGTATTCTATAAGTACACGTATTTTAAGAGTAGAGCAGAGTGTAGTAGCTATTTATTCACTAATAACAATATAACAAAAGAAAGTTTCATCAGGATAAACAGCAACATAAAATTTTTATATAAAACAACCAAATAAAAAAACTATTTCGTGAAAACAAAACAAAATATTTTTTTCCATTGTTCATAGGATATTTGTATGAGGCACGTTAAAAAAACATTTTTTGTCAGTAAAGATTTTAAATAGTATTTTCTGTGATTTCAGCAATCAGCATATTAAAGTATGTTTTTCCGGATTGAAAAATTTAGCAAAGTTATATGTTTTCCTCAAAGAAACTTCCACAGGCTACTGTAATACTTTCTACAAAACTTCTGCATTCGTCCTGCGTCGGTTTTTGCCGAATCGAACTTGCTGACGGTTCGCCAATCATCCTGTTGGCTTCTTCAGAGCTTGACTGAAACTGACTCGAATTTTACTCTGTACCTGCTTATATATTGTTTGAGGGGGGCGGAACTAAATGAGGGGCATAAACACCGTTTCGGATGACTGATTCCCATATTGGTGACAGGTAGAGACCTGGTCGCGGTTAAGATTGTTAGGTTCTTTATAGATTTCTATAGACTCTCGGATTTTTCGTTGGTAGGAGAACTGATTACATGCAAGAATTTTAGTTTTATCGAATAAAATTTTATGTCCGGTTTCATGAGTGTGTTTGGCAACAGCTGATGAGTTCATTTGTGTTAGTTGTAAGGATCTTTCGTGTTCTTTGAGTCTAGTTGATATTTTTCGTCCGGTCTCTCCAATGTATTCTTTGCCGCATATGCATGGAATCCTGTAAACTCCTGGCATCTCAAATGGAATTTTGTCTTTGACGGACCGAAGATGTTGAGAAATTTTTGGACAAGTGGTAAATCTGGTTTTGACGTTATACTTCTTTAGAACTTTTAATATGTGGTCAGTGATGTTTTGAATGTAAGGAACCACAGTGGCAAGTGTAGAATTGCTTTCTACGTCATTACTATTGGAAGTTTGTGGTGAAGGGTATTTTTTGATGGAACGCTTAATATCTTTAATATGCAAATTATTAGAGAGAAGAGCACAGGTGGGGTGTTTTAACTCTGGTTGCAGTGACTCGGGCAAGATAGTTTTACGGCTCTGTAAACAAGAGAGTTGATAACTTATGATTTTTGTACCGGATGGTGACCATGCATTAAGTTATCGGTCTGTTTTATATAAGATAAGAATATCTAAGAATGGAAGCTTATTATTAGTTTCCAACTCAATGGTAAAACGTATGTTAAAGTGTATAGAGTTTAAATGTCTAAGAAAATCTACTAGGGTTTCTGGACCATGAGGCCAAATAACAAAAGTATCATCAACGTAGCGTTTCCATTATTTTGGTTTTAGATGAAAGGTGTCGAGAATTTTCTTCTCAAAGGGTTCCATAAACATATATGCTATGACTGGTGATAGTGGAGAACCCATAGCTGTTCCCGACGTTTGTTCAAAAATTTGACCGTTATAAGAAAAATATGTTCTCTACTCGCATTTTTCAATTAAAGTGAGAAGGTTTGGTTCCAGATTCTCGGACTTTAATATATCTGAAATGATGTCGAGAGTTTCAGGAATAGGAACTTTGGTAAACAACCTAACAATCTTAACCGCGACTCAGGTCTCCACCTGTCACCAATATGGGAATCAGTCATCCGAGACGGTGTTTATGCCCCTCATTTAGCTCCGCCCCACTCAAACAATATATAAACAGCTACAGAGTAAAATACGAGCCAGTTTCAGTCAAACTCTGAAGAAGCCAACAGGATGATTGGCGAAACGTCAGCAAGTTCGATTCGGCAAAAACCGACGCAAGAGGAATCTAGAAGTTTTGTAGAAAGCAAAGTTATTTTGTTTGGAAGTTGTCTTTATTTTTATGTATATAAATTAATATTTTAAGTAAATATAAACCTGTCAGAAGTAAAAAAAAAATCGTTCTAAAAACACCTCTATATGGCTCTAGTGGTTTTAAGTTGCATATTAATTGTATTGTTCTTTTTGTGGGACAAAAATTCAGTCCCAGTCTACTGCTCTTCCACAACTTGTCAGAGCTTTTATACTGATATACTGATGAGTAGTAAACATTTACATTATACAATTTTCTAAATAATCAAATTTTGACTTTATTCTCGAGGATATTTAATATATCATTTGAATGGTTGTTTAATGGTCTTCCAGAATACCTAATAGGTGATTGATTTGAACAAATGAAATTTAATTTTTGTTTTTGTTTTCACCGGTATAAAAGCACATTTTTACATAAAGCGATTGAGTGAAATCTTCGTAAAGTCTACCCAAAATTTTAGCCCTCTTCGAATTCCGAAATGGTTGTAATAAAGATTTAATTGTTAATTTAAATTATGTTTTGAACAAAAAATAGGGAAATTAAATTAATTTCTGGAACACCGCTTAAGAAGAGTATACGGATATGCTATCCATGGTGAATGTCTCTGTATAATAATCTATTAACTAAATAGTTGTGTGTAGATAATAAGAATTTGAATATAATTTCATATTTTAAGCATTAAATCTGAAGCACTCCGTGTACACATATATCGAGCTCTCTGAGATAATAAGTAAAAAATAGACTAGTTTTTGTCACATTCCAGAGCGAGCAATTTTTGATGCGTAGTGTTCATTCTTTGTTTATCTAATAAGTTCTGCGTCAAGTGCAAAGATTAAGCAACATATTATTAGGTATGTTATATTTTCTTCCTAAAGGTTGAATTTATGTATTTAAATTTGACTAATTCTGCATTTTGGAAACACTGTAACGTTGTCTTATCGATTAATATACATTTAATATCAGATGAAAACGCAGTATGAAGTATCAAATGATAAAGACACGGTGTTGTCGAAACAATTGTCATGTACAATGTATACATAATTTCGTGAAAATCTGAACTTTTAGTTCTTATTTATTTTGAAAGAAATCAGGTAACTTAAGTTTTTCTTTTTGGTGCTATTCCCTTTTGTTTAATGATAATTTTAATAATAATTTAAGGCTAATTACTGATATTGATGTACTAATATTTTATGTAATTACGGGGATTAATAAAATTAATTAAGAACTGTTATTTTGTTAAGAACGACACCATATTTATTTTTGTATCAAAACTCAAACTCATTTAACTTCATTGTAGAGTTTTAAAATTTATGATAATGATGTGTCGATCACTGAGTGCACTTTTTCATAATATAAATTTCAAAAAAATGACTTTAGGAGTACCTTTACTATTTTTTTTGTGAATACTTAATATGAAACATTTGCTGAATTAAAAATAATAGGAGAAGTACTGTCAAACTTAGCTAAATGTTAAAAACGTTACTAAATGAATAGGACCTTTCACTTTTCTTAAGCAAAATGTGTTTGTCAAAATTTATGGTCCTTCGTGGGCGTGCTGAAAGTTGAACAATGGGGAATTTTAATAATGTTCCTATAACTTTGACATTTGGTTATTGTAAAAGAACTTACTTTTTGGTATGCTTATTGTATGGTTTATTTTATTACAACTAGATAAATATTCAGTCAAAGAAAGATGGCGCACTATGTTGTTTGGACTGTATAACAGAACAATGTGTATTATGGGTTCTCAAAACTGTGAAGTATGTGTAGTTCCAATACGTAGTGGTACTGGTACTAAAGATCAAAATAGTTATTTGAGCGATACATGCTGCTAGTAAAGAGCTGCTAATATATTTTTCTATATAAAAAACTGTAATACTGTAAATTGTATATACTAGCCAAGTGCTAAATAAAATTCTACTATTAAAATTAAATTCTATATACCATAAAAAAATATATTTTTTTGGAAATGTAATGAAACTGAAATATTTCAAAAACCAATAGATTTAACTATATTGAAAAATTCAGTAGACTAAAATTCTTTAATTATCGACATACACAATATACTGAGCACAGGTACGGTCTGCAACTATGTATACTTCAATGTTTTGAAACTACTGAACCCCATATATACCGTCCGCACAATATATTGCATCTTTTTTATTTGGCATACTTTTAATAGAATAGAATAGAGTTCTCCAAACCATATACCTTTTTTACTACATAATCCAGTATTTAACTTTGGTAAATGGTTATGAACGTTTAACCGCAGGTCTGCCTCGCTTGTAATCCTCAATAAGTAGATAGATGCTGAAACATGATTTCGCAAACTAGCTTAGATTTATGAAATTTGTACTTACTTTGGAGGATACTCCGGTCACGATAATCACATGTGACTTTTGATTTTCTAGCTTCTTGGTTTGAAGAATTGGCATCGGAAGAGGAAGTTCGCCATGTCTGGCGCGGGCTGTGAGTGACACCGCCGTCAAGTTGGAATGCAGGATTATATGGCTGACGAGTACGGTTAGGGTAGGTAGGATGTTGATTAACACCAATTTGACAAGCAACACCATGGTGTAACAGGAAAACGACTTGTGAATACTAACTGCTTCGGAGAGGACGACGAAAGAAGCAACGATCCATATCAGTGCCACGATGTAAGGAAGAGTTTTCTTCCTTGTTATCCTACGGTTAATAGGCTGGAATTTTTTCACCACGCAGTATCGATCCATCGCAACGCACATCATCGATAGAGTGGCTGATGATACGGGAAGAGACTGCAATGATAACAATAATGGAGGTGAGTTATTTTTTTTTTCACACCAAGTCTAACGATAATATTTACAAAGACAAGTGTCTGTTGCATTGCTTGAGAATGCCGTCAGAATAAAGATTTTTTTATTTTTGGGACTTTCGATTTACGTGAAACAAAGATTCCGTTCTCAAAACAATCCTAGGCACAGTAAAACAGAAAACCATTGGCGGACTCAGACTTTTTTGTTATAGATATAATTTTTAGGCTAAATTTATATTTTTCAACGGATCACTCTGTTTATATACTTTATTTCATTCAAAATTGCATAATTGTCTAGATATATAATTCCAAATAAACATATATTTTGCAAAATAAACCTGTTTTCTATCTTAATTTTCTTCCAGTCAACATGATTATTATTATTATTGTTATCATTATTATTTTGTGACAAAAAATTAAATAGAATAGAAAATAGTATAGTATGCAACAAGGTTGATAAACAGCATTTGATTCACGAGTTTATTCGACACGACCGGAGCGCAGTGGAGCGAGTGACTTAAAAAGTTTACCGAACGTGTTGCATACTATACTTTTTCTACGACCATTAGTCTTTGAGTACATTTTCGTAAAACAACACGAATACATTCACTGACATGACCGTCAGAATTGTCTAACGTGAAAATTCAAGCCGTGTGGTAAAATTCCGGAAATGTCCGAAGTGGCTCGGATCCTTGGAAAACGAAACTGACGTGGTAAAGTGACGCTTCCCGCACGCCAGATCGGTATGTTGGTAATAATAATATTAATGTCATTATGTTAAGTGGAATAAAATTTTTATAGAAAATAGATTTCCCAAAATATATATTAATTTTTAAATATACATTGCGACACAGAGTTTTTAAATAGAAAGTTTGTCTGAAAATTTTTCTTTGACATAACTGAGCTAATCTGCTCTAAGAATTTCTATCTATAAAGATTATAACTAGAAAAATATATTTTGAAGTCTTAACATGTATCGATAATTTTTTTCATAGATATTTTAAGGATTTAACTTATTAATTTTTTTATTATTTATTATCTACCTATTATAAATTTTTAAATTTATTATAAAATCATTAAATTTACATTTTAATTTGATTTGGCATTCCTGTTATTTTTCGAATGTTTTGAATGTTTGTAAGACAACAAAATCATGGGTACATCATTAAAAGGTTATAATTTTCATCATTAATTAATCGCAAAAAGGAAACGCCTGAAATCGTATTCGTCTTGTATGGCGAATGCAAAACTATATTCAATAAGTTTTGATTTACCACACTTTCCTTGTCAAAATTAGGTGCGAATCCTCATTCTTTCTCTTCTCAGTGAAGTTAGGAAACACCTTGTATATGTGGTGTATACCCTATTATAGTTTTTGTGCAACAGTAAGAATCCCTTAGTTATTTTTAACAGCAGTTTTAAACAAATTATTTTTACTACTAAAATGAAAGTCATAGAGCATCAACGTTTGACTAAAAAAATAATATTAACCTATGAATTTGAGCATGAGTGAGGAAATGCGATATTGACGAAATGGCCGCTGATATTCCTGCACAATTGTTGCCGAAATATCCGAACCGAAATAAACAAAATTAATTATGACCACGAAGGAAAGCTAAATCTGCAACTTTCGGTAATCGCATAATTTCCACAATTTAATTTGTGCGAGCAACGGTTTATACATTTTGCGTTAAAACTTTAATTTGAAAATCGAGAGTCGTGCGAGAAACGGGGGAAATAATTTATTTTGAGGAAATTACCTACCCTTTATTAACTTCCAATGGTAAAATTTTTCGTGCCTCCTTGGGATTGCATAATATAAACTGATGGGCTATAATCTGTAGTCATTATAAAAAAAAATTTCCCCAAAGAACGAAAGATTTTGAGTATACAAAAAAATATTTAAATTTAATTTACACCATATAATAGCGAAAACTAATCAAGATATTGATTATCAATTTTTGTTTAAATTACATTTTGCATTTGAGTTCGATTAGTACAATTCTTGTCATGTTATTGTTATTGAAAAAGACGGCGGTATCTGGAGATGGCAATCTTTGCAAATATAACTTTAGTTTTTTCTAGTTTAGATAAAGAAAAAATGTAACAATTGTATTAAAAAATAATTTTTACTTACCCATGTTGTGTGATTGGTTTTCGTTGTTGTTTTATATTGAAAATAACATATGTTCAAATGCAAGATTGTGGCATGTGTGGTAGAACTGTACTTTCTTTGGGAAATCTAAGAATAAATCTAGGAAACCTGTATTCAAAAAATGTTGTAGACTCTATGTACGATATTTGCCATCAACATTCCGATTGGATTTTTTATTTATTTAAATACAAAGCAATGGAATTAGAAATATGCTTAAAACTATATAGTTGAGATCGTTCCGTGCAAAATATATAAATACGTAAAAGCCCCAAATGCACAATATCGGATGCATATAGGAAGGCTGCAAGCTCTACGTATATTTAGCATGAGTAGCATTTCAAACACAAAGGGACCTCTCTTTGTCCCAGATTAAAGCTGTACATAAAGATAAAACATCTTCGTGCTTTAAAGTAATAAATGGCCGTTGAGCCAAAAACATAATGCATCCCGATTCCGCAATTAACTTTAGTACCCAAGCTGGAAAATAAACAGTCATCTTGGTTAATAATGTAGCGTTGAATTTAAGCGAAACGTTTTGTTGAAATTAATATTCTTCGAATTATTTCATATGCACTAAATCCTTAGAATTTAAGTAACTGAAACAAAGGTGAAACGGTCCTATTCAAATAACGTACGAGGTTAGCGCCAAAATTCCCCGGCCTGACATAGATGCAGTTCCAGTATCACGATAAAACTTTGTCTTCTTTTAAATGCATATGTTAGTATGCTGCGAAAAAAAGAATTGAACTCTTGCGTCAAATAGTTTCTTATTGACAGCATTTTAAACAAGAAAAAATGTCGCAAATAACGCAAATTGAGTATAGAGCAGTCATAAAGTTTTTGACAAAAGAAAGGTTAGCACCTAAAATTATTAAAGAAGGGATGGATGGTGTGTACGGCCAAAGTTTTCCTTCGTATTTTGTAGTGAAAGAATGGGCAAAACGTTTTCGAATGGGGCAGAAGTCCCTTGAAGATGATTCAAGAACTGGTGGTATTGAGTGATCGACGTTTAAAGATCAAGGAAATTACTAAGCTTTCTGATACAAGTGTTCGTCGAATCCTGCATGATCATTTCGGTATGCATAAGGTTAGTGCAAGATGGGTTCCTAAAAACCTTTCGGCTATTCAAAAACAACGCCGTGTCGGGTGTGCGCGGTCTTTTTTGCAACTCTGTGGGTCGGAACCGAAGCCTGTGATAGAAACTATTGTGACGGGAGATGAAATTATGGTTCTCTATTATGACCCTCTATCGAAAAAAGGATCAATGGAGTGGCGTCGTAAGGGTGAAGCACCTCCAAGAAAATTCAGAGTCTGCCAGTCAACAAAAAAGGTGATGGCCACGATCTTTTGGGATTCTAAAGGAATTCTTTTGATAATACCACTGCCAATGGTAAATATTACTCAACATTATTACATAAATTGCGAGACTGCATACGTGTAAAACGTCGAGAAAAACTGACCAGAGGCGTGCATCTTCTGCACGATAATCCGCCTGTCCATACTGCTGGTGTTGCACAAGCTGCCATTTTAGAGTATGGGTTACAACAGATAGATCATCCTCCCTATAGTCCAGTTATGGGCCCCACTGACTATTATTAGTTTAGACGGCAGTTTAACGACGAAGTTCAGTTAAAAGAGGCTGTTTTAGCTCATTTTGCAGACAAACCAAAAGAATATTTTTTTAAAGGGATTGAGTTGTTAATAAAGAGATATAATAAGTGTATTGAAGTTAAGGGGGATTGTAATGAAAAATAATAAAAAAATGTTATTCTACTTTGTTTCTTTTATATTCACATCGGGAAATTTTGGCACTGCCCTCGTATTTTGTACGCCTAATTACGGTCTTTCGGGATCGGATTTAGGGGAATGTCTGCCTTCATCGAACATGATATTCGAGTTTACCTTCGTACAGAAACTAAGAGCCGTAGGGAATGGCATATCAATCTCATTCAATATTCGGAAGAGCATTTTATCCTTGCAATCGGTTTTCCCAAATGGCACCAAGCCACGTTAAAAATTTAGTTTTATATTTCAAATATTTGCAAACTGAATTCCAGTCTGGAGGATTCTGATGGAACACCGATACAGAAAGTCACATTTTACGTCTATATGCTCGTATATACCGGGTGACCCATAATGGATACGATTATTTTTTAATTAAATGTTATATAAGATGAACAAATAATAATTTCAATTAGATGGGTGCTTCATCAAACCGTTGCCATATAAATGTCTACAGGCTACTGTAAAACTATTTTCAAATCTTCTGTTGGCTTCTTCAGAGCTTAACTGAAACTGGTTTCGATTCTACTCTGTACCAGATTATATACTGTTTGAAGCAATATTGGTGGAACATCTGAGTCGTGGTTATGATTGGCTGGTTTCTATGAATTTTCGGATTTCTCTTTGTAGAAGAATTGATTACATTTGAGAATTTTCATTTATTCTGCTTCTAAAGCTCTATTAGAATTTTTGGAAAAAATGTGCCTCACCTCATGGCTTTAAAATTGAATGCAAGAAAGTTGTCCTTTCCTACATTCAAAACATTACTGACCACATATAAAAAGTTCTTAAAAAATGTAATGTTAAAACCAGATTTACCACTTGATCGAAAATGTCTCAACATCTTTGATCCGTCAAAGTCAAAATTCCATTTGAGATGCCAATGTGTACAGCATTCCATGCATATGCGGCAAAGAATACCTTGAAGAGACTGGACAAAAAATATGAACTAGGCTCAAAGAACATGAAATAGCCTTAAGACTAAGCAGTTTCCGAATGACGAAACCGGACATAACAATTTATTCGATAAATCTAAAATTCTTGCATGTAATCAATTCTTCTACCAACGCAAAATTTGAAAATCCACAGAAATCTCTATAAGCAACCAAGCAATCTTAACTGCGACTCAGGCCTGCACTTTTCACCAATATGGGAATCAGTCATCATCTGCAGAGTAGGATGAAAACCAGTTCCAAATAAGCTTCGAAGAAGCCAACAGAATGACGAAACAACCGATACAGAATATTTGTAAATACCATCAATAAGGTTTTGCTTAAACCACCTTCTTACTGACCGTGCCGTCTTAAAAGTCATTATTCTGTTAAAATTTCCAGGTCTCTGGTAATTTTTCTTCTGCATATTTTACATTTATTTACATTAAATAGCATTATAAACAATAAACTAGGAATATTTTAGCATCGATGTTACTTCACTGAATCCGATTCAAAATTATTTGCCTTTTTGCAGGATCACTTGCACAATACATTGTGCACATGCAAAATATCAATCGTTTTTACTGAGATGTCCCAGACATTTTGACTTTATGTTATATATAGAATTCAAAACATTTTTCCATTCCATGTATTTTTACATAATCAGACCCTCAACGAAGTACGTATTTTAGCACGAAATAGTGAAAACTGTATCGCTTTTAATTTGCTGTATGCAAAACATGTTTGGGTTAAATAGGTTAAATTATTTATATTTTTGAGGTGTAAGTAAGAACCGTAAATGTTTGTTTTAGCGAACAGTTCTATATAGTATATGTAATTAATAGATAACTAATTGACTTGACAACTTTTTTTGAGAGCAGATCCTCTTATCTATGGTGGCTTCTAAATGCATAAATCGCAATACAACCGGTATGTCCTGTATTTCTCGCGAACGATTCACATCTCAATTCTACACTCGTTTCTAATATAATAAGTATTAAGATTTTTGAGGCAGCGAATAAAATTTTATAATGAGCTCCACAAGCGCTCCGCGCGATGCTTTTGAATATTTGAAGTGCGAATGGTGAATACTCATTACTCGATTTTAAATTTGCTTGTCGTTAGGTCTGAACTACATTCCTTTTATACCAAGCAAATCCAATAACATGTCATTCAATATCATCGGTTCTCAAGAATTTTTTAATTCGGGTTTTTCATCTGGAAGTTGCATCTGTCAAAGTGCTAAAAAGTGGTCTATATAACCACAACCTACATTTCCTATAAAGTATTTTTTGATTTACAAAATAATGGAGACTGAGTAGATTATTTACTGCTTGAACCTGAATAATAAAAATGACAAAACATGAATGCCATGACTATTTTTACTTCGGTACTGCTTGTAACCTAAAATACCGAATATTTCAACGGTTGGTTTTAAAATATGTACTTTCACAATTGATCATGATTTCAAAATAATATTTTTCTATTCCATTTTGTAAAATAGCTAACTATACACCGATCTAGCGTGAGGAAAGTATTTTTTTACCACGTCAGTTTCGTTTCCCACGGATCCGAGCCACTTAAGACATTTCCGGGATTTTACCGACGGGTTTAAGAGCAATCGATGTTTTCGCACGGCTTGAATTTTGACGTTGTTCAATTCTGACTGTCAGTGATTTGATCTGTATCTGATTTTTTTTAAACTTTACTTAGTTCATCAATAGTGGTTATTTTAACCAACAATTGCTTCATTTGATAAATGTTGTACACGTTTACTAACGAATTAATAACAATCCCTCATTTCTTCAGGAGGGGAAAGGCAAGGTATGCAATTAGTTGCTTTAATAACATCCCAAAAAACTTCGAGCCTATAATAAAAATAAATAAATATTATTATTTTGAAATCAAAATAAATAGTTTTTTTTAAGTTTATATAACCCAATAAATATAATGTTCTGTTTGAATTGACGATTTTGTTTAAATAATGTGAAGTGGTTGAAGTTTCTGCATATGTTTTACATTCAAATAATCAATTAATCACCTGCTAAAATACCGAAATGTACAGTGTGGTCCACTTAATCCCTTCACTCACTATCCGATTTGATCTACAAAAAAAATTTATTACAAAAGTTTCTCGTAGTGGTCTGAATTACTTAAGTATAAGGTTTTTATTACTACTGGGTGTTTAGTTTTTTATGGCCTAACAAAAATAACGTCCTTTCTTCAAACTGTATACTTCATTTTTTGAAATTAATGGAAAATTCCATAGCGAGAATGTCTTAAATATTTTTATATTGATGTTAGTGCCGTTTTTCACGTGCTATGCTAATGTGTAAATTTACTATATTATATTTATTTATTTATTTATTTATTTCAACGGCTCAGCTAATTTACAAAGAAAAAGTAACAATATAAATATAATATAAATAGCAACATGACAAAACAACAACTTAGGTAACAAGCTTCTTAAATAACCATATAAAAACACAAAACAGTAAGAAACAGTAAACAAACAGTATCACACTAGTTACAACTGCAATCATCCACCTGTTTTAATTTTGTCTTAAATAGTCGAAGACCGCCAGCAAAGGGATCAAGAGAACAACTATTAAATAACCTCAAGGTTCGAGTTAAAGTAGAAAAATAGCCATAGTTGGCGTGATGAAATGGAATATAAAACATTGGGGAGCTCTGACGTCTTTGATAGATGTTAAAGTCAATGGACTAGAGGAGAGCCGGACAGTTATATACACCGTTCAAAATTTTATAAAACGTTAAGATATCGGAGTAGGTTCTTCTAATTTCCATACCATCTATCCCAAAAGGCTCACATACCAGAACATAATTAATGTGAAAGTTATTGTAGATATTTATACCCGCTCTATATGGTAGGGACCTCAGAAATGCCCTCTGAACAGTATCTAATCTATCAATGTGATATATGTAATGTGGAGACCACACCACTGATGTATACTCCAGTGTAGATCTAACTAAGGAGCAATAAAGGGTTTTAAAACAGTCGGATGAGAGCAATGTACTATTACGGGTAATAAAACCCAGACCTCTCCTGCCCTTGTTAACAATATTCTCCAGCTGATCCAAAAAGGTGAGTTTACTGACTTCAAGATCAATCCTTCAAGGACTGTCCTTGTATTATATTATTATTATATTATATTATATAAGGGTCTTAGTTAAGCGAGAAAAAGTAATACTAAAACACTTTCCAACATTTAGATCCAGACCATTTTCTCTGCATCATTTTCGTATGTATTATATATATAATTTTTTATTTTACATAAAGCATTAAAAAAAATTTCAACAATATATTAATAGACCTCTAAAATAAGCGTTTCGGAATCATTGATCATTATACTTCATTTTATTTATAAGCACCCCTTACCCTTGAAATTGTTTTTTCTAGCCCAATTTTGTTGTAAGTTAATATACAGGGTATGCCATTTAAAAAATATAGTAATTTGCAAAGGCGAAAAGTAGGAACATTGTACCATGTTCATCATCATAAACTTTAGTTCGTTATTGAGTATATATAGAAATTGACAGGTATTTTGCGCCAAAAAGTAAAGACAAACTCGTCTTGGTATATTGTGTATTTATTTACTTTAGATAGTTACAGCACAAAGTAGCTTATTGATATCTGAATTTATAAACCTAGATTAAAAAGAGACATACATGGAGTGATGTTCTATCAATTAAATTGACTGTGTTTGTACTTGTCGTTATTTAAAATGTAATATATAATATTATATGTGCAACATGTGCTCTAACAAAGAAATGTCTCCTGATAGGGCATGTTCAAGCTAACGGTTGTTGCCAAGAACAAAATTTTGAATGTTATAATTAAAATTTATTTCAGTTATTCTTCGAGTTTTTACTAAATCGCACTATCTTTCTCTATCTATAGTTTTCAGCACTCTTAATAAACTTTTCTGCAAACATTAGCCTGTTAGACACATTAATGCAATCTGGTAAATAATTTACAAAAATGGCAAACAAAGGAGGGCATATATAGTCAATATATACTTAAAAATTTAAGTAAATACAAGAAATTTTGTATAACTTTTTTTTCGTGGATCGAGCTGCAGTCTCGATTTTTTTACTTAATATTAGATAAAAGTGATCTTGGAAATTGGAGGAACTCCCGTTTTTTTCGAAAAATCGGTCAGCTCGTGTAAAACGCCATGGCACAAATCCGGCGGCAATGGATCTTAAAAAAAAATCGTTCAAGAAAATCTTGAGATTGTTTTCCGTTGTCATGTCAGTTTCCAATTTAACCCGTTTAGTATTTGTGCTCACGAATAGGGTCGACATTGATTGCAAATCGATAGAGATGAGAAAAATGCGGTTCGACATTGATTAACACCCAGCAAAGGCGACACGTTATTATTAAGCAACGGATTCCATGATTCCAAATTTTTCCACTAATTTTCTATCATCAAATCTGACGCAGATGTAATTGTGGATCGCGATTGCCGTTTGCCTTTACATATCATGTTTACTCCAATTAATATTAGTTTATTAGTAAATCGAACGTTAATATCGGATTCGAATTCGATAGTCAGTTTAACTGACGGTATAAAAATACCGCATACGTACTCAAGCAACCTAGAAGTTAGCGAAGTGTATATTGCGATATAATTACAATCATGATACCCTTTAGGCCCTGAACAGCGGAACACTTTGAACTTCCGTTACAAAGTATCGTATACGTGGCAGTCGGAACCCTATTAATTGCTTTGTCCTTCTCGTATTGGTCGATTAAAAATTGAAATCGATCGAACTAAATATTTTTTAACTGTGCTTAATAAACGAGGGAGATAAAGAGTTTATAATATAATATTTTATTTTTCACAAAAAAATTTTTTATTTATAGTCAGTCAGTGGCACGTCACTGATTTCCTTAAAAAAAACATTTGCGTTCATTTATGAGCAGATTTGATCTCTCTTTTTTTAGTCCATCGTACGGTTTTCATTTAAAAATAAAAACTAATTTCTCTTCATGCTGTTATATTAACGATGTTCTTATGGCCCTGCAGAGAAGTAGTTTTTATTTTTTTAAGCGAAAATCGTACGTCGGATTAGAAAAAAAAATGATTTTCTGCAGAGATTGTATCCAGTATCCCACAATTCGATGACTTAGAAAATATCATAACAGCCATTCCTACCTATACAGAGTTTTCTAAATTTTAAACTGTGTCACTCTCAAATGTAAAAAAATATGTTTCTAGTATGAAAAAAATAGGTGGTGGGACGAGTGGAATCTCGACTGGGCTACTCAAAGATGTCTTCAGTGTAATACGCAACCGTCTTTTAGACATTATAAATACTTCACTTTCTACCGGAGTGTTGCGAGGCACAAATCAGCATGGAGAATTTAGACCGATAAACACTGTTCCGGTTGATGAAAAAATATTGGAAATGGTCTGCCATAACAATGACATTTTAGTATCCAATCAATCTGGTTTCCGCCATCAACATTCGTGTGAGTCTGTGATAGTTAATACATATGACAATTTCCTCAAAGCTATTGATAGTAATCATCCTATTTTGACTGTGTTCTTGGATTTTAGGAGAGCTTTTGAAACTATTGATAGGTTTACGTTGTTAAGAAAAATGGAAAAGGTAGGCATACGAGGTTCAGTTTTAAATTGATTCAGATCTTATTTGTATAACAGAATCCAAAAAGTTAGATTTAAAAACACAAACTTTTAGTTATGTTGTTTGTTGGTTTTGTTTGTTCATGCATTTTGTAAAACTTTGTAAACAATTGTTTTTGTATGTAACACCCCAAGCTAACAAGGAAATTATGTTATTATTAAGATTATTATTAATGTCTTTACAAATTATTGGTGATTGTAAGAATAATTTGTATTTTAAGAGAAATCAGTGGCGTACTATCAATTCCTAAAATTCCTTGCGCCCGCCACTGGTGTGTTTAAAAAAAAAATGTGGTACGCTAAATAATGGCTCTTGATAATAGTACATGTGTGCCAAATGTCATTAAAATATTTAAAGTGGTATTAGAGATTTAAAAAAATATATATTTTATTGTTAAAAACTTGATCACCTTTTATCTCAAAGGTTTAGACCCTATATATGTAGAAAAACAGGAACGTTTAATTGATAAAGCTATGTCTATACCCATAAAAAAATAGCGAAATTGCGAAAATCATTCTAATATTATAAAAACTTGCTAATCTTTTGTTTTTAAAAGATCAGTGAGGAAGTTGTTGCTGTAAAAACCGACTTTATTAGGCATTCTCAAAAATTTATTGAGCACAAGTGATATGCTTTTGACACAAACTTTTGTGTGCTTATTTTTCTTCATATTAAGAATCGTTGATCCAGTCACCCCACTAAAATTTCAAGATTTAATATTTTGTGTTTCATTTTGTTTGGACCCATTGCCAACGGAACAGATAACTAGGGTCTCATAGGGTCTTACATAAAACTAAATATAATAGAAAGGTTGCAACAATCTTGATGGCCCATCAAACTTGTTCCTTTGACATGTTTTGAAAATCTTTTTCCTGATTGCTATATAATAAACAATATTACTGGAGTGTCCAAATTAAGAAAGTGTTTTTAAGAAGTTACAATACTATAAATTTTATTTTTTACAAATATTTAATATAGAATAATAGGTAAATGATTTTACTTAAAATTAATCCACTAGTTCTCCAATTACATTACATCTACATTAGAGTCTTCTTTTTACCTTCACTACCTTCAAAGGGCAAATTATGTCAATCAATTGAGTTTCCCTTGAGATCACATACGTTGGAGGAGATCTTAGATTCTAGACCCCAAGCAAAAATATCTGCATAAATAAGAACTAAAAGTTCAGATTTTCACGAAATTTATATTTTGACATGACAATTGTTTCAACAACACCGTGTCTTCATCAAATATAATATTTATAAACTATCTGCTACTATATTTACTTAAAAATGACAATAAAACCTAAATTAAAATAATTATACAATATTAATTAAGGTTTTATGGTCATTTTTCGGTATGTATAGTAGCCGGTAGTTTGTAAATATTACATTTGACACGGTTTTGTCGAAACAATTGCCATGTGAAAATATATAATTTCGTGAAAATCTGAACTTTTAGTTCTTATTTATTTTGATAAATGGATTTTCATCAAGTAAAAGCCTCCTCAGTTCAAAAATATCTGCTATTTGTAGCAGTTCTACTCGGGTTTCTGTTATTACTATCCCAGCACTGTCAAAGCAGCTCTATGATATGCTATATTTTGGAGCATGTTGAGCTATGTTCTGGGATTGTTTTTGACCGCCATTTGTGATTCGACAACGTAGATGTAATGGATTCTATCAATTATCAATTATCAACTAACCAAAATGTCAAGTCCTGGTCAGAATATCAAAATTTTAGACATAAAATATGGTCATTACATTCCAAAATACCTAATTATTCACCGATCTAGTGTGCGGGAAGCACCACTTTACCACGTGAGTTTCTTGTCGCACTGATCCGAGCCACTTCGGACATTTCCGGAATATTACCGCACAGGTTTTTGAGCAATCGGATGTTTTCGGAGACTTTACCGCACAGCTTGAATTTTTACTTTTGTCAATTCTCGCGGTTATGATAGTTCTGACCAAAGGTCGTAGAAAAATTATAGTATGCACCACGTTTGGTAAACTCGTTTTTCTACTCCCGTCTGCCTAATTACAAACCGATCTAACCTGCGGGAAGCGCCACTTTACCAGTTTCGCTTCCTACGGATCTGAGCCACTTCGGACATTTGGGAGCAATCGGATGGTTTTGGAGATATTTCCCACGCTTTGAATTTTGACGTTGGTCAATTCTGACGGTCATGTCAGTGGATGTATTTGTGTTGTTTTGTGAAAATGTACCCAAAAACTAACGGTCGTACAAAAAGTATAGTATGCAACACGTTCGGTAAACTTTTTAAGTCACTCATTTATTAAACACTCCCTCGTTTGCCGCATTTGTTGCATAATATACTATTATCAAACACTCGCTAACAAAATCTTTGCAATTGACATGGTAAAACAGATTTGTGACATTTTTCGTGATCTACATAAATTATAATTGAAAATTTTGTATAGTAGAACGGTCGATAATAAATGTATTGAAATTAAATCGGTAAAATTGATTAAACAAAAACTTAAAAAAAAAATTAGGTTATGCCGTAAAGTGCAATTCGCTGACAGCTCGAGGCCGTTCCAAGATAATAAAGTTTTCTCTCATTTTTTCAAAAGCAGATAAAAATGTATGTTTTGTAAAATCAGCGCGTACCAATACGGAAATGATACAGTAATAAAAAAGTCAGAAAAATGGATAACTTGTTCGTGGAATTCCTGAAAACATTATGAATAATTCATTTGTTTTCTTCTACTTCATTTCAGTGTATGACAAAATATTTAGTTTATGAATGTCTGTTTTAGATTAGAATTCGAATTGAATTTGCTATGCTTCCACGTGTCCTTATTTTTCGATGTTCTTCGGCTTGTTTGACGGCTTTGGTGCGTTACCAGACCTAAATTCTATGTTTAACTCGTTCTTGACATATCGTAAAACTGATTTATAAAATTTATGAAATTAATTAACGTTTATTTAAATAAATAAATCTATTACATAAAATTGACGTTAGACAAGAGAAAATGTAAATTCAACTACTAATTTTAAAAGACGATTTTTAATCTTCAAATGACCTCCATTTGTATATATATTTTATTATATTAATTGAGCTTTCTTCTATCTAATTTTGTACCAAAGAGTCCCAAAAATTTCTTAATAATCACAAATTGACAAGGCTAAGTTTTTACTATTTTCTTTACTACCTTCAACAGATTACCTTCAAAGCATAGGAGCTAAAGAAAGGGCATGAATATTGTCTCGGATATTGTTGACAGGTAAGACCTGAGTTGCGGTTAAAATTTCTTGGTTGCTTATGGGTTTCTATAGATTATTGAATTTTTTTAATGCATCTAAAATTTTTTTTGTCAAATAAATTTTTATATCTGGTTTCACGATTGAGTTCGGCATGTACTGATGAATCTATTTGTAGTAGTTATAAGGCTCTTTCAGGTCCTTTTAACCTATTATAGCCTAAATCCGAGAATCTGGAACCATGCCTTCTAATATTGAAATCTGCTTGTCTGGAAGATATTTTTCTTGTAACTTTCAAATTTATGAACAAAAGTCAGGAACAGCTTATCCATTATCTTCAGTCATCGCGAATAAATTTTTGCCAAGAAAGCACTCGACACCTTCCATCTAAAATCAAAATTATGGAAATGCTTCTTCGATGATACTTTTGTTATTTGGCCTCATGGTCCAGAATCTCTAATAGATTTTTTTAGACATTTAAGCTCTATACCCCCTAACATACGTGTTACCATTGAATTAGAATCTAATTCCAACCTCCCATTCTTAGATGTTCTTATCAATAGAAAATCAGACCTAACATTGGGTCATTGGGTTTACAGAAAGCTTACGGACACAGACCGATAACTTAATGCATGGTCACATCACCATCCGGCCCAAAAATCATCGGTTATCAACTCTTTTGTTTACAGAGCCGTCAGTTAACTCAGAATTACCTCTGGTCTTCTCTCTAATTATTTCCACATTAAAGATATTAAGCGTTCGATGAAAAAATGCACTTCACCACAACCCTTAATAGCAATGAGACCGAAAGCAATCCTACACTTGCCACTGTGATCCTTCCTTACATTCAAAACATCACTGACCACATATCAAAAGTTCTAAAGAAGTATAACGTCAAAACCAGATTTACCACTTGTCCCAAAATCTCTCAACATCTTCGATCTGTCAAAGACAAAATACCATTTGGGATGCCAGAAGTTTACAGCATTCCTTGCATATACAGCAAAGAATACATTGGAGGGACCAGACGAAACATATCAACTAGACTAAGACAAGACATCAGCAGTTGCCGAACACAATCAACGAAAAATCGGAGAGTTTATAGAAATTTTAAGCAATCTAACAATCTCATCACGACTCAGGTCTTTACCTGTCACCAATATGGGAATCAATCATCCGAGACGGTGTTTATGCCCCTCATTTATCTTCCCCCCTCCCCATAAAACAATATAAAAGCAGGTATGGTCTGTTCATAGATATAAGAAAGTGACCAATTGCTTTTGAATGGGATTATCCAAGGGTGGTCATTAACATACAATGCAACAAGATTATTACCTAGAGTTTCGGAATTTAAATTCAGGTAAAATTATGGTCCGTAATAGAAAATAATTTTATACCTACCTGTGTTTAATATTCTTTGGTTTGGTACACTACTTAGTTTAAGTTTATTAGTAATCATTCTTAATTCGTGTGCAAAATATGTGAACAAAGCGTGCCTACATTAGATATTTTAATTATGAGGGTTTAAAAAGATGAAACCGTTGTTAAATGTGGCAGGAAATTGACAAAAGGCAAGTTTTAATGTAATTTCTTAGAATTCGGAAATGGCGACTGGATTATCTAGAAAAAATTAGGATTTACAGAGAACAACAAAGGCCAATTATTTACTTGGATGAAATCTGGTTCGACACTTATGGTACCCCGGAAAAGGGTTGGGTTGACTCAACTGATAAGTGTAAAACAAACGCGCTATCAAAAAGAGATAAAAGAATAACTATTTTGCATGCTGGCTCTAAAGATGCTTGGATTCCAAATGTACTTTCTCTGTCTGCGAAAAATATTAAAGATTCTTCTCTGGATTACCATGAAGACGCTACCGCGGATTTATTTGAAAATTAGTTTAAAAACAAACTAGTTCCAAACATTCCTCCTAATAGCGTCATTGTAATGGACAATGCAAGTTATCACAGTAGACAGTTTACTAAAACCCTTTCCTCCTGTGATACAAACGCAACAATCCAAAACTACATGTATAATAACGACATTTATTTTCACGAAGATTATACCAAAAAGCAATTAATTTAGGTTCTACAAAGCTTGAACCTACAAAAGGAATACGTCTGTGATAATTATGCAAAAAATCTAGGGCATACAGTTTCAAGGCTTCCACCTTACCACTGTATATTTAGTCCCATTGAACATGTTTGGCACCAACTGAAATCTGCCACTCGTCGTAACAATGTTTTTCCCCGTGTTAACTCCAATGTCCTCAAAATTATAGAAACCAAAGTTTTTAACATCCCTCCACAAAGTTGGGCAAATTCTGTTAAACATATAGGAAAAGCAGAACAATCGTATATCCATATTGCAAATAATATAGAACAAATAATGTAGAACAAATAATAATTAGAACAGGCGATGATAGCGATAGTGATACTGATATATTATGTGAATAATTTTAAGTAATTTAAGTAGGTAATAAAAATAATTTGTAATTTTATTTTAGATTTAAACATAATTACATACCTAAATAAATAAATATTGTTTAGTATCTTTCCTAACAAAACCCCAAATATTTAAATTCTAAGCAAAGTACGGACCTGTTCGGCCATATTTCATTCTTACTGCTTTCCTGGGTCTTTCCTTAATTCGTATCAGTTAGTCACTTTCTTATATCTATGAACAGACTTTACAGAGTAAAATGCGAGCCTGGTTCAGTCAAGCTTTGAGGAAGCCAACAGGGTGATTGCCCAAACGTCAGCATATAGCACACTAGTGTGTGGAAGTTTCTTTGAAAAATTAATGTTGCCTTTGCTTTCCGTTAAACTTAATTTATTGGGATTGCTGCTGTGGTGACGATTTTTGAAAAAAGAAAATGTTATTTTAATTTCAAATTAAATTCTTGGAGCGTTTATCATGTAATTTTCCATTGTTTAGATCAATTTCCTTTTCGTAAGCGAAGCAGAGTTCTGAAGCTCAAAGGGGTCGATTATAATCCACTAACGAATGACACGAAAAGCGAGTTTCGTTCATCAAAATGCATCAATTTGAACCACTTTGAGTAGACATTCAACCTTAATCCACAGTCTGAAGAATGAAATCTGAAAGGATAAACCATTATGATAAATAAACCGACAGTATGCTGGCACGGTAATTTTTCCCGCAAACCATTTTTTTCTTTTTCATCACATTTCCTTTGTCAATTCTTTTAAAATGGAAATTATCACAGCCTATTACGTGGGAGCGTTGTTTCTAATAAGTTACGCAAATTTGTTTTTCTCCGAAAACATTTTCCTGCCTCGTAAATTGAATTTTTAATAGAAATACAAAACGTCACAATAAAGTTAGTGAGCAAGCAAGCTCCAATTTTAATCAACAACAATTCTTGACAAAAGCTTACCAACTAACATGGTTTTCAGAAAAAATGCCGATTTAATGGGAATATTGTTTTTTTTTTATGTTTATTTATAAAGTTATCAGCGGCTGAACTAATTTATAATGAAAATCCAACTTCCATGACAATAAACAAGCCTAAGTTTAAGTTTATGACAACATACTTAACATTCAAATTTTATTTATTGTTAATTTAGGTGCAAAGAGTACATGGTACCAAAAAAGCATCCCCTAATCATAATAACATTGTAAAGTCAAACAAAAAAAGACAAGAGAATAAATTAATTGAAAAAAAATAAAAATAAAACCATTTTACCGAAGGAACTTATTTTGGACACTTTAAAGACATTTAATATGTACCTCGTATCAATGTACATTCCAAATTACTGAAGCAAATGACTGTTGGCTATGTGCGAAAGCATTACATAGTGATATCAGCGCTTTAGGACTCTTAAAATTTTTGATATTTCTTTTAATAAAGCCCGCAAGTTTGTTGGATTCGCTAATAACTTTCTGAACATGTGGTTTAGGTGTTAATTTTTCTTCCAAAATCACCTCAAGTCTCCAATATCAATGCCTTTTTATAACATTAACATTTAAACTGTAATTAAATTGTATTTTTTTTCTTTCTTGGAATATATTAGGAAGTATTAAGAAATGGACAATTTTCTTCGCAAAATTTCCACATTTCTCTTGTCTCTTTATTTTTTTGAACCCTTTGAGGCAAATATCAAAAATTTAGTATTTTGAAAGCACGATTTAGTTTTATTGACATAAATTATAACGAATGGAATACCAAGAAGGCTTCTTTGGTCGACCACGAAAATTATGTCAAATAAATTTGACTGATGTCCAGCTATCTCTACATAGTTTTTTCTGTGCGACATGCAGGAGCTAGAAATTTGCACGAGGCTACCCTCGACACCAGCCTCAGAAAGTCTGTCCAATATTATAGCGCGATCAACCTTGTCAAACGACTTACCTGCCCACCATTGTTTGTTTGCTCTTGTACGTGGTCAGATAAACATAAAACAATCATCTTTGCGGGGAGAATGCATGTTGTTCTTCGATTATTTTATTTTTAATTTGCGAGCAAATTTATTCATACAAAAATACATAACTTACTGATTGGACGACAGTTATTGACATATTCCCTATTGGCACTCTTAAATATTGGGATTATTTCATTTTCCTGGTAATACAGCTTAGGAATAGCCTTTGCTTAAAATAGTAGTAAGCTGTCTAATAACATTTTTTGAGTCGGGACACGGAATTTTTATATTATTTATATTTTTGCATAATTCCAGTACTTTTTCTTCGGATATTAATTCATAAAGAATTATTCGATATATAATATAAAATGCGTAACTAAGAGAATGTGTGGTCGTCTCCTAGGTCTTGCACTCAAGCCTAGCGTTAAGAACTGTATACCTATTTAAAAAAAACTAGATCCAAAAGTTGCACGAGAACTTCATTTTTAAAATCGCTTACTCTTGCTACATCACTTCGCATTTAAAATATCATATAATTTTTAACATGGGTAGGCAACGCAGGTACATGTGTACAGTTTTATATATAAGCGGTTAACTTAATTTATTAAAAAATAAATAAATCACCCGCTATAGAAAATCGTTTACATTTTTGGCTACCAAAATGTGGGATCAATTGCAAAATAACGCAAAAAAAAAATCAAACCAACCCAAACACAATGACTAACGATAGAATTAAGTCAGGCTTTTAAAATCTGTCTTTTCTTTTCTAATGTACAAGTGTCTCTCTTTATCTCAGGCGTTCTTTCTATATGTTAATTATGCCATCTTCCTTTAATTCATTAATCTGTTTTCTCTTATTACAAGTTGGGTAGATCGGTGAAGTTCAAAGCCCTTGCTTTCACATAAGGACATGGTGAAATAAGAAAGGTCCTCGCGATATCCTACAGCCGACCAGTTAAATAACTAATCAACCCACACCAATCCTTGTGTTCAGTTTTGTCTGGTACAATTAGAAATATCAAAAATATTCCTCAAAATTAGGCCATCTATTCATTCAGTGCATAATTTTATATAATCAAAAAATATATTTAGTTTTAAAATACAAAATTTTGGAAAACTCATAGCGCGGTTTTGTTTATCCTAAAAATTTGTTTCTGCCAGCCTGTCAGGCATTATTCGAAAATTCATTACCAAACCGTTATAATATTTATTTAAAATATCATTTCCTGCTAATGTTTCGAAAACCAAAATGATTGAAAGTGAAGTCCGGGAATTATTTTAATCACAGACGCAGCTGGGGAATTAATCATTTTCATTACTGGACGAGGAATTAGTTTTGATTTACAATTTATTTTATTAGTTCCATTAAAGCGCTGAAAAGAAAAACCAAACAGCGTCTTTATGGTCTGCAGACGCATGCACCGCATAAACTCTTACCATGAGGGAGATTCGTATTTTATTGAATTTGCTCAGTTACACAATTTATCCATTACAGGCGACGCCATTATTACTCCTTTAATTTTCACTCGTAGATTTATTTCATCATATTAAAATTCGCTACCAGCAGCAAAACTCTTGACATACCATCGAAGTACAGTCTATAACATCTTCAAGTTGCTAGAGCTTTGAATATACTGGGCGAAACAGGAAAGTGAAAACTCTACCAGCTAATATTTATTACATAAAACCAGCAATATTAATGCAATGCAATATTTTGGTCACGACTGAGAAGATAGAGCCTTGCGTTTTCTCAACCAAATTTTCATGGCTTGCTTCGTTTTTAAAATACAGGGTGATTTTGGAAATTTCAAGTTTTGGGACACTCCTCGTATCGCAGGTATTTTATTAAATTTTCAAAAGGTGAAAAGCGCATCCGATATATATTTTTACATAGAATTCAGTGGCGTAGTCAGTTTTTTTCTAAATGGTTTCGTCCTTTTGGAAAAAAAAACTAAAGTTTGCAAAAATGTATAACGATATTAAATATCTAAAATAGTTACATTATTTAGTTATTTATTTTTTAATTATTTACATGAAGCCAACTTAGTTTAATATTAACATAACAACACTTATTTGTGATATTTCACATAGCTTTATGACCTAGTAAGTTATTGTGTAAGTATTGTCAGAAATAAATTAGGTAACTTTTTTATGAAAATTAAAATATATGTATTTTTGTGTGGTTATTTATACAAGTAACCCCATACTGTTATAGATTTTTGAAACCTCATACCAAAGGGAATCATATTGGCCCATAAGATATAGCGTGTTGCATTACAAAAAAACAAACTTTATTTTTTTTCAAAACGACGAAACAATTTAGAAAAAAACTGACTACGCCACTGAATTCTAAGTAAATATACAATGGCTGCCCCAAAGCTTCAAATTTCCAAAATCACCTTGTGTTTTAAAAACTAAGCAATTCACTAAAATTTTGTTGACGTCATCTTTCGTTTCCTAAACCAAAGTGAGACAAGGTGTACATTCTCAATCCCCAATAAAGTAAGTAAATATGCCATGGACAAGTGCTAAAAATTAAGTTATATTAAAGGGTGTTAATTAATGCCCCAGTATATAAAGTATTTATAAATATACATAGTACTAAAATATGGAACAATTCATTTAAAAATCTGGTGTAGCATAATTTTTTCTTGCTTATTTTTGGCGGTTAATAGAAAATATGCAGGGCGAGTAAAAAAAATGGAGTTCTGCATCAAATTTCATGCACCCTATACCCTGTATCATTAATTCGCCTTACTTCCAATTTAATTCTAAATTTTAAATCATCTAAACTTTGTAGTTTTTCTTTATACACTTTTGATTTTAAAGATCCCTAGAGCAAAAAATGCAGTGGAGGAATATTTTGACACCTTGTAGGCCATTCTATTGATCCACTTTTACCAATCCACTCTGGGTATTATTTAGATGCGCCATATTTTTTACTGACAGAAATTTCTGTTTTTTATTCTTTTGCTCATAATTTGCATGAAATTTGACACAGAATTCGAAAATGGATTGAAAAAATGGAGTTCCATATAAAAAAAGAATGTTGGCATTGACATATATTTTTTCACCCACTCTGTGTATTTTCTGTTTGTTGAAAAAATGCCCAAGAAAAAAATATATAATTGAGGTGTGCCAGATTTTTTTTTTAAATCCGATACCTGATTTTTAAATAAGAAATATTTTAGCCATTCAGCCGTTGGCGATTTGAATTTGATTGGAAATGTTTCGCGCGTTTTTGATTCAGGAGGTTATTTGCTGCATTAATATCATTTTTTGATAACATTTTTGACTTGATTTTGAAAATTGCAATTTCATTTTAAAAGTGTGTGTTCAAAATATCGTAAAAAATATTACCTATTTATTTGGTGATTTATTTTTAAATAATTAAATCAAAATTTCCTTTCGAATATTTGATATCACTTTGCAGCCCTGTAAAAGATATATATTTTAAGTTGAAGAACTCAAAATCTATAAAACTATGTGTATTATTTTCAATCATTTAGGTATATTAAAAGTAAGTAAAAATTAAAAATTATTACTTTCTATTTTTTCCACCATCACTTGGCAACTAACCAAAACCAACTGTCTGGAAAGGCCAGCTTATATTTTTATAATCAGATTATTTTTTTTACAAAATTTGCAATATCCATTATATGTGACTTTAGGAAAATAACTTGTAACATATGTTATGTTAATGATAAATAGTTTGAAAACATACCTTTGATGGGTGATAGGTAATTGCAAATGTGTTTCGATTTGTACAAATAGCGGATCCTGTGAGGACTTTACCCAATCGAATATGCCGCGTTTGCTGTTAAGAGAATGAATTCGATTGATATGAAAACACCATCTATTTGCATAAAGCAAATGGCTTTTACCATAAGTGCATTAGTACTATGAGCGCAATCCTAGAATTTTATTGAATACAATTGATTTAAATGCGTCAAACTGTTATAGTGAATTAATTTTTTAAATAAGTAAAAAAAAAATTGTAAAATTGTGATTGCTATTTAGGAAATGACGTGTTTTTGCATAGATAAGAAGAAAACTTACTCTCGCACATATGCGCTTATTTACAAGCCTAAGGGTCAAATTTCCTATTAGAATATAGCTTTCGAAAAATTGATTTTCCATTAAATTGAATAGCAAAAAGAAAGGAAAGAAATTTTCGTCTATAACTTTTTTCTGAGTGCCTTAGGGCTTCATAAAAGATAATGCTTACATAATGTCCGTCAAAATGGTAAATGGTGGAAGTTTCTGCGATAAAAATGGATCGAGATACCACACTTTCAAGTTTTTAATGTTTTTTTCAAGCATCTATCCTGACGTACCTGTTTTTTAATATGATGAAGATGCAAGCAAAAACGCAATCGAGGACAAAAAAGTTGATTACTGTTCAAATAACATAAAAAAAACGTATTCATTGATATAATTTAAAAATTAAAACTTTACAAGTCACTTTTTAATTGTTATTCTGGTTCTATTATGCTTTATTGTTTATAAGTAAACGCAATTTAATTCCTAGTTTCCGAAAAATTAAATACATATTGCTAGCGTGAATTTTAGAAGTGAGTAAGCTCAAAAAGTAACCCTTGCTTACAGAAAATGTGACTCCTTGCTAATTTAATGGGTGTTTTACTTAAAAAATTTTGAATTATTTTTTCCCGGTAAAAAATTGAAGTATCTACGCCTTAGTAGATTATGATACCTCGTTATAAACATGGCGATTACATTACATAGCTTACTACCGTTTAGTTTATATGACAAACCTTTGTACGTAAATTTAGTGAAATAACTGTTCGCTAGTCTATGTTGGGGTAGAATTCGAGTTGTCTGAAGGGATAAATTAGAGCTGAGGTATTTTGGAATACAGTCAAATTTTGGAATATTGGAAATTTCAAGCAAAGTCAACGTCAGTCTGAAAACAAATTTCTTAGCATTTAATTAATAATTGTGCGGATAAAGTTCGCTTTAGAGTATTTGGAATCCAAGTTTACCAAGTCATCTGCACAACCCAATTTTGTTTGTAGTACAACATTGATTTCTTTCTTCAAACAACCTTTTCGCAATATAAGTAATATCTCAACGATATTCTCACAATAAAATATTAATAAGCTCTTTGCTTACGTTGAAATTGAACTTATGTTGTCAGGATTTCTACTAGCTAAGTGTAACTATTTTTGCGAATTTTTACCATTCTTGGATGTATTAGATGTGTTAGAAATCACTATTAAAAACAAAAAGTCAGACTCTAAACCACCTTTAAGCCACAATAAACAACACTATAAATCATTTCCAAGAACTTATTCGATTATGTTGGCTATTTTATTTGGTTTATCTCTTTTTGTGTGTCTTTTATCTAGTTTTCGATTTTGATGTTGAAAATCGTAGCTTTGTTTTTTCTGGGGTTTTCAAATAATGGCATCAAATTGGGCAAATTATTGCAAAATACGTGTTTGTTCACCACATACGAATTTTGGCTTTGTTAGGATGTATCCATCTGTTTGAAATCGCTGCTAATAAAAACATAAACAATTCATCCAACTTTTCAACCAAGTTTCTTAAAATCATTTCCAGGAAAATGATTAAAAATTCTTTCTAGTTTTGAATTTATCGTATGGTTTGGATTCACTAGATTATTTACCGCGTTTACCTCCTTTTTTGTGTTTTTGTTATCTCCTTTTTTAATACAATTTTGAAAATTGTTGTCATTATTCCCAAAAGCGTACTTGTTCACAGGGTTATACTACCACCACATTTTTTTGGGTTTCTTTTTTATGTTAGAAATGACGCAAAAAATAATCACACTCTGATTCAAAAAACAAAAAGAGCACTATAAAATCATTTGGAAAAATGTATTAACAAATTTTAGATACTTTTCCTTAGTTTAGAATTTTTCGTATTTTTTGGATTCACGTGATCATTCGCTGCTTTTATTTCATTTTAGTGTGTTTCTTTTTATTTTTAATTTGACTTTAAAAATTGTCTTTGGGGTTGTTTAAGGGTTTTCCGAAAACTGGCAAAAATTTGACGTTTTTATTGTGTTAGAAATAGTAGTCAAAAAATTTAAACAATTAAACTCAAAGTCAACTTTTTTTTTATTTCATTCAATAAAATCATTTTCACCAAAACTTAATTGAAAATTTTGACTAGTTTTGGTTAGTTTAAAATTTTTCGTATTTTTTGGATTTACGTAATTAATCGCAGCCATTTTCTCCGGTTTATGTTTTTTTTTTAATTTTTAATTTCATCTTAAAAGTTGTGGGGTTATTTGTTTCGGTTTTTCAGAAAATTGTCGTCGCAAACATGTAATTAGTTTTAAAAATTTTTGCTTTTTTCTGATTTGTTTATTGTGTTAGAAATAGCTGTTTAAAAAAAGATAAACAATTAAACTTTGAGCTAACTTTTCATTTCATCTTAAAATCACTTTCAAAAAACCTAATCGAAAATTTTGGCTAGTTTAAGTTATAACCTTTTTGTGTGATTTTTCATTTTTAATTTTTAAAAACTGCGTGGCTGCTAACATTAGAAATTTTGGCTCTCCTCCGATGTCTTTATAATTGTAATTATTCCCTTTTCCACCACGTTTCCCTTCGTCGCCTCAACTATCTATGATATCCATAAAATCATGTCGAAAAAACTTAATCGAAAATTTTAGATAGTTTTGGTTAATTTAAAATTATTCATATTTTCTTTATTTGGATTTGGATTTTTTGTGTGCTTTTTAATTTTCAATTTAATTTTAAAAATCGTGGATTGTGGGGTAATTTGGTTTTGGTTTTTCAGACAATTGAACTCCCAAAATTATGGTTGCTAACATTAGAAATTGTGCCTCTTCTCTGATGTTAGAAATGGTATAGCGGTTAAAATAATTAATTTAATAATTATTATTTATAACTGATCTCCAGGGCAACTTTTCAATTATTTTTTATTTTGGCTAGTTTTGGTTTAAAATTTTTCCTATTTTTGGAGACACTTTTATTTCCTTTTTGTTGGTTTTTTTCATTTTTAATGTCATTTTGGCTATTCTCTGATGTCTTCATTGTGTTAGAAATGGCGGTTAAAATAATGAATTTATCAATTGTTATTTATAATTAATCTCTAGGGCAACTTTGGCTAGTTTCGTTTTAAAATTTTTCGTATTTTTTGGAGACACGCCACTTTTATTGTCTTTCTGTTTATTTTTTCATTTTTAATTTCATTTAGGCTCTTCTCTGGTATTTTTATTGTGTTAGAAATAGCGATTAATTTATTAATTATTAATTACAATTAATCTCTAGGTCAACTTTTCAATTACTTTTCATTTTGTCTGCTCAGTAATCTATGAAATCTATAAAATCATTTCCACACAAGTTAATCGAAAATGTGGGCCCCGGTGAAAATATAAAGCAATTGCGATCGAACTCCCGAAAGACAACAAATATCGTAGCTTTTTTTTTTCGGAGCGGAAACATTGGCAACCGCGAATCGTAACAGACCCGTCAATCGCGTTGTTCCGCCCGAACAAACCTATAAACATGAAATCGCTTAAATAAGACAACCAACGCGCTGCCGTTTGCACAAAAAAAAGTATACCTTTCCCGGCTCGACGAAATAGACGTAATAATTTTCCAAGTGGAAATTAAAGGACTAATAATCTTGTCGTCCGTTGTAATGGAGAAAGTGTGTAACCGGGCAAATTCGATAAAATACGGGGGACCCGTTATTAAAAGAATTTATGTAGTGTGTCCTCGGACAATAAAGACGCTGTATACTTTTATTTTTGCCCTAGATTTATTAACTAATAAAATAAATGGGTAAAACGGGTGTGACCAAAAACCTGCGGTGGGACCCCTTGCCATGTTGAAATTTATACATGATTTTGGAGTTGAATAAGTCAAAAGGATGGGGTTTTTCTCCACAACATTTAATTGCGCTTTTTATAAATTTTATAAATCTTTTATTTTCTTAAGATATTTTTTCAGAATGTTATTGATAACAATTTTATAACACGGTGGTTTAACCAAGCGCAACTAAATGTGGTCGAGAGAGGCTTCTTTATTTTCTTTGACTTGTTTTAGGGTCTAATAGTTTCTAGAGTACAAAAAACTTTTACAAACACAGTGATTGGCCACCCATTCGTAAATTTTAGTAAGAATTCTTTATGTAGTGTTTTTGACAATTATGTGTCTGATCACAGATCAGTTTTCATAGAAGTATTTCGAACTGGCATCACCAAGTCGAATGATTGTTCAATATCTCGAATTGGTAGAAACCTCAGTGACTCCAAAATATCTTCGTTTGGAGAATTTCCGATGTTTTTTTGTATTATAGATTTTCCTTTACTGGAAAAAAGTATGTTAGTGCGTCATCCAAAAATAAAAAATCTATTAATAATGAAATTAAGGCGCCTAGTGCTAATTTAAAAAATCTGTTTGTTTTTAAGCAGTGCAATCCACTATATACAGAGGACCATAAGAAATTCATTTCTGAAACTAAAAAGCTTTCTATCAGCGAACGTGATTTCGGAGTTGTCGAATGAGAATTTTAATTTTAATAATAATAATAATAGCTTTATTGCTCAATAGAAAACAATCCATTTACAGAGCAATGTATGGTAACAAAAAAAATGAAACAGTATGTAATATAATGTAGCCTAACCTATTCTATCGAGTAACTCGAGCAGGTTGACACAGTGAGCTCCAAAGAAGTTAGAATAACCATAGATCTTGATTCGAGCTATCGACCACTAGACATCAAATATATATTTATCAATTCCTTCAGTCCACAGTTAAATATATCACACACTTCCGAAACACAATTACAATTGGGACATGCTATATTTATAGGCGAATTTTTTAATACGTTTGTTCTTGCCCGAACACAGTGAAAGGTGTCTTTGGGGCACGAATTGAGCCGTGGTAAAGTCTGTTCGTAGATATAAGAAAGTTACTAACTGATACGAATTAAGGAAAAACTCGGGCAAGCTGCAAGAATTAAATATGGCCGAACAGGTCCGTACTTTGCTTAGAATTTAATTATTTGGGGTTTTGTTACTAAAGATACTAAAAAAATATTTATTTATTTATGTATGTATTTATGTTTAAATCTAAAATAGAATTACAAATTATTTTAATTACCTACTTAAATTACTTTAAATTATTCACATAATATATCAGTATCACTATCGCTATCATCACCTGTTCTAATTATTGTTTGTTCTATATTATTTGCAATATGGATATACAGACATATTAACAGAATTTGCCCAACTCTGTGGAGGGATGCTAAAAACTTCGGTTTCTGTAAGTTTGAGGACATTGGAGTTAAGATGGGGAAAAACATTGTTACGACGAATGGCAGATTTTAGTTGGTGCCAAACATGTTCAATGGGATCAAATATACAGTGGTAAGGTGGAAGCCTTAAAACTGTATGCCCTAGATTTTTTGCATAATTATCACAGACGTATTCCTTTTGTAGGTTCAAGCTTTGTAGAACCTCAATTAATTGCTTTTTGGTATAATCTTCGTGAAAATAAATGTCGTTATTATAGTAGTTTTGGATTGTTGGTTTCGTGTCACATGAGGAAGGGATTTTAGTCAACTGTCTACTGTGATAACTTGCATTGTCCATTACAATGACGCTATTAGGAGGAATGTTTGGAACTAGTTTGTTTTTAAACCAACTTTCAAAAAATCAGCGGTGGTGTCTTCATGGTAATCCATATACTTTTCGCAGACAGAGAAGTCCATTTGGAATCCAACCATCTTTAGAGCCAGCATGCAAAGTAGTTATTCTTTTACCTCTTTTTGATGGCGCGTTTGTTTTAAACTTATCAGTTGAATCTACCCAACCCTTTTCCGGGGTATCATAAGTGTCGAACCAGGTTCCATCCAAGTAAATAATTGACCTTTGTTGTTCTCTGTTAATCCTATTTTTTTCTAGATATTCCAGTCGCCATTTCCGAATTCTAAAAGATTCCATTAAAACTGGCCTTTTGTCGATTTTTTAAAATCTAAAACCCATGTGTTGAATACACTTCCATAAGGTAGTTCTGCCACATTTAACACCGGTTTCATCTTTTTCAAGTCTCCTAATTAAGATATCTAATGTAGGAACGCTTTGTTCCTCCTATAACTGATAAACTGATACACTCTTTTTTCCTCGCTGAAATGGGATTATTCACAATTTTCCATACAGTTGATGTTGGAATTTTCGTCAATGTGGCCGTTTCTTCTAAGGATGCTTGCTTGCTAGCACCGCGTTCAATGAGAGTCAAATAAACATTGTTTATAACTTCCTTAGTTTCAATAGAATAGTGTTTTCTACATTTGGGCGGGAGCATGTCCTGAGATACACTAGACTGGCACATATTTTGCAAAATTCGCACACGATTCAACACACGCTGTATTACGCACGAAATAAGAGTGATTACTAATAAACTTAAACTAAGTAGTAAACCAAACCAAAGAATATTAAACACAGGTAGGTATAAAATTATTTTCTATTAGGGACCACAATTTTACCCGAATTTAAATCCCGAAACTTTAGGTAATAATCTTGTTGCATTGTATGTTAATGACCACCCTTGGATAATCCCATTCAAAAGCAATTGGTCACTTTCTTATATCTATGAACAGACCATACACCAATATCTAAATACTCTAGTAGATTCGGATTATCTATCATGCTGTGTAGCAATTTATAAACAAAGATAACTGACACACACTTCTGCCTACATTCCGGGCTATTCATATTAAATTTTTCCAAGTAAAACGCGTAGTTTATGCCTCTCGGTGGATACGCGCCTTCTGTTTTGAACAACAATTACTTTAAAAACTTTTTCTGTACACCATCGACCGCCCAACTATGATAAGAGTAAATCGGATTCCACACAACCGAGGCGTATTCAAGCTTAGATCGAACGTAGCTAAAATACAGGGCCTTCAAAGCAGCAATGTCGGTAAAAGAATTGCAGTTGCGTAGTATAAAACCATAATTACGATTAGCCTCCGATACAGTGCTCGTTATGTGGTTCACGAATGTAAGTCTTTGATCGAAATGCACGCCCAGATCTTTAGTATCTGTTACAAGTCGGTGAACAATATCTGAGATTCTATATCGAAAATCGATAGTTTCTTGCTTACGAGTGAAGCTTAGAACTTTACATTTATCCATGTTAAGACTCGATTCATTTGAGATATACCAGTCAAAGAGTATATCTACTGATCTCTACAACGTAACACAATCAGCAATACTGAAAATGGAAGTATAAATTTTTAATGAATAAACAGAGTAATAAAATCTAGAAAGAGCCTAATATTGTGGCGTCTGTATTTAATAACTTTTTTATAGACGCTCCCAAAAATATTGTTAGTTCCATTCAGTTGGACAACAAAAGTATTGGTCTGAGTTTTATTAGGGACGTTAATGGCCAGAGTTTTTATATATTACCTTTTATGGAGGATGGGCTCTTGCATATTTAAAAAAATAAATTAAAAAACAAAGTCTTTGGGATCCGAAGACATACCAACGTTTTCATTAAATAGAGTACTGAGTATGATAATAGGTCCTCTAATATTCTTGATGAATAAAATCTGGCACATTGCCATCGTGTCTAAAAACAAATAGTCGTCAGTTACCGTAGAACTATCGTGCAGCAATAATTTCAAATAGTTTTTCTAAAGTATCTAAATATCATAGTTTTATAGATAACCAACATAGCTTCGGAAAAGATAGAAGTACTTCAACTGCTACTTGTTCGTATTTCCGTAGGATAATTTCTTATATCGACGACGGTGAGTGCCCGATGGGAATTTTTTTCTACCTTAATCGGGAGTTTCACTGTGTTGATTTTAAGACACTTGGGGAAGCTCTGCACGCTTCGGGTATAAGGGGTAAGCCTCTAGACTGGATCAGTAGTTTTTTTAGAAGGTCATTCTCAATTTGTATCCCTTAAGTTTTATAACGGTAAGAGAATGGAAGGTGACAATGTAAGGCTAGTTAACGCATAGAGACGGGTGTCCCTGAAGGTTCAGTTTTAGACCCTGTACTCTTCATATTATATGTAAATTGCATCTTGAAAGTTTGATTGATTGAAAGGATGATTAGGACGATGACCTCTCAGAGAAGTGCTGTGGGGTACTCGTTAGATTGATGACACGGTTTGGAAATATTAATCTATATTTCAACAGAAGCAAAACACAAACTATGAGGTTTCATAATTATCAGAAATAATGTGATAATTTTAATATCTGTATATAGCAAGTAGGGATACTGTGAGGTTTTTAGGATTTAGTTTGGATAAATGTTTAAAGGGGAATTCTCATTGCGATACTCTTACTTCAACTCTAAATACTGTAAATAATCGTATAAATCTTGTTGAGATTTTAACTAGGCAACAGTTGCTTAATTTATACTATGAGAAGGTTTAGTCCCGGTTACGTTATGGGATCCATTTGTGGGTGCGCCTATAGATGCCGATAAAGTATTTTTGACTCAAAATCGTATATTAAGAAGTATTACGCATATTTCCAAGTTTACATCTTGTAGGGGCTTATTTGCCCAGTACAAAATTCTCACACTGGCGAGTCTATTAATTTTTGAAATGTCATTGTATGTCTTTGTTATCCAAAAAAATTTATGGTCTAAATGATTTTTTTTTTAATAATATAATCTTTAAAATACAAAAAATAAATTCCAAATATAAAACATAAAATTCCAGATAAACGGAAACCAAAAGCTAAGCACACAGAAATCAGAATTTGGACAATGCATGGCGTCTTAAAAGTCTTTTAAATTTATTAAGAGTATCACATTTTTTAATATCATGCGGTGAATTGTTAAAATGGTTTGGGCCTTTATGTGACATAGAGTTTTGTACATGACTAGATAAACATTCTCTCAACATAAAATTACCACAATTTTTTGCATTGTAAGAATGAATATCTCTGAAATAGGTAACTTTTTCACAAACATAATTGGGAACACAATGTTTAATTTTAAAAATAAATACATAGACATTAAGCATGATTTTTTTTAAAGACAAGAAATTAAGAACACTCAACTTGCTTTGAAATGGTACATATCTGTTACAGTTTAGTATATTTCTCATTTCCCTATTTTGAACAATCTATAATTGCTCTAATTTATAATTAGGCAAATTGAACAAAAGTGTGGAACAAAATTCTAAATGGGGAGCAACTAGGCTGTTATACAATAAGATTTTGGTGTCAATTGACAAATTTTTCCCTATTCTAGATATAAAATTAATCTTTTTAGAAAATTTATTCATTATGTAATCGGCGTGTGTGCGACACGTCAAATTTGAGTCAAATATAACACCCAGATATTTAATTTCGTTTTCATGAATTTATTTTTTTTTGTTGTTAATATGAATCTTTACGTCGAAATTTAATTTACTCAATCTTAACTTGTCCGTGTTTATACGAAGGTTATTATTGCACAGCCATTCAAAAGCAATCTTCAGATCAGCATTCATCCAGCATTTCATCCACATTTTCACCCACAATAAAAATCATAGTGTCATCCGCAAATAATACCGCTTTAGTATCATCTAAAATATTTACAATATCGTTTATATACATAAGAAACAACAATGGTCCCAAAACTGTCCCCTGAGGAACATCATGTTCTACAGTTATGCAATCATAAATGCAATTTTTATATTTCGTTTTTTGTACCCTATCTGTTAAATACGAACAAAGCTGTTCCCTTAATACCCATTTTGTACAATTTTCTTAACAGTCTAGTTCTACTGATTGTTTCGAAAGCACGCTTAAAGTACAAAAATACAGCCAACACAAATTGACCATCCTCCAAGGCCCTCGTGAATTCATCACAGACAGTAACAATGACTGATTCACAGGAATGTTTGGGGCGAAAGCCCGACTGGTTAGGCACTAAAATATTGTTTAGGTAACAATAACTTTGCAGCTGCTGTTTCACCACAACCTCAAGAAACTTCTCATAAACTGGAGCGGTATTAAATGGCCTAAATTCTTGACAGATTCGTATTTGGAACCTTCTATACAGGGATCACCATTGATGTCTTCCATGCCTCCGAAAAAATTCCAGTCATCAGGGAGGTGTTCACAGTGTCCAACAATCGAGTTCCAACAACTGCACAGGCATCAATCAATACACTCTTTGAGATACCATACTCATCACCAGTCACATTTTGAGTAAATGTTTTTTATATGTCTATGTATGTGTACCTATTATGTGTTTTGACTATTCCTATACAATTTCGTGGTTGTCTTCGGGAAAATCAATATTGTTATTATTTTTAAACCTTTCAGAGATATTAAGCACATTTCAATATTGTATGTTTTTATTTTGAGTAAAACTTTGGGTTATATGTGGTAGCCGGGAAGTCGACGAGCAAACTTAAAATAAAAATAACATGTATTTATCCAGTTCTTGTTGGTTAAAAAGTGGTTTCAGTTTTTGTATTTTTCCCTAAATTTGATTTAACCAAAAAATTATACAAAATAAATGCGAAATTGGTCGGTCTTATTTTTCGCCATTTTTGAGGGTGTCTTTTTAATTATAAAACATTATAGCCAAGAAAAGTTGCTCTGAGAAACAGTTAATTATAGTTAATTGTTTTAAAACGCTAACGAGCTCTCAGAAATTGATGGAGATTCGAAACGCGAGTTCAGACATAACAGATTTATTCTTTATTTTTAGTTTTATTGAAAAATTCAAGAACATATTTTTTGTGTGATTAATTTTAGGGTTATTAAATGTTTAACATGCCTGCCTCCTACCCTAAGGGTAATTGATAAATTTAATTATTAATTTTTATTTATTTAAATTTATTTATTTAAATTTAATTATTAATTTAAGTATTAATTCGTGTTAATTCTAAATATCAAAATTTAGAAAATATGTTCAATGTTGGAGATATATGATAATTAATTTGAATGAAAAATACAAAAATTGAAATAACGTTCTAACACATAGATATAGGCTTATTTTGATTCTAAGTCACCCTCCCCTTTCCTCTGATACTTTATTATATACTGGGTGACGGCGGATTTTGTTACAGCCAACACAACGAAATTTATTTTTCTCCATATTAATTTTGCTGGATAATATCTGGTTACACAATAATTTTTGTTCTCTTACTTTACTCGAAATTTAAGCTTAAAAATTCCCTTAAGGTGAGTTTTTTTTTTTAAATTTAATTTTAATAATAAATTTCTTTTCCAAATAACGACATTAGGGGCGTCAAGAAAAATTTCGTAATATTGTAGAAACTAAAAACATTTAAAGCCGCCATTTCATAAATTCAAAAAATACGAAGGCCCAAAGCTAATTGCGAGGTAGCTTTGCCAGTTATTTTTTTGTCCGTTTTCCAACGACCGAAAAATGTTTAGTTTCGAATTTTATCGTGTTTGTCGACAAATCCCGGTGACTTTTAATTTCGCGAAAAATTCGCTTGTCCCCTTTGTCGTTAAAATAATGCCCGGAATTCTTTTTTTTTTCAAGCCCGACAATCCTGCATGTTTCGACGGTCTCTTATCACTTGCAAACGAGCAGAGAATTTATAAAGGGCCTCCAATTATTTCGTGTTAATTTAATTTTGGTTAAAAGTAGAACATATATGTTTTCAGCAATGCAATCCACAATTCTACCACGCGGGTCTCTTTAGAAACACTTTAGTTATTCAATGAAATGTCAATTTCAATTAAAATTTTGCAGTCGAGTACATTCGAGCTTTCTTTATTCAGTTCGTTTAGTAGATGAAATATTTCGTTTATTTTGGTAGTCAAAGACAACGATGCCAATTTCGGAGAATTGTGTTTTGACTAAACTTACTCTTTTGTTATTTCGGTTATTCGGTTCACGAGTTGCAGTTTTTTTTTTCAATTTGTCAATAGCATTTGAAGAATTAGTTTAGACAATTATAAACTAAGAATATCGAAAGAAAAGCTTATAAAATAGATAAGCATAAGATTTTTCTACCAATTTTTAAAGTTCCTATAAAATATACAAGAATCAATAGAAATCAGAAAAATCGTCAAAATATACTTACACAAAATTTGTTCAATAATTATCTCATACTTCATTATACAACATGTCCGATAAACGCCATTTTAGTCACGAGTTTCATTTGCCATGACCGAAAAATGTTAAATTACCGTGACTAAAATATACCCAAAACATCCGATCGCTCCCGAACTTGAATGTTTTAGAATAGGTACTTGAAAAATTTTCTGGTTATATGTACTCAAAAATCTCAATAAAAAAAATGAATATTTTTTTCACCAACAGTTTAAACGATCGCCGCAACTTCTTAACTAACTTCTTTGGACACTCGTTTATTAACCACTCGTTTCGTGCTCGTGCCTAGTTAAATTTGTGACTAAATAGAAAATAAATAGAAAATGATATTATTTCAGAAAAATCGGCAAAACATACGTTGGACTTTTTAAAAAATTTGGTTAACAATTATCTAGACCAGAAAATGTCGATCATGCTAAAGGCCATTTGAGTCCCCTTTTCTACGACCATAAGACAAATGTCAAAATACTGTGACTAAAATATACCCAAACCATCCTGTCGCTCCTGAACCTAGGTGTTTTAGAATAGGGACTTTCCCATTTTCTAAAAATACATACTCAAAAATCTCAAGAATAACAGTTTAAACTAAAAAGAATAGTAAAAACTAGAAAAAAACAGTTGAATTTTGTATGCCAATTCACATTAAACTGGAAATGATTTTGTTAGTTATATTTATTACTTATTTTAGAGTACTTCGAAGGAACAAAAAAAGTTTTGATATACTTGCGCCCATTTTCAGTTAATTTATTAGTTATTTGTGATAAATCTGTTCTAAGAAAATTAACTCTATAAAAAGCACAAATAAACAGGCTGTCCAATAAAAGGGCGTACCAGGATATCATTTTAAGCGACTTTCCAATTTAAAAAAACATTTTATATGTATAAATTTTGAAAAGGAAGTCGAATCAGTCACAATCAGAGCAATGACATCCGTCAAATATCAAAGACACAACACCACCACTCCGCCACATATTTGGGACACTCTGTGAGAGCTGGCAGATTGTGTTAGTGATCAACAGTTAATTCGTGGTTTCTGTAATATTCTGAAATCACAATTCAGGCAAATGGCAAGAATCCAAATATGAAAATATGGTATGTACAACTTAAATGCCCAATTTATTTTTGTTGCAATCAATTGCGCCTGTCTAGTTTAGTAAGGTTTCATAATTTCAAATAAATATTGACTACGGCAACACAAAATGTCAGAACTGATAGGATAATACCTGGGCATTTTTCAACTTGCAGAATTCAAAGATGCTAACAGCGGTGTTTTCAGATTTCCCAATTATATATTTTTTATATTTTTCACTAAGACATTTCTTAAGTTCTCGAAAATTCTGAAGTGTTAAGAAATTTTTGATTAACACTGGTAAATCTGACAACACTGCTGTTAGCAGTTTTTGAGATGTTCAAGCGTTCCGCGGTATGTTTTTTAATGTTGTTAATTGGAACTCAGTTAAATGTTAACTTAAGTAGCAAATTGCTTTGGTTTTTGTAGAGTATTTCCCAACCTCTATGACAAAAGGTATTAGGAGAATTCCCACCTAATTTTAAAATGAAAATTAATAAAAAATTTTGAAATATCGTTTTGTGATCGCAATACACGGTCTTCAAAAAAAAATCGATCTGGTTGTTTTTTTATTTATTGTTTGCATTTGATGAAAAATGAAATTCGTCGATATAACCGACGCGGTTTCTGCACTAGTGTTTCCCAGATACACGGCACGATATACAAACGAAATTAATTATGAATAATTTGACTACAAAGGAAAGCTAAAATCAACAATTTTTGATAATCGTATGGCTTTCACGATCTAATTTGTCCCGACCAATGATTTGAATGTAGGTTCCGTTCCGCTTTTAAAATGCGACATTAATGGGAAAATTACTAACAGGTGTGGCCGTATTGTTGTGATGGTAGAAATTCCTTTTGTTGCCCAGACCTTTAAGATCAATTATTTAATGATATATGGCAAAATCGTATTTATTTAATACTCCCCACAGCTGAAATGGCGTACCCGACTGAAATATTTATTAGTTTGTTGTCTACTATGCACACAGGATTTGGCTGATTTATTACAAGTATTTCATAGCGCTATAGCTATATATTAATAAATGATTTCGTTGCTGGAAAAATGGATTTTTAATAAAATATTTGTTGTCTGCAAATCGAGTGTTGCCATTTAATTTTCGACAAATCCCAGGAAATATAAAGTATGTAAAAATAAATAAGAACTAAAATTTCAGGTTTTCACGAAATTATATATTTTGACATGACAATTGTTTCGACAATACCGTGTTTTTATCAAATTTGATAAAGACAAGTTGTTGTCGAAACAATTGTCATGTCATAACATATAATTTCGTGAAAATCTGAACTTTTAGTTCTTATTTATTTTGATAAATGGATTTTCATCATGTGAAAGCCACCTCAGTACAATTTATAAAGTATGTATTGAATTCCATCATATTAAGTATTATAATTCGTTTACGCATCTATTAAAGACCTTTACTTGAAATTGAAGCTAACATCTAAACGAATATGGGTTGCACTTTTACTTATATTGGTGTTACTTCTTTTTGTTAATTATAAGGAGAAATCATGCCAGATACTATTAAAATGAATGGCAGAATCCAAATTCCAAAATATTTCTGCCTGCTCAAAAATCCCCAGCTATTCAGTTTTATAGTTCCACTTTTGACAGTTTTGAAGATATTTAACCCTTCCGGTACTTTTCACACACACTTATCTCGTTTAACAATATACTGCCGAAAAAATATCATATCGAAACAGAAAACCATCAGTCAACTCAACTGCCATGTTAATTGTTGAAAACCCGTCTTTGATTGTAGATTGTTTGTTAAACTTTTAGGGATAATGATTGAATAAAATAGGATGTAATGTTATTTCTTCTCAAAACATAGCGATTTAGCTATGCTACAGGTTGTGCTGTTATTATTCAAAGACCAGGTGTGTTCGCGTAGTTCATGAGTTCCATCAAATTATATGCAAATTTAGTTGAGTCCTTGATCTTGTAAACGATCTAATGTCACTTCGCATTATAATCGATCAAATATACAGGCTGGTCCGAAAGAAGAGAATAATTCTTGAACTTACATAAAAAACAAATCATATCAATATATGTTTGAAAGAGCTTAACGTTTGAGATACAAGCAGGCGGAAATGAATATATTTCTTATATTTTGCAAGAAACGCACGTCAGGGGGCATTTTCAGGTGCACAACACTTTTATTCCTACCAGTGGCGTCCGCTAGAGATGTGTATAGTATATTTTTGACGAAAAATGTGATACAACACTGGCATTTTGTCAGGTAAATATTTTTTATATAGTCTAGTCAATTCCCCAAAAATATCAGGCCTTTTATTTTTCCTGCACTGTTCTTGATTACAATAATGAAATAAAAAAGTACGAATAATTGCAGTGGATAGACGTAATTGTCAGATCACTCCTTGTTGATTTAAAATCAGTTTTTGGTGGTCAGAATTATCCATACTTACTTGACTTACTTTTTATTTTGAGCTCCTCAGTAGTGAAGGATTTTTTTAAAATTTATCAATAATACTGTCAGCAAACCATCCAATTTGGGGTGGTGGTGGTAAACTCGTATAGAATTTTTATATTAGACGATTCATTTTTTAAGAGCCACTTATTTTATATTTACGGCATTTTCAATTTTTCGCGCAGATTCTAAAACACAGATAGATGAACTTTATTTTCATGTTAATTTTATAAATAAAAACGGCATTCTAGCACTAAAAATAGGTGACTTGTACTGTATAAATTCCCTGAAATTTATATGGTCCTATTTGTTTTTTTTAAGGATCCCTTACTTGTTTTTATTTTTCACCTATTTTATGTATTAAAGAAGGGAAGGGTGCATTAAATGAGGAAGCACGTGCGACATTTCTGCCCAATTTTCAATAAAAATTAAAGAATATTTCATCTCATATTTTTTGTAATTTTTAATATACACGCTAAAATTATGTATTTTTAATCTATCGCAAAAAAATTATGTTTCTAAAATGCTTATTTTTTCAAATAAATATGCATTTGACATCTTCGAAGACAAATATGTTGTTTATGTCAATTTTATTTCAATTTAACATATTAATATTATTATATGGACAATTTTTATACTGAAAATTTTTTCTAATTTTTAATCAAAATTGAGGGATATTTCATTAACTAATAGTCTTTTTTTACTCAGAATACAGCGCCGTAGTCATATTTTTGTAATTTTTAAGATACGCGCTAAAATTATGTTTTTTTAATTGATCGCACTACATATTTTTGAACAACTTAATTGCTTTTCTAATACGCTTTTCAAAAATGCCAAATTGTTCAAACGTACTTTTTTAAATATACATTTTGACATGTTAGAAAACAAGTATGTTGTCTATCTCAATTTTATTGCAATTTAACATAATAATATTATTATTTTATTTTAAAAAAATAAATAGAAAATCTTCTGATTTTCTCAAATGTAGATAAGCATTTTGACAAATAGAAGCCAGACGAATTGTCCTCGTTAATGTCTAAACAAGCAACACGAAGTGTACGAAAAATGTCTGGAAGCTGCTGGAAATCAGTTTTTCATGGTTCACTGTTTTTTATATTCCGTGGTTTTTATTTTTTCTGCTGAGAATAATACACATATTATATACTTAATTTTTATACTCGAGAATTAAAGAATATTTCATTTAATATTAGTCTTTTTACTTAGAATAAATTGGCGTAATCATATTTTTTGTAATTTTTAAGATATGCGGTAAAATTATGTTTTTTTTTTTAATGGATCGCAGTATATATATTTTTTTCAAATATTCATTTTGACATCTGCGAAAACAAGTTTGATGTCTATCTTAATTTTTTTGCAATTTATTGTTTTAATATTATTGTTTTATTTAAAAAATAATAATATTTAGACAATTACTATAATAATTGGTCTAAAATATAGAATCAAGAATTTAGTGGAGTACTTAGATTTTTTTGTAAAATGTAAACAACGCGAAGTGTACGAAGCTGCTGGAAATCAGTTTAAGCAGTTCTTCAATGTTCACTGTTTTTTATATTCTGCAGTTCTTAAATAATCATATTTCTGACAAAATGTTAAGTGGAATGAAACCACGATAGAATATATAGAAGTACATTTTCCACAAATTTATTTAGACATTTATACATTTTTGGTTTCATACCAAAAGCGCACTGCAATTTTAAAAATACTAATGTGGCAAAATTTAATATTGAAGTTTTTTCTGATATCTCAAAAACTGCAATCAAAAATACACAAGAAAGAAAAAAATATGCAAAGTAGAAGGTTTCATAAACTAAATAATTAGGGGGTAGTATAGTACAATTTTTATTTACAAAATTAACTTGGAAATTGCTTCCAAACAGGACGATTATACAAACTAATTTTAAACAAAAAATGTGTGAAAAACTGCGATAAAAAACGTAATTTTAATTTTTTTGAAATGATTAATGATGATTAAATTATATATTTAAATGTGTCAGCAAGAGACAGCGATCGTTTATGGGCGTATTAACGTTTTGGCAGATACATATTAAATATATCAAACTGCATTTGGATTCAAATTCATGCAAAAAAAAGAACTAGTGCGGCAAACGCTACGAGATTTGTGCGTAAAACGTAAAGGAGATGAAAACGTGACCTGCAAACATTGCGACATTTTAAGCGAGACGCGTAACCAAAACGGATGACGGAATTTGCTATTCCGAACGTTTCCCACAAGTTGTGAGTAAAAACACGCACCTCTACACGGAAAATTTAAATATTTCGTCGCAGAACAAAAAAAAGTTTTCCCTAATCAGTGAAGAAAACACACATACACACATACAAAATTACCTCAAAGAAGTCGAGGAAAATGACGTTCGTCAATGTTGACGTAGGGGATCTATAAAGATAACGATAGGTTTTAACCGGACAGCTTACAGCACAAACGGACAAATCCGAAACCATAAGTCCCACTAAAAGTGGGTTCCGTGGTACCCTGCTGGTACACAATTTGTAACCAAACGCCAAATTTCCAAAAATACCAACGCATGTTATAAATATATAAATGCTTATTATAATTTGCGCAAGAGGCATTATTTTATTTTGATTATACTGCGGTTATTTGTATTTTTTAAAATTGATCACTGGCATTTTCGAATTTGTTCGAAAATGAGCGGGAAACTGCCGGGAATGACCGATGAATGCGCGAGAGTTTCCCAACGAGATGTGAGCTGCTCCCGGGGAAAGTTGAAATCGAACTGACGGCGACTCGAGCGCGCTTTGGGCTATATCCCCAGCATCTTTTTATCATATATTTTACCCCCTCCTCCACCTCCCCCCAACCAACTTTCGAATCCTCTCCTATTCTTCTACTCTGGGGAAAAATATCGTTTATTATGGCAAAAAGTTGCGTTTTTGTCTTATTGTTCTCCGCATTTGTCAACCACTTTTGCTCTCCCGTTTATCTTATACGATGAACCAAAGATAAATGACCGAGATATTTCGTATTTGCTTCATATCTCTTCATTTTTCCGGCGGTCGGCCGGATAAATTGGAAAAGTGCGTGTTCGACTTTCCAATTTTTTTTCCTTGTTGTAGTCGGTACGCGGTTAAAGGGTACAACAAAACCGGTTTTCCGCTTATCAAATAGTGAGAACGGAAGTTTAGATTTGAGCCGGATCTATTAGGTAAAAATTGAATTCTCTTGTTACATTCGAAAAATCGAATTTTTCAAAAGTATCTACGCTCGTATAAAAATTTTGTATCTCGATAACGGTATGTCCAATGGGATCACCGTTGGTACAGAAATGATCAACGTCGAAAAAAAAAATTTTTTTTGTTTGTCCGTTCTCCGTTCTCGTCTTTTGGTTTTTCCTGAATAACTTTAGAACGTTTGTAGCTACAAAATTGAAATTTGCCTCCTTTTTAACCCTCCACGATATACATAAACTTGTAAGAAATGGCTCCGGCATCCATTTTTTTTTCGCGATTTTCGACTGTTACGAAACACGATAAGTGTCGGAAATTTGAAGTAATCGAGTTCATATTTTTCATATATGCAGCTTTACCCCGTGACGGAACTTATTGAAAATCGGGGTTCTGGGGGATTGGGAAATATTTTAAAAAATAAAAAATCGGAATCTACAAAAAAGACCGTTTTTTTAAAAACCGTTTACAAGACCGAAAAAATTCTTCAACCAGAAGACGCAGAGGATACGGCTCCATAAACGTTTATTCTTGACAATTTTTCAAAAATATACAGGGTGCGTCGCAATTTCAAAAAACCTGAAAAATGGGACTCTCTATTGTTAGTTTCTTTTACATGACCATATATATAGCCCATATAGACAGCTAAAACTTTCATATTTAAAGTTTTTAAGTATTGCACAGGGTGTTCGCGATATTCCGTGGAATATTAAAAAACGTAATGAGTGCCCCAAATTTGCAGCTACCGACTTCAGACTTGGGAGAGAAGTAGAACTCCAGACCCATATTTAGACTGTTTAAATTGGGGGCAATAAAATAAAGCGAAGTATCTTTTTTAATTTTTGAAAAATTAGTTATGGACAAAAATCTAAAAGACCCTGAAAATTGTTCTTTAAAGTAGTAAATTATTAACTGTAAATCAAAATTCCTACAAAAAATAGCTAATCCGTTCAGTGTTATAGGGCGTATCAAGGGCTACAATTTTGGTATTTACGATCTTCATCTGTCACGTGTGCTGCTCGAGATTTTTGGAAAAATCGTAGTCAATTTAGTATTACGGTGTACTGCATGGTTTCCGAAAAGATGTATTTTCTCGAAAACTGTTTATCCTATTGAAAAAATTCATATACTTTGAAACATACATCTAGGGTTATAACTTTTACTTGCGGTATTTTTTGTATTATGTACAGGGTGTGTCGATTATTCGTAAAAAAAGAGCTCTTAAAAATGCCGTTTTCGTGGGTAAATTATTAGCCGTAAATTAAAAACTATGAAACATGAGATAATTTGGTTTAAACAGTGTCGAGATAGAGTGTCAAGTTTCGTCTGTCATACAGGGTGCGCCAGATATTGGAACAAATATAATTGGGAATCGCTATTATTTACAAAAATTTTTGAATATACCTGTTATGTGTACAGTTTACAACATTTATCAAAGTTTGCCGTCACTTTGAAGTTTGGGGAGACTTAAAAGATGCTTTATATCGGGTGTATGCATACTAAAATTACATCGATTTTGCGAAAGTTTAATAGTGGTCCGCAGGAGCACGATAGAAAAACGGTATGTCTATTTACCACAAGAAACTGCGAAGCGACGATTTTTCGAAAGCAATCTTGTTTTTGACTGCTTTCACTTTGGTTTTTATCCACTTTTTCAAAAATATTATTATTATTATTATTCAGATTATCCCCCTTACTCAATCATGATGTAAAAAGGGAACGTAGCTGTACTATAACTATAGCACAAATAACCGATGATATATTTAGGACTACAGATGAATGCAAGCTGCCACTACTAACCCTCTTAGACTTATCGAAAAATTTTGATAAACTTCGTCACCAAATTTTTATTTCAATATTAAATTTTATTGGTTTTTCAAAAAACGCAATTAATCTTCGAGCGGTAACTTCTTCCCAGAAAACTTGATCTTTTAAGCGGGATACTACATCATAATTTTAATCTCCTTTTCGGTAGTATTTTGCTCTTTTAATACTAGAATTTTTTTTTTACTAATTACCGAATTCAAGAAAGATGACATCTGCAACTAAGCAAAATTCCCACAGGTGCTGGATTGGATTGAGATCCGAACTTTGAAGTGGAGTTTAATTTTGCGTGGAAAAAAGTATTTGTTTTTTTTTGTCTGTTTGTCCGTTCTCTGGCGTCGCTTCATAAAAACGCGAATAACCTCTGAACCGTTGAAACCAGGATGCTTAAATTTTTCTCTTTATAAACTAGTCGCGAGATACATAAGCCCATAGAAAATCTGTCTTTTTTTGCGATTATCGTCTGTTTTTCGTACATCGCTATGAAACACGGTAAGTGTCCGAGGTTTGCCGTTATCGATTTCAAAACTGGCACAAATATAGAGTTTAGTGCCCTAACGGGACCTATTGAAATTGGGGCGTCTGGGGGATCGAGAAGTATTTTTAAAAATTTAAAAACCGCATTTGCAGGGTATCGAGAAAAAAATCGTTTCTCGTATACGCGATCGAAAAAATTCGTGTACCAGAGGACCCCTGATCCTGATTTTTTTAAAATATACAGTGTGCGCCCGCAAATTGCAAAAAACTGAAAATAGGATAATTGACCATAACTAGAAGGCTGTGTTTCAGCTGCCATTTTCTTTCACGCATCCATATAATCCGTATAGACTGCTAAAACTTTTGTATTTTAGATTTTCACATATTGTACAGGGTGTTCGAGATATTCTGTACCATATTGAAGAGTGTAATAGATGTCTCAAATTTGTAACTATCGAGTTCAAATTTAGCAGAGAAGTGAAAGTCCACACCCGCATCTAAACCGTAGAAAGTGGGAACAATCAAGACTTGCCTAGTTTTTTTTTAATTTTTGAAATTTTTGTTTTTGTTATTGTTGCTTCCAGAAGTAATAACATTTCTGGAAAGCTATTATCTTGCTCGGCAAAATTATTTTGCCAGGAGACGCAGAAGATTCGGTACTATAACTTCTATTTCAAACATTTTTTCGATTATGTACAGGGTTTTTCAATTATAGACAAAAATCTAAAAGACCCTGAAAATTGTTCTTTTTCATAGTAAATTATTAAGCCGTAAATCAAAATTCTCAAAAAATATGGTCAATTGGTTTAAAAGAGCTACAATTTTTGTATTTACGGTTGTCGTCTATCACATACATTGTTCGGGATATTTGAAAAAATCCACTCGATGACGTCATTTAGGACGTACTGCACAGTTTCAGAAAACAAATATTTTTTCCTAAAACATTGTTCGCGAAATATTTGAAAAAATAACATTGGAAATCGCTATTATTTGTAAAAAATTTTATATTTAGCGTAACTTTGAAGTTCGGCGAGATGTAAAAGACACTTTATACAGAGTGCATGCACAATAAAATGGCATCTATTTGGTGAAAGTTCCATAGTGGTCCGCAGGAACACGATAGAAAAACAATGCTTTCCTCTAGGGCCCAAAGCCTTAAAAATACAAAGTTGCGCAGTGACTTTGTTATAGACTGCGTACGCAGCAGACGATACGCACTGCCACGATTTTTCGAAATCAGTCAAGTATTTGTGCTCTCTCTTGCAAATTTTCTATTAAAATATTTAGCTAAATATTAGTATCCATTGTCCCTTCAATTATTACCAAATTTCCAACACTTGATGCCGCCATACTTCCCATACCATTATGCCTCCTCCATACATAACAGTCTTAATTGTATTCTTAATTTGTAAAATTCAATTTGTAATAATTTAGTATTTAAACAATACCAAAAAATTCAAATAAAAAAATATATATCGTACTATATAAAATATAATTTGCCAATAGTAAAAATACAAAAATTACAAGTGGTAGTGCCGATTATAGAACATTTTTAGTATTTTATTTTCTACGCTTTAGTTGCGCTTTATAATATTTTATTTTTAAAGAAATTGATGTAGCCAGACTTTTGCTGGACATTGTATATCGGCGAGTACTCTTCATTTAGTTTTTTTAGTTAGTTTACAAATAACGATGCACTATGAATTTGTGGGGCTTTTTAAAATGGAACGTTTTTTTGCAAATACTACCAGAACAAGCATATTCTTGGTGGGGTACTTAGAAGCTTTTAAAATTTTAATACGTATTAAACAAACGCTTTAAATCGCTTTAAAAAAAAATGTTTACTAATCCTCCATTCTTGAATTTTTATTTAAAATATGGATCGACCACTGCTCCTTATGCATCAAGAATTTTTCTTTGACGTATTTTTTGTTAATTAAATTAAAATTAGAAAAAGTGAAATAGTTTCACAAAAAGGCTAATTTGTGCCGAGAAAAATTTGCATTTATCGGAAATTCTAATAGTCCTTTAATAAGGATGTCTTTTGAAATGTCGATAAAATTGCATTTAAGCGGGCACACAAGTTTTATCTGCCTCAAACGGAGTTAACTTTTGCCGCAATTTGAAGATACGAAAGAGTTTTAATACGCCTGGGTGTAGTGAGAGGTCTAGTACCGAAATATTAAAATTCACCAACGTTTTTACAAATCTGGTTTAACTCGAAATTCACTATTTAAACACGCAAGGGATGATTAACTTCTGCCACACGTAAATTACAGAACTTCCATTTTTGTGAAGTTGTGAAGCTCTAAAGCTAGTTTTCTGTCTACGTGCGTGTATTTTTTGACACACTTTAAATTCCAAATTATTTTCTATTTTTCTATATTTTTTATTGTTTTAGGTGATATTTATAATTACTTTTGTAAACAAAAAACAATTTCATGGATTTCTAATATAAACGTTGTTCTTTTTAAAACAAATCTAACAAAATATGTACATATATATAATTTGAGTGTTTTAACAAATATCTCTAAGCAGTGCTTCAAGCTCTAGCCTCAAGAAAACTAACTTTGAGTAAGTTACAGTGTGAGTATAAATATATAACAAAAGAAAAGAAAGTTATTTTTAAGTTTTTTTTATAAACAAGCTCAATTTATTACTTTTATTTTTTATTAATTATTAATTTTCCGAAGTTTTGAGCATGGACCGTCTAAGGGCATCGCTCAAGAGCTGTTAAACGTCTTCAGTAATAATCCTGATATGCTCAAATGATGTTGAAACCGAAAAAAGCACGTCAAGTGCGATCAAATCTCAAGGTTTTGCTTATTGCTATGATTATTGTAGCGTAGTACATCAAGAGTTCTTACTACAAGGTTGTACGGTCAATACGAAGAATACATCCGGAATTCTCGGAAAAGAATTTATGAATTTTGCAACACGATATTGCACCTGCTCACTCATCGTTGCTTGTCTCTAATTTTTTGGCCACAAAGAAAACCACAATCATCCCTCACCGGATATGACCCCTTGTGATTTTTTCCTGTTCTCAAAACTCAAGAAACCCATGAAAAGTATTAGGCCTGGAACGATTGAAAAGATAAAGAAAAAATCGCTCAATGAACTTAATTTTGATGAATACATAAAAACTTTTTGATAAAAAAATTAAAAGTCGCCCTACTTTTTGACACCTCGCATATGACACCGACTGTTGACTTATATTTTTAAAGGAAAATATGAGGGACGGAGAGAAAATGGGGCTGCAACTAAATGAAGAGAAAACGAAAATAATGATCTGATGAATAATAGTGTGATCAAAATAGGAAATAACAGCTTTGAGGCAGTAAACAAATTCAAATGCTTAGGAGTAATGATATCTAGTATAGGAGAAAGAGATATTTCATTCTTGCTTTCAGCTCCTCTTAGCATGAAATTTGGAATTCTTTATCTGCATGTTAAGTCGTCAAGGTTTCCTACTTGTAATTTATATTAATGCCATTTATTTTGTTCCACTAGATCAAATTCCTAATAAAGCCATTTTATTTCGGCAACTCTTGTCTTGCACACATTCTGGTTGCAACAAGTCGCTCCTATGTCTATTTTTTAGATATTTTGGGTAGTTTAAAACTGAAGATGAGTTATTTTTTACTTTACAATACTTTGACCCTTGCATTGCGGTTATGTTGTCATCAGCCATATCACAAGTTCCTGTTATTTTGCAGCTTTAATCTTTCATTAAGAAAAAAATATCGCCTTAACCTTAAATTGAGTGAGTAGTAGATTGCTAATTATTTACAAAAAGTTTTCATATCCGGAATTTTCAACTGTAACGTCATCACAGGCATTTAAAGGTCATTATAACATGCATATTGTCTTTTTAAAACAATACTACGATTTACATACATTTATCATAATATATCACATACATTTATCATAATAGAGACCGATCATAAAACTAGTAACTATCAAATTGTATATATGTATGTCTTTTTTGAATTCACTTTAGCAGTGTCCACCATGTTGAATGAATGTCTATGTAATTTATATGCTATATTTTATTTTATAAATATGCTCGTTTTAGAGGATTGCATGAAAGCAACTAGGTTGGATGCCGCCCCCACAGTTATATATATATATATATATATATATATATATATATATATATATATATATATATATATATATATATATATATATAGATATATAGATAGATATATATATGTGTAAGATATCTCCTTCGACACCGAATAAAGGAACTTTATTATTATTATTATTATTATTATTATTATTATTATTATTATTATTATTATTATGGCGTCAGAGGTATCCCTCTAAAGTTAATAAAATCGTATCTTAGTAACAGGTTTCAGTATGTTGAGTTTGGTGGAGTGTCGAGTGATGATGCTCTTCCCGTGAGCTGCGGTGTCCCACAGGGCTCGGTTCTTGGGCCGTTGCTCTTCATCATTTATATAAATGATCTGCCATTGTCCGTGCCAGATGCGAATGTCACCTTGTTTGCTGACGACACTGCCATTCTGTTAACAGCTAAGCATCAACGAATGCTTAGTGAAGATGTCAGCGTAGCAACAAATGTTCTCCAGCAATGGTTTTCTGCAAATAACTTAGTCCTCAATAAACAAAAAACTCAAAAACTTACCTTCTCCTGCAGTAAAGTCGACTATCTGTATCAAAATAATATAACCCTCTTGGGATTCGTAATTGACAGGACTCTGTCATGGTCAGGCCAGATTCATGAGGTCTGTGCAACGTTGTCTCGGCGACTGTTCCTACTGAGACATCTCAGCCATTGTCTAACCCCGGCGGCCCTTAGGATAGCCTATTTTGGGCTTTTTCATAGTGTGCTGTCTTATGGCATTGTGCTTTGGGGTGGGGTTGGATATACGGAAAGAGCTTTTCGTTTGCAAAAGAAGGCTGTGCGGGTCCTCTGCGGTGCCAACCCGATTGCCCACTGCAAGCCCATTTTCTCTGACTTCCAGGTTATGACGCTGCCTTCTACTTATATATACCGATCCATCCTGTATATTCACGAAAACGCGGATGTCTATGGGACACTTGGCAATAGACATGAGTATAATACTAGGTATGTTGACATGATCACCCCACCTCACTCCAGACTGACGTCCTCGCAAAACAATAAGATTAATGTTAAACTGTATAATGTTCTCCCAAATAATATAAAAAATCTACCATACAGACAATTTAAAAAGAGAATGAAAAGTTTTTTTACTGATAATCCTTTCTATGATATTAATGAATACTTAGAGTTGATCAAACATACTACACTTGAATAGACCACTGCGTTAGTGTGTTAGTTCTCAAAAATTGTACAACCTTTTATATTATATATATAAATTCTTTTGTATTGTTAACCTTTGACGTACCATTTGTTGTTTTTGTGACGTATCTGAATGGCCAATAAATTCTATTCTATTCTATTCTATTCTATTATTATTATTATTATTATTATTATTATTATTATGATTTAAAGGCCTGGTAACTCCTTCAGTTTTGCATTATTATCATTTCAGCCACTACTTAGAAGTTAAAGAAGCTTAGTTTTCAGAAAATAAAGCGTAAATAACTAACCAAAACTAAATACGTCGATAGTATCGGTTTTTTATAATTGATAAATCCAGAATTTTCATCAAATCAACAAAATATAGGCAGTTATAATTTAAATCACCGTTACCAGTTAAAGCTTAATTGTCGGTTTAGTTATGAGCCTTTCCTATAGCTCTGGAAGCTTAACATATTTATGAATTCCAACAAATCTTGAAAAACTTTGAAAAGGTCTTACAAAATTAACATTTTTCTGCCTTATTAAAAATTCTTTGCGAAAGCCGCTTATTCATTTATTATTACCTCGAAAATGATCTTCTTCGCTTGTTTTCCATCGATGCAGATGTAATTCGTAATAAATCATTTTCCGAAATCCCTCAAAGAAAACCGAATAACGGACTTCGAGAAATAATTAATTTTTTTCGAACTCGCGACCTCAATTCTTAACGAATGATCATTAAACTCCAGAATTTTGATGGTCGTCGTTAACATAACATTTTAACCCTGATTTAATTAAAGTTTCAACCGCAGCTATTACACAGGGACTTAGGCAAACTGTTAAATTTGGCAGATGGATAAATTAACAGAGTAATTAATGTGGGGTCGCGATATAGGAGTTTATTGTAGTTCTGAATACTCGGATTTCGATGATAAGTGGCGTCTGAAACATTTATATCTGAAAAACATCCCTCAACATTTAAACTACAACTACATTTTACGGATGTCCATTTAAATATTATTCAAAATTAATAAATTCAAATGTGTATTTCTGTATCTTCTTTTATCGAATGTCTTCCTATTTTATGAAAAAAAAAGTTTTAAATGAACTCAATGAATCTCAGCACAAATATGACAGAAAATAACATTTCTGGAAAAATTTGCATCAGACAAAAAAGTTTCCAATAAACCCTTCTATCGAAATTTGTTTTTTTCAAAGTCATTGTGCAAGTTTTTCTTTTAATTTAGTTAAGAATGTTTAATTTAATCCCATAAATTCATTAAAAAAAAATAAAGAAATATGCAGAAAAAATAAAACCAAGGTTTATATACCTTTTATTTTAAACAAGGAATCACCCACGTTAAATTTGTTTTAGAATGACTTTCAAACTTGCTGTGCTTTAATTGTAAATGTTGTTAATGTAAAAGCAGGGTTGACATTTAACCAACTTGGCGTCACCTGACGAAAAAAAAGTCTCGTTGATAATTAAGTGCTGGTTTGAGGTAAAAAGGTAAAAGGATAAGTAAATCTTTGTTAACTAAACTTTTCCATTTTTCAACTGAATCATTATTCTGCACTGGTCAGAAATCTGTTAAATAGGCTAATATTGTAATGCTTTTATGGTTTCCATCTTAAAAGCCTCATCATAGTCTAATGTAATTCTCTAACTTCTAAACGGATGAAATCATGCGTTGAATGATCACCGAACATTGAAAAATCGTGCCTAATAGCCAATTTGAGCAATTTTTCCGGTTCGTTATTGGAACAAAGAGTTAGATATTTGTTAAAACGAACAAAGAATTTCTGCTCTATAAATAGATAAACTCTGTTGTATATCTAGTTTAACGATTGGTAGTCGATTGTCTGGTTTCCATTGGGATTCATTTTTATATATATTTTATTCACGAAAAGTGTCTCAGCAGATTTCTCCTAAAATTGGCCACAAATACTGTTACGGGAGTGTCACATTAGTATACTTCCTTACATTAGTGCACTAATTTGTTTGAAATGTTTGAACGAGATCAGACTTTTTTTTTAATTGTTATGCTTTGTGCTGTTTTTCTCTTTTCTCTTATGGCAAATCCTCTGCCAGCGCGTTGTATCTAAATTCCGCAATCAGGCAATTTAGTAAGACAATTAAATGAGCCTCCACCATTGTCAAGAAACCTCTTCTTGTAAATAAGATTACATTCGAGTTAGTTGCAATGTAATAGTAGATTTACCATTATTAGAATTTTAAAAATATAATATTGAGGCAATTCATATTATTTGTAGGTGATTATCAAACACCCTGATAAAACTTTAATATATAAGTAAGGTGCGCTGATGTGATTACTATTACATTGAGGCATTGAAACATGTAAAATGCGAACTAAAGCATTGTAGAGGTTTACTATCCTGCTTAAATTGAAGTTTGTGTATTTGGGGAAAAGAAAAAAATGCTTTGCATATTATTTCCTCTTTCATTTGCTGTAAAGTTAAATAGAGGGACATCAAATATTTATATGATCTATCAGGGGGATAAAATAAAAGGGACAAAAATATAGCTAGGTGCATTTGCGCGTCAACCTAGTTCAGTAAAGTCCCTCGCGTTACGGCTTGAATTTTAGCGGGCAGGTAGCTTTGAAAAGCTCAGCATTAAATATAAATAAAATTTATGCGTTCGATATAAGGCCTGCAGTAGAAAATCTTTAATCTAAACAACCAGCTGTTCCGGATAATATACTGGAATCTTTTATATCTCCGTCATAGTTTTGCTTAGTTTTGAAAAATTCTAAGTAAAAAGTGGTTTGTTGTATCTCGAAAGTATTTCACAGCACCTAGCATCCTTATTTTAAATGGAATATCCGGTATATTATTTCATTTTTGGGTTTCTGAGGTTCTTCAAGGTTTCTCTAACCCTATAGTTTCCTGAATATCTTGATTAATTCACAACTTTGAAAGATGCAACATCTTTTTTTTTTGTTTATCGGTTTATTGGTGTATTGATTGGCTATTACTTTCCCTATGATTTTTTTCGAAAACCGTCTTGTTACTTTCGAAAAATTCGATGTTTCGAAAGTATCTACGCTCGTATAAAAATTTTATACCTCGGTAACGATAGGTCCTATGGGATCGCCATTGGTACAGAAATGATCACCGTCGAAAAAAAAAATATTTTTTTGTCTGTCCGTTCTCCGTTCTCGTCTTTTGGTTTTTCCTGAATAACTTTCGAACCGTTGGAGCTACAAAATTAAAATTTACCTCCTTTTTAACCCTCCTTGAAGGAAATGGCCTCGATCCGATGCCGGCATCCACCTTTTTTTCGCGATTTTCGACGGTTTTCTGGACATTGCTATGAAATACGATAAGTGTCCGAAATTTGAAGCAATCGACTTCATATTTGGCACATATATGCAACTTTGCCCCGTGACGGAACCTATTGAAAATGGGGGCTGGGGGGTCGGGAAATATTCTAAAAAAATAAAAAAAATCGCGTGTGCAAGGGCTAACGAAAAACATTATTTTTCAAAAACCGTGTACGAGGTCAAAAAAATTCTTGAATCAGAGGACGCAGAAGATACGACTCCATGAACTTTTATTCTTGACAATGTTTCAAAAATATACAGGGTGCACCGCAAATTCAAAAAAACTGGAAAATGGATCCCCTATTATTGAAAATTGGTTATAACTGAACGCGAGCATATAGTCCGTATGGACTGCTAAAACTTTTGTATTTAAGGTTTTCACCTATTGTATAGGATGATCCCGCAAATGGCACATATGAAAATATTTGGCATTCTACAAAATATCTCGAAAGTATTTCACAGCACCTAGCATCCTTATTTTAAATGGAATATGGGGTATATTATTTCATTTGTGTTAAGTGTCCTAGATTTGCAGATATCAACTTCAAATTTAGCAGAGAAGTAAATATATATATATATATATATATATATATATATATATATATATATATATATATATATATATATATATATATATATATATATATATATATATATATATATATATATATATATATATATATATATATATATATATATATATATATTTAATAAATAAATATTTAAATAGTAGAAATAATTAGGTGCAATTAAATTTTACCAAGTAATTTTTAAAAAAATTTGAAATGTTTTTTTTAGTAAGTTTGGCTTCCAGGGTTTTCAAATTATGGGCAAAGATCTAAAAGACCTAAAAAATTGTTCTTTTACAGAGTAAATTAGTAACTGCAAATGAAAAATCGTAAAAAATAAGGTTAATCGGTTACAGTTTTTGTATTTGCGGTTTTCCTCTGTCATATACGCTGCTTCGAACAAATCGATATTAAAATCGCTCTTTCAATCGCTCAGTCAAGACGCGATGACGTCATTGATTATCACGGCGCACTGGAAAAACTAATTTTCTCGCAAATCAACCATTATCTTGGAAAACTTCTTGGACCAGCTATAGCTATAACGTGCTGAGCTATAACCTCCATTTGCGGAATTTTTTCAATTATGTACAGGTGTGTCAATTATGCGTAAACAAAGCTAAAAGACCCTGAAAATTGTGTTTTCGTGGATAAATTATTTGAATTAAATGAAAAACTATAAAACGTGGGATAATTTGGTTTAAACAGTCTCGAATATTGTGTCGAGAGAGAGAGAGAGAGAGAGAGAGAGAGAGAGAGAGAGAGAGTTTCAGGTTTCGTCTATCATACAGGGTGCGGGAGACACTTGGAGTAATATAATTGAAAATCGTTATTACTTGTACAATTTTTTTATATTTATCAAAGATTGTCGTGACTTTGAAACTCGGCGATAAGTAAAATAAGCTTTATGCAGGGTGTGTACACAATACAATTGCCTCGATTTTGCGAAAGAAAACCAATGTTTTTAGTCATGATAATAAATTAAAATACCAAGTCATTAATTGAGTGGACAAAAACAATCGGCGTACTTCTCAGTATTAAGAAACATCTTAGTTACCGAAAAACCAATTTGCAACCGAATTTAAATGGCATTATCTTAAAAACGAATGAACATTTATAAAGTTGCCGTTTTTAAATTGGAAGATGGTTTCCTTAGCGGTGGTTGACCAAGGCCGTCAAGTTAACAGGGAGTCTCTCAGACTAAAGCCGACGGATAGAGGCAGGCACATTCTTCGCGTAGGCGATTACCTGGCCCATGAACCAGTCATTCAACAACGGTCATACTACTTCTATCAAAAGAAATGCCGTACACAGCCGTATCATCGACTGGTTTCGTAGGTTTTATTTAAGAAGAAAATATTTGGCGCCTAAATTTTTTTAATGCATTTAAATAACAGCTAGAGCTAGATTTCAGATTCGAAAAATGCCATTTAGTTATTCGACACTGCGTAATCCAACATAAGATAAGAGTAATAAGCAAAATAAGTGACCTAGTTGACTAGTAGAGCAAGAGGCAACAAGAGCTTATAAAATTATCTATGGAAAAGAATAAATCACATATATACGCTAATTTGAGATGTTTATTTATTATTTTCATTTTATTATGCGTATTTAGAAAACTTAAGAGGAGAAAAATCTGGCAAAAGTGCCACATAAACTATAAAGTATCCAGCTATTCGATATTATTTAAAATACATTTCTTGTTGCTACACATTATACAATGACTTGCTTCTTATTGCAGGTATAATTTCCTTCAAGATTGCTTAAATCATTTAAAAAATAATAGCAGAAAAACGAACATAAAAATTATCTGTTAAGATCAGTGACAAAGTTTTAAACACCACATGGGGCAAAGAATAATCTTTCCTAAACTTCAAAGTTGACCTTTGTAGAAAACCGTCACTAGAAAATGACTTGGTTTAAGATATAATAGCAACTAGCCAAGATGTTTTTACTTCCTGTCTGTTTCGTTTTTTGGTGACAAATCTTATATGGTTATAATAAATAATATTTGTTGCTGTTTTAATAGGACGATGATTTTCCACCAAGATGACCAAATTGGGTTAATTTTCGTCGGTTTGTTGACAAATAGTTTGTATAATGTCCATTTAGTTGATGAACTAGTCAAGTATAAACTTCAACCCTAACAAATGTACAAGTGTTTTTAATAGTTTGAATTTCTTTAAAAGTTAAAACTAATGTCTGGCTTTTAGCGGTTTTATTTTGTTATGGTGATTAAGTGTGGTGGTCCTTAATTCTTATTTCCGTTTAATTTCTTAGTTGTAACAGTAGTTATAAATCCCACATGTGGTTATGTAACAGAACGCGATTGCACGCCACTGGCCGACTATTTTATCTTTTAAAGCGATCTTATAAGGTGCTTCAGGTCAGGTATGCATGATTGGTGTGTATATTATAAATTTTTATACGTTACAACATTCAATGGGTTTTGCAGGCAAGATATTTTTGAACTTGCGACCGCAAACTTTAAAGAAAAACTTTTTTATGGCAACTGCTGGTTAAGGCAACACCTACCCTTAGTTATTGCGAATTCAGCTGCTTTTTGTAAAGCGTTTTTTATCGATGAAAGTCTTACATAAGCGGATTCCCGTTCTTCGCTAAAAACCGAATAATGTCGATTTGGGTATTAGGCCTTTGACTTTTTATGCGATCTAAAACGATGTAATTTAAAAAAAAAATGTAATTTCGGGGTAACGAGGTCTTTGAGATACCGGCACAAGTTTGAATATTTTATTAGGCCTTAGAAATCGATTGAACGACGTCGCTCGAGATTTGTTTTTAAACTTTCAAAATTTGATGATGCTATAAAAGCGAGAGCCTCCTTCTCACCCCTTCAAACCATTTACATAGACTAGCAAGGAATTTAGTAAATCACAAACATACTTAAACCATTTTACTTTAAATGCGTCATATTGTTTTTTGCAAATTGATTTATGGAAATGGGTTGCAACAAAATAAATTAACATATTTTGGTTGGTGTTGGTTTTCACAGTTCGCAGAAATGTCCCAGGTTAGCTTGTTACTTTCAAAAAATCGATGAAATCGAATTTTTCAAAAGCCTGGGAAGTATTTAAAAAAAATTAAAAACCACGTTTTCAAGGGTCTAAGAAAAAATCATTTCTCGAAAACGGTTTACGCGACCGAAAACGTGAAGACGCAGAAGATTCGGCTCCATAAAATTTTATTCCTGAAAATGTTTCGTAAATGTACAGAGGGTGCGCCGCAAATTCAAAAAAACTGAAAAATGGGTCTCAATAATATTGAAAATTGGCTATAACTGAAAGACTGTGCTTGGGATGTCAGTTTGTTTTGCATGGCCGTATAGCCTGCATAAACAGCTAAAACGTTAAACGTTTTCACTTGTTGTACAGGGTGTTCAAGATATTAAGTGCTATATTCAAAAATTAACAGGCGTCTTAAATTTGCAGCCGTCAGCTTCAGATTTGGCAGAAGGGTAGAAGTCCACACCCGTATTTCATCTGTTGAAAAAGGACTTACTCAATTCTCGCAAAGTGTTTTTTAAAATTTTTAATTTTTTATTTTTCGGTTATTTTGGGTTCCAGAAAAACATGCTTTTCTCCATAATCATTTACCCGATCGGCAAAATTCTTTTATCAGGAGACGCGGAAGATCCAATGCTATAACCTTTATTTTAGGCATTTTTTTCGATTATATACAGGGTTTTCAAGTTATAGGTAAAAATCTAAAAGACCCAGAAAATTGTTCTTTTCCATAGTAAACTATTAACCGCAAATCAAAAATCGTAAAAAATATGGCTAATAGGTTCAAATAGTGTTATAGGTCGCATTAAAAGCTACAATTTTTGTAGCTGCGGTTTTCGTCTATCACACAGGCTGCTCGAGATATTTGAAAACATCCATATAAAAAACACTATTCCTTGGGTTCAGTCGAGACGCAATGACGTCATTGAATATTACGGCGCACTGCACGGTTTCACAAAAAACCTTTTTCCTCGAAAACCATTTCCTATTTGGGAAAAATTCTTGCACCAGGAAACGTAGGACATCCAGAGCTATCACCTCCATTTCCGGAATTTTTTCAATTATATACAGGGTGTGTCGATTATGGGTAAAAATATCTAAAAGATCCTGAAAATTGCTCTTTTCGTTTGTAAATTATTAGCTGGCAATGAAAAACTATAAAAGTTGTAAAAATTATGTCCAAACAGTATAGTAAATTGTGAGGAGAGAAAGTTTCAAGTTTCGTCTATCATACAGGGTGCGCGAGATACTTGGAATAATATCTTGGGAAATCGTTATTACTTTTACAATTTTTTATATTTATCAAAGTTGGTCGTTTCTTTGAAATTTGGCGATACGTGAGAGACACTTTATACAGAGTGTGTGGACAATATAACTACATCGATTTTGCGAAAGTTCCATAGTGGTCCGCAGGATCACGATAGAAAAACCATGCGTCCGTCAAGCACAAAAACCGCGGATTTTCTTTTTTTGTTATAAAAATCTTGTCCGCGCTACACGCTACGAACTTGCCCCGCCCAGTGACGATTTTTCGAAAGCAATCTTGTTTATTACCGTTTTAAATTAATGTATTTTTTTTATTTATGTAGATACATATCAAACAATCTTATTAAAATTGATTAACAAGCAGAAAATCACAAACGCAATAGCAATTATATACCATCACCTATAGCGATGGTAGTATTCGAGTAGCGAGAAATTTGTATATAATAATAATAATAAGAATAATATATTATATTACACTCAAACTCACCTAGTATTAAACAAATGTAAAATTTTCCTTCAATTAAACAACCCCACAAACAACAACGTGAAGAATACACATGAAATTAATGTTCTTGTAGCCAAAGAAGTATTTATTTGTGTAAACAAACTAAAAATTATTTATTTTTAAATTGTTACTCTTCAAATCGCGAAAACCAACTGACAAATACACAATACAATGCGTGATTCCCTGGTATTCAATTTTTCTTTTTTTTTTCTTCTCATTCACATATGAAAAGATTTATTATTATTACTATTATACAAGTTTCAAATTGGAATGGAACAGAAAATAAGAACAGAAGGTTTATCGAACCATAGGTAGAATTTAATTTACTCTCGGTTGTATCCGACATATCCATTTTCCAGTAGTTGTTGGAACATTTGAACAATGCTTGAAATATTAAGAAATGCATCGTTTTCCAATACTGCATTCCTCTATCCATCTAATCGAACTTACATTATTTATGAAACTGCTCCTTGCTCTACCATTGCAAACGTGTGTATGTGAACTGAGAGAAAACATTTGGAAATTTCGAAATATCATTTTTTGGTCGAGAACAAAAAAGCTTAAACGTGTCATTTTTTATTATTTTTATTTTATTTCAAAAAGTTTGGGTTTATGATGTAAAATGTAGTCATACATTGCTCGGAAAAATAATAATTTTTATTACAGTGAAAGTCTTATAAGTTTAAAAAAAGAAAGGAATTGATTTTTATTTGAATTTTTTTTTTTGGATCTGACACACAAAAACTAATTGCTAGTTACCTCTGGAAAGTACTGAATAAAGAACTTTTTTTTTCTGGAATAGATAATAAATAATCTCAAAATTAACGAATTTAGTGAATAAATTGAAAATATTTATTAAAAACTATGAATGTAAGTACCCATTGGGATTCCAATGCAAATATCTTCAAAATGGTTCGAGTAATCGATAAACCACTGGAGACCTTTTTGTTAAATTTCCTATAATAATAATTGCAAATATTTCACGATAATTATTTGTCAGCCAATAACAAAATTCAGAACAAAAAGTTATTTTTCTTTTATCGATTTATCAAAAAAATATAAGAGACCATTTTTTTAAAAATTAAATTGGCCTAATTATTTATTGGTGAAAAGATATATTATTATTTATATATGAAACTAAATCCATTCAGATCCAAAAAAAAAATTGTTTTTATTGCCCACCCTAATATTTAACGCCACTTTAGTAGTAATTGTGCCATACAATTACTTCTGATAAAAATAAACTAAATAAACGATTTATCATTTATGAATGTATGAAATGCTTTTTACATTTTAAATTTATGAATAACGCCTTCTACGGACTAAACGCTTTAATCTTTATTTTGAACTTTTTAATAGTTAGTTATTTAATTTTATATTGATTTTAATTAATTTAAAATTATACCGGATGTCCCATTATGGACAACGACTTATTAAGGAAACCGGCGATTCTGGCAATTTGCGAAAAAATCATTATGTAAATAAATCAAAAGAAAATGCTGGTAATCGTTTTAGACTTTCTCAAATGGCCAAAGGGCGGGGACGGGGGGAGGTCGTTATTTTTATCTTAAATTTTTTAAACTCAGTATCTACAAAAAACGCTAATAACTGCTTTTAAACTGAGCGCTATTTTTTTTTATTAATAAACTTTGTTAAAAAGGCTACGAGTGACGCTATTGTGGTCGCTTACTTTGCCACCAGGCGGAGTTTTGTGACACAAAACAAAACTATATGACTTTTTCAAGTCATTAGATAGTGGAATAATGGACCCACAACCCAATGAAAATCGCATCTCAGTATCTTTATTCTAAGATAGAATACGAAGCACAGAACTCAAGGCTCAAGAAATAAGGTGGATTTTGTTAAACGTTTTCCACTTTAGGGATTGTTTTTAAAAAATGAATAAAACATCCCTGTTGACAGAAATAATTCATTGTCATGAAAACAAAACGCTAGGCATTTTTCATATCGTTATTTGATGATTGCCAAAATCTTGTCTACTGTTTTAAATAGTTTAAATTTTATAAGAGTTTGCATTGCAGTGCATTAAACCTAATTAGTGATAATAAAAATTGGAAACTGCCAAGTAATATCAGTTACTCGGTAATTTTGTATAGAGACGAAATGTATAGTCTCAGAAGAGCTCAAATCGGTGTTTGTACCTACCAAAAAAGAACAACCCAGGGTCTTGTGATGACTGTCGCTTAAGTAGCTTGATCAAGTAGAAAGTAATACCAAACGGAATCTATAAAAGATGTGAGGAACAATTCTATAACAATCACCACTCTGAGTTCTATTGCAAAAATGGCGAGAATATAATAAAAATGTATACGTTTGCTTTATTGATTTTGAAAACTTATGGATCTATTAAAACACATTAACACAGACCAAAGTGACATTAACCTCATAAAAAACATCTGTTCCAATCAAACAGCTACAGGTTTCATCTTATCTATTTGAAAATGAAACGGAAAAGCGCTAGAGAGTGTTGTGTGTTGTCAAACATTAAAAAAATAAAATACACGGTCGTATTAAAAAATTAATTAGTCAACACACGACTGTTTCCGGAAGGAGATGATGCAGAACGAGTGAATAAATATGAATATCTAGGTGCCACAATCACCTCACAATTAGATCAAGATGAGGATGTGAAAATTGGGATAGAAATTGTTGACAATGGTTCATAAAACAACCAACATTGCTTACCAATAGAGGTCTGAACGTGTCAATAAGTCTAAAATTTTTAGAATACTACATCTGGTCGTTGTCGAACTGGGTCTTAGCATTCTTTGGACAGCAAAAATTACCAACGTATTAAGATGTATCGGACATGGAAATTCTGAAAACATCTTACCTAGGGCATTTACTTCGAAATAACTTAAAAGAAATCATTACGTTGCTTTTTTTCACATTTTTTTGCAATGATGTCAGAAAACGCGATCTAATTCCAAGGTAAGCAGTCTCAAGAACGATAACCTATGAGACGATTCATCAAATTGCGCTAAGGCTCTTCATGGATGGAGATGGATGTAAGACGATGTAATTTGTTTAAAGTTATAGCATTTCTATTATTCTATTCTTTTTGCAGTAGGAGCTTTCGAAATAATTCGAAAATCCGATATAATCGGAGTAATTGAAACAATCATTTTAATCGTGCTTAAAAATGGCGGTCAGTAGTTTTAATCCTTTGTACACTTAAAGGGGAATTCTATAGCTGCGGTTTTGTCGAATATTTCATCGGGAAAATGGGTTTGAAATAATATTTTAAGAGGATTGTAGTTTGCTACTTCCGGACGTGCTCGAAATTTGTTCAGTTTGCTGCGTTTTTTGTTTTGAAAAAAAAAACCGTTTTTGATATCGAGACAAGTTGTTCTAGCCGAGAATTTATTAAGCGTTTGCGAAGTTTAAACTCTCTTTATACCGGCATAGAAAATTAGATTTATAGGAATTCAAACAAACTATTTATAAGGTAATATTTGCTGTCGCTGAGACCCAAACTTCATAATTTAATTTTGTAGGAGCGAGGCGGACGAGAACTAAAACACGGAGTTTCACATGGCGGAACATTGGGGTAGATGTGAAGGAAAACAATTGCTGGATATTGGAATAAACGAATCGAAATTTATGTAACAACCTTTTCAGGGGTAGATTAATTATAGTCTTCGTCGAAGTAAATTCAAAGGGTTGATCGTGAACCTCCATCCCCGGGGGTGGCGTGGTCTCGGAATAGCAAACTATTCGTCTTGTCTTTACTAGTTGAATTTTATTCGGCAATTCGTACGAAATAGTGCAACCGTGTCAAATCTTTTTAAACTAAGCAAATTTTATATTCCTATGTTGCTATCGATAATTGATTAGTTAATTAACTAACTAGTCTCGGACGCATGAAAAGAACTTTCCCTTGTACAGGGAAGAGTACTATCTCGAAATGTAAATTCCGTAAAGATTTATAACTAAAGCTGCCAAAAGAAAATACTGGAAATTATTTTTGGATATATAAAATGGCCGTCAGGGGGCGTAATCGCATTCGTCAATTATAAATCCGTTTTTTTGGGAAATGATATTGCATTACCATATAGCTACTAGAGTTAGAGTTAGATTTAAAATCTCCTTTTGAACCGATAACTTTGCGGCAACTCAACAACTAACATGGCCGCTGACAGATCGTCGATAAGTTTAGATGCGCCATTTTCTCAAAATCTGCTTAGATCTCGTTAAGTGTTTTGGTAAAACGATTTAATTGTGTGGGAATCGTTGCTTAAATAGAAAATGGCGCAAAGTACAGAAAAAAAGTACGAAAAAACTTTACTATCTAATCCTATCTAATAACTACATGTATATTGCATATAACTAAAATGGTTTTAAAGTTGGGATAAATTGAATTCTTATTTATTTTTTTTACTCTCTTACGGGAAAGTGATGGTGGACACTCCTACCACTTTCGGAACATTCCGGAAAACAATGTCAATAACTTCAGAATAGCTGAACCCATTTAGTCAAACTTGTAGTTGTTAGAAATGGCTGTTTTTAGGCTATTAATGCTGCCCTGAGTAGGTGAGTGAGTATAAACTCAAGGATCTCACTTTTATTGCAAGAAGAGTTTGTCAAACAACGTTGCTAGTGAAAATCTCATTTCGAGACTTCTTTATTACCCTTTAATATTAGTAAATATAAATGAAATACCAAAAACTAGAAATAATGTCGCATCTTAGGGAGTATTTGATAATTAAATCCAAAATTTTCGTTCTTATAGAAAGAAATATATAAATTTACTGTTAAAATACCAACATTACATTGAAAATGTCAATAATAATCAATATTCATTCATTCATGAATGAATTTTGAAAATCCAATTACTGCTTGGGAAAACAAAATTTCAAAAATTGTAATGGTTGTCTTTAGTAATAATAATCATATTCACTTGTAGAAGTGCTTGATATGTTTCAAATGTTAAATTAAAAACGCAATTGCCTCTACGCGATCCTGCCGTAAAAACGCAAACGCCGAAGTATCGTGAAAATATTAACAAAGATGGCGACATTATTGTGTTTTTATTTCTTTTACTGATGTGATATGCTAGTAAATGCGGTTTTCACTTAAGGTTCTTATTATGTAGCCATCTTTAGAAGTCATGACATCGTATTGCTTTTTTTTTAATAAATTTTATGTTTCAGCCCTTTTAAGCCATTTTAAAGTTAATAACATTTATTTCCGAATATGTTCGGACACGGTTAAGAGGTAAAGCAAAAACTGCTTTGCAAAAAATCTTTTATATGTTTTAGTTATCTGCAATTTATAATAATTTACAATATTTTTTCTTGGCTTCTACACTAAGTTTTTCATGCCAACTCTTTTAGATAAATATTTTTCAAAATAAATAAGAACTAAAAGTTTTTTAATGTCTTTATCACATTTGATTTATCACATTGTCGAAACAATTGTCATGTCAAAATGTATAATTTCGTGAAAATTTGAACTTTTAGTTCTTATTTATTTTGATAAATGGATTTTGATCAAGTAGAAGCCACCTCGGTTCAATAAATATTTTTCGAAGTGGAGTCATTTGACCCCCCGGTACATATCGCGATTGGTTTAAATCCATAATTAGGAATAAAATCGACAAACTGCACTCAAACTATATAACTGCTGTGCTGCAACTCCATAAATGTTGATCTCCTAATGGCTTTCAATATGAAGAGTTTGTTTCTATCAGTGGCGCCCCTCTGGGTATCAATCTAACGCCGTTACTGTTTTTCCAATTTTAGCAACGAAACAGGATCCAACACTTCTAGTACACTTTTTCCTTCTTATTCACAATATTACGTTATTTTGTATTATTTCTTCAATTTCCCGCTGAGGGTAATTGTTAATTGAGGATTCAGCAATGCAATATTGTTTTATTTATTGTTTTATTGCAAAGGCAAGTCTAATAATATCTAACGTTCCAAAAACGTATTTTCAGTTGGATATGAGTATTCTTTGTTAAAAATTGTTTTTAATATCCACTTTTGCATTCTTTCTTTTATTTCCATAATTTTTTTCACATTCTTAAATATGCATAATTTTTTACAATACTTGTAATCATTTGAAAGCTTAAATTTAATTATTTTTAAAAAATGTTAAACCTGTCGACTTGCATTTTATGTTCTTTGGTACACAAATGCTGATACTGTAAGCGTTGCTCATAGAAGTCATAAGTTATGATATTCCGATCGATTTTCGTTAAATAAGGATTTAATAAAATAACGAAATACAATTAAATTCTCTAAAAGTTTATCCAAAACAACAAAATAACGACTTTTAAAGCTTTCGGTTGTTACGCCATTGGTTTCAGTATATCAGTTTTCCAATACGTTTTTGTGATTGACAGACACGTGATTTTTGAACAATGCTTGTTGGTTGGAAGTCGCATGTATTTTTTGTTACAATTTCTCTGTCAAATTTACAGCTTTTTGCATTTTTTTATTTTTCAGAAAACAGATGTTGAACACGATTATTTGACAATTGATATAACCACAAGGTAAAATGTTCAGCCACAATTATTTCTCACACCAAGCTTTGTTAAGACGATTTGTTTTTTTAAATGTAGCAATAGAATATCAATAAGAGAAAGAAAATTTTAAAAGACACGTACTCCATATTCAAAATACTGTCAGTGTTTAAAATTTTCCGAAAACATCCGATCGCTCCCAAACCGTGACTAAAGTGCCCGAAAAGCTCAAAGTTGACGTCTTAAAGTGACACTTTCCACACGCCTGATATTTTAGAGAGATAAAGTACATCATTCACGTATCTAATGTCGGTTTCCATCAAAATTAAATCGATATTAATATTTAAAATTAAATTAAATAATATTAAATAATGGACTTTGTTCATATTATTATCTTCGTGTCATTTTCTAATTTTAAATTAGCTTTATTAATAATATATTTAACAATTTCGTAGGAAATAATTATGTAAAAATGTCGCAAATATCCATGCATAATCAAAATCAATCACACTGTGAAGATCAGTATAGAAACGAAGATGACTAAGAAGGCAGTGACTTAAAGAAAAAAAACGGGTTTTTTGACTGATGAATCTCTTAAAGGACGCCTAAGAACTCTGCTGTTAGTGATGAGAACATTGGCACTTTGGGTATTTCTATGAGTCATGTTGAACATTACATAGATTCGCCACCGATAAAAAAAAACAACTTGTCAAATATTACAAAAAGGCTCTAAAAATATACAATTACAATTGTTTTTGCGATTCGTATCTGACACAACTATTTACTACAAAGTAAACAATTATTTTAATAATATGGCAGTGTATCGTTGTCTAGAACAAAACTATCAGCGGAATATCTAACTGATTGACGATGTTCGATTTGCATAAAAGCTCAAATCAAAAGTTCGAAGAATCGAACCCATTTGTTAGAGCAATGAGGAACTTTTTACACAATAATATGGATACACATAATGAGCTAGCAACTTTTAGACTTCCTCCATTCCCATTTGTTTTTTGTAATATTTTGAAGCTGTGAGCACCAAAATATCTGGCCATTAGATACTCATTCTCAGAGTTGCTGGGTTGCATGTAGTTTTTAGATATACAGGGTTACAAAAGTTTTAAAATTATTTCCTTAAGTACTAGAATTAATGTGTAGCTCTTTCTTTGCCATGTTTGAAACAACGATATGCTAATACGACAAAAAAAGTTTTCATAGCCCAAGAATTAATACTGCGTAATGTTTGTGCGGTATTACCCAAGCAAATGAAACTTCTTTATATTGCTCGGCACATTTTTGAACACGTGGTAACCTTATGTTCCCCTTAGAAAATATTGCGGCCTAAATTACAATTTGTTGTTTTTGTGTTCGTTTAGTTTCGTCTAAAATTTCCCTTAAAACTGATTGATAATTTGTAAACAGGTGAAGTCGTGAATGTGAATATCAATGATGTTGGAAAAAAACATTTGAAAATAATATTGAAAATTTTAATGTATTGAGTGTTTCAAAATAAATGGGCCATTTTTTTTGTTACAAAATATTTTGATTTATTAAATAAACAATTTTATATTTTCTCAAAATTCTTTTGATTGATAAGACGGGGTATTTTTCTGTATTTTAAGCCGTTTTTAAAATATTTACATTTTTATCCAGCAATGAAATCCAAAACTTTTTGAATATGAGAATTTCCTCCTTAGAACATTTTTTCATATTTCATTACAAATTTAAAATACCCAGATACCACTTTGATACTATCACCGATACTGTTAAGTTTTAGACTCAAATTGTCAAATTTATCATTTGGTAGTCCAAGAAATCTCATTTTGTCCGATATCTGGATGTTTTTTTTTTGCAGAAAATACTATGTTTGGCGAATTGGCTTTGTGTTGTTCTAAAGAAAAGGACACCAGTTTTGTCCTTGTGATTATTTGCAGCATTTTTTCCTGAAGTTAATAAATTTGTATTGTCAGCATATCATGTAATTTCTAAATTTTCATCGGTCACATGATTTAAATTATTTACATAAATAATAAATATTATATGACCAAGATTACTTCCCAGAGCTATGCCAATTTTATTTTCTTTGATTTTGGATTCTATAAGACCATCTGATGCTGCCTGTCCGATCTTTCCAGTTTCGTCATATGTTTTACTTATATCTAGAATTGTTTTTATAAATCAAAGCACTGCATTAGCTGTGCTAGTTAAATAGCGGCCATATCTTCTGCTGTGTTAAAGCTATCAATCACATAGCACCTATAATTTACGTTTGAAAATGGTCTTAAGTAACTTCGAGATTACAAGAAATTTAATAATTTAAATACACACGTTTTTTTACAATTCGCCATATTATAATTTTCTGCTAAAATTTACTATGGGAAAGAACAATTTTTAGAGTTTCTTAGATTTTTCTCGATAATTGAAAAACCCTGTGTATAATCAAAAAAACGCTTAAAAAGAAGTTATAGTCCCGCATCTCCCGATCGGCCAAATGGTTATCGAGAAAATGATGTTTTTCTATGAGCCAAAATAATAAAAAAATAATAAATAAATACTGAAATTTGTTTGTTCTTAATATCTGGAGTTTATGTGTGGTATGTCCTATTTGAAGTCGATAGCTGCTAATTTGACACATCTATTACATTTTTGAATTTAACACAGAATATTCCGCACACCCGGTACAATATGTGAGAACCTTAAATGCAAAAGCTTTAGATGTCTATGCGGGCTAGATGGCCATGTGAAAGAAATTGGCAAATGAATCACAGCCTTCTAGTTATTGTGAATTACCATTATAAAGGGAGCCCAATTTTCAATCTTTTGCAAATTTTCGACACACCCTGTACATTTTTAAATAATCATCATGGTCGCGTCTTTTGGTGTAAGAGTTTTTTCGATCGTATGTATCGTTTTTGAGAGATGTTTTTTTTTTCGAACCGCTACAAATGCGCTTTTTAATTTTTTAAGAACGCTTCCCGACCCCCCAACTCCTCTAGTTTCAATAGGCTTCGTTAGGGAGTCAAGTCGATAGCTGCAAATTTCGGACACTCATCGTATTTCAGATTAATGTCCAAAAGGCAGAAAAAAATCATTAAAAAAAATACACTCCGAGGTCTCATCGCTGCCATTTTTCATGAGTTTATGTGCCCCGTGGGCTGTTTAAAGGAGGCAAATTTGAACGCCGTAGATAAAATGGGTCAATAGTCATGGCGTTTTAATGCCCTATCGACAGAGAAACGGAGAACAGAAAATAAAAAAAAAATTTTTTCGACGCTGATCATTTCTGTACCAACGGGGGTCCCCTCGGACCAACCGAGATATGAGTTTCATAGCCAAGCACGTATACTTTCGAAAAATTCGATTTTATCCATTTTTTGAAAGTAACAAGGTGACCCACCCAACTTACACTATCAGATGACTCCCGCCATATTACAAATATTTTTCTATTATGGTTAATCTTAACGTATAGTTATAAGTTGAGAATTTTCTTAATAGATTAATGAATGGGTAAAATTGTGTTTGTATTTTTCTACTGTAAATATTAAATTAGCGTTTAATTCATTCAAAATTGAAAAACTTTGGCATTATTGATTTCTCTTTAACATCTTGGCGAGAATCATCGACAATATCCAAGAGAATCGATGCCTTCGACGTTGAATATCGCAAAGCAATTTGTTTAAATGCGGACCTCTCTTTCGCCGGCATTTTTCTCGACTGGCCATCTCGACTTTTGATCTTCAGACCCAAAGGTGCCGTCTACCTTGTTAATTTGGAATTCGTTGGCCCGAAAGACAGTTAAAGAGGAGAGCAGGTCGAACCAGGCGGCCGACCGGCCGATCAGGTTGTTTCATGCCCTCCGAAGTTGCGGTGGTCCATCTTGTCCAAGCTAAGACCGCATTCCTAAAGTACAATAGCTTCAGTGCGGGAGGCTGCTGAATATCCGAGGCCGCCGCTCCTATGGTTCGTTTGAATTAAATTCCCCCGTCAAACTGCGCGACATACAACTTCGCTCTTGTTTTATTGTTGTTACTTTGCAAAGTTATGGTAGTGAAAAAAAAAACCATGAGTCAGAAAACTTATTTATCGATATAAGGAGTTTTTAACTATCCTAATTAGAGTATTAAATATATCGGGTGTCTCCGAAAGGCCTGCAAGTCGCCTTGCCAAAACTTTTTTGTGCTTCGTGTGGTTTTTTAGAGAAAAAAGTATGTTAAATGAAGTTCAAGGCCCAACTTTTTAGTTATACGAAAATAATACAATTCACTCTAAACTTTAATTACATTTTATATTCAGTTGCATTCGGAGATCTATTTTGATTTGTGTAGAGTTTTTTCGGACATGTTTTATAATATAAGTTTGGTATCACCGTCTTTTTTATTTTAATCCTCGACTTGTGCTTTTGAGTTTGATTTTCCCAAGCATTTATAATAATACGACCACAAAGATGTCAAAGTTATAAATTAAATCACATTTTCTATTCATCGCGTTGCCAAAACTTTTTTGTGCTTCGTGCGGTTTTTTAGAGAAAAAGGAATGCTAAATGAAGTTCAAGGCCTAACTTTTGAGTTATTCGACACTTAGAGTCCATAGTAATAATAAATAATAGAATTTACTCTAAAACTTTAATTACATTTTATATTCAGTTGCATTCGGAGATCTATTTTGAGTTGTGTAGAGTTTTTATAGACATGTTTTATAATGTAGGTATTGGTATTACTGTCTTTTTTATTTTAGTCCTCAACTTGTGCTTTTGACTTTAATTTTCCCAAACATTAATAATCATACGGGCAAAATCATATTTTCCTTCAATCGCCTTTATGTAATTTTCACAAAATTTTCAAATTGAGGATTTCTTTTGGGATACGACACTCAATTTAACGATTTATTTGTATATAGGGCGCTACACTCGGCTATTTTACTTGTCAAAAGTTTTGTTGCCCTTCAAAATCGTTTGCTGCGGTTCTTTAGAGAAAAAAATATGTTAAATGAAGTTTGAAGCCTGATTTTTGAGTTATACAAAACCGAGAGTTTATGGTTATAATCAATAATAATATTTCTTCTTAACTTTACTTATATTTTATGTACAGTTGCATTTGGAGATCTGTTTTGAGTTGCGTAGAGTTTTCACCGACATGTTTTATAAAATTAGTCCATAGCATTTGGCATCACTATCTTCTTTATTTTATTTTTTTTTTAATTTCTAGTGGTTGACTGTTTTGGTGGGTGAAAACATACTCAACGAGTTAGGAAGCAGAATGTAGTAGATTCATTTGAACAATTTATGAAGGCCGATTTTAACAAAATTAATAAAGCAAAACAAACCTTTAGGTAAACATGTAATAAATATTTTCTATTACCCTTAAGCCATTTATACTGTTTTCTGTGTCATATAACATAGCGTTGATATGACAATGATTTATTATTATTATGATTATTATTTATTTAGAACGCTAAAATCTTTGACGGGGTTCCTCTCTTTTTACCCAGTTATCTCGGTATATCTTTGTTCCACTAAGGGGCCGATAACATTTTTCGTTAAAGAATTAATAAAGGTCGTTCACGTGCGTATGTTAATCCCATCGCATTTCATATCGCCGTTCGTGGAATTCGTCGGCAAAATAAGAGAGTGTTTTAATATTAAAACGACATGTATGCCGCAAATGGACCATTTTATATACGAGTTGACTAGACTGGGTCCTGGAGATTCAAACCGGTTATGGTAATGTATCGTGGGTAATGTTCTTTGGCTCCGTTTGGATGGACGCAACTTTTCTCGGTTTATCTTAAGATGCCGATTCGTTACATTAATATGATAAAACGGCTTTTGGGACAGAAATAAACGGCTTCCACACAGGCCGGAATATTAATTTGTGTTATAACATTTTTGTCGATTGCCTATTCTTGGCATACTATTTAGGACATTTCAAGACAAGTGTTAACGTTGCTTTGTTTTAATAAAGTTCATTAAATCTATGTTTATTCGGTTCCACATTTTGGCACTTTTGTGTAATCTTATTTTCTATGTTTCCATATGATTTCCTATTTCTACGTTGGTTAAACTGTACGAGACTGGAAATTCGTACAGTTCTGTTTTAATAATTTTTGTGTGTAATAGTTGACCTGCATTTTTTGATAACATGCTAAAAGATGTTCTCCTGTAGAGATTTAAAAGTTACTATGGTGCAGAATGTGTTTTTTATCGGTACTTTTAGCGTCGCAATGAAAACCGACTATTAGCTTTAACATCTTCCCTTCTAGTCTGTTTTTTTTTTTGCTTTGGGTTGGACCTCAGTTATTACTCAGGATTGTTAGTCTTGACATAGATCTTGTCTCAAAAATGCTTTTGAACCTAACAAACTTAACAGCGCAACTTTTTCTAGTTAGATAAAGGCTATCGGTATTCCCCAGGGTTCTGTGCTTTGGCCGCATATGTCCATACTGGTTAATTTTTCAAAGAAACTTCCACAGGCTACTGTAGTACTTTTTACAAAACTTCTGGATGCCTCCTGCTTCGGTTTTTGCTGACTTTTCGCCAATCATCCTGTTGGCTTCTTCAGAGCTTACTGGTTATTAGTGATTTTGTCAGAATGGTTAAATCCTAAGCATATTACAATGTTAGTAGATAGTATTACTGTTTTAATATCATCGAACTCCGTAGATGAGCTTTATTTTAACCCTGTTAATGTCAATGTAAAAAGAAAAGTTTATTAAATATTTAAGTACTAATAAGAGTCCTTTAAGTTTGAGAATAATGGTATTGGTCTCTCTATCTTACAAAATTTCTGGGGTCTTCGAGAGATAAACTGATCTTGTCAATACCACGGTGACAAATGAATTTGGACTAAACTTTCGATTTCGGTCGTTTTTGAGTTGGTCATGCGCTAATGCGCTCTCCAAATGTATGCTGTATTGTTAGTTAATTTTAGCTCTAATGATGTCTTTACACTATTGTTTCAGAAATCAACGGTCAGGAAATTTAGACAAGGCGTCTTCACTTGAAACCTTTGACATTGTATTGTCCGCCAGAAACACGTGTACTAATCATAAGGCTATCTAATACAAGAGTTAATCAAAATTTACTCTTATCGTCTAAAGAAATTTGATGAAGTTGATGTCTCCGACAAAATTATAATAAAAACCCAAACTGATATAAACATTTCTGGTCGGGGGTGAATGATCACTCTCACAGAGAGACACATACAGTGGCACATCACTCACCGACACACTCATGTGTACACACCGATACACACATAGACTCACACCACTGAACACATACACAAACGGACACACCTCTCGACCACAGATACGCATAAAGACACACATATATACATTTGTACAAACACGAACACAAACTTATATGAGCCTATCGCTCTTTGTTCTTTAGATTTGATATTGATGCCAGCTTACGGTCGGAGGCAAATAAGTATACGGCCTTTTTCAGTGTTGCGAAAGCTTTTTGCATTATCATATATACTTACTATTATTTAAGGATTTTCTAAGCTAAGCTAAACAGCAAAAGTATTTCTTGGAAGATCGTAGATGGGTCAACGTCGGAAGAACCTCTACAAGAACTCCCTTGCCGATATCAGCATTTTAATAGCAGCCTTCTGTCAACTAGGTAAGATAATCCTCCTTAATATAGTCAAGTTGGAAAAGCGCAATACACAAATACACACACATACACACACACACACACACACACACACGCACACACACGCACACACGCACACACGCACACACGCACACACGCACACGCGCACACGCGCACACGCACACACGCACACACGCACACGCACACACGCACACACACACGCATACACACACACACACACGCATACACACACACGCTTACACACACGCACACACACACGCACACACACACGCACACACACACGCACACACACACGCACACACACGCACACACACACGCACACACACGCACACGCACACACACGCGCGCGCGCACGCACGCACACACACACACACACACCCACGCACGCACGCACGCACACACACACACACCCACGCACGCACACACACGCACACGCACACGCACGCACGCACACACGCACATGCAAACGTACACTCACACTCAAACTCGCACGCACACTTGCACTCAAACTCGCACGCACACTCGCCCTCAAACTCGCACGCACGCTCGCCCTCACACTTGCACTCACACTAGCACCCGCACTCGCACGTGCACACCCTCACACGCGCACACTCTCACACCCGCACACCCTCACGCACGCACCCACACTCACCCTCCACGCACACCCACACTCACCCTCACACGCACCCACGCACGCACGCAGCATACGCATTCTCTCTCTTTCTCTCTCACAGCCACACATAACTGGCCTACACAGCTCCACACCCATACTGGCATACGCATTCTCCGTTTCGTACCTACACACACAAATATGCGAGACACTCGCACACACAGACCCAGTCCTACAACATGCACACAAGTACTCGACACTTTACTCACATACTCACAGACTTTGGGGGAAGGAAGTTTTTAAATATAAATTTACTTTTATTTCCAGTTATTCGGATTTGAAGGACAAACAACCCTTAAGCACTCGTCGATCCAGTTCACCATCGCGTTCCAGAGGGCCAGGAAAAGGGGCCAGCACAGAAATCGCCAGTAATAAATTGAAATGTACAATTTTTTATTGTTTTGTAATTATTTTTCTCAATAAATCAGAAAAATTCACGCATTTGTTATTCGCTGTCGTTTTGCGTCGCTCTTTTTCACTATTCTAAGAAAGAAAATAATACATCTGGTTGAAAGTTTGACGAAAGGAGAATCAAAAATCAGGAGGAACAAATTGATATTTTTGCGCATCCACCATGAAAATCTCTAAAATGTTCTCATTGGTTCAAGCTAAATAAGCTCCGCTCCAAAATGGCTCCCAAGTATCTGATTGGTCGGATTTGGTCACGCCCTTCGCGCGCCTGATAATTTTCGATACCTCCTCGCTACTTCTGTTCTCCTCATAAAAATGGGCAAAATATAGCAAAATCGATCGATTTCTACATAAAATAATTAATAAAGAAATTAATTAATGCAAATTTTCCAGGAAATTTTTCCCAATCTGACAACACCGTAAAAATTGTCAAAATTCTATTTTGTTCTAGAACATTTTTAAATTTATGGTGGATGCGCTTATCTAACGGTGTGCTATTTTGTGCACAATTTCAATAGATTTTGTTCGAAATTTGACGATTTCTATCAGGAGAACAGAAGTGGCGAGGAGGTATAAAAAGTAACAGGAGCAACATTTTTTCAAATCATGGCGCATCCACCATCTAGTCAAGAAAACTTTTTGAAACTTGAAATTTTGGGCGCCATTTCCAAGAATTTTGTTTGAATTGCCGATTTCTACCAGGAGAGCAGAGGTTGTGAGGAGGTATGAAAAGTATCAGGAGTAACGATTTTTCAAATTATAGGACATCCACCAACTGTCAAGAAAACTTGCATTAATTTCACAAAATCAGTTATCTTTTACCCATTTTTGTTAGAAGAGCTGAAATTTTGGATTTTACTCCTGATACTTCATCGGGAAGATGTCTTTTTGAAACAACGCTAAGTAAAGCAAATAAATATATTCAATAAATTTATGGTTTACATTATCGTTTTAAGATAAGCTGAACATCGTCTTCATCTTGGGTGTGGTGATCGGAAAAACCGGGTATTCTCCATCGAAGAGTCGTTTCCACTCGAAGTGCTGAAACAAACAACGTAGCAATTAGAAATTTGAATCTGATAGTGTAAACACATCAAATAAAGCTGGAAAAATAGACATCATTTGAAACTTTGCTACGCACCAGTTTTTTTAAGTTTCCGTTTCATAGAACAGAGAAACGTCACTACTATCTGCGTATTGCAGTACGAACTTTGAACTTCAGATCTTCAGGTAGCTTCTGCTTCTGAAACGACGATGTATACATTAGAAACGTAAAAAAAAGTCAAAATTCAATGTCAATCATACCTGCTCCTTCCACACCATATCAAATTCCTAGCAGCTGGTTGTTGTCCAAATTTCTGGGAACTTCTTTGCTTCAATTATTATCCTGGAAACTCCAAGATCTGAAACAGCGATGTGCAAATTAGACATGTAAATAAAAAAGAAGAAAACATACAACAAAGACCGAAAGTGGCATCAATTTCAGTGTGAAATATTGATTATACCTTCTCTTCCCTTGTGGTTACACTGCATCCCTCTGCTACGCTGGTCGTTGTTCCAACGAACGCGTCTGTCGCAGCAATCTTCTCCTGGTTTTGACACAATATTCGCATTAGCAACGAGGGATGGACAGTTCTGATTGCAATGACTTCAATTTTCCCTGGGGACGAAAAAACAAACAAAAATATTTTAAAGAAGCTCCAAATTTCAGAGTGTAATGTCGATCTTACCTGTGTTGCTTCCATTTGTATTGGATCCCACTACGTACCGATGACAGTTAAAATGTCGATATCAATGTCGAACTTCATTTATGAGGTTTTCCTTTTATGAGCTGGTTCTTCAATTCATTTAATCATACATATAGGGCAAGGTTTGCTGGAAGTGATTGTCAAGTACTAAATAAATGCAAATCTACGTGTCACCAGGTGATACAAAAGCGGATATAATACCCTGTTACTTACAGATAGGTCGTAATCACAGTTGAGTGTGTCTCACAATCTCTGTTTCTGTTCTTTATTATTAACTATGGAATCGATGGAAGCTCGTTTCTTCGACTTACAAACTTTCAGTTTACAAACTATCGACAGTTCTAAGATGAGTTAAACCAGTATTTACCTAAACGCGGTAAATATTGATACTCATTACTCTAAGCAAAATTCTTCGTTCGATTTGAATTTTACGCCAGCATTAATAGTGAATGAGACAGATGTAAAAGGTAGTCAATATTTTTTTTTAATAAAAGAAACAGCAAGACCGCTTACATACAAGTTATTTAAAGGAATTTGAGAAAACAACAAATCGATGACATGTACAGGGTGTCCAATTAAAATCTGAGACCTTCGGTTTTTACATACTGACTGACTAACAACAAAGAAATTCACCAGAAGTGATCGCATTTGTTTTAGTCAAGGCCTAGTTTTGCAAGTGTTTTACGGTGTCTGTTTTCGTCAGGGTCTACTTTTCACTATTTTACTGTATTTTTATTGTGATTATGTTAGTCAGAGCTTACATTAAACATGTTCACATGAGATTGTTCTATTAAATGGCGAAATTTAAGAGGTATACCGTTTTTGTATTAAACAGGTGTATCAAATACACGAAAAGTACATAGGTCATAAAATTATTCTCTATATTGAAATTGCAAATTTGACACCCTGTAACTCGGTTAATATCAACTTTTGGACTAAGATACCATTACTTATGGGACACCCTGTATTTAAATAATAATAAATAATATAATCGACTATCAAGAATCTTTTTGCGCAGATATCAAAAGGAAAAACGTAATATTGGAACCTAGCAGAATGAACATATAAAAAATTGAAGTAAATAACTTAACTTTGAATTCAGGCATCATTTTTCCAAAATTATTTGCACAACACATTTACATGTACTATTTATTACTTACCGATAAAAAAATACCTAGGCCGGTTTAGAGTCAAATATTAGGTGCGAAATGGCGGCCATCACAATATACGGAATTGTATGTTGTTGACAGGTGCGTAGGTCCAATATTTTCAATATTCATATACTGGGTAAATTATTTTCTATTTATTACTCATTTGGAGCCCTCCAATTGTGATTACATCAAAATCTGGTTCACCACATTCCACCATTTTGCGTATAATGTGGTGAGATTAAAGTGCGCATATTACTAATCGCAACAGATTATCCGCGACGCCTATGGTCGCTACATTGCACAAAAATAAGAAACCGATTTGGGATTTAATAGACAGAGAGGTAGAGCAGGTAAATCTGTTGACGTCATAGATGGGTTCTATTAAGAGGGGAATAATATGTAGAAAGAAGTTTGAGGGAATAGTCGCGCAGCAGCAGTCCTTCAGAAAAGTTGTCCAACATCGTAATGGCCACGATAAGTTCTTCATCTCGCCGTGGTTAACATTTTAACGACAAGAAACAGTTTCCAAATATTGCCTTGAGACTAGAAAGTTTGGCAACGTAGTGTCACACGGGGTAGACTGAGGCTTGGCTTTTGAAACTGGTTTTCCTAACCGATTGTAAACGGAATATCGATGGGGAAAGCCACGGCCCACTTGATAGTCCGCAATGCTTGGTCAGTTCTTCGCTTAGTGCCTTCCCAGATAATGTACGAACGATCCTTCTATTTATTAGTGAGTTTGTGCGGGCCACGTGACACCAGTGCGGATTTTCACACGTATTTAGGTAATTATTTAGCGATTACTTTCCACCAGAATTGATATTTTCTTTGGTTATCTAGCTGTATGAGTGATTTTAGACGTCATAAAGCTAGGTTACCGGAGTTAAAACCAATTCTGCCCGCATCATGCGCAGATTAAGAACGTCCGGGTCTGTAGGTGACCCACGTGTTTTTCGTAATCAATTACAAGGTACGAAAACACCAAAAATACGATTTATATTATAAAGTTTTAATGCTTATTGAGACGTTAAGTATAAAATTATTTGTTCGCATTAATACAGCCACATATAAATTATTAACAATATTCCAAACTGGTTTAGTGGGAAACTAGTCTTCACGCTCGCCGAGAAAGTGTACGTTATTATAACCCGCACCTGATCTGGATACCTGCAGTCATTTTCTAAAAAAAGACCAGATACATGCGTATATCACTTTGCTTTTTTTTTCTCGCAGATCAAACCAGAAACCACAATTATTTATGAATAACTGTCCGCGTGAAATGTATCCTTAAAAGGTCATTTGGACGCGAATTTTCAATTATAATACGGAATTCTTCGACGATGCTAATTCCGAAACATTTTCAATCCGGTTACTTACTCGAACGTTTATGCCGGATTTTAATAAAAATTTACAGCGACTTAATTTACATTTTACACTTGAGTTCACTTTAAAAGGAAACAGAAGGTCGCCCGATCTAATCGTTCCTTTAGTAAAATCGCGCTACCCTATTTGGGAAAACGTTCACATCGACAGGGGCTGAGAAATGTTATATTTTTGCGAAGAAAAAACTAAAAATTTTCAACACTACCGCCGCACAAAGGTCAATTAACCCAAACTAGGTTGACAAAGTCAAAAAAAAGGTTTCACATCACATCGATTTTTTTAAATTTGACCCCACGTATGTATAAATAAATAATATTATTTGAAAATTACGTTAATCATTTGATGTTACATAATATCCAAGTCAAACAACACCACACAGGGAAAGGCAAAAAATTACAAAAAAAAACACAAGAGCAAAGTACCCGTATTTTAAAAAATGGGCAAAATTCAATCAAAATTTGTTTAGAACTAAAAATTATGCTAAAATATAGAAAGAAAAATATTAATAATTTTCTTTTTTTTTTTGTTGATAATATTAAATACTGTCGCAAATTATTCAAAATCAAATCAATTTAGCAAATTTAGTGTTGTTTAATAATACATAACAATTTTATAAAAAATCTTTTTAAGGAGCCAAAGCATTGACAATTAAAATAGGCCTACTAGGAAATCGTTATTTAAATAGCAAAACTGAATATATCATATTATCAGAAATTATTTGAAAATCACGTTAATCGTTTGATGTTATATATGATATTTTTAAAAAATTCAAACATACTAAATATGATATTTTAAAGTCCTGCAGTTTAATTTGATATTTTCTATTGTAGAGGGTGTCGCATTTAAGATGAAGACACCCTCATATTTTTGCTGAATTGAAATTTAAGAAAGTTAGTCGAAAAAGTTGATTTTTTCATTATTTTCGTCAATACCTACACAAAATTATTACCAAATAATAGGTAATTTGTTCTTTAATGGGGAATTCTAGGATGCTGTAGAAAATCTTCCTCTCAATGTGCGACAAGATATGTGATTCCAGCTAGATAATTCAAAAGCAACCAAAAATCTCCTATGCGCTGGATAGGGAGTCCATTTGAATAATGACCTCCGAGGTGCCCTGATATTACACCACAAGATTTTCATTTTTTAGTAGTTATAAAAAATAAAGTTTATAAAACAAAGCCCAGAAATCGAGATGAACTTTGTCAAGTACAAAACTTAGACGACTAGCCAGACAGAATCTTAAAAGAATTGAAAATTGTATTCAAATAAATGAAGGACTAGTAGAGGCTTTTGATAAATTGTCATTTGTACTATGACAATTATTGTTTCAATTAATATCTTAAATTCAATTAGCTACCTACTAAAAAATATCGTTTTCTTACAATAAAATAATTGTTCCTTTGTTTTACTAGTTATTTATTTTACTGAAGAATTTAAATTACATGAATTACGCTATCAAATTGACCACAATCAAGAGATTTTTCTCTACATGCCCACGTCCATAACTTATAAAATAAGAAAAAAGAACTTTTAATAATTTTTACGTATTGACCAAAATAATGAAAAAACTGGAGATAGGAGTAGAAATCATATTCAACTTTTTCAAATAATTTTTTCCGATGTCTTTAACGCGAATCAAAATATCGAAAAATTTTTATTGAAAAAAATTTAAATTTCAGTTTAATATCTTAAAAAATGTAAATCATCAACCTGTGTGACTGGAAAACTTCAGATCTGTTTTTATTTAGATAGGGTCATCTTAATTGCGACACACTGTATAAATGTTATCAAGTGTTAGTGATTTTTTAACAAGTTGCTAAGGTAAGTGCCAAAGAATTAGTTTCAATTCGTTTATAAAAAAAAATTGAGTACACCAAAGTACTAAAATAATATCCACATTTTTTAGTTTAGAAATAAAATATTAGATATTAATAAATGATTCTGAAATCATGTAAGTACTTTACTTATTCTGCAGGCATAAAATATGGTATATAATACTATGTGTATCAATTTGGAATAACACCTTGGATATTAATAATCAGTTTAAGCACTAGTTACACAAAAATTATTACGTTATAAAGAAAAAAGCCAAATAAACCTTGGAACCCTAAAAAGTTTATCGTAAAAATGTCAACCTAGTTATTGTTTTAGAATACCGCCGATTTTTGTCGTTTTATGGAGGGCTTTTATTATGCGGCGAAGAAAATCAAATTAAAAAACAAAAAAAAAACACTCGAAAATTGTGTTTTCGAACGGGAATTCAATTTACCGCATTTGTATTACGTCGAAAACTAACTAGGCCCGTTGAAAACCCGGTTTACCGGTTATTTTTAAATTGCAAAGTTCGAGCTTTTGACTCCCGTTCGAAACTTAACGAATAAAATTAAATATTACTAGCGGCGATATGAAAACTGACGATTTTAACTTGTTTAACTCCGCTATTTCCGTCAAATTTCTTAAGCCCGGTAGACACTGTACAATTTCCGACACAAACATTGCTGTTATAAATGACACAAGCCAATTTTTTCAACGGACATGATTATTTTGGTGGATTTTCAATTTTGATCCTTAACAACGTTCAACAAAATTTAATAAAAACATTTGAATTTGAATTAATTATAACAATCAAATGCTACTGATAATATGTACATGGAATTGTTTATACATGATTAACGAATCATATTGGCTTGATGCTTAAAATTTATACAAAAAAATATCGTTTAAACATAAAGAATATCTAGTATTTAGAATTGCCGCAATTACTTTAAATGTATTTTTTTCTCTGGAATACAATAATTCAATATTCTTTTGTGTACTTTTCCCTTATTAAAATTTCCTTTGTTCCAGAATAAACCCTTACACACGGACACAATAATACATAATAACTCAAATCACCCTTATACACAAAATGTGTGCCTTTTATGCTTTTATCAATAGACTACCTAATGTACCAATTTGTACAGAAAATTTTTAAAAAGAATTAAATACTATAAAACAAATAGCTTTTAACAATAGTTACGATCCCTCTTTGAAGATAAGATTACAACTAAAAAAGAGTTTTAAATAACTCTGAACTATATCTCTCCCATATTAAACACCGAAAACAAAATTTATAAAACAATAAAATACATAGAAAGAAGAAAATTGCGAAACATCTATCTAAATTTGATATTAATATTGCTTTCAAAACTGAAAACACCATAGGACATTTTTTAAAAAACAATAAAACTGAATTACGAAAAACTCAAAAATCCGGAGTCTACCCGTTGAAATGTGGATCTGGTCCCAAAATTTATATCGGACAAACAGGTAGAACATTTAAGCAACGCATTAACGAACATAAAAGGGCGTATAAAAATAAAAGTTTGGATTCTAACAATGCCATTCATTTAAATTTAGAAATGCATAATTTTGATATTTTATGTAATCATTCAAAAAGCAAAAAACTAAATTTGTGGGAAGCTATGGAGATTAACAAAATGAGATATTCGAATTTATTACTTAATGACCAATTGGATTTAAATGCGTCTCCGTTCTTAAATTGAACTTTATAATCCTACACCTGGAATTAAAAATCTATTACTACCTGTTTTGATATATAAGTGTCGGAATATAGTCATATTTTGTGTTTGATAAAGGCACGGTGTTGCCGAAACAGCTGTAATAAAGTATTAAAACGGAAGATTTACGACATCGAACTTATTTTCTCATTCTCTACGCCTATTTAAAATTGTTCATTTTATTTCCTAATTTACTTTTTGAAGCTACAACATGAACCTGCATCAAATGCGTTCTTCAAATTTGTTTTCCCTATTGTTATTAAAATCTAAAGTCAAAATAAAACACGTTCTCCAAAAATAACAAACCAAACAATTTTTTGTTTAAGAATCTGCTCATTGAAATTTTTTTGAAAAATATCGAACGATGAATTGTTCTTGAACCATTTGGGCATTTTTTGCAAAGCAAATATGTTCTGATATACGATATAAAAAAATGGCACTTTTGCCACGCCTCTGAGAAAGATTTTCACAAAAAGGTGTTTAAAAAAGACCCGCAAATATTTAAGGGGGCGGCTTCTTCAGATCATTTTATGAAAAAAGGTGATATAAATGTTGATCCTGAAATACATTGTTTCCAAGATACAGTTTTTTCCAAGTTTAGATTATTTCAAATATCTTCTCACGGATTTCTTTGAAATTTGGCAATGCTGTTGATAAGGGACTCATTAAAAAAATAATAAACAGCGGTGTAAGAGGAAGGCGGAAACTTTTCTATAATTAATCGGTCAACATGTACGCCACTGGCTTTAATTTCATTTCGACACTTCCGTAAGATCGAGCCACTAAAACTACTACAAAAAATAAAAACAATTTTATTGCATGTCCGCTAATCGTAAAAGTATTTTTCAATATTCCAACAATATTTGCGAACAATTTATCATACAAAAAATTTACAAACACTGTTGATAGTACATTTTCATCAATAAATCAAGAAACAACGCTACCAAATCCTTGAAGATATATTTGAATTAATTGAAAAAACTATATTTATGGTAATTTTTTTCATAAATTGGTCGGAAACGGCCCCTTAAATATTGCTGTGGCTTTTTTAAACACCCTGTAAATGTATACTTTGTATCACTAAAATTTTAGACAAATGTGTTTTTAATTAATTATTATTGCTTGATTATTAAGACATTTTATTTAAATACCTCCTGCAAGACGTTACCTGAGAAAGCACAGTTACTTTTAATATGTGGAGATCAGATATCTTTAACGGACATCCAGATAATAGTATATTATGCAACAAATGCGGTAAACGGCATTTGACTCACGAGTTTATTTGACACGAGCAGAGCGCAGCGGAGCGAGTTTTTTATAAACGAGTGAGTTAAAAAGTTTACCAAACGTGTTGCATACTATACTTTTTCTACGACCGTTAGTTTTTGGTGCGCAAAACAACACGAATACATTCACTGACATGACCGTCAGAATTGACAAACGTCAAAATTCAAAGCGTGGGAAATATCTCCGAAAACATCCGATTGCTCCCAAATTCATGCGGTAAAATCCCGGAAATGTCCGAAGTGGCTCGGATTCGTGGGAAACGAAACTGACGTGGTAAAGTAACGCTTCCCGCACGCTAGATCGGTGTGTAATTAGGCATTTTACAGACGGGAATAGAAAAATATATTCATTATTCAACTGTTCGTAGAATTTTAACTCACTTCAAACAGACATGGTCTTTAGAGTGTAAATACAATCGGAATAAATGTCGTCAAGCTGTATATAATGAAGAGAATCAACTGAAAGTAGTTCAGGAAGCTGTTGGAGGAAAACCCCCTCTTAAAAAATGTCGGAATATAAGAATGTCAAAAGAAGCTATGTTCACAAAATTTGCCATAATATTAATGTTATTATTTATTTATTTTAGTTTTTTTCGTGGTTAGTTTCTCTTCATCAGTAAATTTTTATAATAACTATTATTTAAAACACAATATTTGCTATTTAAATGACGATTTCTTAATATAAATATTATAATTATATATGCCTTGACGATTTCAAAAGAATTTTTATAAAAATTTTATGTGTTTTTAAATACGTTTGTGTTTCGCTAAAAAATTAAAAATCTTAGTTAATTTTACAATTAAAATGAGATTAGAACAAGCACTTCTTTGAATAATTTGCGCCAGTCGTTAAACTAATTCTTAAAAAATAATAGAAAAATTATTAATATTTTTCAGACAAAAAAACTTCCTTAGTAGGCCCTGTTTTCATATTTAGGCATAACTTTTAATTCTAAACAATTTTTCTCAATAACATTTTGTTTAATTTTGTATTGTTTGTCCTACCCTGTATACTGTTTGACTTACAAATAGGACTACATGTGATTAAGAAACATGCACCAACTACCGTAAACATCAGTATTTTAATTGAGCAGTTAGCCTCATCTTACCGGATTTCAGAAAAATGTTTCACAAATCAGGTTAAAACATCTTAATTTAATTTTGTTTATTTCATCGAATTTTTTCGGGCAGTAGGTGTTTTTTTAGAAGTGATGCGAGAATTAAGTACGCATTACGATTTAGAAATCCTTGTAATAGGAATTGAATTGAAAAGCACAATTAAAAATAAACATATCCAAATCGACAGCAGTTAAAGTTGACCCAAAGTTTATACAGAAATTGCATGGTGTGTGCCAGGCTTTACAAAGAAATGGACGGGGTTAAAGCTAAATGAGAATTTTAATCTGGAATAACATTTCATAAACTTGGAAGCCGTTACGTCAGAAACTACGACCACTTGGTATACAGGAGGAAACCGATCACGTGACACGATCTTTTCGTGCTTCAAGAAATAATGTGGCTGAAGTTAGATTCGGATTCGGATTTGCAAATATGACAGTGGAACAATTAGTCACTTATCGTAATTAAAAATACATATTCCTGTAGATATGCTGGGTAAGTGAGCACTGAAATATTGTAAGGGAACTCCCAAAAACCATATCCAATGTAGCTATACCGAAAATAACCCCTTTTCCGCCTGCATCACCCCAAAAAATAATTTAATTACTATTTCGAAATCTCAAAAAAATCTGACATTGTCCCAGAGATTCAACAGACCATTAAAGAGCCACTAAGGTGAGCTTCAAAATGATGTATTACTCAACCATCTTGAAACAATCAGGAAGATGTAAAACTACCCCAATAATGAATTTTATATCTTCCCGACCATTTCAAGGTGGTTCAGTAATACATCATTGTGAAATTCTCCCAACTGACTCTTTAATGGTCTAATTGAATATCTCTGACAACGTCAGATTTTTTTGCGATTGCGAAATAAATATATCGAACTTTTGTTTATTTCAATATTGGGGGTGGGTTTATATCTTCCCGACCGTTTCAACGTGGTTGAGTAATACATCATTTTAAAGCTCACCTAAGTGACTATTTAATAGTCTAACTGAATATCTGGGACAACATTATATTTTTTCGAGCTTGGGAAATAGTAAGTAAATTAATTTATTTTGTGGTGATGCGAAGCGAAAAGCGGTCATTTTCTGTATAGCAACATTAAATATGGCTTTTGGGACTTTCCTTACAATATTTCCGTGCTTTTTTTCCCAGCATTTTCACAGGAATACGTCTTTTAATTAAGGTAAATAACGAACTGGCCCACTGTAATATTCGCAAATCCGAATCCAAATCTAACTTCAGCCATACGACTGGAGAAAGCGTCCGGTAATTTTAAAAATATGGGCGAGAGCCGGCGACTTTCCTTTCCGCCATATAGCGGCTACGATTGGATTTTTTTTTTATTCAACCCGTGCGTTAAAATGGCAACAGTGTCGCGAACCGTTTCGAAGCGATTTTAATGGATTTATATTTCCAGAAGCGATGAATGCCCACCTGCACATTTTATTTGGCTATTTTTCGCGGTAACTGAATATTGAACATCGCATGGCGATTCTGGCGTACACAAATCACCGGATTTAAAACTGATCTCATCGTTAACCGGTACGGTTTTGCACGCTCTGTTATTAGGAGATGTCCGACTGGTGATGTTGCAGATGTCTATTTCGCCGTAGTCGTTATTAACGAACTGAAAAAAATAATAAATAATTATGTTAATAATAATAAGGCAAAGTTTCGCTGGGTACGACCAAATTTAAGGAAATTGCGATATATTGCAACACATTAAAAAGTTTAGCATGCACTTAATCTATAGCCTAAACTGTGATTATAATGTTAGTATACATAGTAATATCACAATATTAGTAAAAAAGAGGCTTTAATAATTCGCGGTTTTCTTGATGTGCCGTATCCGTTTTTTAACGAATGTTAGCAACGTATGAGAGTTTCATAATCTTAATCTTCTTTATTTTCCTTCATTCTGTTCACCACTTCTATGTTAATGACCCGATCTATCCAAATTATCCTCAACATGCGCCGCCCACATCCCACATCACAAAAGCTTCCAGCTTTTTTAAGGTAGTCTCTGTGAGAGTCCAAGATTCTACTCCATACAGTAGAATAGAAGAAGTTCGTGTCCACACATCAATTTCTTGGTGCATATGAACCTTGCTCTTGCTTGTTCAATTCTGGATTTTATTTCCAGTGAATGGTCCCGGTCCTCGCTTAATAATTGTGCCAGATATTTAATTCTCTTGAACCTTTTCATTTTACTTTGGCCGATCCATAGTCCTCCATATATATTCGGTTTTTTAGTTACAGCCATGTTAAGTTTAAGATCGTAACGGTTGCGTGAAGCTATCACTTGATCTAGGAGTAGAACGGAATCATCAATATATATATATATATATATATATATATATATATATATATATATATATATATATATATATATATATATATATATATATATATATATATATATATATATATATATATATATATATATATATATATATATATATATATATATATATATATATATGTTTTTTATTGTTACCCCATTTATTTTTATTCCTTTTTGGAATATTGTCTCCGAGTATAAATTGGAAAACAATGGTGACAGAATGAAATGTCTTATCCCTCTTCTAATTGAGATGGTTTCAGACATACTATTTCCTATTTTCACATATGTATTTTGATGCCAGTAGAGGTTGGAATGATTGTCAAGTCCTTGTCATCAATTATTGTTGTTTTTAGTATTCGAATATTTTTTTGGTATTGCACTGCGTCAAACGCTTTCTCGAAATCGATAAAGCACATAAATACATCGCAGTTCATATCACATCTTTGAGTTAGAACGATTGAGCTTCAATTTTTGTCAATTACTTTATTCACACTGCTATGTTCTTATGTGGGCTAAAGTCATCATGTCTGCTTTCATACTGTACAATCTCCGCACATTCGTTGGAGAAGTTCACCGTTTTCGCATGTCTAATTTTCCGTCTTATTTCTTAAGTAGCCATCCTTATTTCCTCGGACTTTCTGTTGTCTTCTGTCTTCCATTAGATTCAGAATTTCTTCTGTTATCCATACTTTTTCCTTGGGTTTCTTATCTGATTTCAATTTACTGTCCATTGTATCTTTTATAGATTTGTCAAACCATTCCCATTGTCGATCTATTGAGGTTAGAGATTCTTGCGGCACCGTTTCTATGGCTTCATTTATCATATCTATCACTTCTCCTCTGGTTGTCTGATCTTGTAATTTGTTTAGATCTGGTGACTTTTCGTGGTATGTAATTTACGAATCTTCTTAAGCCAGCATGAAATCTTATTCGCGGATATTAGTTTTAAAGTAGATGACTAACTTAGACGTGATAATCCTAGTTTTACGATATAAGAAAACTACTGAACGAACGAATTGAATTGAAAGAAAGCAGACAGATTAAGTAGAACCACACGGAAAAAGCGTTGAAAAACCAACAAAAGTTCTTGATAGAGCTTGGACATGAAGCCAGTATTCCCTTAATAACCAGAAAACTGCTATGGAAAACCTTGTGAATTTTGCTTGTTAAAGTAAAGTCCTTCTGCTACAGAGATTCCATATACTCAAATTCGTGTTGTGAAATGAACCAAAAATGTTATTAAAAAAAAGAAAAATGTGAATGTGTGGATTAACTTGCGATCTTGGTTGATTTTAATTATATATAATAAAATAAAAAATTTACTTACTGTGTAGGTTGAGTTTAAAATTTACCCTAACATTGAAAAAAACAGGCAGCATTAGTTTGGCTTAAAGTTACTTAATATTTATAATTTGTAATCGATTATTTCGGCTACATCATTTTTATTAATTTTTAACCCAACTGATTTTCTGCGAACCATGCAGATGCTCGTTGATGATACGAGAGGAGGAAAAACGCAACAAAAACAGTTTGCAAGTAGATGTTATTTTATGTGGTATGAAATTTTGCAAATACCAGACGACACCAAAACAATTTATACCCGGATTATTGAAAATATCTTTAGTGACGTTATCTTTAGTTCTATTCGTTTTTTTTGTGTTAGGGAAAGTAAGTATGAGTACATATGTGCTAGGTATATATATCTTTTGGACACTCTGTATTTCGAAACGAAGAGACAATTCGGGTCTTAAAATTAAGTCAGAATTGTCCTCATTTCTGTTGTCAGTGTGGCAACACACCGCATAATAAATAAATATTATAATAATAACAAATTTTCTTCGGATGAAAAAATATGAGGCGTGTGTCAAAATTCTACATCATTTTAATTTTTTTTTCTTATTGTCAATTTCATATATAAATAAGATAATTTTATTCTTTTTTATGCAAAGTTGACAACTGATAATATATGAAATTTGGATCTTGGGCATGTTAAAATGATGTACGATGAAATAAGGGCGTTGGTGCTGTTGAGATCTTCATTGCATCTTTTAATAAAATCTGCTGCCATTACGTTAGAGCGTTGGACTAATTTTTCATTGATAGTCACCCTGGGTTTCTTTTATCCCGACTATCTAAATATTTCCCCGTTGGCATTTCTTTAAACCATTAAACAAAAATTAGTTTCGAACCAAATCGAAATTCCACTTTGTCTTAAACCCCGCTAACTTAAATTTCCCATTCGAATCAGGTATATTCCGTAATAGATCTTAAAAAATTCCTAATGCAACTTCGGCCGTCAAGAATACGACCTTTTGGATTCCATTAACATTCAAAACGTTTGGGTAAACCGCAACGCAGCGACTCAAATTCGCGTGGAATTTTAAATTTTTTTTTCGCATATTGCCGGACTTTTTGAACAAGCCAATTTCAACAAGGCAAAACAGTATACAAAGGAAACACCCTATATGGTCTGAACCAATAAACCAAAATCATGACGGAGGAAGCTTTTCATTTTCTAATGACTCTCCATAACATAACATAATAATTCAAAAAACGATAGCAGAAATTTATTAAAAACGCATATATATTTCATGCATTAACCTGCCCTTTTTTTAAGCATTTATTTATTTATTTTTCACGTTATATGCTACTTTACTTCTACCTAAATACATATACATTATATATATATATATATATATATATATATATATATATATATATATATATATATATATATATATATATATATATATATATATATATATATTCTCACGTATTGATTCACGGATGGAAAAATGTGATGACACTATATATATTATTGTATTTTTACAGAACATTTTCTATGACAATACTTATAACACAGGATGTCTCCTAACTTCTCTGACAAAAACAGGAGAATTGTCATTTAATTTTAACACGAAAATATTTAATAAATTCCATGCCGCTTCGTTTTTGAAATACAGGGTGTTCTAACAATAAAATGTTATGCGTTTTCTTTAAATTATTAATTAGCGGATATTTGGTACACATAACTAGGAATTTTGGTACACTACTTAGCGAACATCGGTCAAAGTTTTTCAATAATGAAAATGACTATTGCTGTACCTGCCTTAAAAATGATTGCTAACTGTCATATCGTAAGAGATAAAATTAATTTTTACGTGAGATTCCCGCATCTCCGCCAGTGAACTAATTGAAACATTTAGAATAGACACAATTTAGAGTATATAATTGGAATATCATTTACCATTGAATAATAAAAATAAAACGCACAAAATTTATTTATTTATTTTTTAATTTTGTATTTCGAAAACGCGTCTTAAAATTAAGTGAGAATTGTCCTCCTTCCTTTTGTTAGAGGTTTTGTCGCCTTTTGTGAGAGAGGTTGGACAATACCCTCTATAATAAATAAATATTATACTAATAACAAATTTTCTTTGAAAGAAAAAATATGTGTTTGTAATAAAAGTCTACAACTTAGTTAACTAGTTGAATACTTTTTCTATAAGAGCTTCCACTAGCACACACAATTAATGACAGTGAGTTTTGCTCCCATATTCGATGCAGAAACGTGATTTTCATTGAAGTGAAGTGAATTGGTTTACTGCATTGAAACTAAACTTCACACGAATGTTAATTTTTCACTAGTTTAGTGGCTGTTATGAATTTTTATAAGTTCTGTTTAACATATTACCTCTACATTCAGTGCCATTGGTTTTTATGTACACTGGGAAAGCGGCTAAAACACGTATTTGCCGCGTACGACAAGAATATGAAATGAAATTTTACGAGTCACGAAATTACTACTTACTTACACGTATCTAATTAACTTATGAGCTGGCAAACGAAGCGATCGACAACAAAAATGGCTGCCATGTTTGCCATATAATACACACACCACATATCGTTTATGGGAAATCTATGTGAAATCATTTTCACTTGAAGTTAACTTTTTGTAGAGCATCTTGTCAAAATTTTTAGGAGATATATTTACTTATCTGACCTTGTGTTAAGATTTTTTTGGCAACTATGAAAGAAGTAAACTATATCCACAATTAATCCTAGCTTAAATATTAAGCATAAAATTACTCTAATTAATGGAGATATTAATAAATGTGCATTTGAAGAATGTAATTGTGCAACCCTGTATATTGAAAACAAAGCCCTCCAATGGGAAGGCGTACAAAGACGCTCCTAGCCAAAGAATATTTGCGTTGCAACTTTTTTATTACACCCTATGTAGTACAGAAATTTGTTCCTATAGTAATAATTTGATAAAATTGAATTTTCCTTACTGCGCCAGACATTACTCAACTTCAAATAAAATTATCTAGTACATTGGGTAAAATACACACTATATATGTAAGAATTTCAAAAAATTTTTTCGTCAAGTTTCAAGAATTTATTGAAAAATTTTAAACAAAAGCGGACAGGTTAAAAATGAATTTAAAAAATTATGTATGATCAAACGATTATGCCGGATGTAAATAAGTTGGTACAATATATCACTTTACAATTGATTTCCTCGAGAAGAAACAAAAATTTAACACTCAGCACTCAGTAGTTCCTTTTAAAAATATATAAAAGTAGTTTTTTTATTTACTAGTATAACCATATAGCTACTATAAAGAAAAACGTAGTACATTATGCAACAATTGAGGTAAACCAAACTTGTTGCATACTATACTTTTTCTACGACCGTTAATTTCGGTGTACATTTTTTGAAACAATGCCCGAAGTGGCTCGGATCCGTGGGACACGAAACTCACGTGTATAATTGGATATTTTATAAATTCAGGCCTATCATTTGCCTAGGAATTTAAAGAAAAAAAACAGGTCGAAACAATCGGTTGCAAAAGTAATTGCCTCGGTAAATCCATCCATCTATATTACATCTATTTGCTACTGGGCTATTAAAAAATTCAAAATTGATCCACGACATTTTAACACTGGCTAGCAATTGACAATCTAAGGAATGTATTGGTCATAAAATATTTACCTTTGAGGTGATGTAGCCACTTCTGATATACTCGCGATGAACTTCATATACCCGTTCCAAACCAGGTGTAAGGTAATCTTCAAATCGAACATCTGAATGGTTACAATAAAATTTTACGATGCTGGCCGGCACGGTACTTAACTTTTCTGTTATTAAAGTAACCGTGGAAAGGACATCGACAGAAGGTACGATTAAAAAATCTTCCTCGTCTTTAATGAATTGCTTTAACACTCCGCCACTGTCTTGGCTAACATAAACGATACTAGTATGCGGGTAGGCTGATTTTATAGAAGTCACTGCCTGCTCCGATCTGGTGATATCCGAATCGGTCAAACGACCATCGGATGTAAATACTAATATCGCTTGTCCCATGGGTTTTATTGGTCCCGAGGAACAATCTATAAAAGTTCGGTTTTGGTAATATGACATTATCGTCTCGAGACTTCTAGACAACGTCAGTGTGACTGGCCCTGCAACAAAAAAAAAAGCATCTGCAGACTAAACCAGACGCAATATGAAGAAAATTAAATGGTGAAGTTTGAAGGATGCCACTTGTGGCACTCTTGGATACTTCAAAAACAAGATTGCTTTTGAAAAATCGTCACTGGGCGAGGCAAGTTCGTCGCAAATAGCGCGAATCAGCGTTTTATTTCCAAAGGAAGCCGCTTCGCGGTTGTAAATTTTTTCCGATCAGATGGATGGTTTTGGAGGAAAAAATGTTTATCTGGAAGCCAAAATAACCAAAAAAAAATTCAAAAATAGAAAAAGTCGGTAGCTGCAAATTTGGGACACTTATTACGTTTTTTAATATTGCACGGAGTATCGCGAACACCCTGCACAATACATAAAAACCTCAAATACAAAAGTTTTAGCTGTTTATACGGGCTATATAGTCATGTAAAAAAGCTGACATCTAAAACATAGATTTTAAATTATTGTCAATTTTCAATAATAGGGGGACCCATTTTTCAGTTTTTTGGAATTTACGGCGCACCCTGTATCCTCTGCGTCTTCGGTTCAAGAATTTTGTCGGTCTTGTTTTAGAAAAATGGTCTTTTTTGTAGGCCCTTGCACAGGCCATTTTTAATTTTTTTAAAAATACTTCCTGACCCCCCAGCACCCCACCAGTTTCAATAGGTTCCGTCACGGGGCAAAGCTGCCAAATATGAAGTCGATTGCTTCAAATTTCGGACACTTATCGTGTTTCACAGCAATGTTCAAACAACAGTCGAAAATCGCGAAAAAAAAGATGGATGCCGGCGTCGCATCGAGGCCGTTTCTTACAAGCTTATGTATCTCGTGGAAGGTTAAAAAGAAGGAAAATTTCAGTTTTGTAGCTCCAACGGTTAGAAAGTTATTCAGGTAAAATCAAAAGACGAGAACGGAGAACGGATAAACAGACAAAAAAAATTTTTTTTCGACTTTGATCATTTCTGTAGCAATGGCGATCTCATTGGACCTACCGTTACCGAGATATAAAATTTTTATACGAGCGTAGGTATTTCCGAAAAATTATATTTTTTAAAAGTAACAAGTAACATTTTTTGCGTGCACATTATTGTAAATTGCATTTTTCTTTACATGAACATGTAGCATTTCAAATTTGTCATAGTATAGCCCTCAAATGTCATTATAATTTGAGTTCTACGAAATATTAATTTAATGTTATTTTAATTGTGGAAGCAGCGTCTTGAAAACAACTAAAGCCCTAATAGCAAGCGAAACCAATCCCGTTTCTTATCCTAAATGAATAACGATAAAGTCGCAAACATATATTAATCTTCTTTCTGCTGCAATTACCATCATACAAGAGCCGTCTGCCATAAAAAGCAAAATTATATATACCCCTGTTGTCTTAATTGCATATATTTTTCATTGTGCTGGAATTATATTAATACCTATAAATTTTAATCACACCAATTAAAACTAATTAACTTACTTAACTTTACACAATGTTTAGCAATTATCAGGTTAACGTCTAGACTAACGTACATTCACTTTAGGTCATTTTGAAAAACAAAAAACTTATGCAAAATTATCATTTGCCTGTTAATTCATAACACACCCAAAAGATCGAAATAGAGATACTATTTTTCGATCACAAGAAAAGTTCTAAGACACTAAGGCACTAAGGCTTAGTGCCCTTAGAGAGAATGTTTCGGCACAACCATCGGAAATAACTACAGGCTTACCGATATCCATGAAATATTTTTATTGAAAAATTACGGATTATGGGCTACAGAAGGTATGATTAAAAAACCTTCCTCGTTTTTAATGAATTTCTTTAACACCTGATTGTTATAGTTTCCTACGTCTCGCATGGTATCAAGGATGAAGTTACTGGGGTCAGGAATGAAATCGGAGCGTTTTCAGTGAACAGTCAAGTTGGTTTATGGAAGAGTTCGCAGAAGATATGGAAAAAGGCGACAACTTCAATTCTTTGAAGTGCCATGACAGTTTACAGTAACAACAACTGCTGCAGTTATTAGAAACTTAATCCGACAACCCAATGGAATCGTTCTTCCGAATCGGTTGACACATCTTCTACGTCTACGTTTAGGTTATTAAGTAATATTATTCTGGGAGAACCTACCGCTCCAGGTGTAGGTGTTTTTGAATGTTTATACTTGTGTGAAACCAGGTCTCCTGGAGTAAGGACGGCTTGTTTTATAAAAAATGATCATTTGATTCGCAGCATCAGGAATAATTAGAAAGAAAATGTCTATGCTTATACCCCCTTTGAACTGAGCGTGGAAGTTACATATTGGTGACCATACCATAATCAAGCTTGTTCCCAACATTACATTTATATTTTAATAGTAGATTTTGGTATTGTGCCAGATCATTTACAGTGACAAGTTTAGTCAGGATAGTACCATCCATACCCTAGAGCAGTTTTTGTGCGGTGGTAGGAAGCCATTTATTTTGCAATTTATTGTTGGTACACAATATTGATGTTGACCTAGAGACTCCTGTAATCAGTACCGATTTTGTTGCACTTTAAGTTATCCGCATAGTCAAACTTGTGGCACATGATCAAAGATACGAGATCATCTATGAATATAGTAGCGTATCAGAAGTTGGAACGAAAGGAGCTGATGAATCTAGCAAAAGCAAAGAAAATTCGTAAAACGTTCTTGGATAGTAAGTCTAAAGATTAAATTGGAATATACGGTAAATAAATGAAAAACGACTGAAATTAGCCCTTTCGTTTAATGGCTCATATACTGTTGTCAAGGTCGATAGTGTTAATAGTACTATTAAAAATAATAAAGGCAGATCAATGATGGTACATAAAAAGTTGTATATATCATGGAATGAAACAATATATTATATATAAGTATAAATAGTTTTTAATATATAAAACATGCTTAGATGCTTACATGTAAATAGTTAAGTACCATGGTCTTGTTTATAATGACTAGGTAAAAAAAGCAAAAATATAGGGCACTAGTGTAATTAAAAATGAAAATAAAGATTTATATGTTATAATAATCTAACTGGATTAAAATATAAGTGATTTAATATATTTCAATAAATTTCATATATGTATTGTTGGTTTTTATATTCGAAAATGATTTACATATATTTTAGCCTTCAGGACCTCTTGGTATCAACTAGATGGGGTGCTTTAAAGTCACGCGTCTGTTTGACACCGGTGCAGAACAAGGGAGACTTACGTCATAGTAATGTACGATGCTTTGGATAAATGGATCCGTCGAATATAAAGAAGGCTACTACAATCAGTCCACTACAACCGATTTTAAAATGCTTAGAAAGCAGTGGTGAACACTAAGGTAAACATTCATTTATCTGTGGAAATTTTTATTTTAAGTACCTAATATTTTGTTAGTGTAAATAGATTTTTTTTATCTTTTTAGTAAAATGCTTTGTAAAGATTCTCTTAATTCTGGCAAATTTTCTCTTGTAGTGTAAGTTAGGATTCGTTTCATTAAATTTTCTGCATGTTCCGACTATAATGTGACTGCATTGTCCATGCATAGTAAACAAATTCATTAAAACAGCATTAGAATATTGAGTAAATCTTTATTTAACTGTCAAACGGGAAATAAATTATTTAACATAAGACGGATATTTCATGGCCACTTAAGAGTTGAATTACGCCGAAGTAACAAGCTTTTATTACAGATAACAAACCAAAAAATGCACTTTTCACCATTTTTGTATTTCATAGGCAAATGACTAATTTTGAGCAACCCTGTATGACATAGAAATAATGTGCAGTAGAAGATTTTAACCTTCTAGTGGCTACAGTGTCGTAGTAATAAAAATTTAATTGAGGTTATGTTTTGGTCGAAAAATAATGAAAATAATTAATTTCTCGAAAACAACTAAAGGTATTGGAATGTATTATTCAAAAACAATCACAAATTATTAGCGCATACATGATGTCTCGTTTAAAGATTCATTGTTGATGCAACTTTTTCGAAGAAGCGGCAACGTCGTACCATTGAAAATATTTTAGATCGACAGAACATCGACTCTTATGGAAATAACTAAATTTTCAGAACAAGTGTTAGTAAGTAAGTAAAGTTCAGATTTTCACGAAATTATATATTTTTACATGACAACTGTTTCGACAAAACCGTGTCTTTATCAAATGTAATATTTACAAACTACCTGCTACTATATACTTAATTAATGTTGTTGTGAGAATTTATGTTCAATAAAGGAGAGGTATTTAAATCTAATTAATCGTTAATACATTTGAATGTCTCATTTTGTTAATCTCCGTGGCTTCCAATGAATTTAATTTTCTACTTTTTGTGGCTGTATGTAAAATATCAAAATTGTCGTCAAAAATATGTTTTTCTGTGTTTAAGTGTGTAGCGTAATTAGAATCTAGACTATTGTTTTTAAACTCTCTTTTATATTCGTTAATGCGTTTCTTGAAGGATCTACTTCTTTGTCTAATATAGATTTTAGAACAAGATCCGCATTTCAACCTGTAAACACCTGATTTTTGAGATTTTGGACATTTCGTTTTATTATTTTTTTAAAATTTTCCTATTGTGTTATTAGTTCTGAAAGCTATTTTTAAACCACATTTTGACAAATGTTTTGAAACTTTTTCACTAGGTTCTCCTATCTATGTAATTGTTTTAAATTGTCCGTGTTCTTTTTTAGGTTTCGGTTAAATAGAGTTTACTGTTGTCTGGATTTGTTTTTTATTTATAATTTTATCTATAATGGACGGATTGTAGCCGTTGTTCAGTGCAATTTGTTTAATGATATTAAGTTATTTGTTGTAATTTTCTGTTGAGAGTGACGTATTAAGAAGTCTGTGTATAAAAGAGTGAAATGCAGCCATTTTGTGTGTATAAGGGTGATTTGAGCTGTTATGTATGACTGTGTCCGTGTGTGAAGGTTTATGGTAAATTGAAAAATCTAATTTGTTTTGCGCTATCGTAATAGTTAAGTCTAAAAAATTAATAGAGTTATCCTGTTCAATCTCGATAGTGAATTTTATACGATTATGAAATGAGTTAATGTAATTTAAAAAAGAATTCAATTGTCCGTTCCAACAAAGCACGCAAAGACGTATCTATACCACCATAGAACACTTTTACTTAAAGGATGTTCTAATATGATATTGTCCAAATTATCCATAAAAATCTCGCCTAACAAAGGACTAAGTGGGTTTCCCATAATCAAACCTTCCTTAGAGATGTAAATCTGTCCATTAAATTCAAAATAATTTTGGTCTAAAGATAAGCAATGTTTCCGAGTTAGGGTGAAATCTACTAAATCTATCACGTCCTTAGGTGGAATACTGGGAAATATGTTTTGTACATCAAAAGACAATAGTGTTGCGTTAGAAGGGATTTTGATATCTTTAATTTGGTTGATTAATTCAAAAGAATTTTTGTTATTGCAAATTTTGGTTTAAAATCTGTGTGGAACTTTAAAATATTTACTAATTTTGTTGAGAGTTTAACTGCTGGAGCTATTACATAAGACACCACTGGTCTGATGGGCATATTTTGTTTACGTAATTTAACTAAAGAATATAATTTCGGCGGTTGTGGATTCTTAAATTGTCACAACAACATTAACTAAGGTTTTATGGTCATTTTTCGGTATATATAGTAGCAGGTATTTTGTAAATATACGGTGTTGTCGAAATAATTGTCATGTAATCATGTTAGTTCTTATTTATTTTGATAAATGGATTTTCATCAAGTAAAAGCCGCCTCAGTTCAAAAATATAGTGCATTTATCGCTTTGACGTTTTAAGTATTATACGGTGTCTTAACCGCAGGACCGTGAAAGAGATGTTAATTCTACATGCCTGTGATGGACCGTAACGAATATTTCTTGAAACCTAAAATTTTTATTTGAAACGTAAAAGGACGGTTTAAAATTTGATTAAGCATGCTTATCATTTTTGAGAGTTTAATCTAATTTGCAATATGTTCGTATATATTACGGAGGTATTTGACTGTGATCCTTCTAGTAAGTACGTATTTATTTACCTGACTCTCGAGCTTTGACCCTGCGAGGCTGTTTTCACTGGATAGTTCAAAGGGTAAGGTAAGTACCTGTACTCTATTTACCTTACAGGTAACTTTAAAAATAATCATTTTGGTATTGTGTGCCTGTCGATTAACATCATACATTTTTTTATATTTTTGTGTCTTCTACATAGTTCCACAGATTATATTCGCGGTAGATAAAGGTACGTCACAAGAATAGAGATAAACATTTATTAGAATCTTACAATTAAACATTTTTTGAAGGTTGCTGTTTTTAACACTTTAAAATATGGAGACCGTGGAATGAAGTAGATGTTCCCCAACAACGCAGAATTTCACGACGAAGTGGAGGTGGAAGTCGAACCTAATGACAATTAAGAGGACGAACTACCTAAGCAAATAAAAAAACGGATCCATTTGTCGGATGCTAAACAAATTGTTTTGAACGTTTACAATGTTATAAGAAATTCAGAAGGGGAAGCAGGAGCAGCAATAAAAACAAGTGACATGACCAAGCTTTCAAAGTCAACTGTAAGAAAAATTGTTGCAAATGGGATAGTCAAGAGGAAAGTGAGAGAAGATGGTGGTACTTCGCAAGTTTTTAAAGAGCAACACGCAGGTCTAATTAGGTGTATAATCTACGACGCTTATAAAGTAAATATTATTTTAACCCTACAAGAACTGCATAAAAAAATACTGACAGACTTAAACATTCGTTGTTCCAAAGCGACGAAAACTGATTTTCAGTGCCAAGCAATTAATAACGTCAAGTGCTAATGGAATCTCAAAGAATTGAACTAGATGACGACAATAGCGGTAGTGACGATTTTTTAAGTGACTGATACTTTATTGTTATTATAATTAATATTTTGTATATTCATAATGATACTATCTGTTTATGTACATGTTTCAAGAATTGATCCGCGAATAAGACTGAAAACACACTTACATCCCGCTCGTTAGTTTAGGTAAAATTAGTTAAATTCCTAGGACGGTCCTGGAATGGTTACGGGTAAGGGTCTGCTCGGCAGTGTTCTATAAGAGGCTGCGGTTTTGGAGTAATAAACAGTAGGCAAAGTTAATCAGTTGGTCAGTTGTAAAAGCACTATATTTCTGGTCGAGGTATACCATCAACACTGAAACACCCAATATATAATTTGGTAATATTCTACCATCAATACGTACAACAAATGGTGATAAATCAGGAATGAGGCCATCAATCAATAAAGTATTGCCAACTTGGGACGTTAGAATTCGATCTACTTCTCAAAATCTTAATATATTATATTTACATTGTGTAACTCGTATGACAAACAATGTTTGAAATATTATAAACTATTCAAAGCAACTTTTAATATTTATTTTAAAAATTGAATATGTTTCAAAACAGTTAAAGCAACGTTCGACACTTTTCTTCCATTTTCGTCACAAAACTCAGCACTTTCTTCCCTGACGGGTCTAAGAACAAAGGCACAGACGCCGTGGCCCTCGCGTTCGACTTCGAACGCAATACGGCCAAACTTTGGTTAACTTTCAAATAAAGCGTTCCGCCTTCACGTACGCCCCCAATTTGGCCGTCTAATGAAGCTGCATAACACGCTTTGAGTTGTAATCAAGCTGGATATTCAACAGGCAACACCAACACAATACGAAATTGGGTATATGCAGCATGACTAAGCGACTGTGGACGTTGCTGTAAAGAATTTCATTGGTCGACAACTAAAGGCGACCTTTTAATAACAATAAACACGTCCAAACAACGAAACATACTAAACAAACGCGGTCTTGCGCGCAGTTGACAGTTACTAGAGTTGTAATTAAACTTGGTTAATAGTAAACGTTGCCAGGGGAAGTGCTTTAGCAAAGAGAAACTACATAATGCAATTACAAGGAATGATTCGGCATATTTAGCGCAGCGAATACGCCAAATGGCACTTCCTCTATGTTTATATTATCCCAAAATACCGCTTAGGAATGTTCTGGGAAAGGTGACGTAATTGTACTAGGAATTATTACTGATATTCGTGTTACGCGTATTATAATTTTGATTAATTGTCCTCCAAATTCTGACAATCTGGAACGTTGAATCAACATTTATGTCAATCGATGATTGATATATATGGATTTTCAAAATGCATTTGATCAAATAGATCATTATATTTTATTATCCAAGCTTCACAATGTTGGAATATCGTTGTCGTTGTTCAATACCAGGGGTTTAGCTCCCTAGTAGTTCATCCCACGACAGGGGTATGGTCTTCTCATAGATATAAGAAAGTGACCAATTGCTATTGAATGGGATTATCCAAGGGTGGTCATTAACATACAATGCAACAAGATTATTACCTAAAGTTCCGGAATTCAAATTCAGGTTAAATTGTGGTCCGTAATAGAAAATAATTTTAGACCTTCCTGTGTTTAATATTCTTTGGTTTGGTATACTACTTAATTTAAGTTTATTAGTAATCATTCTTATTTCGTGTGTAATACAGCGTGAGTTGAATCGTGTCCGAATTATGCAAAATATATGCGAGTCTAGTGTATCTCAGGAGATGCTCCCGCCCAAATTTAGAAAACACTATTCTATTGAGACTAGGGAAGTTATAAACAATGTTTATTTGACCCTCATTGAACGTGGTGCGATTAAGCAAGCATCTTTAGAAGAAACGGCCACATTGACGAAAATTCCAACATGAACTGTATGGACAATTGTAAATAATCCCATTTCAGCGAGGAAAAAAAGAAGCGGTGCTGACATTTCCTCGAGTGTCGATGAAAGTGATCAAGATATAATACGGCGTAAAATTTACCAGTTAATACGACGAACAAAGCGTGCCTATATTACATATCTTAATTAAGAGGCATGAAAAAGATGAAACCGGTGTTAAATGTGGCAGAACTACCTTATGGAAGTGTATTCAACGCATGGGTTTTAGATTTAAAAAACTTGACAAAAGCCAAGTTATAATGGAATCTTTTAGAATGCGGAAATGGCGACTGGAATATCTAGAAAAAAATAGGATTTACAGAGAACAACAAAGGAAAATTATTTACTTAGATGAATCCTGGTTCGACACTTATGATACCCCGGAAAAGGGTTGGGTTGACTCAACTGATAAGTGTAAAACAAACGTGCCATCAAAAAGAAGTATTTTGCATGCTATCTCTAAAGATGGTTGGATTCCAAATGGACTTTCTCTGTTTTCGAAAAATATTAAAGATTCTTCTCCGGAGTATCATGACGGCACTACCGCTGATTTATTTGAAAGTTGGTTTAAAAACAAACTAGTTCCAAACATTCCTCCTAATAGCGTCATTGTAATGGACAATGCAAGTTATCACACTAGACAGTTGACTTAAACGCCTTCCTCATGTGACACAAAAGCAACAATCCAAAAGTACATGTATTATAACGACATTTATTTTTACGAAGATTATACCAAAAAGCAGTTAATTGAGGTTCTACAAAGCTTGAACCTACAAAAGGAATACGTCTGTGATAATTATGCAAGAAATCTAGGGCATACAGTTTTAAGCCTTCCACCTTACCACTGTATATTTAATTCCATTGAACATGTGCCTTGCCTTGGGTTCTTCAGAGCTTGACTGAAACAGTTTCAGTCAAGCTCGGAAGAAGCCAACATGATGATAGGCGAAAAGTCGCAATTTCGACTCAGCAAAAACCGACGCAGGAGGAATCCAGAAGTTTGGTAAAAAGTATTACAGTACCCTGTATAAGTTTCTTTGAAAAATATTTATCTGTATTTATGTGACGTCCCTTAATCTAATGCGAATATAATCTATAGTCATAAAAAAGACTTGTTGTTGTTTACAAATCGAAGAACTATGTAGAAGGCACAAAAATGCAAAAAGTAAAATGCTGTTAATCGACAGGCACACAAGACAAGAATGATTATTTTTCAACTTACCTGTGACATAAATAGAGTACAAGTACTTACCCTTACTGTTTGAACTATCCAGTGAAAACAGCCTCGCAGGGTCAAAGCTCTAGAATCAGGTACATAAATACACATTCAAATACATCCGTAATACATAAGAACATACTATAATTTTGATTAAATTAAAACGCTTCTACTTATTCGAAAATACTTCGTAGCATAAATGCTTAATCAAATTTAAAACGGTTCATTTACGTTGCAAATAAATATTTCAAGTTTCTTCAAATACTCTTTACGGTTCATCTAAGGCAACACCTGCGCCATGCAGAATATAAATCTGTCAAAGCGATAAATGCACTATATCTTTGGCCGTATCATAATTCCTTAAACTCTGAGTGGCTGAAGTGGTTTTTAACCAAAGTAAAATTTTACGTGTCCAGAATTGAAGTCAGATTGAGGACTACATGTCATCTTTCTATGCCTAGGACATATGCATGGACATATGTGATATTAATGCGGATGCGGATACACTTCGTCAGATTGTTGCCTGTTTTTTCATTCATGCGCAGAGCTTATAACTGCCTAGAGTACGAGTGCGAGCAATTAGCTTCCTTGTATTTTGTATTGTATTTTCATTATTTTTCTATTATTTATATATTTTCTGTAATTGGGTGTAAACTCATAAAAAAAAAAAACAAGTATTCTTGTTTGTTAAACTTTGAGGAGGAAATCATATTCATAATCGAGACACCCGTCATTCTTTGGGATATTACGTTCCTAGACACACTTCGGTAGGTTTCCAGAGATCTTTTAGCTATAACGCATATTTAATGAAACACCTTATGCTATAACGTCGCTCCCCACAATACATGGAAGAGCGCAATTTGCCAATGTCGCCCCTCTCGTATTACAACGTATATTGTAATATTTTGATTTTTAATAAAGACAGTTTATTATTATTATTTTTAAAGGTTTTGAAGAAGCTGACTCAAATATATCATGTTATTTCGAATTCGGTTAGTGTTAAGACTTGACACTAACCCGTCTTTTGTATCCTAAAAAAATAATTTACGAAAATTAGTTCGTCGAGATGAACTGTCGTTTGACATATAAAAGTGATGACTAATGATGTTAGAGAGCCACTACATTAGAGGAGATTTTTAACGAAGTTAAGAAGGTATTCACTAATTTAATAAATCCCCAACAGTGGTATTCTCGGAAATGATAACAACCTCAGAATAGCTGGAAAACATTCCACAAGTTTTCCTAATGTAAACAAAGTGAAACAACTCTTAGGTTTAGTATTAATTAAACCATCACCAATAATTAAAATATAATGCCGTAGTGCTTAGGACGATGCAAAAAGCAATTGGTGATATCGAAAAAAAATTCATTGATTCAAAACTTATACTAATGATGGTAGGAAGTGTATTTGTGTGTAATTAAGAATTTTGATAAAGTATTAGCGTTACTATGAAAAACAAATGAAAAATGACATGGAACTTACACACTGTAAAAATATCTAATGAAAGTTTTGCAAAATCAATATATGACGAGAGTATCTATTTTAATAACCAAGGAGTATCGGACGAATAATGAAGATGAACGTTGCTTTTAAACCCCATCATTGAACTCCTCTTTCAAAGGCCTATCTTAATCAGCATTAATCCAAAGGGTATTCCATTTGAAACGAAATAGTTGGTAGTTGCCAAGGCTAAAGTAGTGTTTAGTTTTTGATCTTTTCAACGCTTAACCTTTACTAATTTTGTGTTTGCAACAGTTATTAACATACAGGGCGTCCAAAATAATTTCGTATTTAGTTTGCGAAGAGACCTGATTACACAAAATTAAGGATACACAATAACGCGTTTTACCACAAACCGTACTCGACGCGCGTTTCGCCAACCAAGTTGGCATCTTCAGGGAACGCGTTATTGTGTGTTAGTGCAGTGCCGAAGGTTCCAGTCAAGAGTTTGAAAATTAAGGATTTTATGGACAAACCCACAAGTCAAGGTCTCGATACATTTTTTTAATGTTACACGGGCCTTATCAACTTAAGCGCACACAGACACAAATTGGATGACGCCTGTATCTGTGAAACGCTAATTATTAAAAAAAAAACCGCGGACGTCAATATCCTGGCAACTAATTTTAATTTTAATTTTACAAATAATATTAGTTCTGTCCTCGATTTAATGTGCCCTATGAAAACAATTACAATCAGGGATACGCAGATAAAAATTGATTACAGTTGACATTAAGGAACTAATGGAAAAGAGAGGTAAACTTTATCGCAAAGCGGTTTACCACAAAACAGTGGACAGTTGGAATGAATTTAAAAGAGTTAGAAATCAAATTGTAAGACAAATAAAAATCGAAAAGGATAATTATTTTCAGGGGGTAATATATCAAAACAAGAATAACTCTTCTGCGTAAAAACTTAAAAGTTCTTCTCCCTGAAAAGAATACAATGGTAACTGCTGAAATATTGTTTCGAGTATTACCTGATTACATCTGTGATAAAGTAAAATATTAACAGCGTGCATAGTTACTATACGAGAAACCCCAATAATTTTATTTTAGTAGATAGGTATTGCTCCAACTAAATGACAAATTTTATTCTGTATAAGGGTCTCTTCGAATATAATAAACTGCCAAACACCTTGAAAAATTTTGATAATTTCAATAACTTTAAAACCATGTTGAGAGAGTATGTGATGTCTAGATTTTAAGTATAAATCACTGTTTCATCTTAATTTTGCCTATATGTTGATTTCTGGTTATAGTTGTTTGATGATTTTGTTTGTTCATGCATTTTGTAAACAATTGATTTTGTATGTAGCATCCCAAGCTAGTAAAGAAATATTATTATTATTATTATTATTATTATTATTATTATTATTATTATAAATTACTATCATTTACACAAAGTAAAAAGAACGAGAAGAATAAAATTGACGATTGTAAATAAACCAATTCCCAATAAACACCCTGTATATCGTTCAAGGATCCACAATAGCTTCATAACAACAAGCGAAATTTTATAATAAATATCAATGAAAATTGTGGTATGCGTATACCTACATTGACCTTCGGCTTCAAGACGGTTGAAGCGATTAAAAATCTGGAATATTTCTCCCGTGACGTTCACCATCCATGTCCCTGATTGGCCGTTAATAATGCCTATGCGACTGCCGTAACTTGAAACGTGTACGGCCTCTGACAGGTGGCTGAAAATTAATCGCGCCATTTAGCATCAAAGTCAATCCCAAATTCGAGGCACAAAATATTTTTATAAACACGGACTTGATTTTTTAAAATGGCCACCGCCGTGTGACGAGACAGCCGTCATTCGAGTTCCGGCTAAAATAAAAACAAAACCGGAACTTTCTGGTGAAGAATCAACTTTATGAAAAGTTTGCTCGGGTAACATACGAAATAACAAAAGAAACGAAAACTAAAACGTTGAATTGCAAACACCAAAGCGGATTTTTTTTTAACTGCGATGGCAACAACGTCCAAAACCGTTACCGTTCCCTATACAGGGAGTTTTCGAGTTGGATGTTAAGGAGTGCTTGGATCATTTTAAGAAAAACACTTGAATGCATGTAGCAAAATTTCTTAATATGAAATATACAAGTAGTACATACATTTTGTTTGTTACTTCCTGTGAGAGTAAATAGTCGAATAGAGCTCGCCAAGGTCATCAATATATTTTATAAACTGATATATTTTATTAAAGTGCCTTATGCCTTGAGTCTGTTTAATAAAAATTTTTTAAAGGCTTCGTATCAAATTTCTGCTTGACCGAAACTTATTTTATAACTGTTTTAAAATGATTTTATTGGGGGTGCAGGATACAATAATAAAAATAAAATTGTATTTTTTGTAAGAGGTTTGTAACAAGATTTTTATAGAAGATTGGCCTTGAAAACAATTTACATATTGTGACATTTTTGCGTTCAAGGTCACTTTAATAAAAGTATTTTACTATTATATTTAATGACGCTTGTAATAAAATTTTTGAAACAGCTAATAAAATAAAAAGCGCTTCTAAATAGCAATATCTATTAACACTGATCTATATTTTTATGCTAATTCAGAATTCTAGCTATCAACGAATTTTAATATATTGTTTAAATATTTAATATATTTTTTATATTATACATATTACAGTTATATTAAAAAGTGTTATACAGTATTTATTTTTTTCACACAAAAACAGCAAATTAAAAAAAATATTATTCAGTCATAAACGGGTATTTTTCTCTTCTCTTAATCTTTTGTGCTTTTTTCGAAGATAACTTTGCACAGCTTTCAAAGGACCTATATAAACTATAAGAAATTTGTCGCTGATTTTTATAAGAGGGATACGCTATCAAAATATTTACTTTGGTGTTGAATCAACTTGTATAATTTGTTTCTTAAAAAAGCACGCATACCCGGATGCTATAGATGGAAATAATACCACTTAGTGAAATAATCTTAGGATTCTAAGGCATGTGGTTGTAAAATGGTGCTTAAATAAATTTTAATTTATGTAGAGAAACGTTCAACCCAATTTGGCGTAGACAAACAAAAATCTTATAAATGATGATTTCGTTCAATCTTTGGTTTCACCATAATTGGAAGCTAGCTTTTCACTTAGTTCATTCAATCCTAGTGAAGAAGCAAATGTCAAAGATCCACAAAATGATTTTATGGGCAGTATTGGTTCTATTTATACCTTACCTTACGTACTAGTTACAATTAGACCAGTAAAATACATTTCTTCCATGTTTAATAACATTACTTGAAATTGTATAATAGATGATATTCAACAGATCAGGTATTTTTGACTTCCGATAGGACAAGAATACGAACCAAATTTGGTGAAAATATCCCAAAACGCATAAAAGTTATATGTAATGAGCTGGAAGTCTATATCTAGATATCCCAGAATTCCCAGATGTTTATACCTGTACCCCTTGAAAATAGGTACGTTTCATAGTCTCATATTGAAAATCATATTATTCTATCATTTTAGTTTTTGGTAAATTTTTATTTTCTTAATATTTTCATTTTTCCTTCACTTTAAGAGGAATCTTTAATCTTTAATATTTAATTTTACTAAATATATCTTCAAATCAATGGAAATGCTATGATACAAAATGCTACCAAAACTATTCATGTGAAACACTAATAGAATGTACACTGGCTTGGTAATTATTGTCAAATAAAAAAGTGTAAAGCTCTAAGCAATAAGAACTACTTCTATTATTGACATATTGTTTACACACGTTCTAATTAAAATAAAAAATATACATATTGTGAAGAAGAGTAAAATTTTTTTGAGGCACACACAATTTATAATAAATTTTTAATCACATCGCAAAAATATCTATAAATTTCCATAAACAGCCATCTGATTCAACCACCCCTTAATCGAATATTGCATTCGAGTCGTTCGAATTGGCGACGTCAAGCTCATCGCAAATGCGCGTAAAGTCGGAACAGCAACAGCAATAATTCCAAAATTATCTTGTCTTATTATTAAGGGCTTCGAAATCAGTGCCGGCGTATATAGAGATACTAATTACACCGAAACTGCATTTAATTAACCCCCACTTTCAACAGTTTCGTGTTTCCGATTACAGCCACGGCCAACCATAATCGAATAATTTTCATGGGAATATGATAAACGCAGGAGGGTTGATCCTGCATTACCCTCGATTCAGCCATGTCGCGAGATGTTTATACGTGTCATGTACACGGCATTACAAGCCTATTCAAATTGTAATTAGTACACATTCAAGTTTATTGTTGTTTGTGCATTACGCTTAGAAATTCTAATAATCAGGCCTACGCAACTTTGCATGCGTTGTCGTTTTTGAAATGAGCGTCGACGTGGTACAAAATGGGGTCACGCGCGAAACAATTAAAGCGTTGATTTCGAAACACGCGTAAAAATTATCAAATTCGAGAGATCTAAACTGCTGGGCCACTAGAAATGCATGAAGAAAAATTGCGGACCAATTTCAGCAAGACCAAGAAATATATTTTGGGAATTTCTAAACTGTCGCTGTTTCTGCAAAGGTTATCTAGGCTTATATAAGCCCATAACTATTAACCAATTTAGTAATAGTTTAGCATTTGAGTTTATTAACAAAGTGTAGTCTTTACAAACTAATGCAAAATATTTTTAAAAAAAGTTGTAACGATCACTTTCTTAAAAATGGAAAATATAGTGTCTGGCTCGCGATCCAGCATAATAAAATTTATAAAATTAAAAAAAAGATACTGCAACAAACCCAGTAATAGCCAATACATGCATATACACCAAAACCAAATATACATACCAATTTTCCTTATTTTAAATAGAACAGTTGTTTTTATTCAATTTTTGAATTGCTCTTAGAATTATACATTATAAATTCAACCGTTTTGCAGACATGACAAAAATGATTTATTAAATAAACTAGAATTTAACCCAAAAGAAAAATATCTAGGGGATTTAGATCTGGATTTGGGACCATTTGAATCAGGTATTCTTCTTGAAACCATATGCGGTTATCAAGCAATCCTATTTCGCCATTTCTGATGTTCGGATATAATAATTCCCTTTATTTGTCCAACAAAAAAAAAACAATTTCATAAATACCAAAATGCGACCCTTTATAATCATGTTAATCTGATAGCCAATAGTCAATAGTAGCAATAAACTTCCTAAGAAATACAAAAACAAAAAACCAAAAAAAAGATGGAAAATCGAAAAAAATTGGATATTTAATGTGTAAATAAAAAAATTGGAACAAACCAAACCCAAAGCTAAGCAAAATGGGTGTAATATTTTTACCATTGAAAATGCTATCGATAAAGAAAGAAGCTATAATATGAAAAAAATATATAAAATTAAAATATCTTCTTGAGAATAATATTTTGATTTTAAAGAATTTTTCAAAATTATCACGTTCCTTTAATTCAGTTGATGTTTCCTGAAGAAGAAAATTTACAGGCCGAATAAAAAAAGACCTTAGCCCCCAACATGTAATTTTTTATTAATATTTTTTCAAAACAAAAATTTTGTATTTAGCTGTTTTTGAATTCACCGCTACGAATGCCATTACTACCGACATCATTTGTATAATTCAAACAGCTAGTACAGAGTTTCAAAATTATTACTGTAGCCAAATTTTATCATATAAATGTACATTCAAGCCAGGCCGTTGTAGCAATGGAATTATGTATGCGTGATTTTTATTCCTATGTATCACTTACTATATCATTTGTTGAGTCCGATACGCATCGAACGTGCCATCTAATATTAACAAAACTTCCAAATCGGCGATAAGAGACTTTCCCGATAGATACTCGGTGGCGTCATAGGAATTTGCCACAATACCTAAAAATTGAAAACAAAATGCCGCTGTGGTTTTCCGGAAAAAAGAACGACCTTACTACTGATATTTCGAAATTGTTCAGCGTAAAGCGGGGACAATTTTCTGATATAGTCTTCCGTAAGAGACATCTCGTAAGTACCTCTAATGGCGTGCAGTAACTGGGTGGCGCCAAATATCTAGAAACAATTTTAATTTTAATGAAGTGAAAGCAGACAGTGATTAAACAATGCAAATGATGTTTTCTGTTGTTTACATTTAAATACCTAGGCATTTATTTTAATTAACATTTAGACTTACTTGTTGTGTCAAGTTAAAGTTGTCTAATATATAATTCAAACTTGCGGATCTGGTGGTAACTTTGTAGCCGAACTGATATGGAATGCCGCGATCTGAATAGTACATGTCTAGCACTTGCGAAAGTCTTGTACTGTCGAGGATGTTTAGCAAATATTGCACCCTTTTTCCCAAAATTGCACCTAAAATTATTTATTCATAGCTGTTTTTCAAACTGATCTCTTTTCAGTAACACCTCACAATAGTTAATTTTAATCTCGTACCAAAAGCAAGAGGAATTTTGGAAAAATAAGAAATAAAGATTTAATAAAACAAGAAACGAAAAGAATAAAAAATATCAAAGAATTGGATCTGAATAATGAATGGAATATAAATACAGGTTCGAAATTCAAATTGACATTACGTCGGATTTGATCAATTGCAAATATGTGGACAGACTGTACAATGTTGACAAAGTCGTTTCACTAAGAGTCGTGCACTTTAAAAAATCAAAATTTAAAGAACAATATCCGCTAGCACAATACGACAAATAGGAAAAAGTTCTAAATAACTTTCTGGTGTTATTTCCCTTGACCTTTGGAGCTTCTGCATAATTTATAAATGGAGTCGAGAAAGTTTTTAATTTTTATTTTCTTTCTCGCCTTAAAACCCATTACACAACTATAAATTATTAAGACGTTATTCGCCCAATGAAGTCTGTGAAGTTTTCGTCTGTCACGATTAGAAATCGATATGGTATCAGTGAAATCGATGCAGCACAGATAAACGCAGTAAACAAGATGACGGTTTGAACTGGACGGGAACAAGAGGACACGAAATGGAATCACTCACAATCATAACATAATATTGGACGAGAGTAAGCACCATCAGAAGAGCACTTCTTCCAACTCAGAAACGCGTAGGAGATGTAGATGTTTAAAGAAGAAAAAATACCACAACAACATGGATCAATATTCTACGTAATTACAGAAAGCAAAAATACCCCATTTCTTATAAGGAAATATTGTTACTGATCTATTGCTACATTTACTGAAAAAATAAATGAAGAAGTGAGGATATATAAATTAAAATATCACCTGGTTTTTGAATATTTGTCCGAAAACCAAAAAAGAAAGAAAGACGGCAAAAAGAGAAGAAAATAGCTTTTATTAGTGCCTTTATTTTGTTTTTATTAACATACACAGAGTGATTCACCTTGAGTAACTAATTCAAAGTTCTGGGGAACAGAGAACTTTCGCAAATTTAGTCTACGGCCGTAGTAGGTCATTATCGGTTTGGCCAATGCGGCGTTGTCAAATCTACCCGAATCCCATGGAACATTAGAAATTTCGAATGAAACATTTCACACTTTCACATTACAATTTCGAATAAGACACCAAATTATGAGTAAAATTTTTCCTTGAAATGCGTATTTCATTGAATGAAGACCTTTATTATTATTATTATTATTATAAATACTAATACAGTCTAATAAAAGAAATAGCGATTGCAATGAAATTGTTCAAGCCAATAAATAGCATTTAGTGTAACTTCAAATTTTCAAAAATGTAAAAAACTTCGTTAGTAGTATTAGTGCTGAAAATTGCTATAAACTTCAGTTATTAATTCACTTTCGTTGATGAAATAAAAAAATCATAAAAAATAGTTGAAACGCTGGGGAAATAATAATAAAGCAAATGAAATTTGAAAATATTTCTTTTCATCACCATTTGTGAGTAGCAAAACCAAGTGATCGAAGCGTCAAAATATACAAATTTTATGTGCGCTTTTGTTGTCACAAATTTCTGGTGTGCAAATGCATATTAAAATATGTTAATTAAGTTATGGCGACATCAAGACCATACAAAGTCTGGATATGGGTAACTTGAGGTGACAGAAGAATACCTGGGTGTCATCTGCAAACAAAACTGTAGCGACTTATTGAACCGGAAACAAGCAAAAATGATCCATATGTCATTGCTACCACTTTTAGGTGCGAATTTCAAAACTGACAAACAGAATTCCTGGGTCGATTTACGACATCTAGTAATTAAGTAAGCAATTGCTCTGACTGGCTTTTACCATGATTTAGATAAGGTAAGAGGCAGTATAAATCACATATACCAGATAGACACTCCGAACATTTTTTAATGGATATAGGAACTTCTCAAGGGTGCGTTTTGGGCCCGCTAATATTGACAATATTTAACGACCTGTCAGATTTTGTAGAAAGTGCAAAGTTATTTGTTAATTATAATGGCACGGCAGCAATAATATCAGATGGTAATTCTGAAAATGTAAAACTTAAAATTTTACAGTATTTTAATGAAATATCTACATATTGCCTTTAATTTTGAGGTACATTCTCTTGAAATGTCGGATTTGGCTAATTTACTGGGCATTAATTTAAACTGGACAGAGAAAATCGATAGTCTCTGCAACAGACACAAAAAGAGTGCGTTTCTAATAGAGCAGGAATTCTCTGGGCATAAGTGAACTGAAGAACGTATACAAAAGTGTACTGCATCGCATAATTAGTGATAATATAGTTTTATGGTGTGGATCTAGAGAGGTTGAGAGAGTTTTTGTGATTCAGAAGCGAATAGTAAGTACCTGTCCCTTCAGTTATTATATTAAAATTAAAAATTAAATTAGCATCCTCGTGAGTTTTACAAGAAATCTCCCTTTAATTTAGGTAGTTACTTATCTAACTTACTACCAAATAAATTAAAACTATGTGCATTAACAAATGGTTTAACTAAAATTTGAAGAAACTATTTTTTAGCGATCCATTCTACACACTTCAAGAGTTTGAGCCTATTATGAAGATTGATCAATAAAAAGTCAATGATGTTTTAATCCTTTTGTGTTTTTTAACTCTGTAATTTTGTAAATTTGTACTTTTCCATATTTTTTGTTTGACTTGTATTTGTTTTATTAATAGTTTTTGTATGTATGCTTGTCCATGTTATTTTATACACTTCCTTTTAGTCAAAGTGATTTTGCATTATTTTGTTTTTTGATTTAATAATAATAATAATCATCATCATATTAATTTCAAATTGTATTAGTATATTACAAAATACAAAAACAAAACGAAAATAGCGTCTAATACCGAGAGTGTTTTGATTCTGTAATTTTGTAAATTTGTACTTTTCCATATTTTTTATTTGACTTTAATGTTTTTCTTGTCTTTGTTTTATTAATAGTTTTTATATGTATGCTTGTCCATGTTATTTTATACAATTCCTTTTAGTCAAAGTGATTTTGCATAATTTTGTTTTTTGATTTAACAACAATAATAATAAGAATCATCATCTTTATTTCAAATTGTTAGTATATTACAAAATACAAAAACACCGAATAGTGTCCAATACCTAGAGATACTCTACAATTAACCATAACATACAAAAATTCTTTCATTATTTTCTCAAAATAGTTTTTTATTAAATAGGATTCTAACTCTGCCAGAATCAAACTATTTATTTCTTTTAAACTGTTCAGGCAATTTATTATAAAATCTTCTACACATACAGTATGGACTCTTCTCAGTCTCATCTATGTATTGGGTAATTTACATTTCTCGTTCTAGTGTTGTACGTATGGGATGATACATGCAGTTCGAAATATTCCCGGTTTTTAAAAAAGAAAATGAATGACTCATAAATATAGACAACGTATACTGACATTAAACCTTGGATCTTAAAAATTTATCGACAACTATCTCCACACTTCATCTTTTTAATTAGCCTCATAACTCTCTTCTGAACTATAAATAATCTTTGTACTGCGCTGTGACCTCCCCAAAAAATAATGCCATAAATAAACTGGACAGAAAATTGGAAAAATATAAAATTTTTGTTGTATTGTAGTGCATGTACCTTCTAACTACTCTAATTCCATAACAAACAGAATTTAACCGTTTTATTAAACTATCAATATGCCCATCCCAGTACAATCCATCAATAAATCCATCTATATTTACATCAAAAAACTTTACACTATCTACTATATATGATAATATGCTTATCACATTCCAAATAGGGTGGTTCATACAACTTGTTGTTTTGTTCGAAACAAAATAGCGTGTGACTTTTTCAATAGAATTGATATTACTTTTATTTAAATTAGGCGACTTACCTTTATAGCTAGATTTTAGACTTTTTTGTATTATTATCTACTAGGTTATTGACGATGCAGTTACGTGCCGACATCCGTATATTATAAAAATATGTTATTACATATCTAAATGACGTCGTCGATACGATATATTTTAGTTAATTAAAGACAATAAATACATTGAGTATCGAGTATTGATATATTATATTATCATAAATATTAGTAACTTGGAATATTTGTCAGTTTTAGCATTAAAAACTGAACATTTTTTTTCCTATGATAAATATAAAGTTTTTTTTTTTTAATATTCGGCAAAAATAGTTTTTGCCGCGCAAATCAATTGGTTTTGCTACACATACAAAAGCTCGTTACGGCCTTACCATCGATTCCACCTAAAATTTCGGCCCGAGTAAGATCTTCATTCGTAGATTTTAAATAAAACGCTCTAGGCAACAATGTATCGTTCCAAAACCCTTCCGCGTCAATAAGAAAGTTCTTCGCGGCTTGATTCAGAACAACCTCGCCTAAATCGCCTGCCATTGTTGTAAAAAGGACATTATCCACGTTGTTGCCGGCTGCCTCGTTGTCCATTACCATATATGCATTGTAAGCGGTTTGCAAACCTTTGTGTTCGCTGATGGCAGCGTAAACACGTTGAAAAGTTACTTCGTTTTGCTGAAGACCGGACGCAATTCCCGATATCAAATGGGAAGCTGACACGGTGCCCCATTTAGTTTTAATATTCCCAAGTTTTAACGGGCAATTGCTCAAGCGAACTTTGGAAGAACCATCTGATGCCCTAAACGAGAAAGTGACAGCAAAGCAACTACATTAATTTTAGTATTAGGTGACATAATTACAACGGAGAAACGTGCGCGCCTGTTTTATTCAACTATAGTAAAGTTTTTGACACCCTGGATTATTGGGTACTAGTTGGTTGACTTGCCATTTCTATTAAATAGCATAAAATTAAGGCTCAAAAGAGATAACTGAGTGTATGACACTCATTTAAAATCAGAATTTATACAAGATATTTAAGAATATTAGGAAAAAAAAATTAGATTCTAGATTTAAAATTTTGAATATTCTGGTTCTGGTAAACCTTTTATTTTTTTGTTTATTTTAAATTTATCAAAAACGAGTTGAGATATAAATACATAAATAAGACATAAATTTACCTTAAAAATTGTGCCTTGGACTGTTTCACTCTTATGTACAGTTTTTAAACCAAAAATTCATGTATAGTGTTTTAAATTTCAACAGAATAAATCACCTTCTGGGAGTTTCCTATAATTTTCACTAAAACTTATTATTGTTCCGATAAAGGAAATGATTATAAATAATAAATAATAAATACTATTTAAGCAGACATGATCTGGCCTTCAGAAAGTGACAATAATGTTTGTCAAGCCAGTGGCGTGCAGTTTTTTCGCTAAATATATGATAAATTGGATAAATTCCAAAATAATCCATGTTTATATAAACTTTATTAATATTATATATTAATGAACTCTACCTTTAAATTGTGTTCACGACATTGTGTTACACCTGGTATAATTTTAACTATCATTGTCCCTTTCTCAATTTGAATTTTTCATTCGGTAAAATAAAATTTAGAACTTAGAACAGCATCAAAAATTAAGTTGAAATTAAAAACGATATATACGACCTGTATAAAATATACGGTTAAAGTAACAGTGACGTGGATTTTAAATTTTTTGAGTTATTGACAACTTAAATATACCTAATATTTAAACTAAAGTTTTAGTGGTGTCATATTTTGGAAATAAAACATGAATTAATAAAAGAGCTCTAGATAGGTATTAAGCAAAAATAATTAAAAGAAAGCATTAATAAAATACATAAATGCTGTCATATATTATTGTTAGAAATGCCAGAAGCCAGAATATTTTAGCTCCATAGAGAAGATTTAAAAACCGAAGTGACCAAAGTAAAAAAAAACTAAGTCTGCTTCGCAATACCGACTTAAGTACGTTAACAAATGAATAAGTCTACCAGGTAAAATAGGAGTATTCCAATTGAAATCCCTCAACTCAACTCAATACACTTTTCTAAATGTTGATCTACAGATTTTCTTGCACTAAGAACGTAAACGTATTATATGTTTATATACAGGGTAAGTAGAAACTAACGAAACGCTTAAAAACCTCCAAAACTCCAAAATCTGGAACGATAAAACATGCAGAATTCAAAAACGCTAACGGCAGTGTTGTCAGATTAACCACTGTTAATAAAAAAATCTTAACATCTCAGAATTAGGAAGGTTTTTGTAAACTTTAGAAGCGTATCAGTAAAAGGTTACCAAAATTATAAATATTACCGCGATTGCAGTTAGCATTTTTGAATTTTGAATGTTCGAAAACCTCAGGCATATAATTTTCGCGGTGTTGTTGTAGCCCTTTAAACTAGAGTTAGGTTAGAGTGGGTAACTTTTTTAGCATAACGAGTTCTGATACTGATAAGTTATACTTTTATAATATTGGGAAACTGTTCCTTTCATGTCATTTTGTATACAACACAACACAGGTCGGCAATTTTTAAACATTTGAAAGTTGATTTCAATCTGAACGGAATGAAATGAAAATCTCGGTTGATTTAAACATTATTTTTATTAGTACAAGAACAAAAGCCGAATTAAAAAATCTAAATAAAATGACAAAGTCTCAAACGATAGTTAAGTAGTCCATATAGTGGATTTTCTTGTATATTCCACAGCCGAGTTGTCCATATTTAATGACCAATAGTAATCTGCCATCATTGTAAGGTTCCATCGACCTTGATATCTGCGTTTCACCTCTTTTATATCTTGGTGGAACCTCTCACCTTGCTTCTCACTCAGGGCACCAAGATTTTTTAGAAAGTGCTCCAGATGTAAGTGTAAAAAGTGCAGTTTTATACTAATATTGCATCCCATTTCCCTAAATTTCTCTAACATGTTTTCTAGAATGTCTTTGAAATTGGAATATTTGTTGTTTCCTAGAAAACCTTTTATAACATTACTAAATGAAACCCATGCAGATTCGGTAATGGTATTCCCAAACTCTTGATCTTCCATTAATCGCCTTCCTTTATTTTGCTTCTGAGAGAGTGTAGGTAGTTAAAATAGGCTCCATCTTTATTTAAATCTTTAAGGTACTGCCTCATCAGTCCTAATGTAATATGCAACGGTAGTAAGAGAATTTCGTTCTGTTTCTACTGTCCCATTCATACAAAAAACAATGGTAGCTCGTATATCCTGATTGCTAATCTATTAGATATCCCACAATTTTTAAGTCTCCACAAATCATCGAACTATAGCCATGGATTTTATGAAGCAGTAGTTCCAGATTTTCGTAACATTCTTCGATTTGCCCAGAATGAGCAAGAGCTACAGAAGCACGACCATTTCCGTTGCGCAAAAGGCTTCTCTTGAATGAGTTAATAAAAGGAAATAGGTAAACCTAGGTCTCTCACAAAGTCATTAAATTCTGATTGTGATAATAACTGTGATTGCTGAGAAACACTCCATATGTCACCAACATTACTAAGGATAACTTCAGCTATTTCAGGTTCAAAAAAACTTGGGGTATATTTTTCTAAATCGGGTGGATTCTGAGGTATTGAGGTCTCTGGGGAATGTTTTTCAAATTTTTAGTATTATATCCACGAACACTGCACATACAAAAATAGTTATCACATCACAGGTATTCCAAAAGACAGAGATCATTATACCAATGTCTCAAACTTTCATATATGTTACAAACAGTACGTGAACACCAATAGTATTGTTTTTTAAACAGGGGAGTAATTTTACGTCTAATTGTCACAAAAGAAATTTAACTGCAAAATGTTCACTAAACTCACGAAACAACTGCGTACAACAAACGCAATTACACGATAAATAGGTTTTCATCAAGCAATTTGAATTCTTAGAATCTATGTATTTTTTAAAACAACAAATTTGACATCTAAAAATTAATTTAGTTAATAAATACACTGTTTTTCTACAACTTAGTTCCGATAACACCAACTAACCAACTCTTAAAAAGCCGTTTTCCGTTGCCAAAATAACCGTTGTTGAGATTTTATTCATAATCTACATCTCAAAATATTAAAATCTGTAAATATGCGAAAACCAACTCATGGAAATTATGTGTTGAATAATTGAAAACAAAAAAATACAACACGACAGATAAAAATACAGATTTTCAACAGTAATTTCATTTACAAAAGTCTTTCTAAAGGCATAATCGTGTAATTTAAACTCTGCGGAGCAAACATAAAATTTTTAACGACTTCTTCGCGCGGCTGCGGTACATACATTACCCCCTCCATAAATAGACATTTTTAAATCACAAAAAATCTTTCTGAAAGATGATGCAGTTATGAAATTCCCGCCACTTACCTTATCTGTTTTCTTCTATTTATTTTCATTTAGATTATAGTTAGAAATCTATTTGTTTTCTTTTTACAACGGGCTAAGTATATGACGAGAATAGAATAACGAAAAATCTTACATGGACATAAAGGAATTATCGTTACAAGTGTCGCTCTCATCCCCCCTTTCAAAACGATCGATTGTATTGGAAGTAAACTTATGGAGGAAACATAATTCATCTAATGGAAGGACTTCTAAAGGGAACTCGGAGACTCTTCCGTTAGTTAGGTAATCGATTACAACTTTGTACTTGAAAAATTTGTTCAGGGTCGCTCTGTAAGGAACGGCGAAATTATCGTCTACATTGAGATTCGGGTTGCGTTGAATACCGTCGAATACGATCCTGGAAAAAAGAAAAATTCGCGACTATAGTCAATACGAAGTGAAGCATATGAGCAGAAAGGGCGAATATAGCCCAAATTTTCTATATGGGCCTTTAAATTAATTATTTGTATTATGATTATAAAATGTTTAGGAGGCAATGGTAAGCATTTTCGAAATTCATAGTAAAACTTCGTATTGAACCATAATTAATGAAATTATTTGGTTGATTATCAACCACCGGTGTCACCAGTGTAATCGCACTGCGTTTTACGAGGGTCATTTAAGAAGTTTGCGAATAAAACAATGATACGAGGTTAGCGCCAAAATTTGCCGGCCTGACATAGATGCAGCCCCAGTATCGCGATAAAACTTTGTCTTCTTTTAAATATATATCTTAGTAGGCTGCGAAAAAAAATGAAGTCTTGATTCAAATAAGTTTTTATTGACAGCATTTTAAACAAGACGTGTCCAAAAAAATGTCGCAAATAACGCAAATTGAGTATAGAACAGTTATAAAGTTTTTGACAAAAGAAGGGTTAGCACCTAAAATTATTAAAGGCTGTATGGTGTGTACGACCAAAGTTCTCCTTCGTATTCTGTAATGAAATAATCGGCAAAACGTTTTCGAATGAGGCAGGAGTCCCTTGAAGATGATTCAAGAACTGGTCGACCAGTGGAGGTCATAACGGAAGATATTGTTGCATTTGTGGAAGAGGTGATATTGAGTGCTCGACGTTTAAAGGTCAAGGAAATCTCAGAAATTACTAAGCTTTCTGATACAAGTGTTCGTCGAATCCTGCATGGTCATTTATGTATGCATAAGCTTAGTGCAAGATGGGTTCCTAAAAACCTTTGGGCTATTCAAAAACAACGCCGTGTCGAGTGTGCGCAGACTTTTTGGAACTCCGTGGGTCGGAACCGAAGCCTGTGAAACTATTGTGACGGGAGATGAAACTATGGTTCTCTATTATGAAGCACTTCCAAGAAAATTCAGAGTCTGCCAGTCAACAAAAAAGGTGATGGCCACGATATTTTGGGATTGTAAAGGAATTCTTTTGATAGATTTTGAAGAAACTAATACCACTGTCAATGGTAAATATTACGCAACATTATTACATAAATCGACTGCAGACGTGTAAAACGTCGAGGAAAACTGACCAGAGACGTGCGCCTTTAATACGATAATGTATGTAAATGTAAAGTGTGGGTTCCAACAGATAGATCATCCTCCCTATAGTCCAGATATAGCTCCAGCGACTATTATTTGTTTGGATATTTAAAAAAGGACTTACGTGGACGGCAGACTAACGACAAAGTTGAGTTAAAAGAGGCTGTTTTAGCTCATTTTGCAGACAGACCAAAAGAATATATTTTTAAAGGGATTTAGTTGTTAATAAAGAGATGTAATAAGTGTGATGAAGTTAAGGGGGATTATATTGAAAAATAATAAAAAAATGTTACTCTACTTTGTTTCTTTCATATTCAGGCTGGGAGATTTTGGCGCTGCCCTCGTATAAGACTTTTTTTCTCAATGTATTTTTCTATGTACTTTTTTTGTAATTCATACACTTCTGCCAGCGATACTCCCTGTCCTCAAGTAATGATGCGTAGTACGCTCGTGTAATGGTATTTTATTTTTGAGATTAATCGATTAAAATTAGTTTTTGCTTTGCCCCCTTCTCAGACCACTGTTTTAACTATATTGTTGTTTATGGTATATCCAAGTTTCATCTACAGTAATTAATCGGCGCTAAAACTCGAATTTATTGCACCTAAACTGCCCTAACATAGCGTTGGAAACATTCATGTGGGTCAAAATTTCCAGCATAATTCATGTAGCATATTCTATATATCTCTTACTTTCTATAAGCAAAAGAATAAAAAACGGGAATTTAATTTTGAAAAGAAAAGGTAAAAAAAATTAAACTCAGAGAATGGATATGGATATGGATATGGAGATAAAACAAGAACTCAAGCACAAGTTTGTAATTTGTTTAACTCAAGAAACCCATAATAATACAGGATCTCTTAACTTTTTGACTATATGCTAATCGGTTTAAAGACCCTTCCAGAATATTACTCAGGATATTTTCATTAATTTGCCTTGTTTTGTATCGAATTCTAAATTATATTGTTAGGCATAAAATTTATCACCTTTATGGAGCATAAATCTGACTAAGGTCAATTTACTAGTGGTCACACGTATTCCAGATAAATTAATATTTTTTTAACGTGTTACAATGAAGTTATTACGCAAAATGCAACTACAAATTTTCCTTTGTCCAATATAGAATTTTGAGGATTTCATAATGAAAAATGAAAATGAAAAAGGTCTCAGAAAATTTTATCTGTTTGGACGATTTATTGATTGTTAAAACTTGAAAATTTCATACAAATACAAAAAATACCATTTGAACACCTTTTGCAAATATTTCTGAAAACGTCTTACAAAAACTATTATTGTCAAGATAAATATCAAAATGCGCACGACACTGCTTTCTAAGACATTAACTTCAATGCAGTATAAAATAAAATCAAAATCGATTACGGTCTTACCGATGCAACACTGAATTGGCGAATATTCTGGTGTTGATAGTGTATCTTTCATCCAACTCGATTTTTCTAAGTAGTTCTATTAATACGGGGATAGTAAAAGGTGGACTCGAGCCTGCTGTATAGTTTCTTCTATAACAGGGCTGTAGACCGTCAGGTATCGACGAAGAAGTTTCACATTCGACTTTGTGATCTGCTGAAATGTACAACGCTGCATTGATTATTTACCAAAATTTTAATAATACGACCGTAGACTATTCTACCAACTGTTTGGCGCTATACGTAACCACATATATAAATGGTGTCCCAAAAAGCTTTATTTTTATACGAATTGCACCACGAGACATGTTAAATGTGAATCCATATTCCGATTAATATACATTTGGTTCCTGTCTTGATGGAACACTGGACATACTATATATTATACTGACTGTGGTACTTTATCAAAATGAATTTTATTATTTTACCAAATGCCAATAAAAACTACCCCACGGCCATTTTCTTATTAAAATACTATTTGCCGGAAACATAATTGAAAAAAATTAATAATCAAAATAAAATAATTAAGTATTCGAATATCTAAATAAAACATGGAAATGGGCATATAGATATAAGTAATCCGTTATAAAAAAATCCAAATTATTGTCTGTGAAACCAATTTAAATTAGAAATGTAATACAATATAGATAAGTTGATCATCCAATTATTCGTAATTTTCGTTTGTCGAAATACAAGGATTAACCTGGTTAATTTTAAGTTATAAAGGTAGTTTTAGAATATTATCTGACAGACGAAATACTTGGAAAAAATATCCAAGGATTAACCTGGTTAATTTTAAGTTATAAAGGTATTTTTAGAATATTATCTGACAGACAATATATGGGCATATTTTACAAAATACAAGGTAACGAACAAAAGAATTCAGTTTTGGCAAATTTAAAAATTTTTAGTTATGTTCCAGACTTTCATAATTTTTTGAAATGCACTTTGCATTACCAATACAAATTAATAACAATATTTAATTTTTCCACAAACCCGCCTAAAAAATTTACCAATAATATACAATGCCAGAAATTAAAAAAAAAGTTGGAAAATACTTTTGCAAAAACAAAAAAGACTCTCTAATTTTAGAATTATTCAGAGCTACAAAAGTGAAAATTAAAATTTCTATGTAATAACTTATTAACAGTATTTATTGTCATGATATATAATGATATTAATAGAATTATGTAATATATACTGTTTTTTATTGGGTTCCAGGATGTGCACTAATTCAAGAATGAAACAATAAAAAAACACGGAATATATTTTAACATCGACATAAACAATGCACATGTTTGACATTGTTTCGGCTTTTACAGCTTTGATTTGTTTATTTATTAAACAATTGTAATCCTCTTCTAATTTTGTACGGAGAAGTTAAAATCTGAACGGATTAAAACTTCGATATAATATAAAAAAATATCCATCAAACCAACCACCCTGAATTACACCCTAAACCTAGTTATTGAATATGCTTGGTGTTAATTTACAGACGTATAAAATCGAATGTTACTAAAAAAACTAAGAGAAAAACTCTTTTGGGAACGCATAAGATTTTTTGAGAAAACATTGAAAATTTACTTAATAAGTAAATAATTTTACTTGGACTGTATTAAAGCTGATATGATTTGACCTTATAAAAAGCATTTTCAGGCCGGTAATGCGGTATAATCGAACGTTCGGTACATCAGTCAATCTCAAAGAAAAAACTCGCATAGGAAAATATGTATCTTTTATTTTATTCAATTTTAAACTAACATGTAAATAAAAAACCCAACAATCGCACTTACCCCAAAGAATGGACACCAGAAAAACAACCATGTGAGTTTTTAGCTCCATTTTAGTTAACAATTTTCACCCATCGATAAAAATAAAACGTTTTCACCCATCCCAAACAATGTGTGACTAATACCGCTTTATCTAATCGAGACGACTATGTTATCTAAGAAACTTCGTATCAGTATAGCGTATCCGATTGCGCTAATTGGAATTCTGAAAATTATTAACGCTTGTGTATTTGTGTGTAAAGACGGCTGGGGTTAGTTAATTAAATTAAATTGGTTAAAACAAATTGTTGGTTTAGCCAGAGTGGGGTTATTTCACGCCGATATTTATTGCCGCTACCTTTGGTGCGAATGTCATCAGTTTAATTAAAACGTTTCTCATAATTAAGTGGCCGAATTTCGCTAATAAATGTAAATAACGGACTTCAATTTGAGCAAATTGCGAAGGGCTTTTGTATTTCGAAAATTAGGACGACCGTACGGGAATATAATGTCATTCATCATCTGCTAATTTATCATCTGCTAAAAAAATAAAGAATCGCTTTTATCGATGTATAGATTCTTAATTGGCTACGATTTTTTTATGTTCCAGAATTTTAATAAAAGACATTGGCGACTTTTAATACACAATTCTCAATATACTTATTGTCTTCAAAAACGTCATCTAGATATACAATAATATATTGTTTTAAATATACGGAGAGCAGCAACTAGCTGCATCGTCAAAACGTACGACAAAAAGAACTGTATTATATAAAAAAATGGACAGTTTTAAAAATAGCTATAAAAGTAATCAATAAGAAAGTGACCCAATTAAAATAAAAGTAAGATGAGTGAAAATAGTATAAGTAAACCAAGTTATAACCAAAACAAATCAATTCTAAAATGAAAAAAACAAAATAATACAAAGTCACTTTGACAAAAAGGAAGTGTATATAATAACGTGAACAAACATACATACAAAAAATATTAACAAAAAAAGGTTAAAAAATCAATGACTTTCTATTTATCAATCTTCATAAAAACTTCAAATTAAGTGTGTAGGATGTATCGCTAAAAAGTAATTTCTTCGAATTTAACTTAAAACTATTTGTTGATGCACACTGTTTTAATTCATTTGAAAGTAAGTTGTATGAGTGAAGATCGCCTAGTTTAGGTAAAGGCATGTAAATTTAATATAAAAACTGAAGCAACAGTCCAAATTCTATGTCCAAAAGATTCCTCTACATGATTGTCTGCACAAACACTCTCTCAACCTCTCTAGCTCCATACTATAAAACTATATTATAACTAATTATACTCTCCTTAGGTTATTTACGCTAGAGCGTTCCTTAACTGCTTCATTAGACACGCACTCTTTTCACAGACTGTCGCTATACTTTATCCAGTCTTATTCTTATCAATTTTAAGGCCCAGAAAATTTGCAAAATCCGACGTTTCAAGGAAATGTCCCTCAAACTAACACACAAAACCGTTTGGACTGCTGTACCTATTATATACCTCAACCACATTAGGTCTTTATTTTATTAATTTATTAGCTTTACAATATGTAGATATTTCATTAAAACACTAATTATTAGCTGGACTAAAACGATCCCTTGAGGAGTTCCTATATCTATTAAAAAATCTTCACAATTTTTACATAAACAGATCTGTCTATCTGTCAAGAAAGATTGCTAAGTGTGATTTATACCAGCCCTTATCCAATTTTATTGTTACAAATTTAGGATCTACGATATCGAAGGCACTCTTCTCATTTTGAGAATTTGATCCTATTGAAACTCTACAAAATATTCGTCTCTAAACAGTGCGTGCTTTAAACGGACTATGACATTGTGCTAAACCAGTGAATTTTTAATTAAATATCGCACACGTAAAGCGAAAAAAGGTATTTAAAGACTAGCCTTTCTGAGGTGGTAAAGCCAATTCAGCAAATTCAGTTAATTTTGACTTTATACGATTACGAATATCAAGTACTTTTTGTATAAGATTTGGGAGTTACGAAAGGTTCTGGCTAAAAGTTTATCCAAGAAAAAAAGAACTCCGGAATGTCAAGATTTGAGAAATACCATTGAAAGTCTTGAACGTTAATGAGTACGAAATGTCTTTGAATTAATTTAAAAGTCAAAGTTAGGTAGTTTTTAAAGAAATTATATTTCCACATTGAATGATATAGAAATCGCAAAACCCAGTAAATATTTTATTTATATTTTGGAAAGAAGTTTTGGCATTCTGTAACTAACCGCCCCTATAGTAGCATGCTGCTGATCAGATTGATGATATTTGCCTATGGCAACCTCTGCAGGAATAACCTCCCGTAAAGTTCAATAGGTTATAAGTCTGGAGAAATTACGGGCAACGAATGAAAGGTTACATTAGTTTTTCGGAGGAAATTTTATAGTATGTGGTCTGGCATGGTCATGCTGAAAATTGGATCTTATAGCTGCTCAAGGTAGGGATAGCCTAGTCCAAACCACAACGAGTCTAGTAGGCACAGTCTCAAGTTCTAATTCTTCGTCATAATAATAATGGGTTAAAATTTCTATGTCGCACAGGGGTTCTTTTGATTACTATTTGTACTTAACTCCAAATTGGCATCTTGACCAACTTTGAGGTCGTCACTTGGTCGTTTGTTAGATTTTAAATAAAATAATTAGGAATAAGCTATATTAAAATTGAAGCGTATAAAAGAAAAACTATGTAGCAATGTTCCGTACACATAATAAAAATAAATAATAAATGGATTTTATTTAAATAAAATAGACGGTTGTTTTGACGGTGAAGATTTAAGTTTTTCAAATTATTTTAGTGCCCTTTGGTAACATTTGGGATAAAACGTGATGGGTTAATAAAACTACAATAAAAAAACTCTTTTTGGTATTCTTACCAAATAAAAATCCTTGTACATCACATAGGCCAACATTATAAAATAAAAAAAAACAGAAATGTAGCAATTTTTAACAATAACATCTAAAATAAATAAACTGGCATGGCTGGAAGGCATTTTATGCAAATATATAAGCTCATGTTTGTATTGCTGCAGGTTTGTGCACAAACGTTGAAATACATAAAAAAACTAAATCAAAAACGCTGTAAAAAAATCAATACTGCGACTAATACTATACTGGCAGTATATATTATTGATCCGCTCGCACATCCCACGTTCTCCATGGAGACAGTATATTTGATGTCATCTGGGAACCTGCACGCTGTTTCTAAAAACAACCCCGCCTTATTAATACGTAAAAATATTTATAGAAATTTTTGCATTAAGGTAACCAATACGTTTATCTACATGTTAGAAATACTTTGATGAAAAAAACAAGGTAGTCTTCTCTAATTTATAAGAACAGAAAAGACTATTTTAAAGATTTTAGAAACATACGATATTAAAAAAAAATGCTAGTACTTATAGGCATAGTTTTACATCTTGTTCCGCATTATTGCATATTTTCTTACAATAGTATATGTATAATATATAATAATATATATATAATATATAAATATAATGTATAATATAAGTATAGTATGTGTGTATTTCAGTATGAGCTAGATCAGGATAATCAATTATTTATTAGTGTAAAAAAATGGCTAAACAAGGGAAAATTAAGAAATTATGATTTTGAGTGAAGTGTAATTAAATTCTACGATATTTAAACCACAATCTAAATTTAACTCAAATAAACCGTTAAAAATGATAATTTACAGAAAGTCGAGTGTTGAAAACTACGATCCAATACTTTCGAAAGTATTTAGGTAACGCCCTTGTAAGAGCTTTTATGTAGTGTAACTTCAAGGCACCTTGTATACCGAAAGGACTCTCTATTTTAAAAATTTCAGGAGATGATATTAAAAAAAATATATTGCTAGCGCATTTGGGCACAGTTTTACATCTTCTTCCATATGATTGCATTATTTTATGATATTTAATACTGGCACTAGCGGCTGTGTGTATATTTCTAGGTAAGTTAGATATACCGTGTTTCAAAAAGATGTTTTCAAACGAAAGAGGAGTATGCTTTCACTGGGTATAACATTAAAAAAAAAATCTTGTTAAAAAGCTCGGCATAGAATTATTTACTATTTACAAATCTTCTGGAATCCTCCTGTGTCGGTTTTTTCTGAGTCGAACTTGCTGACCTTTCGCCAATCATCCTGACTGGCTCGTATTTTACTCTGTACCTGTTTATATATTGTTTGAGGGTGCGGAGCTAAATGAGGGGCATAAACACCGTCTCGAATGACTGAATCCCATATTGGTGACAGAGACCTGAGTCGCGGTTAAGATTGTTAAGTTGCCTATAGATTTCTATAGACTCTCGGATTTTTTGTTGGTAGAAGAATAGATGACATGCAAGAATTTTAGTTTTATCGAATAAAATTTTATGTCCGGTTTCGTGATTATGTTCGGCAACAGCTGATGAGTTTATTTGTCTAGTCTTAAGGCACTTTCATATTCTGGCATCTCAAATTACATTTTTTCTTTGACGGATCGAAGATGTTGAGAGATTTTTGGACAAGTTTTAAATCTGGTTTTAACTTTATATTTCTTTAGAACTTTTGATATGTGGTCAGTGATGTTTTGAATGTAAGGACCACAGTGGCAAGTGTAGGATTGCTTTCGGCCTCATTGCAATTGGAAAGTTGTGGTTAAGTATATCTTGTGATGGAACGCTTAATATCTTTCATGTGGAAATTATTAGAGAGAAGAGCAGAGGTAAGGTGTTTTAATTCTGGGTTCAGTGACTCGGGCTGAGATAGTTCTATGGCTCTGTAAACAAGAGAGTTGATTACCGATGATTTTTGGGCCGGATGTTGTCGGTCGGTGTGCGTATGTTCTCTGCAAACACAATGACCCAATGTTAGGTCCGATTTTCTATTGATAGGAATATCAAAGAATGGGAGATTATTATTACTTTCCACCTCAATGATAAAACGTACGTTAGGGTGAGTAGAGTTTTAATGCCTAAAAAATCTACTAGGGATTCCTGACCATGAGGCCAAAGAACAAAAGTATCATCGACGTAGCGTTTCCTTAATTTTGGTTTTAGATGAAAGGTGTCGAGAACTTTCTTCTTACAGGCTTCCATAAATATATTCGCGATGACTGGTGATAGTGGAGAAGCCATAGCTGTTCCCGACGTTTGTTAAAAAATTTGGCCGTTATAAGAACAACATGTTCCACACAAGCATTTTTCGATTAACGTGAGAAGGTTTGGTTCCTGATTCTCGGACTTTAATATATCTGAAATGATGTTGAGAGTTTCAGGAATAGGAACTTTGGTAAAGAGGGATTGTACATCGAAACTGACCAGCATATGTTGTGTATCTAATGTAATGCTTTTTAATTGTTCAATGAAGTGAAAGGAATTAAGTACGAAACTGTTAGTTTTCCCTGTAAGGGGTTTTAATAAGGAAACTAGATATTTTGATAGAGAATAACTTGGAGAACCAATGGTGCTGACAATAGGTCGGAGGGGTGATCCTGGTTTGTGAAGCTTTGAGACTCCATAGAGATGAGGAATTTTAGAGCCATGAGGGGTGACAGATTTTTTCACGGAGTCTGATAGAGAATAACAGATTTAAGGGTGCATTACATAGATGAGGTAGGATCTGTAAGGAAGGATCACAGTGGCAAGTGTAGGGTTGCTTTCGGTCTCGTTGCTATTGGAAGGTTGTGGTGAAGTGTATTTTGTGACAGAACGCTTAATATCTATATTCTTATCAAATTTTATTCGATAAAACTAAAATTCTCGCATTTAAGCAATTCTCTACAAAAGAAAAATCCGTGAATCCCCAGAATTCTATAAGCAACCAAACAATCTCAACCGCCAATCATCAATATGGCAGCCCTGAAGAAACCAACAGGATGATTGGCGAAACGTCAGCAAGTTCGACTCAGCAAAAACCGACGCAGGAGGAATGCAGAAGATTCGTAAAAGGCAACTCATTTCTTGGCATATTAAAGATACAAAAATAACAACAAATTATCTTTATCATATTACTGAAACAAAAAGACAGGCCTAACGGATGGAAGTTTTTCGGGTGTAATTAATTGAAGAGATTTAAATTTTATTGCGAATTGAGAATTTCCGAACCGGATTTTACTTAAAGCATTGTCCTTACCTCTACATCTAATATTCGTCGATCCACCGGTCACCGAAAGATATATGGGGGAGCAGGAGGATACCGAACCGTCGCAGTAATCGTTTACGTTGACGTTATATTCCGAACTACTTATCGATCGGCATGAATTACTGCTATTATCCGGTTTGCTGTTGTCTCTGGAGAAGCAAATAGTTAATGAACCGTATCCTTCTTCCCTTATCTTAAGATTCCTGGAATCTCCGCCGCCGTAGAAGTAATTCGGTGATATTCGGTAATAGTTCACTCCTGACGGCTCGACGTATTGTATCAAGGCGAACGTGTTCGTTGGGCCATTGTACGAAGAAGTACAAGATGGATTAACCACTGCCCTTGGTACTGGAAAAGATAATTACTATTTTTTATTGAACAACAATTCGTATAGATTACCGAGTATAATTTTAAGCTTAAAGCTTAAAATAAGATTTTTTTGGATGGTTTTAGAATGTTGCTTCGTTTTCCAGACATAATACCCTTTCAAAAACAACTTTTTTTTAATTCATAAAAAATAGTATTACATAACGCAACCCCAGATACAACAGAAAGACTCGAGCTAAAAAACTATTTGCTAAAAATATAAAAAATGAAAAAGTCTATTATTATTAACTTTAAACTAATTGGACCCCTACTACCGTAATCACGATGTTCAAGAAAATCATATTTTTTGCAAAACCTCCAAAACTGCACATAACAGACCATATGTTTATGTCAATTCGCATAGATTTCTAAGTAACAAAATACGCCATTGACATTCTCCAATTTTTTTTCAGATTAAGCAGCAAAAAATACGAATTTTTCGGGTGGTTTTAGAATTTTGCTTCGTCTTCCAGACAAAAAAATCAACAAAACCCCCTTCAAAAACCACATTTTTTTATTTTATAAAAAATAACATTAAATAACCCAATCCCAAATACGAAAAAAAAACTACTTACAAAAAATGAGAAAAGTCTAAAATATTGGTTAGATTTTCCTTAGGGGCGCCACTGGCATTAATAACTAATTGGATCCACGATATTCATGAAAATTAAATTTTTATAAAACCTCAAAAACTGCAAATGTTAAAATATATGTATAGGTAAACAAAAAGTTAAAATCACAGAAGGAAAGGTCTTCAAACCTCTGGTAAATATTTTCACACATTTCAAATAGAACACCCTATATTTTTTGGTATAGTCAGATCTAACACAAAATCCCAAGTAATTTTTATTAACATTTTCCTATGCAATGTCTCAAAATTTTTGAAAAAGGAACAATTAACACCACTTCCTTGGATGTTATAATACCGATCTCCCATAAAGGCCTTTTACAAAACTATATACAATGTAACGCAGTTATTTCGCTTTTTGAAAGTAGAATAAACTATTCATTTTTAATTTTAGGCAAAATCGCATATTTTTGAGCAACCTTATATTATGTACCGCCATTTTAACGAGCACAAGTTTTAGATTTATGATCACTCAGATATTAAATTTTATGACACATTTTCAATACGTCTTTTCCAAAAGTAGTAAAGAATATACTAAGAATTTTGAGTATTATCGCCAGTTGTAATAAAACTTGGGTTTTCCACTGCTTTGAAATAAACCTGGCAGCGCCGATTTTGCTAAAACATTTCTAATTTTCTCTAAATTATTGCCCGCTATGTCTGTACACCAAATCTGAAAAAGTTCCCGTAGTTAGTTCTCCAGAATTTCTAACGTGAATCATCCTGTATGAAACTACCCCCTCCCCCTCATTTCTAACAGGGACTATTGATATCATTTTACCAATTCGAGATTGAACTTGCAGTTTAACAAATACGCACATCAATCACGACGTAATACATCCATCTATCGATAAAATTGCCCGTGCTTTAGAATCCGTTTTAATTCATAGATCCAGTTCGAACAGAGTGCATTTTTCTTGTCCGCACTCCACAATTTATCAAACTGGTGTGGGTCTCACTTATCCATTTTGCGCAATTTTTAAATGTCCATACGCAACTCTTATCGACCCTTATTTTCAGGTTTTTGTTGGGTCTGGCCAGATTATTTTCCCCTTTTTGTACTTATCTCCGAAAGGGTTTCAAAAGCATGCAAAATTTTGATAATCCGACACGCCTGAATACGTTAGTTAATATTTACATATATTTATTTAGAAAAACAATAAAAATAAGCCAGATAATTTTATAAATTATACTTTGACAACTGCATTTTATAAATTTCTTAAAAAAAAATTTACTATTATTTAACTAAGAATTTTTGGGGAAAAAAAGTTGCACACCAAATTACCTTTAATTTGTTAAATTGTAGATTATTGCTATTAAATATTGCCAACTCTAATAAAATTACCTACAAATATTCAAACAGAGTTTATAATTCAAACGAGAGGCTCCTAATTAACTGGTTCGTACAATCGTACAAAACTTTTAAAATATCGCAAAATTAGATTTTCTTTTTCATCTTCCTTCTTATTCAACAAGTTTTTTATCTGAGATCTGACACAGAAAACAGTTTATAGGTACATTCGTTTATAAGAAATTTGGGATACATTTTAGGAGATTAAATATACATTATCGCAAACTTTTTACACGTAATTTCAATTCGGCATTTGAAACCCTTTCACCGATTGGTCCTATAATTAAAAATGTATTAATATTCACAAAAAAAGAACGAATTCCACTCGATACTCGTTATTAACATTAAAAACTGGTGCAAAATTTAAGCTACATATTCGGGCTTTTCACACTAATAGACAGCAAAGTATTATTTCAAAGCGACAGTGCATCGTACAGTCTTACAATCGTTATTATTTAATATTATTTTCAATAATGCAATATTCCAAACAATTCAAAAAATTAAAACAATAACAAATAAGAAATAGGAAAGTTGATCTATCTACGAAAGGATGACAACAAATTCACTTATCAAAGAAGTGGTAAAAGTTACTTTTTTATTAAATTCAAGCTTATTTATTCCCAAAGCATTAGATGATTATTTGCATGAAACTCAATAAAGTTCTGGAATATTCTTGTACTCTTGTACTAAGACCCTTATTAAAAGTGTTTCGAATTAAATTTTATCAGCATGACTCATAAATTTAATGACATGCTTACCGCTTTTGATATTATTCACAATTTGTTGTCCAAAGCCTTTTAAAGACTCCTCGTTGGATGTGTCTTGAAGAACGACTACATCTTTTGCCGGATTAGACACGATAGTGTCATAATCATTTTGCGTTCCAGTTCCCAAGACGAAAATGTTGAGATCTGGTTTAAAAAAACACGATATAAATTAGGAAAAATGCGGAAATAATAAAATAAGCCTCACCCGGCAAATATTGATTCATAATTTGCCTCCTTTGGGATACGAAATTTCTTTGATCTTCAGACATCGTTGCTCTGGGGAGCAGTAGAACAACAGTAGACTCACCACCCGAATATGTGTTATTATTCAACTTATCGTAACCTATATTTTCGATAGACTCGAAAACTGTAATGTAATTAAATCCAGAGCTTGCTGCAAATAGTAAAGACCTTTCATCACTATAAATTACTATTACCAGTAAACATTTTTCGAAATGTTTCGTAATTTCAAAAAATAAATAATTAGAATTTGAAGATATTTATGTTATTTTATTTGACTTAATGCAAGCTTATTCCTTTGTTTCTTGTCAATTCTTTTTAAATCACATCGAAACCAAATATCTTCAGCATATAAATATATATATAAAAGTAAAACAAATTAATTTTTGAAAAAAATAAAGGATAATTACAAACTATAATATGTTTTAATTTTGTTTTGTTTATTTTATTGTCTGCCATTTTGTTACCGACTATGTCATCATAAATCGTACCGACTATATATGTATATGAAATTTAATGCACAGCCCGTCCAACAGAAATGTTCTGCATTTATTTTATGGGATTGAATATTTTGTAATTTTTTTCTGTCATTTGGTATTTTTATTTTTCATGATTTATTTATTTTATTTTATGTTCAAAGAGTTTTCTTTATACAATTTTTGGATAATCTTTAATACTATAATTTTAATAATTTTACATTATGTATGTATTCGTTTACCGCTTTGTTTTATTTATTAATGAAATCAACAAATTAATTAATGTTTTTAAAAATGTGAATCTAAAACCAAAACATAACACCGAATCATGAATGAAAAATAAGTATGTTATACTAATAATTCTAGAAATCGACTAAAATATCAACACACAAAGAAAATGTTGTAGCAAATAACATGATACCAATGAAATTATGAAATTGCGAAAGAAAACTCAAACTCAGAAAATATGTGAATCCGGAAACCTGCATTAAATTTAGATTTTAGAATTCAGAATTTTATGTACAGCGGCACGGAAATCATCGAGCATTTTCCATAAAATAACAATGGTGCCTTTTATGAAATTGTGGCAATAGGAATACGAAGGGATGAAATGTTCGAGATATTTCTCTACAACGACCTGGTCGTTAAGCTTCGCTCTAAGGCATATATTATATCCTTCGATGCTTTTTATTATCCTTACATCGATTTATCCTAATATAACATTTACTCTCCGAGCAGTAGGATATTAAAACATTTTTTTTACCGTTTTGATGTACAGTCAGGTTGTACTTTTGGTAGAAATCCGCCAAATAATTTGTCCGATTTGTAGTGTTGTAGAACAGCAAGTTTTGGGCGTCGCTACCACTGTAGAGAGCATATCGCGTACCAAATCTACTGACGTCGATGTTGCTTAAAATGTACCTACAATTTTTGATTTTATTTATTAATTCGTAGATATAGGTAAATCATATTAAACATCTGGGGCTTTAAATTAGAAAAATCATATCGAATATGTAACAAAATAAATAACGAAAATCATCCTACACATTTTATGTTAAAATGATAGTCGAGTTCTAAATTACGGTCGGGTTGTTTTGGGGAAGTAAAGGCCATTTTGACAGCACCTTTTGTCTTAAAAAATACGTAACTAAAATAAAATAATACATAACTAAAATTACGTTTTATGTAAAAATCATCACACTAGAGAGTTAGAGTCTTTATTGCTTGTTTCATACGTAACTATAGTGTCTATAGTCCAAGTCACTGAGAATACAGTGTGCAGCCACACCTAAGATAAAAACTTGTACAGGGTTATTCATTATATTTTGTGACCCACCTATGGGGTTAATTTTGAAAAAAAAAAGTGTAAATACAAAAGTTTAAAGATCTTATGCAAATGTCAGAAAAAACAAACGACGATCGCAAGCTTTCAAAATGACAGCAACATCATTTTTTAAAATGGAATGCCCTATATATTATTAGCTTAAATTGTAGATCTCTTTCTTAATTTCAAAAACATATAGTTTACTGACATTTCATTTTGCCGTTTTTGAGACATTTCCCTTTTAAAATAATTATCACTCGATTTCTGTTTAAAAATTATCAAGTTGCCTTGATGGGATCTATGTTTGCAATCGTTTTAACAATGTTCCACTTTTAAAAACTAATCAAAACTAAAGATCTGCAGCGCAACTTAACTTAACTTAAAATAATATTATTAAAAAGGACATAATGTTGCAAGGGTTAAAAGAGAATATCGGCAAATAGAGTTTTTTCAATAAATACAATTAAAAATCTAATTAAACAATTTGACGACCGAAATAGTGTCACTAGAACTGACTGACAATAGAAAGAAATTTTGATGAAAACCTCGATATATTACTTTACTTCAAAGGTAAATTATTATGCTATTACGACACTTGACATCAATATTTTTTTTAGAAAATCCTGAATATTCTATACCCGACGTTAAAAAATTATCTGGAAAGTCCTATAGTAAAATTAAACGAATACTAAAATATCGTAAGTTTCACCCGTGAAAAGTTCCTTCCAGTTCAAAATTTAACCGATGAACGTAAAAAGCAGAGGCTCGCATTTTGCACTGCACACATCTCAAGAAATTGGAAACTATCCAAGCAAAATAATATTTACGAATCAGGCTTCGTTCACAACAGCAGCTGTATTTAATAGGCAAAATAAATATTTTTGGTCCACCAATAATCCACACAAAAGGGCGGCAGTGAAAATCCAAGGACGGACGTCAGTCAATGTGGTGTGTTGAACAATATTTTGACCAATTATACACGAAGGATCGTTGAATGGCCATCGATATTTAAATTTCCTGGCATCATCGCTTTGGTTATCCTCTCTTTTTGGGCCTACCAAATTTTCTACGGTTCTGGGGTATCCATTCCATTACTTTCTTCGGAAGTCTGCCATCATCCATTCTTTGAACGTGACCGTACCATATTAGTTGTTTTCTTTCAATATCGGTACTTAGAGAGCAATCTATTCCTATTCGTTGTTTAATTTCTTCATTGCGGATCCTGTCTCTTCTAGAAATTCTCAGTGTTCTTCCAAAGGCGTCCATTTCTACCGCTTCAAGTCTCCTTCGATTGGCCTCCGTTATCCTCCACGTTTCAAAACCATATAGTGGACTACTTTTTACCTGTGTCTCATATATATTGATGTTCCGTTTCTTTCCCATCTCCGTGCTCCAAACTATTCCATTCAGACAGCCAACTGTTCGTCTAGCTTGAGTTATTCGTTTTTTGATATCCCCGTCATCTTTGCCAGTTGCATCAAATATCACTGCCAGATTAGTATATTCACTGCAAGGCTATATCTCCTCATTTTCTAGTTGTACAGTAGACAATTCTGCCCCAATAGGTAGGTATTTGGTTTTTTGCATGTTGATCTCCAAACCCCATTATTTATACTCTTCTTGCAATTTACTCGTCATGAACTCTAGATCTTCTTTATCATTGGCCATGATAACATGATCATCCGCAAATGGTAGGGTATACAAACATGTACCCCCAAGGTCGATGCCTATACCGTTGCACTTCCTCTTCCATTGTCTTAGAGCCTTTGCCACGTAGATCTTAAATAATGTAGGTGATATGCAACAGCCTTGCCGTAAACACTTATTCATCAGGAATTTTTCCTACAATGTATACCTATCTTTATCCAAGATGTGGATTCCTCATACAGGTTTGTTAGAGCTTTAATTAAGGTAAAGTTGATGTTAGTATCTTGTAATACTTGAAACAATCTGTTGACGAGGACAGTATCATATGCTTTGTGGAGGTCAATAAACATGATGTGTGATGTGTGAAAATATTATCGATGCAGGTTCTCCCAGCGCGAAATCCGGACTGTTCCCCTTCTTCCTGTTCTCGATATTCGTGCTCTATTAGATCTCGAAGGATTCGTCCATACAACCGGCTTAAGGTACTGGTCACCGATATACCTCTATAGTTAGTACAGTCTCGTTTATGTCCTTTTTTGTGAATTGACGATATATGAGCTACTTTCCATTCTCTTGGTATTGGGGCACCCTTTAAGTATTCATTCACGCACCATGTTAATGCGTTAAAGTGGCCAGGAATTATCAGCTCTCTTGAATTTCCTATTTTTGCCACTTCCTCATTTACTTTTCCAAAGGATTGGTCCTTCTTAGAATATGGTTTGTTGTCGGAGATGCAATTAATTAATTTGGCATCGAGATGGCGGACCTCCACATAATATCCAACCGGTTACCAATTATCTAAATAATAAATATAGAGTTTGAAGGAACTCTTGCAACATTATGTCCGTTTGAATAATATAATTTTATTATTTGGCGTTTTTCTTCCTCAGCATAACCCATTTGAAATATCTTAAGTTATTTAACTTGCGCTGCAGATCTTTAGTTTTTATTAGTTGTCAAGAGTAGAACATTGTTAAAACAATTGCAAACATAGATAACATGGTTGTTATCAAAGCAGACTTGACCATTTTTTAACAATTGTCCAGAAATCGAATGAATGTCAATAACCTATATGTTTTTGAAATCAGTAAAAAAAGATCTACAATTTAAATTAATAGTATATAGGGCATTCCATTTAATAAAAATGATTTTGCTGTCATTTTGACTGCTTGCAATCGTCGTTTGTTTTTGTGTAAGGTTAGAGCAAACTTTTGTATTTACACTTTTTTTTCTATATTTCAAAATGAACCCTGTAGGTGGGTGTCAAAATATAATGAATAACCCAGTATAAGGTGTAAATTTACCATTGTTATAATTTCAATTGCTCAAACATATTATTGAAATACTAAATTTAACTTGGAGCATTGAGCATACCAACTGCCATTTGAGTAGAATAAAAAAATAAAACCGATGTTTCTGAAATACTAAAGATCGAGGTCAAAGCAACCAGAAAATATGTTTGGCTGTAATTGTTTAGGGAAAATCATTTGTTGACTGTGAAATGAAAAATCTAGCACCCACCCTCTTAAATATCTACTAACACGCTGAAAGTTAATCTTACGAAAGAATAGACTGGACTGTGTTGTAACTCCAACCGTGGTCGATGAAAATGAGAAGGTCCGTAGCGACTCTAGTAATCACCGACGAATCTGACGTGCAACTCAAATCAGCGGTGTTGATCTGAGCTGAAAACGATAATTCATGCCAAAAAAACCGCAACGCAGTTCCTCCCAACGTTCCCTTACGCAAATATTGCTGGAAAGCGGTTATACCGGCCTGGGTGAATATGGCAAAAGACGCGTTAGTCAAAGAAGCACCAGAAACTGCAGCTGTATTTAACACTGGCATAAAATTCAACAGTTGGTTCTGCATCATCTCCGTCGACGTCATTTCCGTATACAAAATGTTCCTGTTGCAGGCCTTGAAAGAACTATCCAGCACGCCCTTTTGGTAAGGCGAATAATACATGTCCAATATTTGGGAGATTTTTATGTCGCTGTTTTGCAAATTGGCCACCCTAAGCGCCATGTATAACCCGTCCAATGCCCCTCGTATTTCGGCATCGGTAGCTTGAAGCTGATTGTTATTGTGGAGGAAATAATAACGAGGGTTTATAGTGCTGTTCCATCCCCCCGATGCTCCCAATGCTACGGTGGAGCTCGCTTGATATAACGACGCTTCGCATAGCTCACCTTAATAAATACGGAAATATGTATAAAATTTTCTTTAAAAATAATAATAATATGACAGGGGAAGACGAGAAAGTCACGATTAGAAAGTACATTAAACGTCATACATATAAGCGAAAGAATAAATTCGAAAGTGAGTGATTGGTTATAAAATCCAATAATCCAATAATAAGCAACAAATTTTCAAACTTTAAAGGTCTTTTAGGTGGATTTAAAATTTTATTTAATTTATTTAATACATGATGACAATTTTAATACTTTAAAATGAATCAAGACACTTAAAAACGCTTAAAATTTTAGAAGAAATTAAAACTTCAAAATTTTTAAAATTTCACTAAAAAAATATATAAATTTTACCGTAGACGACGATATAATAATAATAATATTAATAATAATAATAATAATATAAACTTTGCTCAGGAATAAATTACGCTTTATTTTTTCATTTTTTTTTTAATTTGTAACTTTAAAATTTAAAACGGATTACTTTTAAAATTAAAATACATCAAAACAATTTTAAAATGAATCAAAACACTTTAAAAGGTATACAATTTTTTTACTTATTTAAAAATTTTATTATTTTTTATATTTTATAGAAAGTTCTGCATGTATACTGCAAAGTACCCTTTTTTCCATTTCTTTTATTGGTAAATTGAAAAATTAATCAAAACCACTTTCAAATTTTTAAATTTTTAAATGAATTAAAAAGCATTTAAAATTTTAAAATGAATTAAACACTTTAGAAAGTTTAAAATTTTCAATAAATTTAAACATTTTAACATTTTATATAAAAATTTCTGCATAATATGCAAGTAAATCAGATACTGAATTCTTTGAGCCAATGAGTTGAGTTGAGAAAAAAAGGTATTCTTTATAAAAAGTTCTGCAGGATCTGAAACGTAAAGCACAACTATCAAATACAGAATTCTTTGAACCGTATCCGATGGTTGTCGAACAATACGAATTTTGCTCAAGAGAAAAATACACCTTTTTTTTTCCATTTTTTGCCAAATTTAAAAATTTAGAAATCAATTAAAACACTTTTAAAATTTTAAACTGAATTAAAACACTTTTTGAATTTGAAATTTTCAAAATTAATTAAACACAAAAAAATTAAAATTTTAGAAATTAAATTTTTCAAAAAATATCAAAAAAAGTTCTGCATGATCTGAAAAGTAAAATAAAATGAATTAACACACTTTTAAAATTTCAATATGAATTAAAACACTTTTACAAATTCAAAAATTGGAATGTATTAATTCAATTTTTCAAAAAAAAGTTAATCTTTTTGAAAAGTTCTGAATGGTGTAAAACCTAAGATGCAATGAATTTTGCTCAAAAGTAAAGTGCCTTTATTTTGTTCCTAATTTTTTAATATCAAAATTTAAAAGTGAATTAAAACACTAGAAAAAAATTAAAATTTTGAAATGAATTAAAACAGTTTTAAAATTTCTTTTCAAAAAGTTCAGCGCAGCCTAAAACTTAAACCTTTAAATATTACAATTTTTGAACCGTATACGAGCGTTACCTTTAGAAAGTCGCCGTTTTGGTATTATAAATGGTATTGCTATTATTTCGATTTTATCAATATTTGTTATTGCACAAAAATAATATGACACAAAATTTTATATATAGCTGCAAGAGTCTTTAAATGATAGATGGATTTGACATTGGTTGGAGAGTTAAGTTTACTTATATTATTTTTGCCGAAACAATTTCAAAGTCCAAAATAAAACTTTCGTATTTACGCTAATACAACCCTGTAGGTAGTGTGTAAAAAATTGCAGGAGATCCCCGTACAATCGTATTGCCTAAATAAAGACCAAATACAAATTTTCAAAATCTAGGCAATATCCATTCAGCGTACCTGTTATCGTAGCGGCAAATCTGTTATCGACCACTCCGTTTTCTATATTCTGCTGATTTAACCCAGCCGCTATTCCAGCCAATACGTTGCCGGCTTTCACCGTGCCGTACTGGGTGTACACAACCCCTAATTCAATGGGACATTGACTTCCATTGAGTGGCAATGACAAAACGCCTAAATCGGGACCATCGGGGTTTAAAAGTTCCACATCCCGTCGTCTTCTGATAATCCTCGATGTATAGCGGGATGATCTGGAGCATTCCGACGCCTCGTTATCCCTTATTCTGTCGTCTATGGTATTCGATATCATGTAGTGCAGGGAACACTAAAATTGAAATATATTTTACGAAATATAGGGAGGTGTATGTTAAACCAAAAATAATATAAAAAATTCCTGCGAGTGAGGTAGACAGATGCTGTCATCTAGATATACAGCGATAAACTTAACAAAGTGGTTAACAATGAAAAGTATGCATAAATTGCATTTAGTTATTCTGTTTTATAATAAAGTTAGCTCTCGTACCGACGTGAATACGCTGAACCTGAGATTTCGTGGCTATATATCGGTTCCACCGCATCAACTAACCCTCTTTCAAAGATCTTTCTCTTATAACGTCTAAAAGCTGTTAAAATACATGAGCTTAAACTTATTTAAAGCTCTCTACAGAAAAGGATTGTGTGCAGAATCGCAGAGCGGGATTTGTTTTATTGTTTGTTTTTTGATGGTTTTATTAGTCATTTTTGTTGTTTTTCCTTGTGTACTACTTTTATTTCCAATTGTGGAAAACCTTTTCATTTATTGCTTGATAAGGATCGGACATACTGTGCAAGTATACATACACCAGAAATATAGTGCATTTACAACCGACTCCGTGATTAACTTTGCCTACTGTTTATTACTCCAAAACCGCAGCCCCTTACCCCTAACCATTCCAGGACCGTCCTAGGAATTTATCTACCTACACTTACAAGCGGGATATAAGTATGTTTTCAATCTTCTTCGCAGAGCAATTCTTGAAACGTTTACATAAAAAAATTAGTATAAAGTAACAATTTATTACGTTCTATATAATTTGTTTTCATTGCTGCTCCTAATTCCCATTCTGAATTTCTTATAAAATTGTAAACATTCAAAACAAATTGTTCAGCATCCGAAGATAAATGTGTCCGTTTTTTATCTGCTGGGGTAGTTCGTCTTCAAAATGGTCATTAGGTTCGACTGCCATCTCATCTTCGTCTTCAAATTCTGCGTTGTTTTCCATATCTTCTTCTAACAGGGGAACATCTGCCTCATTACACGGTCTTCACATTTTAAAGTGTTAAAAAACAGGAACCTTCAAAAAATGTTTAATTGTAAGATTCTAATAAATATTTATCAGCATTCTTGCGATGTACCTTTATCTAACACGTCTTAAAAAATACTGTAACAAATCGAAGAACTATGTAGAAGACACAAAAAAACAAAAAGAAGAATGTTGTTATTCAACAGGCACACAAGACAAAAATGATTATTTTTCAACTTACATGTAAGATAAATAGAGTACAGGTACTTACCTTACCCTTTGAACTATCCAGTGAAAACAGCCTCGCAGGGTCAAAGCTCTAGAATCAGGTACATAAATACACATTCAAATACATCCGTAATACATATGAACATACTGTAATTTTGATTAAATTAAAACGCTTCTACTTATTCGAAAATACTCCGTAGCATCAATACTTAATCAAATTTAAAACGGTCCATTTACATTGCAAATAAATATTTCAAGTTTCTTCAAATACTCTTTACGGTTCATCTAAGGCAACACCTGCGCCATGCAGAATATACATCTGTCAAAGCGATAAATGCACTATATTTTTGGCCGTATCATAATTCCTTAAACTCTGAGCGGCTGAAGTGGTTTTTAACCAAAGTAAAATTTTACTTACACATCACATTCAAATGCCTCCGTAATATATACGAACATATTGCAATTTAGATTAAACTCTTAAGAACGATACATATCTCCTGATGTTAAAATAAACGCTTCTACTTATTGGAAAATACCCCGCAGCATCAATTCTTAATCAAATTTAAAAAGGTCCTTTACATTTCAAATAAAAGTTTCAAGTTTTTACAAATGTTCGTCATGGTGCATCTCAGGCAAAGCCTACTTAATGCAGAATAAACATCTGTTGGGATGGGTTTTACCACGGTCCTGTTAAGTTACTGTAATATACTTAAAACGTCAAAGCAATAAATGCACTATATATTTGGTCGTACAATATCAATTATTACTATATACAGGGTCTAGGTGTTGAACTTCAACTTTTGTAATTGTTTTCAACCATAAGGCTAAAAAAAATGTGATCCTTTTTGTATTATCTTTTTGCGAAATAAATATTATTACTATGATTACCATATAAAATAAACTCGGGAAAGAGTGCCTGGTGACAGAGTCAGCCTTTCGAGAAACTATTCGAATTGTTTTAAATTGTTAGTGTTCTGTATTAGGTTGCGGATAAATAGAGTTTGCTGTTGTCTGTTACTGTTACTGTTTTTTATTGATAATTTTATCGATAATGGACGGATTGCCGCTGTTGTTCGGTGCAATTTCTTTAATGATATTTAGTTCTTTGTTGTAATTTTTTGTTGAGAGTGGCTTATTAAGAAGTCTGTGTATAAGAAAGGGACATGCAGCCATTTTGTGTGTATAAGGGTGATTTGAGCTGTTATGTATGACTGTGTCCGTATGTGAATTGAATTGAACAACGGCTACAATCCCTTAATTAACGATAAAATTATAAATAAAAAACAAATCCAGACAACAGTAAACTCTATTTATCCGAAACCTGATACATTTAAAACAATTACATACATAGGAGAACCTAGTGAAAAAGTTGCAAAACATTTATAAAAATGTGGTATAAAAATAGCTTTCAGAACTAACAACACAATAGAAAAGTTTTTAAAAAACAAAACGAAATGTCCAAAATCTCAAAAATCAGGTGTCTACGGGTTGAAATACGGATCTTGTCCTAAAATTCATATTGGACAAATAGGTAGATCCTTCAAGAAACGCGTTAACGAACATAAAAGAGCGTTTAAAAACAATAGTCCAGATTCTAATTATGCTACACTTTGTAGAACTTTATATGTGCAATGGAATTTTTCCAGCGTGGTACAAAATTTTCTCTTTTTCTCCAACACCTCTATAATAACTTTATAACGGAAGTATCGTAGAGGTTGCTTGTGATTACTCACAGAACATTTATTATTATTATTATTATTATTATTATTATTATTATTGTTATTACTATTCTAAAACACTTCTTGCGCAAATTGTAAAATCCCTTAATGTTTTTCTCATATTATTTTAAAAGGCTTTAAAGTTATTTTAAAATATTTTTCCCGATCCTATAAAATCGTATCGCTTTTGAAATATTTTATTTATTTATTTTTTATAGTTCAGTTCGAACAATTTCATCGTCCGTCGATCATGTATGTTGAGTAATGTAAAATATTTAAATTTTCGAATAATTCGGATAAATGGATGGAATTACATCGAATAATCTTACACGAGTTCAAACTAAATTCATCCGACATCACAAAAATGTTTTTGCTGCCGCTGTGAAATCAAATTTAATTCGATTTAAATGAAAAATTCTTAAAACTGACAGGGAGCTTTCTTACATTCACATCTGATTTAACTTAATCAACATGATGTATTTACGTACTTACTATTAATATATTGTCGAGAAGATATATGGCGCGGGTACCACCCTGAGGCGAACAATTTACAAAGGCGACTGACTTAAATAACGGATTTTGTTGAGTACCATTTTGGCCACATTGTTCGACCCAGGTAGACCTTTGTCACGTGGTACATTATATCCGACCAATAAAGTTTACCTATGAGTATTAAAATTAAAGTTGATGATCGTTTCAGAAAAACGAAACTCGCTCTACTGCGCTCCGGTCGTGATTAAACTGTTTGAAATAATATTTTTATATTTAATTAATTTATATTTAATGAAATTAAATAAAACTGAAAATGAGATGTAAATGGAAATATCCATAAATTAAATATATTTTAACCATATGTTTTTTTAGACACTCGCTCCGCTGCGGTCCGCTCGTGACTAAATTGTCGAATATAATATTTTTATGTTGAATATAATAATTTGTTTTGGTAAAAGAAAATTAAAATTGAAATAAAAATTTTTTGGTACTAATGTAGTTTTAAATACATATTTTTGAATTTATTATTATTATGTATTATTAATTTATATTTAATTATAATTAAAAAAAAAATAAAATGAAATGTGGCAAAAATTATTTTGTATTAAAAATGTAAGTAAAAAGATTTCCTTATTCGTAAGATGTTTGGTATTTTTATTTTATTTTTATTTTATTGTATTAAAAAAAAAAGATAAATTGATTGTTTATATAAGTCTATAATTTCTTTGTAAAAACAATCTATTTATGAAAGTGTTCTCTCTATGAAGACGGTCCATATACAAAGACGGTCCGTCTGTATACGAAGGCGGTCCGTATACAGAGGCGATCTGTATATGGAGACGGTCTGTATATGGAGGCGGTCTGTATATGGAGGCCGTCTGTATATGGAGGCGGTCTATACGTCTGTACGTTAAAATGAAAATGTATTTCTAGATTTTGTAGAATAACCTCAAAACCGCAAATTTTACTTTTTTCGTTATCTCTTGCCGTTTCCCAGTTGAAACACTGTTTATATGTTAATTTATATTTGTAGTTTGGTGATAAATAGAAAAAAAAAGGGGCTATGTCGGTAAAAATCAAATTTTCTATTTTCCGAAACCAACGAAGAAGAAATTTGAATTCTATTTTTCAATGGAATGAAGAAACTTAAGTTATTTTCAAATTAACTTTGAAGTATGTACCACTTAAATTTGCGAAACTTTTGTATCAAGGCTTTTCTCGTATTTCTCAGAATGTTACATGCAAAATCCGCTCTGATGGGACACTGCGGACGTATGTTGCCTTTCCTTTGTCGATATATGCCTTTAATAAAACAAATTTGCTTATAGTTCGCCTATAACAAACAGAAATTCAAGTCGACTGAAGGATATAGCGACATGAAAGGGCAACTATAATCGGCTTCATGTACCTTATCCAATTAAAACTTGCAATGAGTATTATTTCTTATCCGTAATGGGGGTCAGTCAATGTGAGCAGCGAGATCTCTGGTTTAATCGTTTTTTCGTTTGCCAATTATTATTTATCCAGAGGTGGTTGAATCTTTCGGCATTAAAAAGCTTCATCATAAAAACGTTATACAGGGTAACTTTACATACCCTCTCCAACTCGTTTAAATCACCATTGCTGATAGTCTGTTCGACGTTTGGCAATAATTTGGTCGACATCACCCGGAACTTGTAAGTTTCGGCTCTTCTAGCAGCGAAAGGAATGCCGTATTGACTTTCTATTGGCCTATCCGTCCTTGTAATTCCATCCTGACGAAATCTTGAAATAATTTAATAATTTCAATCGGATTTGGTTGTGATTGAAAGGGTTACCTCTGAATTAATTGAAGTGCCAGTTGCTGACTGCTGATTGTTGGGTTGGCATCCTCTAATTTCCTAATAAATTCTATAAGGATATTGATAGTCGCGGGTGGTCGCCCATTGGCTGTTAGAACCCCAGGTATAGCCGAATCGTTGTAACACGCCATAAGTCCCGGACCGACGTTACTACCTGCATTTTCTTGGCAAAACGCTGACGTCACCCACACCACGAACAAAGCAACGGACCAAGGATACATATCTTCATAAAATCAAACGAGGTTACGAGATTTTTGACACGCCCGCACCGTCTTTTAGTCACCTGTGTATCAAAAATACAACCATTTTTACACAATTAGTCATAGATAAGATTAATGCTATAATATAAACACGATAATAACTGATAATAAGGAACTGATAAAACGTTACACTTTGATGGGGTATAGACATATATTTGTCGAATTTAATCCCAGAAACGATGAACTAAATTACCTGCACAAAATTTCAAAGTTTATTGATGGCGTATTGTAAAGACCACCCTATATCCGGCTTATCTATTTTATCGAATTGAAATTGCCCGATAAGCGTGAGTTTCCAACCATTATGGACATTTTTTTATTGTTGTCTTCGACACATTTTTCAAAAAAAGTTTTCCTGTAGAGTAAATATAATTTCGATTTGCCATCAACAATCAACCATTTTCCTAAATAACCATGACATAAACTCATATCGTAATTAATTTTGAATTCCTGGTACAGGTAATCATGTAACGAAATTAGTCATTATTTTATTCAAAGAATATAATAATCAACGCCGAACAGGAAGTAACATTTTTTAATGATTAATTGAGGCGTATTGTTATTTATGAAAGTATTAAAAGAACCGCATGTAATAGTCAGACAGAGATGATTCGACTAAACAATAAGTTTTGTCTAACGGAAGTATCCCAAATACACCGCCGAAAAACAAATTTGCCTAAAAATATTCAAACATTAGTTATTTTGAGAGACGCTCTTTAACGAGGAGAAAAAGAAGACCAGGAATGTCGTTTTTAATAATAGCATAAGCGACAAAAATAATCTCGTATTAGTTTTGGACAGTGGATTCGTTATTACCAATGATATATAAATAGTAGAAAAGCACGAAAGTATAAATTTTGTTTAATGAAAACGAACGGAAACCACTTTCCCTTAACTTTGTCGACGACCTAATAACCAATTAGGTCCAAAAGTTGATCCAACGTCAATCTTGTTACCGAGATTTCCAAACTGCCAATATTTACAACTAAGTTCGATATAAGTTTCCTTAACTTTATATCCCAATCGACGCTACGTGAGCGCATAACCCATGAAGTTTTATAAGACCACATTTAAAGGACTTAGGGCCTTTATAGAAAATCCTGCAAATTAATTTTTTATCGATAACAATGTTTGAAACAAAACTTTTAAAGCTTGAAAAAGTGTTTTCCGTTAGTTTGGTTAATAATTGTGGTTCACAACACGCTCTTGAAAAGGGGTCCAAAAAAGATATATATTTTTTTACTTCTGAAACACTTTAAGATGCCTAAATAAAATTTATTCCACAATTACCATTGTTTGGGTTATAAAAGTTATTGCTGACAATGTTTCAATATTTTGTACAGGAACGTAGCTTCTTCTGTCTCAAACTTTTATTATGATTTTTGTCAACAGTTGGCCATAACAAAGGCACTCTTCTCTAAAGTCAAAAAAATTACTCGGTTTGGAGTTATTTGGGGTTCAGGAAGCAATACTAAATGAATTAAATTGTTTTGAACAATTTGATTCTTAAAAATATTGTAAATTATATTGAACAAAAATTTCATTAAAACTGGTTGGCAAATAATAAAAAAAAATTTTTTTGGTTGTTTTTTTTTTTTAATTTGCTTATTTTAAGAATTGTATTTCTTCCAGAAATTAGGGAACCTTTATCGAAATTTTATCCAATCTACGTTTATAAAAAAGCTTCTCCCATAGTGCAATGTTTATTATACAGGGTGACAAATCGAGCACTAAGTTTTTTACAAATTTCAACGAAACAACATTGCTACAGCGTATTTATTAAAAATATTCTTTAAAAAGTTGTCATTTTTGATATTTTTTTGACAAATTTTTCTATTTCAGCTTCTTTATTTAAATAAACAGAACATCAACTGATCTAGTTCTATTTCTAACATATATTCTTATCTTAATATACATAATATTTTTGTCAAATTAATTTTTTTTATATACGGGATTTTTTCAAAAATTTTGCCCACTGTTTGGAAGTAAGGGGCAGTTTATTTGGAGCTTTTTCCCGATTCGAAAACATTCTATTTAAAATGTACAATCGATTTGAAAAAATAAAAAAAATCAAAATTTCCACTCATTAGCTGTACTTAATATTTACCCGGGTATAATAAAAAAAAATATTTATTATTATATTAATATTTATTCAATATAGTTGGAACAAAACAAAAATGTTGTTGGGGCAATATTTCTTATATCTTCTTTTGAAACTACACAAAATGTAGAATAAAATAGTGCTTAAATACTGCTTTAATGCACATTAATCAACGATACTGGTCTTACTTCACTTTTCAAATGCGATTGTGTGGATCATTAGTTATGTGCTACAACTAAAGCATTTTGGTTCCAGCGATCGATCTGTATCTCTTTTCCACTTGTATTTAAATAATAGGCAGCAGTTCGTTAGATTTGGGTAACTTTACTTCGCGAGGGCCACAGGGTTCAATTCATGGGCATTTGATGTATTTCTTGTACACATTCTGATGTTGATGACACCTGCTGTTACAGCACAAATTTACTTCAATTACTTGATGATAAAGTCGAAGCTAATCTTAGTTTGGATCTTAAAAGAACTTAAGCTAAATTCTAAAAAAACGTACAAGATGTGCTATTTTCTCCTGCTGGAAACTATAATTTTTTGCGTGATCATAACAAAATTCAATTGGAAAATGAAGACTTCGCCCTTTGAGATGTGTAACCATATTAGTTTGTATTGGTATTATTATTATAGGCTTGTAAGGATTTACCGAAATCGTGTTCCATGAATATATATTATAAGTTATGAAAAAGTAAAAGACTAGATATTATCAACTGTCTATAAGCTCATCCAAAAGTTATTTATTGTAAGGTAACATTTAATGTATAATCTAAACATTGATTAGACAACAATTCTATTATAAAACGCAGCAAAAACATTAACTCAAAATAACTCTTACCTAATTAAATAATCTAATTAATAATTAATGTAAACTTTCTAAAAGCTGTTATAGCAGTATCACTTTTTGAAATTACTATAGAACTGTCATAGGCAACACATTCATAAATCACTCAAAAGCCCTATAGAAATAGCGTGCATTATATATAGTTTAAAATTTGTTTTTTCCATAAAACATAAAAGTGGGCCAACATTTATAAATAGATGTGTAATAATAATACAAATAAAAGTTCATTATATGCCACTTTATTTATACCACGAATTAGATTAAAAACTCAAAGTTTATTAATATTCTTAACATGATTTTATCGAAATACATTTTTAAAATTACTTTTGAAGAGTTTTTGAAACAATAATATTCACTTCTTCATTTTTGCAAAAAAATATTTAGCCCTATGTAGATTGTTCGATGGTTTGGAGACATATTATGTTAATAATTTCATATTTCGAAAAATTAAAGTAAAATTTTTTCATGTATTAGTATTCTGCAATAACAATATTGGACCTAATATAACTTTCAAAGGTTTTCTAGCACAATGATAATCACGTGACCGATGTAGGGGTGTTGACAGTTTGAAGCCATTCGTCCCGGCTTAAGCAGATACGTTTTAAAAATGAAGAGCGCATGTTAAACGAAAATATGCCAAGCAAATATTATAGAACGGACCCTGCTGCAGGCGCATTTGCATATACCGCGTTGTAACTCGACTACATTAAATAATGTATCTATTAGTCTACCGTGGGGATCTGCGTTTATGATTAGGCCTTTGCGGCATTGAACTCGATTGAAAACCTTAAAAAATATCAAACGGGAAAAAAGAAATCTATGATACATACCTCGGTAAATTCACCACTGTCACTTGCCCTACATTCATTACACATTTGGCTCAAAGATAAGATAAGCGTTCTATCTAGTTCATATTTAAACAAAGGTGTCGGTTTTAGTATCCCGCGTAAAATTAAAAAGCTCAAAATTCGTCATAATAAGACGTTGTGCGGAACTACGAAATTTTATTTACAACAAATAAATACAAAAACAAAATTACAGCCATTAGTGTTTAGGTATTTTCTGTATATGATGGTAATCCGGTTCGATATCGTTTTCGCTCTGATTTTTTTCGAAAAACTCGTCGTCTTCGTCGACTTTTGAAAGTTCGTCTTCGTCATTTTTAGATTTCGTACTTAGTATTTCGTTTATTTGCCTTCCGAACGCTAGTCTGCCGTGTTTTTGTACGTTGAAAGCGAACGCCTTCGCTAAATCTAAATTAATATCCTGCAAGGGTGTATCGCCCGGCCTGATATAAACTGGCACTAATCCGGGCAAAGGGGGGATATACTGACGCGCTTTGGCACTGGACGCTGGTTTTCCATCTGCAAAATAATGGAAAACTCTTTCACCAGAAGTCCCTTGCAAATCGAACGAATTCACGTAGAAAACAAAAAAAAAATATTTACGCAAATTTACGCACCGGTTTGATACACGAGAAGAGGTAATATGAAGAGGGTTGAAATCCGGAAAACCAGCATGCCGACCCGATGCGATGGATGTGAAACAACGATACACAGAAAGAGAGAGGCGCGGTGTGACTGGCCATTGACTCGCAGATTACCTTTTATAAGCCCAGAGTGGTCGTCCGTTCGTTTTAATGCGAAACGAACATATTTCTTCCCCGGGTCCCGCTGATGGACCAGATTTTCAAGATCCGATCGGCCGCACACTGGTCAAAATTCAAAAAAGCCGACTATAATAATAATAATAATTATTTTCCCTCAGACAACTACAAAATGGTATATGAATCGTCAAAATACATAATAAGTACTATATATACGGACATATAAAAAAACATTTACTCAAAAAAATTCTTCCGAACTATAAAATGTTTTGGATAACAAAATATTTTTATTTGTTGGTTAAATAGACACTTTTGCCTCTTAACTCCAATGGCAGATTGTTAAAAATACGAACACCTAAATAATCAGGTAACCTCGAGGTCGTCTACAGCCTACAGTAGGGAACCAGCAGCTTACCGCTCTGTCTTGTATGCTTAGAATGTACGTCAAAAACTAACGTAACATTCGATAAATAGTTAAAAACGTACAATGACATTTCAAAAATTAATAGACTCGCCAGAGTGAGAGTTTTGTACTGGACAAATAAGCCCCTAGAAGATGTAAACTTGGAAATATGCGTAATACTTCTTAAAATACGATTTTGAGTCAAAAATACTTTATCGGCATCTATAGGCGCACCCACAAATGGATCCCATAATGTAACCGGGACTACACTTTTTCATAGTATAAATTAAGCAACTGTTGCCTAGTTAAAATCTCAACAAGATTTATAAGATTATTTACAGTATTTAGAGTTGAAATAAGAGTATCACAATGAGACATCCACTTTAAACATTCATCCAAAGTCAATGCTAGAAACCTCACAGTATTCCTACTTGCGATAGTGTTATCGCCTAAACAGATATTAAATTTATCACATTGTTTCTGGTAATTATGAAACCTCATAGTTTGGGTTTTGCTTGCGTTGATATTCATCAATCTATCGAGCACCCCACGTCCATGTTGGTTATCTGTAACACTATGATATTTAAACACTTTAGAAACACTGTTTGAAGTTATTACTGGACGACAGTTCTCCGGTAACTGACGACTATTTCTTTTTAGACAAGATGGCAATGTGCCATTTAGAAAAGACAGATTGACCAAGAATATTAGGGAACCTATTATCAAACCTAATACTCTTTTTAATAAAAATGTTGGTACGCCATCGGATCCAAAAGACTTTTTGTTTTTCAATTTATTTTTTAAAATATGCAAGAGCTCATCCTCCATAAAAGGTAATATATAAAAACTCTGGTCATTAACGTCCCTAATAAAACTCAGACCAATACGTTTGTTATCCAACTGAATGGAACTAACAATATTTTTGGAAATGCGATTTTTGGAATATAACATTGTTGTCTGTGTTTTCTATAAATATACTCGTATGTTTGAAATAGCTTAACTACATTTATAAATGCAAAAATGTTAAAATAAAACAAAGATAAAAAACTCCAAAAATTGAGTAAAAAATGTATATTTTAAGGACGTTTTAAAATTTTGGATATTTAAAAGGCTTATTATTATTATAAAACAGGATCAATTTTGGAAACCAATCTGGAAATTTAAAAACTTTTATACTAAAATTGACATTTTCACTTCGAAACTTCTTTAGTTAGTATAATTGGTGTTTTATTTCACCTATTTGTATATGATAATTGTTAGGATTTAGTTTGAAAACCCTTCATTATAACGATCTAATTAATTTAGTTATATTATAATAGAATAAAAAATATAACGCTTTTAACAATAAATATTATAAAAAGAAGAAACAAAGACAAGAATGAAAAAGTCTAAAATATATGTTATTTTAGAATCTACCAGAGGCAAAGAAATATATTGAGAATTTGGGTTAAATATCACAAAAACGACGTACAAGTAGAAATTAAAGAATAAAATCGAACTGCGACTCAGTGATGTTTATGAACATCCTACGGAAACCATACTCAATACCTTATTACTTACACATCCAAGGTATTAATGATTTATTAGCTTTTCAAATCTGGAAATTAAATTACGAAATGGATTACACCCCATCAACGGGAGTTGAGTCGAATATGAATGAAATGAGAATCGCTAATTAGAAATCCAATAGAAGCCGGGGCACACCAGTTTCAGAACTTCGAGCGCTTCTGACAAAATTTATTGAAGATAAAACTAGACCTTGCAAGAACATTTTTACATTTGTACAGATTTTTTTCAACACTCCCAACTAGAATCGGAACATATAATTGGTGCAAAGTAGACCAGCGTTTAAGAAAGAAAAATTGGGTCCAAATCCTTAAAAATTGTCAAAAACAAAATATTTTAAAAATCACTTTTTTTTTCAAAAATCAATTTGAATTTTTTCCAGATTTTTAGCATTGCAGATATTATCTACTAATTGAAAGTCACAAAATAACATTTCCGAAAGATATGCGTCCTGCGTTATTTTTCACGAGGGATTAAATTTCCCCTATAGCGTCAACACAAAGTGTCGTATGATTAGGGTAACGGCTTCCCAATTTTTCGCATCGTTAGCCCTTTTAAAAAGACGAGATGGATAGAAAATAATATGACGTTTTTGTTAAGTCTCATTCTCAAAAATTTACACTTTCCCATTACATATTCATGGAGAGTTTATGAATTATGGTCCATTTTCTCAGTCGAATAGAAATAATAGTCCGACAAATGTGCTTTTAGTTTTGTTTTGAATTGCCTAAATGGCAAATTTGTGATAAAATTTCGCAAAGCAGGTACCATATTTGCATAAAACATATTATATATTGTTGAATTTTCGTTTTATTGGTCTATCTAGACATAGTATAACACATGGGGGTTTCAGAAAACTGATGATACACGAAGTACGGGAAAAACTATAAGATTTTTATCATATAAAAATGAAAGTTTCGCAAAATAAATGAATGCCAAGATTAGATAACTCAGTTTAAATATCGGGCCAATAATAAAAATTGACGTCAATAACTCCGAAACGTTCCGTTTAAACCCCATACATCGTTGAACTCCTTTTTCGAAGGGTCTAAATCAGTATAAACATGCAGGATGTTCCATTTGAAATAAAAAAGTTGGTAGTGGCCACGGCGAAACGTGTCACCCTCTATTCATGAAAACATAGTAAATGGAAAGTCTAAATTAGCACAAGCAACTTTCGTATTTAACTTAAATTACACTTTGTAGTTTTGTGTCATAGAATCATAGATAGATCATAGAATGTTCTATAGCCCATAACCGATACGACCAAAAATATAATGCATTTATTGCTTTGACGTTTTAAGTATTTTACAGCAGACCTTCTTAATGTTCTTAAAAGTTTAACTTAAATTGCAATATGTTCGTATATATTACAGAGGTATTTGACTGTGATCTTTCCAGTAAGTACGTAAGGGTAAGTAACTGGACTCTGTTTATCTTCAGGTAAGTTTGAAAATAATCATTTTCGTTTTGTGCGCCAGTCGATTAACACAAAATGAATGGTTTTTTAACCCTAGAAGAACTGCATAAAAAAGTACTGACAGACTTAAATTTAGTTGTGCCAAAGAAGAAAGTGGATTTTCAGTTCCAAACAATTAATAAACGCAATGGAGGGTGGATTATTTAAATGAAATGAAAATAGACCAATAGTGTATTTAGACGAAACCTGGTTCGACACTCACGACACATGGAAAACGCATAGTAAAAATGGTTGGTTTGAAAATAAACTGTTGCCAAAACTATTGCCAAGTACTGTTATTGTGTTGGATAATGTCTTATCATTCAGCAAAAATTAGAAAAATTCCAAATGCGTTTTCAAATAAAGAAGAAATAAAAGAATTACTGTACAAAAATGATTTATATTTTGAAGAAAGCTACACGAAAAAACTTTTGGAATTATTATAAATAAATTTTTTTAATAAAGACTACAAGATCGATTCGACAGCGTTAGTTTGGTTTGGCACAGTATTGTACAAATTCAGGTGGTGCAAGTTTTTCATACTTTTAATGCATTTATTTACATTGTTTCCATTGTAAATTTAACCCAATTGAAATGATTAAATGAACGAATGAAATAACACCGCACCAAAATTTAGTGATAGTACCATAACCGTAATTCGACAAGAGGTGGAATAAATATCAGTTCAAAGTTCAAAAGTAAGTGACTGAATCTTTATTATTATTATATCTAATATTATGTATATTAATAATGATACTATGTAGAAATGTAATGAAATTGTTACTTTGTACAAATTTTTTTATGTACATGTTTCAAGAATTTCTCTGAAAAAGATTGAAACCATACTTGTTAGTGCAGGTAAATAAATTCCTAGGACGGTCCTGGAATGGTTACGGAGACGGGTCTGTTCTTCAGGGTGTTCTATAAGGAGATGCGGTTTTGGAGTAATAAACTTTAAGCAAAGTTAATCACGGAGTCGGTTGTACATGCACTATATTTCCGGTCCAAGTATACAATAACGTTCCTCACAATCTTAACATTTAAAAAATATTTATATACGACACCTTATTGGTGCTGGGTGATACATTATATCTGATTCAGTTTCATATTTAATTTGAATCCAATATCATTTAACGAATATGATTTGAATTAGTGTAACTGATAAAATGATATGGTGCTTTTCCAAGCAATGAAGTACCTCCAAGTTAGCATATTACTTATCAGGATAACACCTAGGGACTTGGCCCATGTACCTTCAGTGATCAAAAAGCATGCTAATTTGCTAACACCCTTTTACGTTTGAAGGCTGCAAGATCGTCCCTGGACGTATGGAAAATTTGCACTCATATTAAATCAATTATAAACAATAATGGGAACATAATAGATCGTGATTTACTATTCCTAAGTCTGAGATTTTATTATTAGAAAAAATGCAAGATCTCTACTTGAAAAATATGCTATTAAACTTAGTATCACTAGTTCTGACTTACTTAAAGACACTGGACAGATTGCAAAGCGTTAGAATATTATACTCGCACTCCTCTATGCGAAGTTAACCAGAATTAGTATTATTAAGAAAAAGGGAACTTCTTTTTCTTTATTAATTATTTCGGCGTAATTCTAAATACACGACTTATATCGTATTGTTTCAAAATTTTCGAAATTTCCTTAAATTTATTTAAAAAAGACTTCCAGAGGCTAGAGTAACCTGTGGAAGTATATTTGAAAAACATTTAAGGAAATTTCCAAAATTTTAAAACAAGCATTTACATGCATAACTTAATTATCAGCAGTGGACTAACAAATATTTTTTTATAATTCAGGTTCTTTTATTATAGCATTTCCTTCCTATGTGAATATGCTCATTTCCTGTTTTATTTAAAAAATTATTAATTTTATTCTTCAAAAATCAGTCTGGTTCTTAAAGTGACATTTTTTTAATGAATGGCGAAATATACGTACGATTTTTTTTGCAAAACCTCAACCATATGCATTATGCATTTTAATAGAACGTAAAGAGTCAAGAAAGGAAAGTGCAAACCATCTTTCTCTAATTGCAAACCATTTCGGAAGATTTTAACTCAAAATTGATAAATGAGAAGTACTAATTGCACAGTTCACCGTGTTGTATTCAAAATTTCAATTCTGATTAATAATTTTTGTACATATATGAATGTGGTTGTTCTAACACATTTCTTAGTCCACCTCGGATAATTTAATTTAAATTAACCATTACTCAAATACTTCATGTCTTAGACCTCCTATTGGAAAAGTGGTCACTCTGTATAACAATATCTAACGCAATTGCCGCATTTATCTCTGTGGACTCTACTAGGTAAAGCCTGTTCATAGATATAAGTGACTAACTGATACGAATTAAAGCAAGACCCGGGCAAGCTGTAAGAATGAAATATGGCCGAACAGAACAGAATTTGCCCAACGTTGTGGAGGGATGTTAAAAACATTGTTACGACGAATGGCAGATTGGTCCAGACATGTTCAATGTACAGTGGTAAGGTGGAAGCCTTAAAACTGTATGCCCTAGATTTTTTCCATAATTATCACAGTCGTTTTCCATTTGTAGGTTCAAGCTTTGTAGAACCTCAATTAATTGCTTTTTGGTATAATCTTCGTGAAAATAAATGTCGTTATTATACATGTAGTTTTGGATTGTTTCTTTTGTGTCCCATGAGGAAAGGGTTTTAGTCAACTGTCTACTGTGAAAAGGGTTGGTCAACCAACTCTTTTCCGGGGTAACATAAGTGTCGAACCAGGTTTCATCCAAGCAAATAATTGGCCTTTGTTGTTCTCTGTAAATCCTAATTTTTTCTAGATATTCTAGTCGCCACTTCCGAATTCCAGAAGATTCCATTAAAACTTGCCCTTTGTCAATTTTCTACGACTAATACGAGTTGAATACACTTCCATAAGGCAGTTCAGCCACATTTAACACCGGTTTCATGTTTTTCAAGCCTCCTAATTAAGATATCTACTGTAGGCACGCTTTCGTATAGCTGGTAAATATTACGCCGTATTATATCTTCATCACTTTCATCTACACTCGAGGAAATGTCAGCATCGCTTCTTTTTTCCATACAGTTGATGTTGGAATTTTCGTCAATGTGGCCGTTTCTTCTAAAGATCTTTGCTTGCTGGCATCACGTTCAATGAGAGTCAAATAAACATTGTTTATAACTTCCTTAGTCTCAATAGTATAGTGTTTTCTACATTTGGCCGGGAGCATCTCCTGAGATACACCAGACTCGCACATATTTTGCATAATTCGCACACGATTCAACACACGCTGTATTACACACGAAATAAGAATGATTACTAATAAACTTAAACTAAGTAGTATACCAAACCAAAGAATATTAAACACAGGTAGGTATAAAATTATTTTCTATTAGGGACCACAATTTTACCTGAATTTAAATTCCGAAACTTTCGGTAATAATCTTGTTGCATTGTATGTTAATGACCACCCTTCGATAATGCAATTCAAAAGTATTTGGTCACTTTCTTATATCTATGAACAGACCATACAAACTAACCAAACAACTTTGGGCTAGAGAAAAACTAATTAATTTGTGGAGGTCAACGGAAAATAAACAAATTTCCATTAAAACTTGCTAATGTGTTCTCTGTATATAAACGGCTATTAAAAAAAAGTTCTTTAGAAAGCAATTAAAACTTGAAGTCATGGCGGGCACAACTCTGCCCCGCGCTTTAGTAATTCCATTTGCCCTTAGTTTTTGGTTAGGCTTAAAATTACCGTCAAAATCGCCGAGCGCAAAGACTTTCTTCTCGTTCTATCTTTATTATGGGATAGTGTTTGGGTGTATGATATATTTTTGCTACAACATCGTGCTACTGACAGTCGACCCCAAATCTAATTTGATGATGCAGCTTTCCGACATTTTGGTTTCTCTAACTGGTATTATCGGTATGTTGGGATCGGTGTTATTGGGACTGCTTCTTAGGCATCAATTGGCTACTTTGATAACAGATTTGGTGCAACTCGATCGAGCCTTAGCCGGTTTACCCAAAAACCAGGAAACTAATAGAAGTCTCAAACACTTTGCTGCCGCTTACTTTACCTTCACTATAACAATGTATACAGTTTTTCTACTTTGCTACACCGTATTCTATTGTGAAAATACATTCCAAAACTGCTTTCAAAATTGGTTCGTCAAATACACGCCCAGGAAAATCTCTGAAGTCCACGTTTTTCAATACACCACGTTCGTTTATATTATCAAAAACAAGGTAATTGTGATCAACGAGTACATCAAATCCTACTACACCGTCGATCCGGAAAGGGCTCGAAAATCACTCAAAGACACCTACGAACATTTCTCGCAAACCTTCCAAATATTCGAAAAATTCAACGCTATTTACTACATCTCCATTATGCTTGATATCGGTAGCCATTTTGTTTTGATATTTTGTACTATGTTTTACTGTTTTTTCGGCTACACTCTGAACGGAAGTGTTGTAATTCCGTCAAGTTTCATTGAGTATGCCATTCCTATAGCTGCGTCGATATACTCGTCCTGCCAGATAACCATTTTGGCAATGGTATGCGAGTATGCTAGAACTACAGCAAAAACCACTGCTGTATTATTGCATGGTTTACCGGCGAATGACTCTCTTATTGGGAAGGTACGTAAAATATCGCAATACAATTTAATTAACTACTAAAATTTTGTTAAAAATCAAACCAACAAAAGAAATATCAGACATTTTATTGGATTACTACTTAATGATGCCTTAATGATGCTTAAAAGTACAGCTACCATATTATTATTATTATTCTCTGTCCCATGACATGAGGGGTGTAACAAACAGGAAAGTCAGAGCTGTTTCGTTTTTTTTTTTTGAAAATGTATTTTTACTTGTATTTATTTAAAATAATTTTATTACGCATTTGGATAGCTTTTCAAAAATGTGTCATACAAGAGATATTCCAAATTCACAGCATTAATTTTAATTTATGAATTTGTAGGACATAGAAAACACAGATTTTTTTTGTTCATAAATGAGATAATTTCTTGCAAGAAGTTAGTTGTCAAAATAAACTTATATGTGTGTGTGTTTCATAGTAAATGCAAATTGATAATTGTCATAAAGGAAGAAGTAAAAATTAAAATAATAATTATGAAATTACGTAACAACTAAATTATACTAGCAAAAAAAACGCATTTTGTATAGATAAATTTATAAAAAAAATAAACTTAATAATAATGATAATAACAATAATTCAGACAAAAAATACAATACGTTAGACCACATAAATGTAGCAATTTCTGAAATCACTGAATGAAATATTATTGTACTATAACTAAAGTTGGTCTTCCACTTAACTAGGTAAATAGCAACAAAAACCACCAAACAATATATATATATATATATATATATATATATATATATATATATATATATATATATATATATATATATATATATATATATATATATATATATATATATATATATATATATAACATAAAGTGCAATCTAGAGAAAAAAAAAGATCTACCGAAAAAATATTGTAAAACTCAGGCAGCTCTTTAAGAAATGTTAATCTTATTATGTGAAGCGCTCCATTCTCAACAAGGACAGCTACTGCCATTTTAAACTTGCTATGGAAGATTTTTTAAGCTCGTTTGGGATACAATAATACAAGGTAGAGACATTATACGAGAAGCTTGTTTCAAAAATGGTGTTCTGTGTAATGGAAATGTTATAACTCCTTTATAACTTATGGTGGAAACATTAATGCACAGTACAGTTTGCGTCTGCACTTTAAATTAAGTCATTTTTCGCTAAATGGTAGACATTATCTAATGCCACCATACATCATATCACAGATATTAAAATTGGAGAGAATAAACCAATCACACAGACATAACGGGGATGATGAAAATTGCTGGCAAATAGAGAATTATAAACTTCAAAAATAGCGTTTAGATCTTTATTCATAAGATGGTAGTTTTCCTATCAACTAATTGACTCTAAATGCCGAAAACAACTGAGTGTTATTTGCATACATTGGCATCAAGAAATAACCCAAATACCAGGATAGGAAATTCATTGTCTACAATATGGTTCCCAATATGAATATATGCTTTGAATTTGAGATACCTCTTATGTGTTATATATTTCAGAAGAAAACTGACTATGTCCCTGGATGTTGCGTAAAAAAACCTACTGAAGCCAGTTTTCGACAATTAAAGCATAGCTATTACATTTCTGTTTGTGGCACCTGTTCACACTATAGAATATATACTAATTGTCACAAAAATGAACAAAAACTATAAATGGCAGTTATGCCCTTGTTAAAATTTTAAGTTGAAATATATTGTCATATTCTATCCATTATATCAGCATCATCGGTATATTATGCAAACTTTTTGCTTTGTGTCTTTGAAACTTTAAAGAAACCAAGAAAAAGCGAGTTCTCCCAGTAACACAGTTTAGTCTACGATGTCTAATTCTTTATTTTAGCGATGTAACTGAAGCGTTGGACGGCGTGTGATATTCAGGTTATTTCATTTTTTACAAAGTTCAATACAATGTAAATCCAATTAGCGTTGGAGACCGTCATTTTCTCTCTCTTATTTTCTCTGTATTTTCTTCAGGTTATTAAAAACGTACGAAATGTCGTTCGTTAAATTATAATAAAATATGCATAGAGTATATTACCTAAATCTTACATACTGAATAACTCACCTTGCCTACTCGCACTAGATCATTAAACGTCGTGTTTTAGCTACGATAAGATGTACGAAAATATCGAAAACATTTTAAAGCCGTGTACGATACTATCAACCGTATTTTGTCTGCCACAAAATATATCCAGAAATAAATTTAACGGTATTGTCGGTATAGTCTTAATTGCTAGTTACATGTTACTAATATTTGCCACCGCAATTGCCTTTGTGACAATCAATTTCCAAGATACTTCCTTCGAAAGCGACACTTTGGTGGGTTTGGCCCAATTTTTAGACGCTTTTATGATTCAACTGGCAATGATAACGGCGTTAAGTTTTACCATATTCCATCAACGAGAATTAGTGAACGTAAGAAAGGAATTTAGAACAATTGAAAACGATTTATTAAACATGCCGAAGCACGAGTCTTATAGGCCGGTGAAATTTTATTTCTACACGTGCCTGTGTATTATTTTAACCGGCTGGTTTGTATTTCTGGCATACAACATAGTCGTATGCAAAGACGACACGCTTTCTTGTATTTGGACCTGGATTATATTATACTTTCCCACCAAAATCAATGATATACATTTACTAATGTTTTGCACCTACATGTACGGGATAAAGCACACTTTTTCGCAAATTTCTGATAACTTGGTTTATCTCCATAAACGAATTCGAAGAAAATTCTCCGTGCATTTGGAGGAAGTATTACTTTTGAACATCCAATCCACGTTTCATAAGGTTCAAATCGTGTTCCAATCGCTGGGGACGGTCTATGGATTCCCATTGTTCATTAAAATAGTGAACCAACACGTCGACTTGTTTACGAATTTGTATCTCATGTGTCGCGGCAAAACTTCCAACGACAAATTCGTCACCCTTCTATCGGGAATGGAGTACGTTATATCCGTAATATTTTGTCTCGAGTCAAGCCTGCAAGTCGTTTTGCTGTGCATTATTTGCCAACTTGTCGCAAACGAATATCAAAAAATGAAACACTTGTTACATAAATTACCCATTGAACCGCTCTCCTTCTCAATTAGGGTGAGTGAATTTAAAACCGTGCTGACTATTTAAATCCCATTCGTTTTTTTATTTCTATTTTTCAGGTACACTCGTTTTCTAGACATTTACTTCACGAGAACTTCAATTTTTCGGCTTCTGGATTCTTCCTAATTAAATCGTCCATGTTGCAAACGGTATGAAATGGTGTAATTTGTTTTTAATTTTTTAGTAGTGTACATTGGGCTATATTTCAAGTAATAATTCTAATGGCGTATTAAAATTTTTAATACGTGCTGCCAACATTAATTTTAATACATTTTAGTTTAAGAGCTAAATTGAAAATATTGCATTTTCTTATATTCCTCCTTGGGAATTAGTATACAGGCAAATCAAAAAATTATCCCACCCTACTTGATTTTTTTAAATGGAATCCTCTGTATATCTATATACAATTTGTAATAGTATGCACTTTTTCTTAGAAACAAGCACGTAAATGACAATTTTCAAAAATTAAATGCATAATTTAATCTGATATTTCCAAAGATGAGTAAGCTGGTATGGCTATGAAAATCTGTATTATCATTAGAATTTTGCGAAATCAAATTTATTTATGCACGGATCATTTTTTAACTCGTGTCCTAAAACATACATCAATGAAAACAGGGAAATAAAGTTTAAGGATATATACAAGCAACACCTTCGTCTTAATATAGAAAAAATCATTAGGAAATTGTTATACCGAAAACTAAAGATATTAATAATAATAACGACCCTTTATTCAGACAGAGTTGGGGTGTCATGTTTTATTTTGTTTACCGAATTTTTGAAGTTTTGACAGTACGTAGATTCCAGGACTGCTGGATAATATTCTACTGCCTCAATATAATGCTGTTTACCTACAGCAAGATGGTACCCGAAGTCATCACTGTACGATCTTTAGCGAATTGAAATATATTTGTCTATAAAAATAATTAAGATACCCTCAAAAGTACAAGTACAAAATATAATCCTGTTTACCTACAAAAAAATGGCCATCCCTCTAGGTTTTTAAAGGAATGTCTTAATAATAATTTTCCTCAAAGATGGATAGGTACCAAATGAAATATATCTACCTATAAAAATAATTGATTTATTCCAACAAAGAGAAGCTGTAATAATTCTCTCTTACGTCTCAAAAAGCATTATTTTAAAAGTATCTGACTGCCCTAGAAATGATAATCTTAGTTTTACGGCACAAGAAAAGGTTGACAAATATCGCGGAAAGACCACTGTGCTAAATTATTGCAGGAAAAAAAGATAGCAGAAGTGAACCTCGCAAGCTTGATTATAACGACAGCGTTTCCTTAATAACTTGAAAACTAATATGGAAAGGTTTACTTGGGAAAAGCATAGTCGCATAGTCTTTAAAGCAGAAGTGATGACCATTACAAACAGTAAAACCCCTATAGCGAACTGAGACAAAACTCACAGCCTTAATAAGTTATTTGACATTTCCATATTCCATAAGCAACAAGATTTTAATTATAAAACACCAAATCAAAATTTCTTATTGAAACACACACCTATTTCATCTACAATCCAAACAAAAAATAATACAAGGAGAGTGGAATTTTTTTCCATTCGAAGTATATAATTTTTAACAGTTTTTGGAGAGGGTGTGGTATAAAAGCCATTTTAAAAACTAACCATAATATAACTAGACAGATCCCAAAATTAAAACGTTACGAACACCTTTTAGTTTGGTAACAATATTCGTAATTAAACAGTTTGATTTACTTGAAAAACAGACAGTATCTATTTGCAAACCAAAAATACACTTAATAAATTTGAATTTATTTTTGATAACTGAAACCCCCAAAAACTACTACGCCACTGAACTAAAATAATAGTAAAACGCTCTTATATACACAATACCCAGAAGCGAATTTCAAATTATAGTAGATGTTATTGTGACAGATTAATTTGTTTTTCCTAACTAAGATGTCCTTTTATGGAACTTGTTTCAGATTGTGGGGTCGGTGGCAGTTTATTTAGTCATGTTTATCCAGTTCAATCTAGCAACTACAAGCGTTTATCGGGGAAATACCACATCGCTACGATAATATACGCCATTGAATCTATCCTCGGAGGGTAGTTTACAGGGCATCTACGCTAATCTGCTTACAAATGTTATTTTTGAGTAATCGATTGTATTTTTTCTGTGTTAAAGCATAAAGGAAATTGCTTTATATCACCCCTTACATTAAAATTCATAACTTGTTTTTTATATCCCTGAATTTTAACATAAATAATAATGAATATAATAATAACGAAACTATTCAGAACCCCTTAAGTCACAACAGAGGGCTTTTCAACCCATCTCAAAAGTGGTCAATTTGAAAATTTCGACAAATGGAAAGTCATCTAACATATAATATTACTTATTATTTATTTATAACTTTGCATATGGATGCTGTCAATAATAGAATTCAGGGATAACTGTTCTGTAAATTGTAATACCAAGCATTGATATATAATAAATGAAGTATATAATGAATTTTTCGAGTAGAATCACAAACGTAGTCCTATAGTATATGTGTGTGTAGTATAACTATATTATAATATATATATATATATATATATATATATATATATATATATATATATATATATATATATATATATATATATATATATATATATATATATATATATATATATATATATATATATAACGCCGGCACACAGAATTCTCAGTGGTTAAATCTGTCTGAAAGGTATTTTGTGCATGTCTCTACGTTAGTGTATAAAATTACTAGGTACGAAAAGCCCCAGTATCTCTATGGTCAGGGATAGTGAAATACATAACAGGGCGACTCATCACCGTAACCTGTTCAATGTTCCCAAGCATAGTACGGCTGCGTTTCAGAGCTCTTTCACATATAACGCTATTAAAACTTACTTCACTCACTTCCATTGGATGTTGTTACTTGTTCATCCACTTCTACATTTAGAAAGAAATTAAAAGAGCTGGTGAGATTAGAGAGAGGTTGAACCACTAAATTGTTTTTTTTATTTGTTTTTTTTTGTTTATTTTTTTTCTTATAGTCGTTTTTGAATATTGTGCTTGCTTTTTTCCAGTGTCTATTTTTTTTTCTTTCTTTTTTTATCCCCCTTTGATTTGTTTAAAATTGTTAGATTGTGAATCTTGGGTGGACTTAAGGAACTTATTTATATTTGTTAGGTTTTTTTCCTAATTAATTAATTCTCAATATATTACTACATTGTATCGGTGGTTAGGTGGTTAGGTACGTTCGTACTAATATTGCTTGTTTTACTTTTTACATTTTTCTTCCAACATTCCTTATTTTTGTGATTCACTCCTTATTTATGCATTGACTTCAATAAGAAAAACAAAAGCATTATTGTTATATGAGGTGTGTCGAATGCGGTTCAATCTAGGCGATACCTGCCGATGATAATTGAGAACAAAAGAGTTTATAATTAGGCGGAGGCGCAGGAATACGTGTTAATAAGCTATTTCATAAACAAATAGAAAAACAACTCCACCACGTTAATTGCCGCCAAAAAAACCAGAACGTATCCAAAATTACAATTGGTAAAATTCATATAAACTAATTTTAAATGCGGTTTTAGTGTTTAACAAGACGGATTTGGGAATTTCCATAGCAAAAAGCAAGATAAAAGACGTTAGAGCATACAACGGAATACCGTTATTCAACCACGTACACGCTGATCACGATTTTAAACAAATCGTTTTGATGGATTATCTTCGACGCTTAATTAAACTTATTGTTTTCCGACACGAGCCGCTTGGTAAAGTTTCAAGGTAGCAACAATAAAATCCCATTAGGATTCGATCAGATTCTCCACTACTATGTTCCAAAGACGTCACATTATACAAACCCTTTACATTTCGGTGTGCACCGTCCATATACGATAAACGTCGTGATTGGAAACGTCTACATTTATTTACATAAAAATTCATTCCTTTGGCGTCTGTTTTCTCTAACACGCTCGATCATATCGAAAAATATTTCGATAAATATTTAAATAACTTCTACTTTGAAGATTTGCGTATTTCCTCGAAAACTTAGAAACGGAACGAGTTTAACAGTTTATTTTTCGAACGAACGCGACAATTTATTTTGTCTGGGTTTTAACATGATGGAAAACAATTTGAAAAGTTCTCTAAGTCGCGAAGAAAATTTCTTTATACTAGCAAACTAAAGCTGTGCTTGTTTGAGTAACAAAAACATTCGCAAATTCTAGGATAGGAAATTTTGTCCAACATAATATTTGTCTTTACTTTATTATGTTGTAAACTACTCTAACATTTTCGATAAAATAATAGCCAACTTTTAATGGAACACAGGGCAAGAAAACGTTTACACCTTTTTGAGGAATCAAAACATCTGTCCTCTCTTGTCCCCTGACATTATAACACTCGATTTATTTTTGGTGAGTGATAAATTTTTTTTATAAAACTTAGCATTCCAAACGAATAACGAAATTTTCAAATAACGAATAACCCCACTAACACTTTAGTGATATTTACTCTTGTTCGAAAAAATGCGATTTTTTGTAGTCATTTAATCCTCGTTTGATCATTTTTAGACTTCATAAGTAAGAAGAAGTAATTTAAAGACACTAGTTTTTAATTTAGAAATCTAATCTCCTGCAACTCCTGCAACTTTTTCAAATAACTTTTCTGATATCTTTAAAGCGAAGCAAAATATCGAAAATTCTTTGGGGATGCGTTTAAAATTTTAATTTCAGTTGAAAATATTAAAAAATGTGCACCATCAACCTGTGCAACTGTGCAAAACTTCAAATAGCCAGAATATAGATAGAGGTGTCTTCATTTTAAACGCGACACACTGTACAAGCTGGGTGCAGGAGATTGTTATTTAAACGTGGCCTATATATTTCAACTTTCAGAATACACAGCAAGAGAAAATTGACTTCACAACTAATCTTACCCTCTTTATTATTATATTATGAGGCCGATTAAATTAAAGTAGGATTCAGTTTTTAATAATTTTAAGTTAACCGATATCGTAGCTTATAAAGAATTTATTAATGAATTATTATGAATTTATTTAAGCTGTACACGAAAACCCTAAAATAGCTAACATATTTCAGAAACGAAACATAGATAATTAGATATTTTTCAAGTTTAAAGCAAGGTGAAATAGGCAGTAAAATGTTAAACACATTACTAAATTCTGCGTATAATCTTCATAGCAGTCGTTATATACATTTCCGACACAATAAAAAGCTACACAAAAAAAAGCTACATTTTTCGAAAAGTCCCTGGTACTTAAAAATTTTGTTTGTTTCTTCTTCCATTACATGAAAAATTAGGACAGAAAACTTATATATAATTGTAGAGATTATTTGAAAAAATAGTTTATTTTTACTGTACAATAAAATAACAGAAATAAACATAATGAATTATTTTAATTATATAAAGGAAGTGTGTGAGATAAAGTAATTCTTTTAATAGTTCTTTATTCATTCTTTTAAGCTGGTTTTGTGCTAGGCTATGTCTATTTTTATTTTTTTTAATTTAATAGCTATTAACTTGTAATTCATTCGTTAAAAAGCAGTAAATATATAAATTTAAATACTAAATCACTCGAAGATTTAAAGCCTCAAACAATTAGCTTTACATTTCAACTCAGTTTAATTTTTTTATTTTATTTCCGTTTAATTATGGCCCATTCAAAAATGTCTTACTTTTTCGAATACATAAATGGTAAAGTTAAAAATGAATAAAGAAAAAACACAGAGAATATCCCAGTTAAATGAAATCAATAACTAAAAATGAATATTTAGGCAAAAAATTTTGATATCTATACATTTCTTTATTTTTATTTTCCATAAGGTTTAGTTTTAGTGGTCCATGATATATAAACTATATAATATATGATATATAAACATGGATATTAAGAATCTTTGAATTTTTTTTATTTTACGAAATTCCTGGAATATTCCTCAACCAACCCAGCAGCTTTTTCGAATACTAGTTGGCGTAAAGACTTGGAGTGTTGCAGTTCTTAAATTTAAATCCTTTTGTTTTAAATAATCTTATATTCCAGGTTGCTAAAAGTGACACCGTATCTCTTTTCATATTTTGGACGTGTTAAAAAGAACTCTCGTTATGCTATCAATATTTTATAATGAAAATATTCCCAAAGATGTGACATTATTTCGAATTTTTAATTATTTTACTGATATTGTAGGTTAGAAAAGGGCAATCGAAATGCGATTTTCGCTAGAGTGTTAGGCCCTTATTTGTATTTTTTTTTGAGGAAATAAACTTTATTTGTAGTGATAACCCAAAACGCCGTATAGACTTAGCGTTGATGACCTGTGAAAAGCCCTTGACTAGAGCACAAACTATTTAACGAAAAGAATCAGTTAATCAGTTAAGCTCTGAAAATGTCAACAGAATGATTGGCGAAACGTCAGCTAGTTTTATTTAAAAAAACCGACGCAGGAGGAATCCAGAAGTTTTGGAAATAGTATGAAAATAGTCGAATTTATCTAGAAATTTAAAAATATTTTCCATATTGCCGTTCATTTAAATACCGAATAAAAGTTTATCCATGCCAAGGGAAATTGTTTTTGAACAGGGACTGGTAAAAACTGGATATAGCCAGTGAATTTAATAAATATTTTGTGCAGAGCATTGAAGACATCATATCGACAATAATCAATCGATCAAAACCAGGATACGCGATACGCGAGGTTTGAAAACATTTCGTTGGTTCACTTAAAAAGGATTGTGCGTGGAATGAAAAATGTTGGTGGGGGTGAATCTGGCATTTCAACAAGAGTCATCAAGGATACTTTTGCGGTGGTTGGAAACCGAATATTGGATGTTATAAATGCGTCATTTTCTAAAGGGCAATTTCCAGACGAATGGAAGTCATCTTTGGTAGTTCCAGGTACTAAGCTGCATTCTAATTTTAGATGGATCAACACTGTGCCAGTGTACGAGAAATTATTTAGACTCATTGCAAAGGAGCAGCTGCAGAGACATTGTGACGCAAACAATTTAATTGTCTCTACTCAATCGGGATTTCGAACGGGACATTCTTGCCAGACTGTGATGGTTAGTATCTATGATGAATTTGTTGGGACTGTCGATGAGAATAGTTTTATTTTGGCTGTCTATTTGGACTTTAGAAGAGCTTTTGAGACTGTGCAATAGGGATATTTTAATTGATAAGCTAGAAAATATGGGTATAAAGCACTTAGCCCTGGATTGGCTAAAATCTTACTTATCTGGCAGAACACAAAAAGTAAAATATGAGCCATCTGTGCCTGAGTCTATCTTGGTGGAACATGGGGTACCACAGGGGACTGTTTTGGGGCCATTATTGTTTCTTTTGTACATTAATAATCTAGCTCAAGTTGTGAAAAACAGCAAAATTACATTATTTGCCGACGATACCATAATATGTGTGGTTGGTAAGAATATCGAAGAAATGCTGCGAGATATCAATGATGGCTGTTCAATAATAATCTTAGCATTAATTTCATGAAGTCGAAGTTCTGTTTATGGTTTGAATCTGCAGAGTGTTAATAATAATATAAATGGCGTTAATTTACAGTATGAGAAACATATAAAATATCTGGTAATTATATTAGATCCACATGCACATGCACATTAAGATTGTATAATGAGAAAGTTCTCTCAAAAGGTGGGTTTCATATCTAGAGCCGGCCAAAATTTAACGAGTTATACAAAATTATTATACAAAATTATTACTTTACCTATACCTAACTATAGACCAGCGGAACTTCAGAAAATACAAAACAGAGCAATACGCGCAATTCTGCTGCCAAAAAATATTAAGGAGTGTGATAATTTAATTACTTTTAAAATATTAATTAAAACTTATGTATTGTCCGAAATTTTATTTTGATTTTTCTTTTATAATTGTTCTGCTGTTATATACTTTTGTTCTGTGTACTCTTGAATTTTATTCTTATTTAAATTTTGCTACAGGCTCGTATATTCAAAATGTAAATACGATTGTTTTCTCTTATAGCGTAGGTATTCTTTTTAATTTAAGAAAACGTACTTTAAATCCCAATCAAATCGCCGTATTGTGATGCAAAAAAATTAAATCCGATACGATCGTTCCTCGTATATAAACATCAAACAACAAATGCGCATAATTTGTTACCGCTCACGGTTATTAGCCGAGCAAATGTGTTCGTATTTTTTAATTAGATAAGTTTGTTTTAAAATCATATCGGATGGTTATTGTAAAGAAATCCCATGAAAAAGAATTAACTTGTTTGGGAACAACTCTGAACCTGTCTTACTCTACCGCACGCTTCAAAATTACCTATATTAGTGTAAGCTGGCCATAGTAGTTTAAAACCGTTTGAGCATCGTGTTGAAAGTGCGAAAACATGCAGTATTTTGCAATGGTTTTTTTATTTAGTGCCCTATTCGTCGGCGGTTTGGCCGGATATTCAGGTAACAGATTGTCATACGCACGCTACGTTTGCTTTTTATGAAATCCGGGCCGATTCGCGGGAATAAACCCATTATTTATACATTTATTCAGATATTTGGTTGCGACGAATTGACGTGAACATCCTATTCTCCTTCTCTCTATGAAGGTTTTGCAACAAACGAATTGAAAATAATAATAGTGAGCTAATAATCGCCTGTTTTTTAATAAGTTTTAGTAAATATTATATAGTCGCAGCGTCAAATTATTTTTCAAGTCAATGCAACTGCAGATTGAACGTTAAGGTCAAGATCTCGTTATCACAGCAGCATTAAAAATAATTTTCGAGAATATAATTTTGCGTTATTATTTGCATAATAATGACGTAGCTCTCCGAGCAACTATATTTTAAAATTAAGTAAAGCCACAATATCAACTTGCTGTATAGTTTCTGAAATACGTATAGGGAAAAGCCGTTTCGTACTTAAATAGCTTCAAAGCTGACGTTGGTGTTCCCAAAATACATAAATCCGAATTTTATTTAAATCGATTTTATATAATTCAACTAGGGACCCTACAAATAAGGATTGGAAAGAAAAGATATAAGATGTCAGAAACTCGCTTTTATATTATGCCTGCGTATGTAATTTGACTACGTCACTACTACGAAAAGCTATGAAGACAATAAATTTATTATAAACCTTCATATGCATCTTTGCTTGTGTGATGGGATGACCTCGACCTGTTTTGTAGTGAGTTTGAAAGGTTAAACAGCATAGCCCGCTAACTAAAATTATTATCAAGACAAAATAAAAACATTAAGTCTCTAATATATGTTGTTACAACTCTTCCTATGCACGAAAAAATAAACCGGATTTCAAGCACTTACGTTATTTACAAAAAATTCCACAATATTTTAATGGAATTACGTCCTTTTATAGTGGGGACGAAAGAAAGAGTTCTTATTTATTTTTAGAAAAATGGCGAGTTGATTTGGTTAAATTTTCATATTTTGGTATAAACTTGTATGCTACAGGGTGTGATTACAAAAAATAGAAATACCACGAACACAAATATATAATTTGATTATTTTTTGTTTCAACAAAATTAAATATCTATATTGCTGCATAACTTTCAATTTTTCAATTATTTTTAAGTTATAATTATTGTTATCTATTCAATAAGCATATATTATATCATATTTTTTTAAAAATGCTGATTTAGAGACGACACTGGTATTTTTGTTTTTTTTTCTATGATAAATATTAAGTATTTTTCGCAAATATTATTGAAATGTTGAAAAATATAATGTAAATCAGCCCTTTATCACTAGAACAACGCTGCCAAATTTCAAACAAATCCGTGATAAGATATTTGAATTATTTAAAAAACATTATCTTGGAAACAATGCATATCTGACCTATATTTATAGAAATTTCTTTGATAACATGATCTGATTGAACACCCTGTAGATTTAAACAAATATACAATTCATAGTAATATTCAGCAGATAATTTTTGTTTAAATTATTTATTTTATTATTTTTATGGTTTTACGTTACAGCATTTTTAAAGTCATATATTTTTTTATTAGCAATGTGCAGTAATAACTATAAAAAATATTTAATTTTATTGCATATTACATAATTTGTTATTTTAACTTTAAAAATTAAATAACAGTTTTTTCTTGTGAAAAATGTCAACTGAAATTGGATATTTTCAAATTTAAACATCTGCTTTGTATAAACAATATACGAAGATGAAATTCTTATGTTTTATCTCCACTATATTTGGAAAACTATACATTTTTTCACAGCTTCTGTTTTCATTTAAGAACTACCACATCAACGCATCAATACCTCAAAATATATCAAAACTAATCAGAATGATTTATTCTATAAATTGAAAATAACATAAATCTTATTATTCACATCTTAACGTTAATAAAACCATGTTTAAAGCTCCAAGTAACAAAAATACGCCGAGACTATTGCAATGAAAAAGTGACGAAAAATAAAAATGCGTGAATAAATAAAAGCTCTTTAAATATCAGCAAATGTATCTTCTTATTATTTGTTTTTTAAACTGCGAGTATGTTCTCATAATTCCACCCTTCTAATCCATTTTGACCAAAGGGATGTAAGAAATATCTAAAATTAACGTTTTATAACGACATTGATATATTGGTGCTTATAGTCCCAAAAATGCTAAACTGAACAAATATAGCATACGCCATAACTAATCTATTTTTGTAGCAAATTCTAATGTCAATTTTGTGATTTCAAAATTCCAAACTAAATTTTACGTGTAGCAACATTATTTGTTGACACAATTTTATTCTAGCATCAGATTCTGAAAATGAGTTAGGTCAAGGCACAGGCGGTTCGACATCGTATGGCTATTCTGGAAGCTATTCTGGAGCTGGGATCCCTAATGGAAATACTCCCATTCCTTTCTTTCCACAATGGGACTTCTCTGGATATTTGTCGAAATATTTTGAATCTCTAAGTAAACATCACTTAGAGTTCATGAAAGAGTAAGCACATATTTTTCCATTATTCACTACAATAAGACTAATGCCTATCCAAACTATATTACTACTTTTTCTTTAGCGGTGGTGGTGCTTTTTCTTTTTCGCATGCTTCCTCTAGCCCTAATTCGAAGGCTCAAGCGCACTCTTCAATAACCTTTAGTAGCGGCTATAGAAATGGGTAAGCAATTATGTTGTTGCGACAATAATACGTTATTAATTCCCGGAATTGCTGTAAAATCACATTGGAATAAATGAGAATGGACAATTTTAAGACCTCTATTGTTTTAGACAACCGCAGTAGCATTCCTATTTCCTAGAACAGCGTCTACATTAAGATTTATTCTCGCTTATACGTGTGTTTGAAGTCATTACATTTTAAATAATGATATAGCGAAATTAAAGAATTATAGATAATTCAGCCTATATTTTTAACGTACGTTGAATCAAATCAATAAAAACCCGCCTGAAGTGTGATCGTCACGCTAATTTTGCACAAGTTTAACACCAACGATACACAAATGACTGTCATTTGGCTAAACGCAGTTGCTATGGAAACGATCCAGAGCCATCTGGCCTTAAATCGAACTTTTTATCGGAAATTGACTCAAATCATATAAACTACCCCTAATTCAGATTAGAAAGGCAAGCTCAAACAGCGTTAGCCCAGGCACAAGCTCAGGGACAAGGTCAAGCGGCTCAAGGACATCCGGAAGTGTTTAGCTTGGGAAATCGAGGTGGATTTGTTGGTGGTTACGGAGGAGGTTTTGCTGGACCAGACGGTAGTGGATTTTCGTTCGCTGGACCGATTGGAGGTGGTGCTGGCACCGGCCCAGGTCTAGATGGGTCAGCGTTGGCGAGCGGTTCCATAGGACCCGGAGGAGTTCAACAAACTGCCGCAGTATTCCCGGAAAATCCAGTAAGTTATCGGTTTTTATTAACGTTATTATATAATAGCTTTTCTTCACGACTTATCGAGTCTAATTATATGCAAATAACTTAAAAAATATATTACAGAATGATTTAATAAATTAGATGAAAAAATGTTATTGAATAAAATTTTATTAAAGTATTAATAATGATTATTTATAAAAGTGGATGTAGCAAAAAATATATGTTTTCTTTGTTAAGGACATTAGTTTCCAAATAAAAATTACATTGGTGTAACCTCCCATTCACCATGAATCGCCACTGATAATTTGAATTTTACTATAACATTATCAGTTGCATTAGCACGTTGTTCCTATACTTTGTTGAAATGGCTGATCAGTGGATTCATTCATTCTTATATTCAGAATTAAAAGCGTTTTACATACCCGTCTTATATATTTCATTTCAGAATGCACCAAATATCAATACACGTTTTGGATCCGAAGGGGGTGATGGAAGTGGGTTCAAAAGCGTATTCACTTCCAGCAAAAGCGTCACCACCAATGTGGACGGAAAACCTCAAACTTTCCGCGAGGCCTCCACTACGGTCAACGATAACGGGAAAGTCACTACATACACAGCGAAGAATCCTTAAAAATATGCGCTTTTTGGAAACGGGACCTTAGTTTTCAGGTCCCCAAGCGGAAATATTGTTTTAATCGTCTATGTTAAGTGATATAAATTAGAAATTGGAAAGAATGGAAATGATATTTCGTTCTCTTGTGGTTTAATGAATAAGATTTTGAATAAAAAAAGTTCTACAACATAAAGCAGGTTTTTAATTGATTTGAGTTAATATGTACAGTCTGTCAAGTGGTAAATTAAGACCACCAACCCGGCGCATGCACCAATAACAAAAGACGCAGGCTACAGAGCTCGTCTTTTGAGGCAACTGGAATATTCCAAACTCATCGCCAGAAGGCGCTGCTAAATATAAAAGGGAAAACACGGCTCGAGAGGGCGGTAAAGGCTAGAGCGCGACCACAGCACAAAAACATAAATAATCGGCACTTAGTATTAGGACAATAATGAATAATTAATTTTTATCGTGGATGAACCCGAACGATTTTAGTTAAAATTATTAATTCATCAAGTTGAGCAGACAAAAACGAATTACATTATATACTATATAATTGTAAAAAGTCTAAAAAGTATTAGGATTGCAGAGAAATATTTTAAACTGACTTATTAATAAAAGTTTATATGATATTTGAACATTTTAATCAAACAATTTTTTTAGAATACATCTGAATAACACCAAGAAATTTTTGGACGTCCACTCCATTTATTTATATCAATACACCACGTTTCAGTCACTGCCGTGTCTTTAGTCATACATGAAATTTGGGGCCCAAGAAATTCGAATTTTTCAAATTAACGCAATAGCTAGTAACAAATAGATATTGAAAATATATGTGACGTATAAGAAACAGCGAATATTCGCCTGATCTGTAGCGGACATGTACCTATATATTTTTCATCGGTGGTATAATGACCAGGTCATTAAAATGTGGTTAAACTTGTAACACGTTAGGAATCCTCCAGGCAATTTTAAACTAAAAAATAATAACTACCCAATAATAATTACAGACCTTGAATCAGATGAAGGAGATCAACAACGAAGATACCGAATCTTATAAAATGTCACGCGATTTTGGTTTAGTTTATTCAATACTTTTTGTTAGATGACAATGAAACCCGCCTCTGTATTCCAAATAATATTTTATACTTCCACCATTTGTATGCAAAGTAAGTACCTACCACAGAGCCCTGATAACAATTTGACGCAAAAATTATTGACGTATTTTAGGCGGGAATGGAATTCGTGGATCAGGTAAACTAGACCTCGCTGCTTTAAAACAAGAAACACCCCTAAGCAAAAACATCGAAATTCCCATTCACCAGGTCACATGTACATCAGGTAACTGTAACGCAACCCATTCCCAAAATAACTCGGTGCAAACTGAAGTCTTGGTACACGTGAGAGTTGAAACTAATTTGGATCAGAACAAAAACAATAACAATATTCCGGATGTTCCTGTGGTAATCGGCTTACAAGCTGCTGAATTGGATACGACTATAGACGAAGACCAATATAAAAAATACAACCTACCAAGAGAAGAATATGTTCCTTTTAAACCATCCCATGTCGCACCTACACGTTATGACAGCCCCATAACAAAGGACTATCACGATTACGATTCGGTGGTGAATAGAATGAGAGAAACAAACAACGAAGTGATCATCCCACAAGTAAATACGTATCATTTTACCGACAAAAGCGGCACAAGAAATCGATTTGGTGAAAACGGTGTGGAATTAAGCATACCCCACTTTGAACCGTTATACAATCATCATTATTTCGGAGAAGATGGGCCACCCCATTCTCTATGGTACCCCAGAAACTCCAACGGATATAATCCAGTGGCTTTCAGAAACGTTCTGGGTATGAATAACTGGAGGCCACTGGGTTCTACTGGAAACAGATTCGCTACAGCAACCAATAATAACCAGTACGGCAGAAAACACTTCTTAGATACTATTTACCGACGTCCAAGCATTGGATGCTGGTGTGGGGATCACCATTCGTCAATTCCAAATAGAAAGAGCGGACCAAATGATAGAAGCAACGCAAATGGAAGCATCGACGATAAATTAGCTCCTTTAAATTGAAAATTCTGGCTGTAACTTTATATTTGTAGAAAATAAAACACCGAGCGATCAGTTTTTTGCCTCCTCGAGTCTCCTTGTACAGTAACAGTAAAATAAGTGAAATTTTTCCACTCTGTATAGAACACTATATTGCATTTTCTCTTCATTGGGGTGCATAAAAATGTCACTCTTTTTGAATTATAAGTCAAATACGTCAAATGTGACTTAAATAATTTAAAGTTGTTTCTTAATAGGTGTGATGTTGCTAGCTACTTTATAGATGGCCCATTTTGAATAAAAAACAATCTACGATGTCAGCTCTCATGATGGTCATGAGATGGTTGATTATTGATTTATTGATTATGAATTCTAATATTTCATCTATGATATAATTATTCAACGTTGATTAAAAACAAGCGGCAGCAATTATCGTAATATAAAAAACATATTATCACGTACATTTTATTTGATTTACCGCTATCTTTCAGAGGAGCATATCAATAGATTTTTGGGTAGGAAAAATAATTACACTTATCACCTTTTCTTCTTGAACAATTTATATATTTTTAACTTTTGGCATATAAAATAAAAATTGTTGAAGTAATCTGAATGACGCTGTTAAGGAATAAATTGCAAAGAACGAAGATGGGAATAAAATGAGCGCTGATCTAAGTCACAAGAAAAAAAATCAACTTTTTTTATACAAAAATGAAAAACTTCGTCATGACTTTTTAAGTAATGTGCCGCAGGGATCCCAAGAAGTAATAATTTATTTGCAATTGATTGATTTGATTTCAATTTAAAAGAAAGTATTTTAAAATATAATAATAGCTACCCACCGATCGCACGCTAAGGTAAATTAATCAAAAAATGAAAAACGGGAGCACTTGTAAAAAGGTTTATTAAAAAGGAAAATACAAATTTGGTTGAACACTGGTTCAATTTCAATGGCAAATGGCACAAAAGTAAACCGTAGTCATTAACCTGAAGAAAAGGAAACCTTCAACGGCTCCCTATTAAGCATACCACTTACGGAAACTTTGACTACCGGCATTATATTGAATTCAAAAGAGAATCTTACCTCGCCTCATAACTTCATATTGTCACAATGGACAAGCAGCACTGCAGATCAGTGCCAATAAAAATTGGTTTCCGGTAAAACTATCTTCACAAAGAACCAATTTTTCAACTATAAGAAAGTCCGAAGAACTGACACTTGGCTTTGGAAACTGGAATATTTGAGTAGCCACGGCAATATTAAACCTAAACACAAAAAACATGTGTTATATGAATGAATTTAACTGGTAGGAAACCTTGCAACAAAAATGGCCCACCTGTTGATAATTAATTCGCCTTTATATTTGTTTTATGTATTTATTTTGGTGTTTACAACAGAGACATTTTACAAATCATACGTACTTAACGGCATTTTGTAAATTTAAAAAATGTACATCGCTCGGCAACATACTGACCTGTGTGGTTTTGAGAAAGAAAAGGAAACATACGGTTTACAAAATGTTTTTAACATAACCCGAAGCAGTTTGTAACAAACATCATCCCCCCTCTTATTTTTAAATTACCTAAAAAATTCATATTTCCCTATTTTTCTACAATACCACAACTTAATACCCAGTCAACTGCAAGGCTAGACTCGATCCTCTTTTCAAACACCAAAGCCCGCGACTTTTTATATCTTACTTTCGATTATGGACTAACCAAAACAAACAAATTATGAATTTTTATCAATCGACCGGAAACAATGGCTCAAAATTCGCTGTTTCTAACGATTTCCACACAATTGATTGTGATATTGCATGTTAACGAAAATTTAATATTGGTTAGGATTAGTTTCAGAAAAAATACTGAGATAGATATGTCTAGGATAACGGATACTATCCAGATTGGCCAGCTTTGCTTTGCTTGAAATTCGCCATAAAAAAAAGAAATACGGAAGAAACTAGACAAAATGTACACCACTGACTTTTTTCGCTATTTTTGTTATTTACTTTGAATAAGCCAGTAAAAGTGATTCTTGAGTTGTTTTTGTATCTTGCTTCGTTTTCAAACAAAATCATGAGAATCAATACGACATATTTTTATGAACATTTAGTTTTGGGACCTTTCAGCCACAATATACTGTTCAAAATAACGACCATGGGATTAATTTAGCATATGAAAGCTGTTTTTTTAGATATTTACCACCCCGAATATTGGAAACTAAGAATTTTCTGTTTATAAGAACTTTTTTCTTTTTTTTTTTATGAAAAATCTCCAGTTAAGCGTTTCGCATATTTTTTCAAACACCTTGTCTATTTTATAAAATATCGAGAAGCAAATAAAGCATATTATTATTATTTTTATTATTATTACTATTATTATGCAACGAAATGGCACTACACTTTGTTAGATATCATCAAATTATCTAATGCTAGTCATTTATAGCTCCATAATTGCAGACATATGGACACAATTACTGTGGCTAGGATTAAAATGGCACGACGTTCACAGGTATAGCAGAAAATATTAACAAGATTCTGGTCTCTGTATATGTATATTTTTATAGAAGGTTCAAATAGTGCACATTATTAAATTTGAGAAAGATTGACACCGGTCTGTAAAGCATCAGAGATGAAATCAGGCACGCAAAAAACGCATTTTTTTTATTTGCCATAGTGTTATGGACATTAAATAATTCTATTAGAAAGAAGGTTTTCTTATAACTGTTTTTAACCAGCCCGGATGTTTTGTTACTAATAATCAACCAGTGATAATTTTTGCTATAGTCACATAAAATCCATTTTATTATTTATTATTATTTGGGTCATTTTACGTTCAACGTTTTTCACAATTGGCTTTACCAATTCATTCAGAGATAACAAAATGAATATTTTAGCTAACAAAACAGTCAAGAGGGAACTCGGGAACTGCCAAATGGAAGTATCTATTATCGCAGACATACAACTCACTTAACATTTCAGTATTTCATTTTTACTCTACCTGTGAAATATTAATTAATAATGTAGAGACTGTCCAGCTTTTGGACACTTTTGCGGGCTACATAGTTTATTCTTAAACTTGTTTACGAGGGAAATTTGAAAATTTACCTTACAATTAGACTGTCTGCATTACTTAAGAGAACTTTACATTTTTAAATGGTGCACCAGATATATTGAAAAAAAAAATATACTTAATAAATCGTCGTCCTGGAGCTATGACAATGTTATTGAAGAAGTATAACAATATTGCCAATAAATTGTTTTCAATAATAACAGAACCAACGCGCAAAAGCATACAAAGTTGAGACCCGTACAAGGCAAATATTAATGTATTTTTGTTATGGCTTTTTTCCTTCATAATGCCACGATATTTCGCGTACGTAGAAAATAATGATCGGTTATCAAACATACTAACAATTACATGCAATTGGAACCTTGTCAGCAAAAGGGTATTTGGACAATTATTTACACACTATGTCACAAAAAAAAAACAATATTAGAAAACAATTCCACTGACCACTTGAGATTTAATTTACAATTTAATTAATACCTACACAACAGTACCATCTTTACATAAAATATAACACTTAGGACCTCAAACTTTTTACACTGTAGTTGTTAAAAATGATTATATGAATAAAGTTTAATTCGTTTCGCCTTATAGGTCAATAATACAATTAAATATACACCATTTTCTATGATAATCTTTGGCAAGTTTTAGTCATATGCGAAAAAGAACTTAAGACATTTATGCAGCGTGTTTCTTTTAAAACGGCACAGACACCATTTTACATATTTACAAGCACTTCATTTTTCAATACTCGGCCCAGGGATGAGTTTTATCACCGGAATTTTGTGAATTTAAAATTACTTTTTGCTAAATTCATTTCGAAATTTCCGGCGAAACAGGAAAAATACAAAAATATATAATATACAATAAGGAGTTTTGTGCCAGTCGTTTAAAAGCATCCCTGTGACGGAAACACCCTGCAAAATGAAACGAAATACAAGTGAAGAATTATGAAACTATTAATTTCATGCCAAAGAAAACTTACATGCTGAAAATTCATATTATGGACCATTTGCACTCGTCGTAATTCTTTTTTGCATATTTACTAAAAATGATTATAACCATACAAAGCCTATCCATGAAATCAGGTGGGAGATTCTCAGTGCAAACCAGAAATCGTTAAGCTTCAAGCGCTCTCAGTGCTTTATTGAACGCATTGGACAGTTTTCCATGGTATTCACAAAAAGTTTGGATACACTGATGGCAGCATCAACTAATTCAGATGCAAATAAACACCCTAACTAATGGAATAATTCTAAACCCGCTAAAATTGTAGAAAACAATATACATCTCTGTACAACCGGATACCTAATTAAATAAAGACCATAACTAATCGGATAAATTTTACACCCGCTAAAAAAATATCCCGTGAACGATTTTCTTGGAAAAAAAAAGTAAAAAATGTCCAACGGAACAATTACTGGAACGCTCGAAGTGTGGGACAACTACGGCCATCTTGTATTGTAAGGCAAATAAGCCTCAACCATATAACACAAAATGAAACATGCCCACAAAGTATTTATCTTCAATATAATGATTTAATTAAAATGAAATACCGAAAACATGTTTTTACGAAATAGGGGACAACTCTAGCGACTCTAGAACCTTCGGAATTTAAAATCCAGCGCAACTTTATAAATAAATTCGATACGGATTTCGATATTAAAGAAAACGATACTTGTTGATATATATGTACATTCTTATGGTTTGCAAAAAATATTATTTTAGGTTTGTCGTGTCGCAATTCAATTCAACAAAAAAAAATTGAAAGTAACTATCTGTCCCGAAATAAAAAAAAATAAAAAACGCAGGAAATGTTGTAAAAATCATTTCCCGGAATAGAAAAAAATATACCCTGATACAGGGGAACCGGTATATTTCGCACACTTCAAGTGGATAGTTGAAATGTAAACTATAAAATAAAACGATAAAATTACTAGGTACAAGGTTTTTATTTACATTTTGACACCAACCTACTGAGTTTATTACAGGGTATATTCGAAAACTTTTTACATAAAAGTTGTAAGCTTGTACCTTTAAAAACAAATAAGAATCGATTTTTTTTTAAAGTTCACTTTTTCAAGCCGATTTCAAAAATAATAGACGTTTTTGAAAAAACTTGAGTTCACCATAATTATTACCGTAAAAAAATGTATAATATAAGTGAGGGAGAAGATCAAAAACATGAAATAAGTTTATTTTCCGTATTTCAAAAACGGGTGAATCAAGTGCCGACAAACTATAAAATTTTGAAATAAGGGTGTTTGTTCTAATCAAAAAACATTACGTTAATTTCTTTTATCTTTACGACGATCAAATGGGTTTTATTGACATAGAGAAGAAATTATACTTACAACTCCTAAATAAAAAGTTTTTACCTAGACTTTTTAACAAGCACTGTAGGTGGGTGACGAAATATAAACGAACACCCTGTACTAGCGAACCTCGATAAAAAAATAAACCCATTTCGCGTAGAATAAAATAAATACTTTGTGAATTAAGCCGCATGAAACCAAGTAATTATCGATATAAAAAAGGTTTGGTGGTGCCCTGTCTCCCATTTGTACGAAAACTTTCAATCAATGGCATTATCTACGCTACGAAAAAAAATACTTAATACGCGGCTAAAGCAACTGCAACAAAATTATAACAATGTAAAAAAAAAGATTAAAAAAATCATCACTCACAATAGGTCCACAATTCAAAAAAATCGCCCGTAACAATAAATGGAAAATATTATGAAATTAATAAATCCACAATAAGCGCCCCGAAATCAAGTACCAGAAAACCACCGCAATCGCATATGAAATTTGGGGCTTTTATAACCAATTGCAAAACCAAAAAACTCCAGATTTCCGGTTTTTTCCCACATATTTTAATTAGCTTCAATGTTTTTTTCAAAATATTGCACAAGGCTTGTTAATTTTTCAAAGAAACTTCCGCAGGCGACCGTAATACTATTTACAAAACTTCTGGACTCCTTAACTGAAACTGAGTTCTGAAGAGGCCAACAGAACGATTGGCGAAATGTCAGCAAGTTTAATTTATCAACAACCGGTGCAGGAGGAATCCAGAAGATTTGTAAACAGTATCGCAGAAGGGTTTAAATTAAATTTTCACTTAACCATTATTTTTCATTTCTCAATCTCTAGTTGTTATTTAAACTGAAAATTCAATACTACACTGTTGTAGGGTCTGCTGTTTCCTTTTATAAATCAAAATTCTTGCTTAGAAAAATGTAAAATTTTATCGCTGAAAACAATAGGATAATATGTATTAAATTATTAAATAATAAATTGAATGATCTTTTCAAAATATTTTACAAGTAACGGGCATAAATTATATTTTCACCTAATCATTTTTTTTTATTTGAAAATTTAAAAGTAAAATATTTTACTACATTGTTGTAGCATCCCTTTCTCCTTTCAAAAATCAAAATTTTCACTTAGAAAAACGTGAAATTTTATTACTGAAAACAATAGGAGAATACGAATTAAATTATTAAATAATAAATTTAAAGATCTTTTCAAATATTTTACAAGTAACGGGCATAAATTCTATTTTCATCTAACCATTTTTTTTTTATTTGAAAATTCAAAAGTGAAATATTTTACTACATTGTTGTAGCGTCCATTTTTCCCTTTAAAATCAAAATTTTCACTTAGAAAAAATTGAAAAAATATCACTGAAAACAATGAGATAATATGTATTAAATTATTAAATAATAAATTTAATGATCTTTTCAAAATATTTTACAAGTAACGGACATAAATTATATTTTCACCTAACCATTTTTTTTTTAAATTCAAAAGTAAAATATTTTACTACATTGTTGTAGCGTCCCTTTCTCCCTTCAAAAATCAAAATTTTCACTTAGGAAAACGGGAAATTTTATCACTGAAAACAATAGGATAATACGTATTAAATTATTAAATAATAATTTTAACGATCTTTTCAAAATATTTTACAAGTAACGGGCATAAATTCTATTTTCATCTAACCATTTTTTTTTTATTTAAAAATTCAAAAGTGAAATATTTTACTACATTCTTGTAGCGTCCATTTTTCCCTTTAAAATCAAAATTTTCACTTAGAAAAAATTGAAAAAATATCACTGAAAACAAATAATTTAATAATAAATTATTAAATAATAAATTTAACGATCTTTTCAAAATACTTTACATGTAACGGACATCAATTATATTTTCATCTAACCACTTTTTTTTTATTTGAAAATTTAAAAGTGAAATATTTTACTACATTGTTGTAGCATCCCTTTCTCCCTTCAAAAACCAAAATTTTCACTTAGAAAAACGTGAAATTTTATCACTGAAAACAATAGGACAATACGAATTAAATTATTAAATAATAAATTTAAAGATCTTTTCAAAATATTTTACAAGTAACGGGCATAAATTATATTTTCACCTAATCATTTTTTAAATTTGAAAATTTAAAAGTGAAATATTTTACTACATTGTTGTAGCATCTATTTTTCCCTTTAAAAATCAAAATTTTCACTTAGAAAAACGTGAAATTTTATTACTGAAAACAATAGGACAATACGAATTAAATTATTAAATAATAAATTTAAAGATCTTTTCAAATATTTTACAAGTAACGGGTTTAGGTTAACCTAACCATTTTTTTAAACTTAAATTGCAAAATTCAAATGGAAAATATTTTAATATTTTACGGTCTAGTTGTAGAGACTTTATTACAATGACCCCATTGTACCTTTTTATTTAAAAAAAAAAAAGTGAAATTTTGTTGCTGAAAAGAATAGGATAAATATGTATTATCACCATGTGGTATGATTAGAGAAATATATACATGTCCCACACAAACTTTATCTGCATTTTAGTTGATGGATAAAGGAAGATATAGTCGACGTCCCTATTTATTCATAAACCCCACCTATAGGGCTCAAAAAAAAATTGCGAACATTTTTGATTTCTCGGTATTTTACGCCCACAGAAACAAAACCGAAAGTCTTTCGTTATGTTGGTTATCCCCTTGACACGAAGACCCCAATAGTATTTGTAGAAATAAATTTTGTAAAAAGTATATTATATGTACAAATATGTGCAATAAAAAACAATAAAACATAGACTGGCGTAAACGAATCGATTAAATTCATTCGCCGCTAGTAAAAAGTAATTTAAGATGTACGATAGGCTTAAATCTATTGGTCACTTATTATAGTTTCCTCGGTTTTAACATCCGCGATACCCTGCATCGCTTTCGTTAAAACGGTCGCATCTTTTAAAGATAAAACTTGTAATACTTGTGGGCCGTCATTACCTGTACCTTGAATCATCATAGAATGGGTGGTAATCCCACTCGGTGTCACCGTCAATGTCTCCATACTGTCCCCGTTATTCGGTTCAACCTAACAAAAAAAAAAAGTCTCTGGAAACAAACAACAATATCCTTTTGGCAAAATGAATGTAATTTTATCGAGCATGCGCGTCATGGAAAATATGAAAATTTGTACCAGTAATAGGGATTTCCAATGATATTGTTTCAAATATCTCGCGCACCCTGTATGACGAAAATTATAAATACGAAAATTGTAGCTCTCGACGCAGTTTACGACACTGTTATCCCATCTTTGACGTTTTTCATTCTCGGCTAATATTTTACCCACAAGATCGTTTAGATTTCTTGCCCATAAACGACACACCCTGTATATATTCCAAAAATTTCTGGAAGTATAGTTTACAGTTTATGTTCCCTGATTTTTACCAATGGAATTGATGATTTTCTAGTAAATATTTTTTTCCTCAAACTATGCAGAACATGACGTCATCGCGTCTAAATTGTGATTTCTATATGGATGTTTTCAATTATCTTGAGCGCCGTGTGTGAAAGACGAAAACCGTAAATACGAAAATTGTAGCTCCCGATGCGGCCAAACCAAATAGCCATATTTTTCACGAATTTCTCGAAAAAAAGGGGTCTTTTAGATTTTTGCCCGTAATTGAAAAATTGCTGATTTCCCGCGTTTTTTCGTTCAACAATATTGCAGATTTGGGTTAATAGTTTTAGAGCAAATAATTATTTTGTTGAATTCAATATAAAGACCTTTATTATTATTCTCATTAAGCGAAAGCGTAGATCGTCTCACCCACTCACTTTATGTTTACTGTTTTTAATATGCCAATTCGGAAACTTTAGTGTGCGTAATACGAAATATCTATCCATGGGCTCATATATCATAGTCGTTGATTTTTGTTTTGTTAGCATTGACATATAATATATTTACTCTATGTCAGTATATTTCCTTTTGTTAGATCCTGGGTTTAGTATAAGAACAGTCATAATTCCGACAAGGCTGAAATAGATTACGCCTGTATGTCAGCGAACCAAAGGATCTACTATGACTCCCTCCATAGCTACAGAACTTTATCTAGGTTCGTCCGTCTGATTAACCATTTCCTTTTCTTCTAAAGTTAGTTTTGGATTGTCATAAAGCTTTAAACCAGGCTTAAAAAGCATCAAAGTCCAATGGGAATGGAAGAAAACACTTAATGCATAATTTGCCAAGAGAAGGAAATGGTCTTACATGTGGGTTTGGATCGCAATTATCTTATCACGAATCTTTTTCACCTTTATTTCTCTTGCACAGAGGAAGCGCTGCTGCTTGCGTGTGCACTGGGATAATTTTTATTTTTGACTTGGGGTCATATATTCCACCTTCTACTCCTTTAGTTTTTGAGGCGTCTGATGTAATTACTAAAATTGATAGTCAAATTTTGCTCTTTGTTGACGACAAAAATAATTTATAGTGTGGCTGACTATGTACCTTTGAGAAATGATTTGAAGGCTTCTTGGTACTTCCTATAACCTACTACTAAACACAGATCAATGCTTTGCAGTGTCTCTTTCAAATATAACTGGTAACTTTGAATAGCCTGACTAAGGTAAAAACCGCATTGATCAAGCCTGTGCAATTCTAGAAATTTTGCAAGCAAGTCAAATTGAAAAATTGCAGTTAAATAAAAATCACGTTTATAAAAATGGTTTCTATCCACAGAATGATCTATCTGACCTTTTTAAATTATTATTATTTTAGAGAACAGAATACATATTTTTATATATTTATTTATATTAATATTTATATTACCTTGGGTACTTGTACCACAGGTGTTACACACACAGTCCCGTCGCTGTTGGTGTGAAGGTGTTGGATGTTGGCAACCATTGTTTGATACATCGACGCCGACACCGGAACGGTAATGACACCACTCACTACAACAAAAATAATCAGTATAAATCACAAAAGGAATTCAGATTGACAAACCGTGTCCGTCTTCGGCTGTCAATATTATCTGACCGTCGGAGTTCAACGTTGCTTCCGTCACCGAATTCAAATCCACCACTTCTCCTTGCGCTCCACTTTCACTTATTGTTTGTATCGTATGTACAGGTGTGCCATCACCATTCCCTGACTGAAGCTGAAAGAACGACAAATAAGCTGTTTCGACAAGTGCCTGGAAAGAATCTAGTGATTATTTAGTGATGTTTACGAAGCACATACAAAGTAGTTCTGTTTCTGAAAAAAAGCAAATAAAAATATGGACATTAAAAAAAAGCCAAGAAAATGCTTTCGTGGGTTTGGTAAATAACGCAAGAACAAGCAATTGACGTTTTTTTTACTGTAAAATAAGATGCCTTTTTTTGCGTGATCTAAAAAGAAAACGAATATTTTAAAAAATTGCACGTTGAAAACTTATCAAGATTGTTTCAAGTCAATAAATATTTCACTATTATTTACGAGTATTTTAGATTACCTATCTTTTTAAATTGAATGTGTTTCTATTGATTAAGATACTGTCTTTTCGTAAAATAATGACTATTTATTTTCTCGCAGTTTTAAATGACAAAACAGTAAGAAACACAGAATGCACAATGTCGACCCAATCTTAGAGAAAACTTTTTTTCTTCGATAATTCATTATTTACAATGAATATTACTGATTCTAAAATCAAATCAAATCAAAAAAAATTTCAACAATGGGTGACGATCATAAATAAGCTGTGGAATTTCTCAAAATAGTATGTTGAGGATGAAGTGAATGCCAGAGAGTTCCGATCATATTGTCCCAATCATTGCAATGTTTGTTAAAGTCTTTTAAGGATGTTAAGTTGAACCGGGATGTCTTAGTCAAGAAATCAGAAAAACAATAATTGGACCTGAATCTTGTGGAACTCACTAAAACGAAGCAAGTAAGAAATATCAAGGTTCTTGGAGACGAACCATCAATCAAACGGAGCTAATTGAAGCAGTGGAGGATATTCATAAAAAGACTATAAACCAAAATTACAATACCAAAATTATAACTTGGAAATGTTGTCTGTGTGAGGCTCTAAAGAGTCTAGGGCAGGAATGCCTAAGAGCCATCATGGAACCTTCTTACAAGTATTTTAAGCAAAGATTCCTAAGAAACATTAGAGTCTTGTCCATTTTTTTTTAAACCTTGCCAGCCAAACCAATATTGTGTTTGTTGGTCAATATTCACCTGCAAGTGAGTTTAGGAAAATAACGAAGAGTCAATAATTAAGTTTACCTTCTTCAACTTCAGGTAAATTCATATCATAATAAAATGGAATTTCAATTTCAAAATAACAAAATAAATAAATAACATCAAATTCCTTACAGTCGCCATTCCTTGGACATGAGCTGTAGTGCCATCTGGTAGTGTAATGATTGGATTATTGGGATCCACTTGTACAATACTGACAGTACCATCGGGATTGGTTATGGTGTGCAGTACCGTTGGTGTATACTGCGTCGTAATCTAATAAAAACAAACTAACTGACAGGATGCAATGGAAAAAAATAACTTTCCATCTACTATGAAAACTCGTTCTACTTGACCGTGCAAAAAAAAAAGTAATTCCAAAAACAAAAACTGGGTTTTCAATAAGACAGATGAGAAGTTCTGCAAAATTATAAGGCAAACAAAAAGAAGAAACAAAACCAAGCTGGATGGATATAAATAAATAAAGTAAAAAAACATGTACTACTTTACCCAAAAAATGGAACTTAAAAACAAATATATGCACTTCTCCAAATGTTGCCTACAAAAGAAGGTTTTAAAATACAACAAATAATTTATTTAATTATAGGAAGGAAGCCAATTAAAACATTAGTGGGGAACTTGCCTACACAAAATAACAACAACCCAATTCAATTTGGTGCTCACCAAAAAAAAACAGGCCTTTAAACAATAAATAGCATTATTTTTTGAGCTCAATACTGCTAAAAAAAATATGGATTAGAAGGGGGCCAGAAATACTTTACAGAAAGAAAATTGCATACTTGATTATTAAAATTTTAATATCAACCTATAATTTGATATGCTTTTTGTTAATTTAAACCTTTGGCAAGTTCCCTATTGTAAATAATTGAGAGTGATATCAAACAGCAAAAAAAATTATGCAAGCAACTTGTACATATATATCAATATATAGTGTCAAAATATTGTACACACATCTACGTCTGAGCTATAGCCGCCGGGGTCAAGGCAAACCTGGGTAGATGAGCCTGACAAACCATCCGGTGAGGCAGCGATAATTTGGGGAGAACCATTAGCTTGGATCTGTATCTTATGAGTAGGCACCATGCCTGACGAGTGCATTTTTAATACACCCACAGAATTACTGACACTTGCATTTGATGTAGCCGCTTGGTTTGCTTTCTCATCTTCCTCTGTAAAAGCTGGCAACAGATCTTCTCTGCCATGAAATTTGTAACAATTAATCACAATCTGACGTAGAGCATGTGTCCACGATATCTACAACATAAAAAATATATAACTGCATACATTTGTATGTTTGAGTAAAACCTTTTGCTTCTCATCTTCAGTTCTAGCATCCATCCTGACATTGGCCCAAGGAAGTTCCTTAGGCCACCATGGAGGTCTTGTCGATTCTCTGCCCCATCCAGGTTTACCTCTACCTGTAGAATACTTCAACATTAGAGGGATAAAGGCTCTCAACTGAGCCTGAGTCATTTTTTCTACAGGAGTTGGAATGCCATCTATTATTAATGGAGGAAGTTCAAATAATGTTGGATCCTCTTGTATTGGTGGTGGTGCCTGATGCGCCAGTGCATTCTCTAACTCCTCCATTATGGTTACCTTTAGATTTTTTATAACATCTTCCAAGGGCTTAGCCCCAAATACTTTATAACTTGTGTTAGGTTTGCCAGGTGTTGCGACTAGTACAATAGCTTGTTGACCTACTCTAGTAGCAAACTCATCGATTGTTTGCTAAAAGTAAAAGCAGCTATGTCATTGGTTGCCTTTGCAACAGCTATCTTAACGTGACAAACCCTTAACTTCCTTAATAGCCTATTTTGTTGTCGTTTTCTTATTGAGGGATTGGTTTCAAATGAATGTGGCCTTTTTCTCTTTTTTGATGATACAATGGCCGCCGCTGCTGCAACACCAACTGGTCCTAAAAATAAACAAAATTATTTTAAATACAATTCTTATACTATAAATTGAAAAAGTTACCTGCAGCAGCCAATTGAGCTGTAACCTCATCACCCATTGCAGCCGCCATAAGGTCAGTACTGGCCTCATATGCTGACCCGGGTGATGAGGGACAAGCATCGTCATCGTCATCAGATTGCACAGACATTCCACTAGGTGAACCCACGACCATGGTAATTTGTTCAGCTCCATTGCTTTGACTGCCGTTACTGTTCATGTTAAGTTTACTTTAGGTAACCATGGAAGTGGCCTTCTAAAAATTGTTACCACATATGTTTTCTTTAGTAGGCACTTAACAAAAAAAATACAATTTTTTTGTTGCGAATTTGTATTCATAATATATATTAAAACAATCGTATTCTTGGTATTATAGCATGGATTTGTTTTTTTTTAAGTAATTGCAACAAAAAAAAGAATATTAAAATGCTTATATTGCTGATTTTAACAAAAATACATAGGTAACGCAGTAGCGAAAAAACCTAACCACGAAAGTTTTGGTATTAGTATTTGTATTTTTAAACAATTAACAATATAATGCTAAAGCCTATAAATAAGTAAGTTTCTTTTAAAATTTATCCGCTTCCTTTTCCAAAACAAATATCCCAACGAAGTCCAAAATAACGTTTTATATACCATAACCTAACATTAATAAAATGTTCCTGCTAAGTTGCGAAAATGTTTATGAAATACGTTTTATGGGGAAACAATTTTGCGATATTTCCAATAAATCATAACAAATCCGTATCCAAGAAAATATAAGTTACAAATACCGCCGAATCTATTCTGCAAATGGCATAAAATCAATAACTGCTCTGGAGCCCCTTTACCCCTAAAGGCATTATTGTTTTTGGGGTAAATGCCACCAAAATAGCATTGTTTTGATCCAAATCCGGCAAATCGCATTTTTTAACGCATGCACATGTAATAGCAACAGTAATTGCGCACACAGACAAGGTGGTTTGGCGCGATTTGGATTCTTAAGAAAAATGTCTGTACCTGCGGAGGTACCATGTTTCCTCCTCATTCCTTATAACAAATTGCGTTTGATGAAAAATCGTGACAGCAAATGTTATGAAAAATCTACAGAGAATTTATAAAAATAAACGCAATTTGTTGGGAACTTTGGGCATCACCAACAATAATGGAGCAGGCCCAGTTAGAAATATTAGTACGGCTGCGTACGCACCTGCGTGTACCGAACACAATTAATAGAAAATCATGCTTGTTAGCGCAGACTTTCAAATTTCGAAAAAAATATTTCACTAAATACACTCAGGTCACTTTAAATAACATTTTTCACCAAGATAAATATTTAGGCAACACCACGGCGTTGCATTTACGTCACATTGCTTATTATCGATCGCTGTTAGTAGATTTGGATTCGGAGCCATATTAGAGGAGTTTGCGCATTTTAGTTCACGAGCGAAGCGGAGGAAATGGATAACGACGTACATATGATGCGATAAAAACTAAACATAAAAAAATGCTACAGACACTTACCACTTACCTTTTACTGTATTGTTAATATACCACCAGAATGTAATTGCACTGATACTAAAAGAGTCAAAGAAAATCTTAGATAAAACTGTTTACAGCATTTCAAATGGTGCTGCCATCTATGATTTAAAAGTCACAACAATGCAATTTGAAAAATATTTCTATACCCGCCCAAAAAAATTGTATTTAATGATTCGTTATCATTCTCCCGTTCTGTAATTCACCCCACTTAGTCATCTATGGTTGGATGATGATTCGAGATGTACCGAAAAAGTTCGTCAAAATTATATAACCACGTTTATTCTTATTATCACAATTTATTAGATAATTCTAGGGAAGAAATATTAAAAAATCAACAACTGCAGGCATAAAACAATTCAATTATGAATTGCTATTTTCTAAAATCATATGCTACTTCGCCCCCGCAGTTACTAGATGTAAACCATGCACTCTTTTAATCTGCTCCGATAAGGCATCATAAACGCTTTGATGTTGCTTCAATACCGACAATCCTTCAAATTCCTGCGCCTTAACTACAATATTAAACATGGCTCCACAGCCTCCTGAAGTATCTTCCACGACTACAGTTGCCTTCGGAAATTTTTTTTTTAATGCATTTAGAATGTCGGCCTCTGTGACGGAAGCATTTTGCGACAAACACAAATGTTGAATTCTCTGTAAAATAAGTTATGTTTAATGCCTTTCGCAGTCATAAGTAATCATGGATATGTATCTACAAAAATACGTTTGCAAAAATGAATTTCAAAATTAAATATTTTCATGGGTAAAGTAAACTAAACACAAACATTTTGAGGTTAGTTTAAAAACGAATGAACAAGTTATGAAAAAAACAGCAATTTTGAACCACTACTTACAACTCTATTTACTTTCCTTCTTATGACGTTGCACGCAATGGTTTTTATTGATGTGAACATTTCCAAAGTATCCTATAGAATACAAAAAATTATTTTAAATTTCAATCGCTGAAAAACATTTGAATTTGAAACAAAATTGACTTGTGGATAAATTTTATTTCTATGCCCACAGACATAACCACAAATTTCTTTTTAAAATTTTTCTTTTCTAATTTATCGTTTAGTTTTGCTGCTACAAAAGTAAAGCTAAAACTAGTTTAATAAATAGTGCTGCCATGCTTTGGTATATTTATCACATTGATACCGTTGCCACTATGTCCGGAAACACTAGGGAGCAACGTGACTGAAAGTCATTATGCAACACATTAGTGTTTAGTTTCCTTTGGTCTATAGAATTTTAATATGAAACCTTTTCAAGTGTGGAAATTATGCAACCGAACATGACATTCAAACCAGTGACGCTTACATATATTAATAAACCCAAAGTACTTTTTTTTAAGTATCCCGCACATTAAAATTGCTGTTTTTATTTTAATTTGAAACATTTGTGTTCATTTGCCCACAAAATTTTAATTTATTAAACTTACGTAAACTACGCATTAAGCGTTTATTTATCTCTTCAAATAAAGGTATTACGTAACCGAAAAAGTGCTATACATTGTTTTATCGCCAATTTTGTTTTATGACATACTGAAAATAAATACTCTAAGTACTTATTAAAATTAAATTAAAAGATACTTAATTTAATGTTAAGTGCCTTTTTACCTCACATAATACTTTAAGTTACGAATAGGTAAATAAGTAATTTTCTAAGGAGAGGATATAAAAATAGAATACAATTTTTTACGCATTTATTTGATAACATTTTACAGGTCACCACTGTATTACTCCGAGTAGGTATACATACTAAAATCACAGATTAATTTACACAAAAGTACCAATCTTTCCAAGACCCAAAGCCCGTACTTTTTGTCAATCTTCACTATTATTGAAAAGTTATTATTTCTCATTAACTAGTTACAAAACAGGAATACAATTATTACTAAAACCCTCGCCTAAAAATAAAATATAATTGAAATTAATTTTACTAAACGTTTATAAACTAATTTTTGCCTCCAATTACACAAACAAGGGTATTTGCTACAGAAAGAAACATTACCGGACAGTGCCAATTATTTAGAAATATAAAAAAAACTTATTTTGTTGTATAAAGGATCAAATAGAATGGTGATCACAGACAAAGTACTTAAAAACTGATATTTATAAATTATTAAATTCTAACAAACAAAACATTATGCAAAACGATGAACTTTTAAATAAGCGTAAAACATGTAGCGTTTTGCTAACATATTTAGATTCAAACATTATAAGCGTAGAATATTAAAATAAATAAAAACAGAGAAAGGTAATTTCCTAGATTGTTCTTAAAATACAAACAAACTCAAAAACTTTAAAACTAAAAATGCACTAATATATACACAAAATCAAACTTCACTCAAAAACGAACAAACTTATATTTGTTCATATTGGCTTAGGCTATATTATTAAACATTTACATCTTCAGATCTCCGGCATTCACTTTTACTGCCATACTCTACTCTGCTTTTAAATAAAAGGAACATATAATTTGTAATAAATACTTTTTTAAACGAAAACGAATATTCACAGGTCTTGGTAAAACCGAAAAATAGGACTTCTAGATGATTCCTCATCTGAATCATAGTAAAATTTTTGTTTAGGAGTTAAACCTAATTGAACTCTGCGAACCGCTTCGCTAACTAAGTTACCATTGTTTAATAACTTCTGTAAAAGTTCATAAGGATCTTCGTGGCCCGTATCTTGTTTACGTTTGTTACGTGGGACGCAGTTTGTGTCACAGGAACTGGAACCATAATATTTTCCTGGAATGCGATATGGGGAAGCTCGTGATGACTTTCGTGAAAGATGACTGCAGGAGACTGCTTTTGCTGCGGTTCCGGAAGATAGCCTAAGATTCTCCTTTATTTCAAGCACTAAACTTTCCACATCTTTGGACGATACAGTCAACTCGGAACTTTTTATAGGAACGGGAACACTCACTGTTGTCATTGTACGCATATCGGCAGACGGCATTTCCGGCATTTATAAAGATACGAATTTAACATAAACAAACTTCGTTGGGAAACAAATACTCCACAAAACCTTGTAGCACAATCCCCTTACGTCGATACAACAACGATACTGAACTGTATTATAGTACAACACTTGACTCAACCTCATTAACTGTTGTTTGGGTTGCTTTCACAAATACATGCGCGAGCGAAAAATAGTCCCACTTCTAAACGCGAAATATTTTATTTCCGCTACGCGTTTTAAAATTTTAACACCCTCATTCACGCTATAACCCAATGAGAGTCGTTCGTTCAATTTAATAGGCACTAAATTGAAAAGAAAAATATTTTACGATACAGTGTATGTAAACAATATCTTTAAAAACACGCGGACCGGTAAATCAAGGTTATATTTGTTACGTCTGAGCAATGAAACGACCGGGAGGCTATTATTTACATCTTTCCAAATCACTGTTGCCAAATGGTCAAATAAATATTTACGTCATCCCGTAAAACTAAATATTATTTATTTTTTATCCAATAATTTTCAATAGATGTTTGTTTATATTTTTTTATTCGTAAAGTGGCATAAAACTGATTTTTTTTTATTCATGTGTGCTTTAAATTCGGTCATTTTTTAATTTAAACTGCTACACACAAATAGTTGTTCAAAAAACGCCAACTGATTTCTAGTTAGACGCCTTAACCGACAGACCAGGGCTAAACCTAAAACGCCAACTCAAACGCATTTACAAATACAAATTTTAAACAATAGTCAACAATTTCGACCCGTAGGTTGACTGTTGTGCAATATTCCAAATGCGACAACACAGCATCAAATTCATAAACAGTGTGTTTTACTTACGAATAGTGGAAAATACACATTGTTAATTAAAATTTATACCATTTTCAATTTTTTAAAATTAATTATTATTTTACTTGCCGCATTGTAATTATTCATCGACAAGAAGAAAATGCGCTTCAATATATAAAACTAATATGAAAAAATCGTTTTACCATAACACATAGTTCGTCGTATAAAATCGCATACACAAAATATCTCTTTATTTCGTAATGGCATATAATTTTTTATTTAATTATTACATATTTTTTGTGCGAATAGTCAAACTGAGTAGCAAATAGAAGACGCGTTTCGGATTAACCTTATTTTTCTGGCCGATTGGTCTTAACAAAGGTGGCCAATTGCAATAAATTAAAAAAGGCTACTGTAACCTATGAATGAAGTTGAACTTATTAATTAAAACGCTTGTTTTTTCCTTTAATTTAAAGTTTGAGATCAGAAAAAACACCAATAATTATTGAGGCTGCGCGTGAATTGAATATTTTTTTGTGTCGAAATTGTGTTAATCAAAGTGACGAAACAAGGTTTGCAATAGAAAAACAAATACGGCATTGAGGTTGATAATTTATATTTTAAAGTCATACTAAATCTTCCTTCTCCTTTGGTATTATTAAACCCACAAACGTTGCATCTAAAAGCGCAATGGAATAGGTACCTAATAATTGTTTAATACCTATTTAATTCCGGTATTGATTGATAAGATAGAAGATAGAAGGTTTTCAAACATATTGATAATATGTACGTTGTTCAGCAAACGTCAGGGAAATAGATCCCCAATAAATTTTAAAGATTGGATCATTTAATCAGTATAATAATCCCCTCTGCAATCGGAATATTACAAAAGTTTTACAAATTAGATAAATAATATTTATATATATTGTTAGTTCTCAGTTCTCTTAAGTACAATTTTCTAGGATGTTGTCCTCGGGAAAAGGAACTTTAAAAATTCCTTTAGAATTGTTTTCTCTAAATAGAGAGAGGCTTGTAAATCGCTTAAAGGAAAATGGTAATAGTGGAGTAGTTATTTTGCAAGGTGGAGAGGAAGTATCTTTCTATGATACGGATACTACCTATAATGTATTCCGACAGGTAATTTGCCAATCATTCTGGGATCATTTATAAGGTTTGTTAATAATGAGCTATTTAGGAATCATATTTCATATGGGCCTTTGGTGTGACAGAACCCGGCTGCTATGGCGCGATTGACATATTATCAGGTGTAACAATTTTATTTATACCTAGACACCCAGCTGAGTATGCATTCTGGATGGGACCACTCCCAACCCCTTCAGATTTTTCTACAAAATACGGAATTAGTAAAGTCTGTTATGTAGATGAGATTAAAGAAGTTATTGCTGGATTGAAATCCTCTCAAATTTTAACTTTGGTATGTATTGCAATACAGTGTGACCTATATAAACTTGGGATAGTATTGTAGATGTCAGAAACCATGGGAGAGCATTAAAAATGCTTTTAAATGGTGTAGCACATTTTTCATCACTTTTAGGGTCACAAAATCAAAAATTGATTTTTTTATAGTAGGCCAGGATCGCTATCAACAGACACTTGGAAAAACAAAAATTTTGGCAGTCCACTGATCCCATATGCTGAACTAGGACTAAATTTATTGAAATTCAAAAATCAATAGTGTAAAAAATTCCAAACAATTTTTTTGATTACTAACTATATTGGAGTAAAAAATAATTAAAATTCATGAAAAGCTCTAATTTAATTGGACTGTCAAAAGTTTTATTTTTCTGAATGTCTGTTAACAGGGATCCTGGCCTACTAGAAAAAAATCAAATTTTACTTTTGTGACCCTAAATGCACCATATGACACATCAGTTAAAATCATTTTTTATGCTCTATCTAATAATGAAAATATTTAATATGGCGCTTAGAAGAAATTTTAAAAATCTATGGTGTATCCTAAAAACGAATAAAAAAAAAATTGTTTACCTTTAGGTCATCATATATTTCTTATTTTGGGCTTTAAAGACAAAAGTAGAAAATCCAACGTTTTAAATTTTTTTGAATTTATCCCATCCTATGCTTCTTGATATCCTCATGCTATCCCATCCTTATATCAAACACACTTTATAGATTTATAAATTGTCTCCTTTGTATTGTTTTAGAAAGGGTTAAATACTGATAGTCATCTTACAGCCAAACCTGCAAGATTTCCTGGGATTGAAGAGTTTGTTTTATTAAATGATGTTAAGTACTTTTAAAAATTATTAAGTTTTAGGTTTAAAATTGATGAGGAGTCACTGTTTCCTGTTATAGCTGATCTGTAAGTCTCAGAATTAATATATTGATAATGCAATATTAATGTTGTATGATTGATTACAGGAGAGTCTACAAAACCCCTCTGGAAATAAGAGTGATCAAATATGTAGTGGCCGTTTCCTCTTATGCACATCGCCGTATTATGAAGATGATAAAACCGGGTGATTGGGAATATCAAGCAGAGTCTGAGTTTCTTAATATTTGTTACAAGAAAGGAGGTTGCCGACATGCATCTTATACGTGTATATGTGGCTCCGGGGTTAATGGTGCAATTCTGCATTACGGTCATGCTGGTGCTCCAAATAAATCCCCAATCCAAGATGGTGTTTTGTGGTCAGCAAAGGGAATTTGTTGTGTGTCGCGATAACGAAATTCTTTTTTATTTAGTTTGTTTGATATGGGGGCAAATTATTTTGGTTATGCAGCTGATATAACATGCACCTTTCCCGCTAATGGTAAATTCACTGACGACCAGAGGCTTATATATGAAGCCGTACTCAAAGCAAACTTCGCTGTGCAAAAGGCTGCCAAACCTGGGGTATCCTGGGTTGATATGCATCTACTTGCTAATCGTGTGATGTTGAAGGAAATGAAAACAATAGGATTGCTTAAAGGCAACCTGGATGATATGATAGAAAGTGGTTTGGCTGCAATCTTTCAACCCCATGGATTAGGCCATTTAATGGGCTTAGGTAAGTTAAACTGTAACATGCTTCTCACGTGACTATTGAGTGGGTTTTACCCGATAATTGACGTCAAGCAGACATAAGACTTTAAAGATAATTGTAGAAATATAAAATTTTGCACTTGTTTAGCAAATAACTACTCTTGAATAATTATAAAATATTTTTTAATGTCATTGCCATAATTCAAAAAAGTTATTTTCTTAGAATCTAAACTAACCATCCGTATAGTATCTACCAGAAAATGTTAAATCTTAAATAGGAACATGGCAAACGCAGACAAACATCTTTTTCCTACGCTTCTTTACAAAATAAATTATATTATATTATTTTAATTAAGTAGTACTTGTTAGTTGTTTTGGAAATCTAATTTTCACGTTTCTTCAATGTTATATGAATCACGTGGAAGTTTCGGTACAAAAAAGACGTCGGAAACTCGAAATGAAATAAAACTAAATGACAAAGAGAGCCAAAGAAAACCTTCAAAATCAGTCCCAATTATTGCCTTAATAACTCATTAGCATATACAAAATAAAAAAGGCAAGAAAAATTTTTTTTCGCCTTTTTTCAAGAATTTGCTTGCTAAATTACTCTTTTTGTCTTATGCTTCATGAGAACCCTGTATTCTTGTAGATGTTCATGATGTTGGCGGTTATTTGGCTTCAAACCCAAAGAGACCTGAAAAGCTAGGATTAAACAAACTGAGAACTGCAAGAGTTTTAGAAGCAAACATGGTACTAACTATTGAACCTGGATGTTACTTTATCGATCCTGTAACATTTCTGTAATAATTTGTTGAATGGACTTGTAGAATTTAGTATTTTAGCTGCTAGATAAAGCGCTGCAGGATGAAAAGCTGTCGCAGTATTTGGTGCCAGAGGTTTTAGAGCGTTTCAGAGGATTTGGAGGTGTACGCATAGAAGATGATGTATTGATCACAGAAAATGGAGTTTTGAATTTAACATGTGTGCCCAGGACGTATGTGGCATCCACAACAAAGCAACTAAATCAGTAATAACATTTTCTTGTTTTTCAGAGTTGAAGAAATTGAAGATTGGATCAACAACAATCAAGTAGATGAACTGAAATACCAGGATTCTGAACGTTTGTTTGTTTGGTAAACATTTATGTTTTACTTTACCAGATTTTAAACAAAGTTAAATTGATTATTTAAAAAATTATTAATGTTACATTATCTAAATAATATATGTTTATATATTTCATTGTTTTTTAATTTGTATATTTTACGAAGCAACTAAGCCGAAAGGGTCCTAAAAAATGTTCAAGCCAGCCTATTAGGAAAAATTGCCATGTATGAAGGTAGGCAACACCAAATACAAAATGTATACTAGCCCACTTTCGAAAAAACATTCAATTCGTTATTTTGAGAACTTATTAACAAAACGGAACTTAATTTCGGATTCGGTGCGACCAAAGCACAAAAATTATTGACGATTATGTTGAAAAAAGCTTTTGAAGAAATTTTTAATTCGCGGTATGTATAAATAATTGAAATTATTCGTCATCTTACTTGTTTTTTGTCGTTAATTTTTTTGTTCCCAAAATCCTTTTCGTTTAACTTTATTTTTGTTGTTAAAATGTGTAAGGTAGTAAGTGTTTCTAGACGGAGTTGAATGCCTCGTTTTGATGAAGTGAGCATAACATTTTTAAAATACTCTATTTGATACGTATTTTTTAGAACAATTGTCGGCTGTGCCGTAAAGTGTTTTGTTGCGTACGGTGTCGAAAAAAACACGAAAAAGCTGTTCACGATGTAAATCCCGACTGCGAAATTTGCGTATACGGCTGTTTAATATTAAAAAACAAAGACCAAAGTATAATTGAACATTTAAAATCTAAGCATTGGCCTCTCTATTGCATTTATTGCAAAGAAGTGTTTAATTTAACAGAAGAACTTTTACAACATAATATATGCCCGGCTAGTCAATATTCAGAAAATTCTCCAAAAACTCCTTTCACCAAAGCGCTAGCTGGCATTTTGATTTCTACTCATGATCAGGATTCGCCAATTTTCTCAGAACAACAAAGAAAAGACGATACGAATTACGTTTCAAAGGTAGTTACTAGTACTCCAGTGGAAAAATGTGAATACGCGGCTAATAATAAAACTTTTAAAAAAGATACCACGCCGTGTGTGGAGAATAAAAGTATTATTAAGAAGCCTGATTCAGAAAATCGTTCTGCACAAATTTCGAAGAGAAGAGTTACATTTTCCGAAACACCAATTGATTTGAACCATAACACGAGTAAGAAATATCCGTTAATTTTGGCAATAAACAAAATAGGCTGAGACGATAAAAAAAATAATCTCACTACTTTAATTACTTTTTCATACGCAAATAATGTTTACTTTGTTCCAGAATTGCCAGCTAATAAAAACACCCCACAAAAGAATCTATTGAGTAGCAGTCCTCAAGGTAAGCTGCGTTATATATTTTTTAATTATATTGATATATCATTTTCACTTTAGTCACTCCATTCTACACCGCAAAATCAGAAATGTCGGTCAGAAATGAGAATAGAATCAAGAGGGAATTACAATGCCTGGAAAACACGCCCGGTAATAAAATAAATAATTCTTTTTTGTGATTATAATTGAGTTTCATGGTTTGACCAGTCTTAGAATCTGAATATATGAGAAAAGTTTTTAAGAATGATCCTGAAGAACAAGAAAATGGTGAAAAGGAAAACACTGGTATCCCTACATCTTTAACTCATGAGGACACTGAAGTTATGGCCAAAGCACTTAGAGGGGATGACAAGGAATGTAACACTCTATGGTTAAGTGCAATAAATTTATCAGGTATATTTATGGAAAAAAATTAGCTTGTGTGTTTGTTATTGACTTTGTAGATGGTGATTGTTCAGATACAGAAAATAAACCCCTAAATATTGTTGATTCGCCGCCTGGAAGTACAACTAACATCTTGCGTCCCACCCCAATAATAAAAAGAAGTAATTTTCATGTGAAATTACAATTTCCCGTTCACCTATCCTCTACACCAATTTCATCCAATTTGCTGAAAGAAAGCAACATTTTGAAAGCAGAAATTGTTGGGCAGAATACAGAAATATTTGTTCATAATGTGGAAGGAGTCACTACTGAACACATGCAAAACACAAAAACCTTGATTATGCAGAAACCAATTCAACTGACAGCAGGCCCTAGTAAAAACGAGAAATTAGATTGCCAGAAAGAATACAGTACTTCTCAAGTTCTAGAGAGGCCTGATAACAAACTAAAAACTAATGGATTTTTGGAGAGCAGTTCAATGACTGAAACCACTTTGTGGTCATCCGTGACAAAAATTGTTAAAAAAATTATGCAAGGTATTACCTCCAATAGCGACCCAAATATTTGTGATAAACTTTCTAACAGTTTTAAGAGAAACCACTCTGATTCAGATGACTCCTATGAACTTCATCAGTACAAACGCCAAAAGCTGATAGATATAAAGTGCCGAAGACCTATTAGAGAATTGTCAGAATTATATGTACCCCATAGATTACCAATTGCTGGTCCAACTACTAGTATTGAAGTTGTCAGGTCTGTAAATACAATACATCATCAGGCAAAAGTAAAAACTTATGTTGATAAATCCACACAAACTGATGACTATTTGCTATTTGACTAAGAGTGTGAATGTTGTTCCTTTATGTAATTTTATCAAATCATTTTGTCAATAAATTTGCTACTAATGCCTTTTTTGTTGTTCACCACATTTTTTCCTTTACTACTTTTAAAATGTACTCCATTTGTGTTGCAACCATTTAGAAATGAAATTTACAAGATGAAATCAAAGAAATGAGTTTATTGTTCGTATAAAGCCTTACATACCATTATTTACAATGCTACAAATCGGTAATTCTTGTGGAACTAAGCACAGAATTAACGCTAAATTGTACATATGTGAAGCATAAATTTCTTTAATTACTGGTTTAAAACCATTTTCATATGTTATTAATAAATCATATTTTATGTAACCAAAATAATTTGAAAAATACTTAAAATCATATAGCATTAATGATCTTATAGGGAAATATTGTATTTTCATAAAAAATTATACAACTAAACAGAACTAGTAATTCCAAAATGTTCAACTTGCAAGGAAATGGTGAATACAAACAACTATGACTAGTAAGAAACACAATAATTCTACTTTATTGTGATAAATTAATAATTAAAAAAAAATAAAAGTAGAATATTGATGTTAGTTACCAGAACACAATTGCCAAGCGCAATTAATTGTCCATTGCATATCTGCGTGTCCACTCCTTGGCATTTCTTATAGCTTCGGATTCATTTATCTTCCATAATTCAGCGACATCATTCGCTAAAGGATCATCTGGATTTGGAGCACTTAATAAAGCCTGAATTGACAACAATACAGTACGAATTTGTAATGCTGGACTCCATTTGTCTTTTAGAATATCAAGACAAATTCTACCAAGTCTATCAATATTAGGATGATATATTTTTGTTATAAATCTCACTTTTGGTGCTGACATCGGGTAGTCTTCTGGGAGGAACAGTTCTAGTTTAAAAAGGCCTCCTTCAAATGGTGAATCTTCGGGGCCCGTAACAATTACATGGAAATAACGTGCGTTGCTATCGTCGGGTACAGCGCTGATACCAGGCACTGGTTCTTGCATTAATCTTTGGGTTTCTTTGATTATTCTGCGTGGTAAGGCTGCCATTTTTACTTATCAGTATACTAAAGGCTTCTTTATTTTGTTATTAATGAAAAAGTCGCTTCGCTACGAAACAAAATATATCTAGGGACTATTTAGTTTCTCTTAACAAATTCGTGTTTCATATTATATCTTTAAACAATTTTTTAGCAGAAACCGAATAACAACTGCATATTCACCGACAATTTTCATCAACTGCCATTAATCCATTGTGGCCAACATAAATTTTATAGAAATTGCCAACATGGCACTTGGTTAAAACCTAAAATCTCTTAGCGGCATCGATCCTTCAAAAACAGAGGTTAGATTATACACAGACTCCTAATATTCTGACGTCACAAATTGCGTCAATTATTTAGCGTGTTCCAGCTACGGTTCGGCAGCCTCTTATTTCAATTTGGACGCTGTGATGTAAAAAAAGTAAGAACGAGAAAATGAATAAAATAAAAATGAATAAGTAGTTATTTTAGATATTAATTGATGTCAATTTAGGTTTACTGAAGCTCTAGTTAGTTTTGTTTTTCTTTTTTTAATTACGCTTTACTTAACCACTGCTTCATAAGACAATTCGGCCTGCTTACAACCAAGTTTCACCTTATAAACAAATTTTTAGCGATTACAACACCCAAGGCATTAGTTTTGGTTAGTTTGTTGGTTCGTATTTAATGCAGCAGCAACAAACTAACCAAAACTAATTAAAAAATAAGTCTTATCAAGATCATGAAATTCGAGGAAATTCACAAGTCTAGTCATTATCATAAATCATTATTTTTTTTATTTATCTAGAAATTCCAATAAAGTATGCACTACTACTATGACTACTACAAAGCAGGACTTGTGTTAGGAGCAAGATCGACAGCGGCACAAAAACAGAAAAATTGTACTAACTCGTAACATACAGGTGAAGATAATGTATATAAAAATATAAAAAATGGGTGGAACACAAAGAAAAGTTAAAGAAATGAAAATGAAAACAAAGTGCAAGCGTTATTAACTTTTTTAAACTGTTTCTTTCTAGTATTAGGCAACTAAAAATACAAGTGTTTGTTCGTAATTTGGAAGCACTACAGAAGCGCCTTACTAATGCTAGATTTTTATATTTTTATCTTGAAAAAGAAAGCGAAAAGCGAAAAAAAGTTGAGGAATTCAAAAGGTAATTTGAAAAAATTACAAAAAAATAAAAAATTAATCATTGACATATAATACAATCTTTACAAAAATTAGTTTTCTAAAATTTAACACCCAGTTTGAGAAAAAACATTTTTGAAGTGTGTGTTGCAGTTCTTTAAGTTCAAACATGCCTTATACGAATGTGAACAGTCGTTGAGATATTCTAATTTTTCTTCTTAGAAATCCGGCCATAATAGGACTATACTAATTTAAAAACTAAAGCAAATACAACTTTTTTTTCTGCAATGTTTCAGACATTCTCTATAAAAAATTATGTTAAATTACTCTAAAATACCTAAAATGCAAACCCTAAAATGCTCAAGACACTTCAAAAAATTTCGTAGTTTCACAATTATTCCAACATTTTTATAGTACATTCGTATAAGAGATGTTTGCCTAAAACAACAGCAAACGACCTGTTATACATATTTTGATCTGAAATCACTTAATATCCTTAATATAGCCTAATATCCTATAGAACCATCCTGTATAGGTAGATCATTGTATAAATATTAGTAGGTCAATTAAATAATCAGTATTATGGTGAACGGGATGTATAAAAATAAGAAATTATTTATTACCTCGTACTGTTTCAGGTTTTAAAAAAAAGATAATAATTTTACATTCTATTGCTTTCCGAATCTTAGTTAAGTATTCAATTTGCTAAACGGTTCACCTAAAAGGTAATCTTTATATTTTTTGTTAACATGATTCCAAAAAAAAAATTTTGAATATCAATATGTAAGAATCAGTATCCATGTACACAAGTCCTGATATAAATAAATCACTTAATATCCTCCTAAGAGGTTACATAGGGCCGTCTATTCAAGAAACACCCTGTATAGTCAAATCATTGTATATATATATCAATAGATCAATTAAATAATCAGTATTTTGGTGAATGGCATGTCTAAAAACATGTCACCATCATTTGTTAAAAAAATGATATGTTACACTTTATTTCTTTCTGAATCTTAGTTACAATTTATAAAACAGTTCGCCTATGTTTTTCGTTGACATGATTCCAGGAGAACTTTTTTTGAAGATCAGTATGTATGAATCAGTAACGCTTTACACATGTCTTGATTTAAAATCACTCAATACCCCCTATAAAGTTATGTTGGGGTCATGTACTTCAGAAATACCCTGTATAGCTAAATCATTATATAGTTATTAATAGATCAATTAAAAAATCCCTATTTTTGTGAATGGGATGTCTAAAAATATGACATCCTCCTACTATCTCAGTTGCTTAAAAAAATGATATATTACACTTTACTGCTTGTCTTGATCTAAAATCACTTAATATCATTTTATGACATCATCGTTTATTAATCTCGTACTATTTTAGAGTCTTAGTTATGTATTTAATTGACCAGTCAGTTCGCCCAAAGAGCAATCTTTGTTTTTCGTTAACATAATTCCAGGAAAATTTTTATGAATGTATGTGAACATGTGTTCATTTAAAACTACTTAATATCCTGCTTTAAAGTTACGTTGGGATCATACAGTCAATATTATGATATATTATTAATTGCATTAGATATTAATAATAATAATAATAAATAATAATAATAATAATAATAAATAATAATAATACTGTGTATTAATAAATGCGACTTCTGAAAATATAGCAACATCATTTATTATCTGTAACTATTTCAGATGCTTAAAAAAATGATATGTTACACTTTATTACTTTCTAAGTCTTAGTTAGGTATTTAATTTACTAGACAGTCCGCCTAGTTTGCAATATTTATGTTTTTCGTTAACATGATTCCAGGAAAGTGTTTATGAATGTATGTTGTGTTCATTTAAAACCACTTAATATTCTCTTTTGAAGTTGTCGTTGGAATCATATAGTCAATATTATAATATATTATATTAAGTATTAATAATAATAATATTAGATATTAATAAATAGGATGTCTAAAAATATCGCAACATCATTTATTATCCATAACTATTTCAGATGCTTAAAAAAATGACATTTACACTTTATTGTCTATCTTTATTTAAAATTACTTAATATCATTCTATGACATCATCGTTTACTGTCTCGTATTGTTTAAGATATTAAAAAAAGATATGTTACACTTTATTGTTTTCTAAGACTTAGTTAAGTATTCAATTTACTAGACAGTTTGCCTAAACTGCACTCTTTATGTTTTTTGTTAACATGATTCCAGGAAAATTTTTATAAATGTATGTAAACATGTGTTCATTTAAAACCACTTAATATTCTCCTATGAAGTTACGTTGGAATCATATAGTCAATAATATAATGTATTATATTAGATATTAATAATAATAATATTAGATATTAATAAATAGGATGTCTAAAAATATGGCAACATCATTTAATATCTCTAACTGTTTCAGATGCTTAAAAAAATGACATGTTACACTTTATTGTGTATCTTGATTTAAAATTACTTAATATCATTCTATGACATCATGGTTTACTGTTTAGTACTGTTTAAGATATAAAAAAAAAGATATTTTACACTTTATTGGTTTCTAAGTCTTAGTAAAGTATTCAATTTTCTAGGCAGTTCGCCTAAATTGCAATCTTTATGTTTTTCGTTAATATGATTTTTTTATGAATGTATGTAAACATGTGTTCATTAATATTCTTAATATTCTTCTATGAAGTTATGTTGGGATCATATAGTCAATAATATAATATATTATATTAGATATTATTAATAGTAATATTAGATATTAATAAATAGGTTGTCTAAAAATATCGCAACATCATTTATTATATCTAACTATTTCACATGCTTAAAAACATGATATGTTACACTTTATTGCTTTCTGAGTCTTTAATAAGTATTGAATTTACTAGTCAGTTCGCCTAAAGGGCAATCTTTATGTTTTTCGATAATTTGATACCAGGAAAACTTTTTTGAAAATCAATATGTATGAACCAGTAAACCTGTACACATGTCTCGATTTAAAATCACTCAATATTATTTCATGACATCATCATTTATTTCCTCGTACTGTTCCAAAGGTTAAAAAAATGTTACACTTTATTTCTGCCTGAATCTTAGTTAAATATAAGTAATCTTCATGTTTTCCGTTAACGAGATTTCTTGTCTTCATTTAAAACCAGTTGATACCCTCCTATATAGTTATATTGTTATCATATAGTCAATATTATAATATATTACATACTATTTCAGATATTGATAATAATAATATTAATAAATGGGAGGTCTAAAAATATGGCAACTTCGTTTATTACATGTAACTATTTCAGACGCTTAAAAAATTGATATGTTACTTTTTAATCTTCGTTTTTAACTGTATTAGATATGTGTAGGTAGGTTTACCCCTGCCCATACCAATAAAATCAATCAAATAAGACGAACAAGTAGAAAATAGTTGATACAGTGCAGTAATCGAATCGGACGTAACAAGTGCTTGTTTTTAATGGTTTCCACGAAAAACCTAAACCTATTTTAAACAGCCGCATAAATAATAACAGGGAAAAAACGAACGTGAACATCCACACGGTTGTGATTTTATTAAATCAATTTATAACGATTTTTATTGATTTTCCTTGTGCAATAATGGAGGACACAATATCGGGTATTATGATTAAGTATTTAATTTCGAGGCCGATGCTTAATTGTCTACCAGGGACCAGACACATATTACGCGATAGTGAAAGTAGTAAAATATTAACACTTTCCCTTGGTCTTAAAAGTTACCTCAACATAAACGACCGTACATGGCAGCGATTTAATTTTCGGCAATATCGTACTTTTGGCCAAACGTTCCCAGCGCATAACGAGCGATACGTCCGAGTATCCTGTATAAACAAATCCGAATGAGACAGAGAGAGCGAATAATAAAAATTTAATAGCAGCAATATAGTTTTGCTCCCAAGATCAGTCATATTGCAGGATTGTTATTACATGAGTATTATACAACAAGTCCCCCCCTCTCTCCGCAACATTGTGAAAGTCCGGTCGGACTGTAGCCCCACGTGGGCCCCGAGACGAGTCTCCTTGGCTAAATTGGTGAAAGCATATGAATGCTGCTTGCTACAAAACAGACTATCGGCGACGCAGGCGATGCGAAATTACAACAGTGCCGGTTTATAATCCCTTTAATGCTCCCAAGAGACCTCATTCATCCTGTAGATCGCGAACTCTGGTATGTAGTCGGAAAGAGCGGAATGAAAATAAGCCGCGCCTGCATCGCGCGGCCTTGAAATCGGCAAAGAAAGAACGCGCTAAGGATAGGAAAAACCAGAGTGGGAGAAAGAAAAGAGGGGAAAGTAAAGAAAGAAATTTAAAATTAACGAAGTGCCATCCTGTAAAACTAACTTATTCCAGCTTTGCGTTAATTTATAACGACGTCGACTTTCGGTCGGCGCGATTTAGATTTCAGGACTTTAGGGAACCGAGTTGAATGGATACGGCTCGCGTTTTCTTTGGCGGTATTGTGAAGGCTTATGTTCGTTCACTTTTACTTTCATTTGTTAAGCAACCCAGCGCACTGAAAACTTGTGTCCCAAAAATAATATACTCGACTAAGACACGCGGCGGATAGTGGCAGTGTTTTGTGTTAAGCAATGGCTCTGTGGTTCGGTGGTGTTTCCTGTGATTACGACTACCCTTTGGGTTACGCTGCTGCTAGTGCCCTACTCATTTAGGAATACGCTTCGGTTTTTTTTCTATCCTGGGGGGTGAGTATCACGTCGAGTGTCGATTATTTTTTACTTTCAACCACCTGTTACGATGATATTTCGCACCCCCTTGCGCATTGTCGCGACGCATGTACACGTGTAGTGCAAAAATACATCGTTTTCGACAGTTACGTAATTCGAATTTCTACTTATTACGTCACGTTTAGCATTTGGAAAATGAAAAATACTGGGCCGTGGTCGAAGAAACTGACCCACTTCCTGGAGCTATGTTTTTTTTTTCTTCGCTCGTCCTCACGCGACGCGAATATAATAATTATTATTATCATTATATAATACCTACGTTGCAGCTGGAATTAAAACAACGTCGCAAGCGAAAAGCTCTCGGGATATTTCGCTTACCGAGGGTATCATATTGCCGGATTAAATGCAAACTCTCGCGGTACGCATTTTCAGAATAGCTGATTTCACGAAAAAATTTCAAGAATATAACGTGACTGACAACGAGAGGCTCCAGTAACTTGGAGATAATTAAATTCAACCTTCTAATATTTTTTTTTACTGACAGTAAGGTCACCAACTGCCGGCCGACCATTCCATCTTGTATACAGGTGGAACGCGTTATTTCCTACAGCGTAATTAACCGAATTATCCCCAATTAAAGGCGCCTCCCCCACCCCCTGTCGATTATTGTAAAACTTTATCTAAACCTGATCTACTTTTCCCTCATTACAACCGACTGTATTACGTCTAATAGCTATCGCTTCGCTTTTCTATTGCGTAACGCGTATGCTGTGCATATATGAATATACAAATACATTACATTGTATTTTAAGTCGCCGACTGCGTGGATTGTATTTTTATCCAATTCCTAGTTGTGTCCAGCGACGGGCTAATTATGCGGGACAGATTTTAAATAGTCGACCTATAAAACCAGTGGCGTAATGCAACATTCAAAAAACTGAGCTTTCGTCGATTTTCTTATTGGATTTCGTTCGGGGTCGAAATTGCCCGAGCTGTTTCGAAACTATATTATCCACTTTTACTAGAATTACGTAAAAACTTTCGACGGAGTTTTTCTGGAATCGCATTCGCGAGGCATACTTTTGAGCGCCACAAAAGTAACATTGGAAATTTGAAAGTGATATTACCGAATCCGCAAGAATAAAAGACCTTTACTTCAGTTTAGGTGGCTGAAAAACCTTGGAAGTGAAAGGTTCAGTTTTTCGCTTGATATTTCGTATACCGTTTATTTGAAAATGGAAACAAGTTAAGCACCAGTCGGATTATAAATTACAGGCAAATGTCTCATTATAAAATGATATTTTCATTTTGCCTCCTTTTCTGTTCACGGCGTTCCTTTGTTTCGTGAGTTTACGCGATGTAAAACTTGCGTGTAGAAAGTCAAATTGGCTGTCGCAATGTCCACTTCAAGGACCCTTTTTTTGCGGCTTATTTATGTTAGGGTCTTAGTGCTAAAAGCTTTGATTATCCCTCGGACAATTAAAATCCCTTTCGGTTTTGCATGGCAACCTTCTATGGTGGTTTGCACTTTCACTTTTTGCACAATAATGTTCCGCTTCTCAGAAAAGAAATAAAACCTCTCGATTTTGTACCATTTTGGACGGGGGTTTATAAGGGGGGTATTTATTGAAGAAACTTTTGGTTGGTTTAATGCTTTGGGTTTAAATTTCGTGTTTAATGCCTTTATTTAAAGTTTTCGATAATCGATCGATAATTTAGGTACAATTTTTAAGTTTGCCATGGTCTAGCTATAAATTTTAAAAGAATCACCGCTAATTAACCTTTTCTCAAGGGTTTCGTATTTCTAAAAACTTCTCTCCGCCCAAGACGCGCTAAAAATCCCCCTAAATATTTACATTAGCGAAAAGGGTTGCGAGCTAACAAGCCCTTTCAAGTGGAAACGTCTATTTATTTTATATATTAGACGCTGTACCTGAATATTTTTAAGGCGACGCTTGATTAGCTTTGTGAAAAGTTCGTTTAAATAAATAATAATGTCAGATCATACTTGACGAATAAATGACGAAGTTGTTTTTATATATGTTAATTACATTTAAATTTAAAAGATATCATTTATCATCATCATAATGTTACAAACATTAGGTATGTACCTATAAAAGAGATTTAAAATAAAAGATATTTTTTTGGATAACTTTTAAGGGTCATGAAACACAAGAAACTTACGGCATGACTCCGCAAAGGGTGCAAAAGTAAATATCAAAACTCCGTATAGACGTGCGCAAAGAGCTTTCTAAACATTTGGTCTCTATATGCAAAGACAAAGAGCACTCGCAAGAAAATTCTTCTTACGTACATTCGAAAACCATGGGCAGGCATAATTTATGAAAAAAAAACCTTGAATCATAAACGTACAAGCAAAACGCTCCGACGCGATCAATTGCTCGCATTTGAATATGTTAGCAATTACTGAGTATTTAACTTTTAAACACAATAGGCGCTTAATCGTGGATATGTCAATGTGGACTGCTTGAAAAGTATGGAATTGTATTATTTTCGCTTTTCGGTTTAAATTCATGACCATTACGGGCTATAAACTGAGTCTTGCTTTGTTCACACCTCTAAAAATCGACATCTTTTTAAGCTTTCAAGTAAATAATATACTTTCGTAGTCCTTGCTTCCCTGAGAACAGTGTTCTTTAGTAATATTCGTCTGGCAATTTCTATTGATTTGGATTAGAATATTTGTTAAAGTGTAATAGTTTTACGTAATCTAATGTTTAATTAACCATTTCCTTGTAGCTGTGTGACACTTATTTTGATAAGTTATAAAACACGACTTTCAGCCTCTGGGAAGCACGTACAAAATACATTCTTGGTGTCAAATAACAATCAAGAGTACACAACAAATAGGTAGCAACTTTGAGAAGGTTTTTCTTTTCTTTCATTTCGGAATACAGGTCTAAACCAATTCCTGGTGTCAAAAGTATAAATTTTTTTATACGGCCCAAAAATCGACTTGGATTAGATGGCATCGTTAGCTTAATCCGACCCTGTCGCCTGACTTGGTAGTCGTTGCTCTGCATGAATTGAAGGACATTTTGTTTTTATAGTGTTAATTTGGTTAAATTTTGTTAGGCCATACCACTCTATGTTTGGTTAACGCTATACGAGGCGAGTCGATTGGCTTTTTGCATCGTTTATGTTTAATATTAACGCAATTTCAAATATTGCGTTAAGTCTGAGACATTGTTACAATATATCCATTAAATCACGTTTCATGTTTTCGATTTTCGTTTTGGAGGCCACCTTTTGCATGTCGAACAAAAACGAAACAGTCGTAAAAAGGGTCCGTGCAACTTTACGTGGAGAGAAAAAAAAGAGAGAAAAAAAGGGAAAGAGTTTACGACGAGACCCACGACTGTCGAAACAAAAGAGGGATTGTGCATTTTACAGAGTCGGGTCCATAAAAACCTTAATAAACCTTATTCGATTTGTTGCGCACATAACTCTATTATTGCATGGTGTTCCACTACAATCGTATATTGTTTTCATTGTTCATAGGTGCTTCTGTCAGTAGAAACCATTCGCCATGTACTCAGAGGAACAAGATTCTCATGGTCTGTTAACCTTACACTACGGTAAACACCATGCAACGATAGTAGATGAAATTAAAACCTGCTTTGCATCAGAGAACTTTGCTGACATGACATTCATCTGCGACGATAAAACAACCCTGAGTGCCCACAAGCTCATCATGGCCACCGCAAGTCCGCTGGTTCGACGCATTTTGGGGGAAAACGTCCATGCACACGGTCCCAGCGTTGTCTTACTTCCCGGAATTAAAAGCAATCATCTAAGGCATCTCTTGGATTTTTTATACAACGGACAAGCTTGCATTAAGGTAAATACAACAGAGCAGAACTTAAATCATTTAAATACCAGAGTAGAACTTAGAAGAATTAACCAGTGACTACAAAGTACTTCATTTTTACTACGTTTTTGTAATTTGCTCCTCTAAAATATGATTTACTAGCCAATGGAAATGCTAACAGATGTCGATACTATAAAACAGCATTGCGCATTATTTATCTTGGAGTTGACGAAATCATAGATCTTCTCCATGTCGAGAAATTATTATTATTTGTACAGGGTCTAGTCATTTACGACCAACAAGTGATAATATTTTTGGAGATAATTAATAATACTCGTTATTATCCATTTTTATTTATATTTCCGGAACGCTTTATAATCTTAAGGGCCTATACAGGGTGTCACTCATATGAACATGGGTTCGAACATACATAGTTTTCAAGATACAGGGTGTCACTTAAAAAAGGGTTTTTAATAAATATCTTAAATATCCTTCTACCGATTTTGTTGTGTGTCGTGACAAAAGGCTCATTTAGGATTAATTAAATTAAAACTATGAATTATAGCAGCGTCCTGACAATATTTTTGACTTTTTTACCTTCTTTTTTTTAATTAAGCCAATGGATTTTTTTCGTATCTTGCTTTGTTTTCGAGATAAAAAATTATTGCATGTTGCTAATTGGCAACAAGTTCTAATCGGGTTTTTATTAGTAGTTTTAATAACCGTTATTTCTTGCAATGTGGCGGTTTTATGTGTAGTGATAAGAGGCTAATTTGTCCATAACTAGATTAAAATTGCATTAAAAATCTTGGGACATTCAATCAATTAGTTTATATTTTGTTCTCGAAAACGATGCGCGATTTTTGAAAAATGTTCTTTTTTTTTCATGTAGAATTTATCTTCTCTCTGGAATATTTTTTTGACTTAATTATTCGCGTAGATATGGCGTAATTGAGTTAAGTTTCTGAGAAAGAAAAATGGTGCGCCATTGCTTTTTTTCAAATTTCAAAAAATGACATAACTAGCTAGTTTTGAGGTAGCGGATAATTTTTCACCGTTCGATTTTTAGTTGTTCATATAGTTATCCACAATTGCGCAAAATAGAGAGAAATGCTTATGGGGAATGTTTACGATTATGTGGTAGGGTCTTGGACATATTCAATTAAAATTTGCACATTAGTGACATAAAGAGAATTTGCTAATTATCTTAAAAACTACTTGCTTGCTAGATAGAAAAATACTAAGAGAGTTATAAAAAAATTGCTATATAATTACAAGTTTGTAGATCTTAAGGTTGCAATTATTTTTGCTTATTTCGGGTTTAACTGCTTAGAAAAGTTCAATTTCTCGCGATTTTACTACTAACTTTGTGTAACATGGTTCTCTGAATTTTATTTACTACCGCTTTGCTTGGAAATGTTTCACTGGACTGCGTTGTGTAGAAATAAAGCTCTTTTCTATTGAACTTTTGCTTAAATCTAGTTAGGCGTTATATACTCTAAAATTAAAGTCAATTCAAAGAGCAGTGAAGATAAATTAAGTAAGGAAATTAAGAAATCTTATGCAATAATAAATGAACGAATGAATTCGTGTTCCGCTGATGGTTTAAAGGACTTTGCAGATTTCAGGACTTTTAAGTTGGCGTATAATAAATAAACAGTGATTGTTAGAATGTACAATGTCAATTGATTGATTGATTGCACTGCGTTGTGTAGAAATAAAGCTTTTTTCTATTGAATTTTTGCTTAAATCTAGTTAGGCGTGATATACTCTAAAATTAAAGTCAGTGGACAACAAAAATTATTATTTTTTTGGTAGGAAATGCTGAGATCTCTAAATGAGTGTTTTTTATATGTATAGACATATTCAAAGATAAAAGATAAATTAAGTAAAGAAATTAAAAAATCTTATGCAATAATAAATGAACGAATGATTTCATGTTCCGCTGGTGGTTTAAAGGACTTTGCAGATTTCAGGACTTTTATGTTGGTGTATGATAAATAAACAGTGATTGTTAGAATGTATAATGTCAATTGATTTGTTTATGGTAACGCTAATGTCGTCCATCGTTCCTGATTCATAATAAATAATTGGTCTCTCGACAAGTGATTACCGTATATTTCATTACTTTCAAATTAATCATTTATTCATCAATGCGGCTCACACCTCAGTGTTTGTTTCAGTCAAATGACCTAGAAAACATACAGGAACTGTTCGAGTTGCTTCAAATCAAATCTGATATGTGGCAGTCTTCTACTTCAGAAGAGGCCAAAATTCAGTCTGACGACAGCAGCTGTTGGGTTCCTGAAGGTGAGAACTCCGAATCAATGTTAATCAAACGCGAAGCTGACGACGACGAGAAGGAAGAAGGGGAGATTAAGGATTACGATGATGACGTCACCGACGAAACAGGCTCCCAGGAACAAAGTAGCGAATCTTCGAACCCTGTTAATTTATCGATTAGTACAAAGAATTTAGAAAAAGAAGATTGTTTTAAAGATCACGAGAGCGGATCGGAGGTAATTTAAATAATTATTTAAAGCCATCAAAAATAAAATGTTTTGATTTAAAAATAAACATATATATTTATATTTATCGGGTGTCCCACAATTAACGTCACAGGCCATAACATTTTCTTATTTTCAAAGGGAAAAATTCAATTAACCTTGAACTTTTCCCAAAAGAGCAAAAAAAAAACTTCCTTTTTTCACTCCTGTTATGTGTTTGTTGAATTTTCCGAATGTTTATAAGACAAAACCAAGTACGTCTTCAAATTAGAATTTGGACAATACATAAAAGTCTTTTAAATTTATTAAGAGTATTACAATTTTTAATATCATGGGGTCAATTGTTAAAATGGTTTAGGCCTTTACGTAATATAGAGTTTTGTACATGACTAAAATGACATTCTCTCAATATAAAATTACCACAGTTTCTTGTATTGTAAGAATGAATATCTCTGAAATAGGTAACTTTTTCACAAACATAATTGGGAACACAATGTTTAATTTTAAAAATAAATACATAGACATTAAGCATTACTTTTTGTTTTACAGACAAGAAATTAAGATCACTCAATATGCTTTGAATTCGCGTATATCTGTTGCACTTTAATATATTTCTCATTTCCCTATTTTGAACAATCTGCAATTGCTGTAATTTATAATTAAGCAAATTGAATAAAAGTGTGGAACAAAATTCTAAATCGGGAGCAGCTAATTTGTTATACAATAATATTTTGGTGTCAATTGACAAATTTTTCCCTATTCCGGATATAACATTAATCTTTTTAGAAAATGTATTCATTACGTAATCGCCTGTATGAAACGTCAAATTTGAGTCAAATATAACACCCAAATGTTTAATTTCGTTTTCATGAATTAATCTTTTTGTTGTTAATATAAATGTTTACATCGAAATTTAATTTACACCATTTATGTCGTTTACCAAAAATACAAAATTTTGACTTGTCCGTGTTTATACAAAGGTTATTATTGCACAGCCTTTCAGAAGCCTTCTTCAGATCAGCATTCATTTTTCTTTGCATTTCATCCACATTTTCACCCACAATAAAAATCATTGTCGTCCGCAGATAATACCGCTTTAGTATCATCTAAAATATTTACAATATCGTTTATTCACATAAGATGGTCCCAAAAATGTCCCCTGACGAACACCATGTTTTACAGTAATGCAATCAGATATGCAATTTTTATATTTCGTTTCTTGTACCCTATCTATTAAATACAAACAAAGCCATTTATACGCTGTTCCCTTTATACCCGTTTTGTACAATTTTCTTAACAGTCTAGTTCTACTTATTGTTTCGAAAGCACTCTTAAAATCCAAAAATACAGCCAACACAAATTTATTCTTTTATTATTTTCAAATATTTTTTAAATAAAATGTATATCTTTAATAACAAAGAAGTAAGACAGGCACTTGTGGGACACCCTGTATAGAAGGTAGAAAGACTTAAAAAAAAATGAATTTTTGAATAATTTTTATTCTCATATTGCAGCAATTAAATGTTTTGAAATTTTATTTTCCTTTTAAATTTTGTTTCTAAAACGCCCAACTATTAACGAAAAGGCTTTTTTTTTCGAAAATTCGGGAGTATCAAAAATTTTGTAGGTATCTTGATTGATTTTAAACAGAAAGGATTCAATAAATAGGTTCCTGCGAAATTCCTGCAAACCCATAGTTTCGAAGAAATCCACGCCATTGTTAGGATTATCGGAGTTCAAATTTAAGCGGTAACGTCGTCTGTAAAACTATAAAAAATAACAAAATAACGCTTGCGTGTTACACGCAGCCAATCAAACACGGGAAACACCATTGCCATCACTTATTACGCAAAAAAAGCCGCTTAGATACAATATCCCTGGATATCTTTTGTTCATTCCTTTTTTGTCTTTTGCCGCTTACAATTACAAATAATTAGTTTGAATTAATTATTGAAGCAAATCGTTGATTATGGTTTTTTTATGTATGCCAATCAACAATTATAGAAATAAGTGTTCACTACACTTTTTTAACATCAGATGGGTACAGGTTGTCCACTTTTACCGGCCATTTCGATTATTATTTGATTTAAAAGATTGCGGTTTTCGCAAGCGTGGCCTACTTTGTCGTGAAACGAACCATGCCGTCAACACAATTTGCATAGCTTACGTAGATATGGCGGCGTTAAAAAATGGGAACCCTTCGTATTTGAAAAAACTTACAAGATACAGAATATTTTTGGTGTGCTTTTATAAATTCAATTTTTACGCAATATATAGCATAAAAATATATAAAAAAGAATAGCATTTATCGATTTTCTATAGGTATATTTGGAACGCTTTTTATCCATTTTCAATTTTCAATTCATTTTAACCGAGGTGTAAATGTTAAAAAGAAGTTTCAAAATGCTTATGATTATTGGTCATCATGATATATGAGGCTTTAGAAAGGCATATAACACCATCAAATGATCAATAAGAAATAGGAATGATAATATTTAAAGAATATTATAGTAGTGTGTTTTGTTTTTCTCTTTGCTAGAAGAAAATTTGAGTAGAAACAGGGACTTTTTCTAAAAAACTTCTGCAGGCTACTGTAATACTGTTTACAAATCTTCTGAATTCCGATTGTTTCGCCAATCATCCTGTTGACTTCTTCAGGGCTTAATTGGTTCGCATTCTACTCCGCACCTGCTTATATTTTGTGTGAGGGGGGCGGAGCTAAATGAGAGGAGCGGTTAAGATTGTCTAGTTCCTTATAGATTTCTATGCTTGCTTGAAACGTCAGCAAGTTTCAAGCAGGAGGAATTCAAAAGATTTGTAAATAGTAGAAATAGGGAGATAATAATTTGGCTGCAATTTGTTAATTCGTGGTTTTCTTTTAGCGATCGGATCAAGTAAAAAACACGGACGTGTTAAAAATCGGGCAAACATCGGTGAAAATCGCCCCCAAAGTGCACGAATTGTCGCAGTTCCACCACCACAGGGTGAAACGTAAAAGCATGTACATGGAACCTATCGACTTAAAGCAACAGGAGGAATTTTCCCACATCAAGCCGCCGATAACCGATCCGAAACTGATATCGCTGGTACAAAGTCCTGATAATTACGTAGTGACGCCTCACAGGAAAAGAAGACCGGGCTTTCATAATTCCCCGGCTCAGAATCCGCCGTTCGTGCCACTTTCGCCGTCTTATAATTTAGATGATGCTGGTCATCACCCGACCCATAGATACAAGAACCTTCCACCGTTACTAACAGCTCATCATCCCTTGTCTTTATCGGCGCCTCCGTTCGTTGTCGAACGAACTCATACTCCTACACCAGGAACTCATCCAGATACGTCATCGTCGTCCGAAAACGTGGTAAAATATAGACCACCCAGTGCCGACCAAGGATTACTATCTGATACTTATCAGTCGTTCGAGCACACTTGGAGTGCTTGGTCCGTATGTCAAACTCAAGTGAACATTCCTCCGGGTAGTGAAGACACTAGAGTTTTGCCGACTTATTCGACGAATACTAGTAGTGAGGACAATGCGGAAAGTTCGTCCCAACCAACGGGAAGTAAACAGCAGTTGCCGGCTGTTCAAGTTCGCGAATATAGGTGTGAATACTGCGGGAAACAGTTTGGTATGTCTTGGAATCTGAAAACTCATTTGCGAGTTCACACGGGAGAAAAACCGTTCGCGTGTCGACTCTGCGTCGCCATGTTCAAGCAAAAAGCACATCTGCTGAAGCATTTGTGTTCCGTGCATAGAAATGTTATTTCGTCAAATGATCGTAACTCTGGCCGTTACAATTGTTGTTTCTGTCCTATATCGTTTGAATCTTTACCTGAATTAATAAGGCACTTGTCGGGTCCTCACAACAACCTCCTTTTAAGCAAAAATATGCACGAATTGAAGTAATTGTACATTCCATATAAATGTGGGTGTCGTATAAAGCTTATTAGAACGACATCTTCCTCAATTGTGATAAACCAAGCCGATCAAAAACCGTTTACAATCGCGAGCTATATCGCACTTGATCACCCTCAGGGACCATAATAGTGCCTTTTTTTTTAAATAAAATTTGATTGACAATTCTCAGCATAATTTGTTTATAGTTCGATGTTTAGTTTTATCTCTCAACCGATGTGTTCAATTCGACTATACGTACCTACCTGCGCGTGGTGTGTATGACTAGTGATAAAAAAAATTGGCTGGACCGATTTTTGTAAAATGTTTCTAATTTATCGTAATCTACTATTATATACATCACATGTGGATAAACCTTGACAATACAACAACCGAAAATGCTTCGGATAATATTTCTTTAGTGATATTTTTGATTAGAAATCCGAGATCAGCATTTTTAGTTTTTGTATCGAAAACTGTATATATAAAACATGTTTATAGTTTTTACTACAAAACTGAAACGAAAGTATATTTTTTTTAATATACACACCAAAGAAATAAAATTTAAGTTGAATTACAGTAACGATTCTTTATAATTAACTTATACAACCTTTTGACAAATGCCGGAGCTGTTTTATTTTTTCAATGACTTAATAAACTAGTGATTAAGCCTGGTGTTCAATTATCAAGCTTCTTTAGAAACTACCTTTTCCCCTATAAAACACGCCAACCAAGTTTAAATTGCTATCAAAAACGTGAATACAATAAAACCTAGTGTACAGTGAAGACTCGATACCCGAAAATGTTTCGAATTTAATAAAGTTTGACGAACCATTCCGTCCAAATATGGAAAGCAATTTTTACTCTTCGGATATAGTTTTAGTGCCCTGGGGTATGTATACGACAGGCCGTTTTGAAAGTGAGGGCTACGGAAGTGATATTAGATAAGGCCAGTTGTAGTGAAGATGTGGCGTATGCTTGATTTGGTCACCAATACTCATCCACTTGCAAGAATCTCATAACTAAAACAAAAATTTAACGTAATAAACTAAATTACACAGCGATCGTTATAATTAAGATGGAGGCGTTGTAATTTACTATTTTCAAACAGTTATAAGTTCAGAAGGTTCGTGATTTTCTTTATAAACACAGGATGGTAGTGCAATATAATTTACCAGCTGATATCAAATCTGAAGAGTAATTTAGATGAAAAAATCCATGAACTATTTTGCACCAAATCGAGAGATTGCTTTTAAATATGGTACAAATGTGGTTAAAATAGTGTTTCTTCAAATTGTATATATTAAGATTGTTACATACGTACTTACAAGAAAATAAAAATTTACATTTTGCTGCATTTTTTCTTGCAACCTTTCGACCTTTAACCTTGACATATTCAGAAAAAGGTAAGGGGCATAAAATTTTGTGATTTTCAAACGTACTTTTTTCGTTTGTGGTCTATTAATTAATAAAAATCAAATAAATTTAAAATATTCTAGATCTACAATATTTTGTTTAAACGAATATTTTTACCTACTTTTTACATTCACTGCGTATTTGTGGAACATTTTTTCTTGCTTTTTTGTAATTTTTAAATATTTCATTAATGAATACTCTCTAAAATATCACAAGGGTAAATGAGTATACTAAAAAAGCCTTTCCGTTTTATTTTAAGGGTTATTTAAAGTTATTAGAAAAATAGGACATGTGAAGTGAAAATATCGGAAAAATATTATGACCCTGCGTCATCAAAATTTGAACTTAAAAAAAGTATTATTTCGTGGTAATTTAACAAAAATGAAGTCTTAAGCAAACAATATTTATCTACAACCGATTGCGATGAAGCAATTGATAATTGCAGATCCATAAGATATTTTTTTTGTATAATTCCAGATTTTCAATATTTTTACGGACTTTTTACATTCACTTCGTATATTGCAAACATTTTTTATGATTATTAGGGTTTATTTCCACATTTTCAGGTTAACCACTTTCATGTTTTTTTTTATTAGAAACTTTTTTATAATTTTTAAATATTTCATCAATGAATACTCTCTTAAATATCACAAGGCTAAATGACTATACTAAAAAAGCCTTTCCGTTTTATTTTAAGGGTTATTTAAAGTTATTAGAAAAGTAGGACACGTGAAGTGAAAATGTCGGAAAAATATTATGACCCTGCGTCATCAAAATTTGAACTTAAAAAAAAAGTATTATTTCCTGTTAAAAAATGAAGTCTTAAGCAAATAATATTTATATACCAGCAATTGCGATGAAGCGTGTGATAATTGCAGATCCATAAGATATGTTTTTTTTTGCATAATTTCAGATTTTCAATATTTTTACACACTTTTTACATTCAATTCATATATTGCAAACATCTTTAAGGTTAATAGGGTTTATTTGCACATATTCAGGTTAACCAGGTTCATACTGGTGGAGCTTTTAGAAATAAAAGATTTTCAAAATTAATAGCTTCAAGGTGAATAAATTCGACTCTTGAAGTAATAAAAATTAGTCACAATGTCGCATTTTAATTCAATATTACTGATGTTTGAAAAACATCCTGCTTGTCTCGCCAGAACTTTGTCTGAAACTGAACCGCTAAAGTCAGCAAAGATGATGCTAAAACGAGTTCAAACTTGTATCATTATATAAACAAAGTTGATTAGTATTAGTGAAAATCGATTGGTTTTTCAAAAAGCTAAACAAGAGTGTGTTTTTCATGTAGAAAAGTTGACTCGTTCATAAAGAGCTTTAAAGATATCAGAGTATTCATTTTATTTGTAAAAAAATTGAGCTTTCAAATTACAATACCTAAATGACGTAAAAGGAATTTATTAATTTTTTAATTATTATAAGTTGGAATGCATTGGAGTTTATGACCCAAACGTGTAGGTTTTCAGAAACATTACAAAGAGATTGCCCCCGTTTGATTTTAAATATTTTTATTTAAGCACCTAAAAAATAATTTTACTGGTGAACCAGTCATTTGGCCATGGCGATGGCGGTTTGGAGTCAAATTGTGAAACTGTGTCGCTACGATTTGGTTTTTTTGGATGGTCATGTGAAGGAGACAGGATTATATCAAATGATTAATGGAAATTTATTGCGGCAATATGCGAAACCAAGGTTGCAAACAGGTTGCGACCTTATGTATCCACAGATTATTTCATTAGGTACTAATTAACATATTTTTTTAAAAATTGAGTCTTCATTTTCAGATTTTGATAAATATTATAAAGTTGATTCTATCTCATTAATAGTTATATATAGAATTCGTCTTCTATACGAGTATTAGCACTTAAACAGTCAAGTTCCCAAATGTATATTGTTTCGAATTTGCCCAACAAAAATCGGATGTAGGTATCTGTTTTTAATTTGTTTTTACTGACGATTTTTTCAGGCTGTACCCAAGGTTTTATTTCAAGAAAAGAAAGCCCACATGTGGTGGCTTGACTACAGAAGGTAGTGATATCTCATAACGAGTTATCAAAAATTCGAAATATTTTCTGCAAACTAAATGGTCTATATTCTGTATATGCTATATATGTATGTATGCTATATATGTATGTAAATTGAAGCCCTTTGCAAAGATCCACAACAGATCTCATAATTTTTGTTATTTGCTGACTTATTAGAAAAACTAGACGTAAAAACCCGTTTTGAAGCTTTGTTTGAATGAGTAAAGTAAAATAGATTTAAATAAGAACCTACAGAATTAAATACAAAAATTCCGACATCTGCTATAAAAACACACCAATTTATATTTGCTTATTTTGAATAAATAAAACGTAGACAAAGACAAATTATTTTACTACAATACTTCTGGCTAAGCTAGGCTCAAAATTAAAAATAATTCATTAGAAAATAATATTTTTTTCGTGATAATTTAAAAGAAAAATGTCTACATATTAGTCTCTACAGAATTAAATCGAATTCCTACAAAGCAAACCTGCTATAAAAACTCATCATTTCATTTTTCCTTATTCTTAATACAGTGGCTATAAATAAAACTTAGAAAAAGATGAGTATCGAACGATTGAATGGAAGAATACGTAAAAATACACAATTATTAATTTAATTTATAAATAAAAAAAATACTTCTGCCCAAGCTACATCCAAATTTAAAAATAATTCATTAGAAAATAATAATTTTTCGTGATAACTTCGTGATGAAAGTTTAAAAATATTTAAAGTAATTAAAATACGGCGTAGAGTAAAATTAAAATCAATGTGAATAGGCATACTAGCATCTATAGAAATAAATTGAAAAAATCCTGACAGCTGCTACTCTTCCATAAAAACAAACCCTTTCATTTTTTCTTATCCTCACTATAGTTGCTATAAATAAAACGTAGACAAAGTCGAATATCAAAACGAATAAATTTAAGAGTAGTAAAGAATTTGCAACCACCAAAATTTATTTATCAATAAAATATGATTTTCAAGAGTCATACGACTAAAACTATTTTACTAAAAAAAAATAAAAATTATTAGACAACTATGTTTTTTTGTGATAACTTTAAAGTTTAAAAATATTTAAGCAATAAATTAAAATATTGAGTAAAAAAAAGTAAAACATATTTAATTAACACCTAAATAAATAAAAAAAAATCTTATTCTCATCACAGTTATCATAAATAAAACGTAGGCGAAGACGAAGATTAAATGAATAAATTACAATCACTAAAATTAATTTATCAATAATATATCATTACCACCAAAGTACTTCCGACTAAGCTACATCAAATTTAAAAATAATCCATTAGAAAATAATAATAATAATGTCTAATAGGGTAAAGCTTAATGAAAATAAAAAAAAGAAATAAATTAAAATACAGAGTAGAATAAAAGTAAAATAAATTTAAATAGGTACATTTGCACTTATAGAATCAAACTGAAGAAATTCCGACAGCATTTGCACTCATTAGAATAATAAATAAATTGAGGAATACGTAAGATTTTGCAGTCAAAAAAATCCTTCTGACACCAAATTTACCAATAATTCATTAGAAAGTAAAGCGAGATGAAAGTTTATTTAAGAAAGAAATTAAGATACGGTGTAGAGTACAAGAAAATTAAATTTACATGATCATATTTGAACCAACGAACCATTTAATTTTTCCTTATTCACATTACATCCCATTAAATAAGACGCAGACAAAGATAACACTATTTTAATAAAATATTTCTGACTAAAGTTCCACCCAAATTAAAAAATTAATATTTTTTCGTGATAGTTTAATTTAATAATTTAATGTCTGTGATGGAAGTTTTAAAAGTTAAGACAGAAATTAAAATGAGGAGTAGAGTAAAAGTAACGTAAATGTAAATAGCTATATTAGCACCTGCAGAAATACATCGAAAAAATTCTATTTCATTCTTCCTTATTTTCATTACAGTTGCAGAAATAAAACGTACACAAAGACGAAGTTCAAATGAATAAATTAAAGCCTACGTAGATTTTACAATCACTAAAATTAATTTATCATTGAAATATCATTGCCAAACAACATTATTTATAAAAAAAAATGTTCTCTCTAAGCTACACTAAATTTAAAAATTACGATGAAAATTTAAAAAAATATATAAGAAAAATTAAAATACAGAGTAGAGTAAAAGTAAAATAAATTTAAGTTGGTATTTTCATTACAGTAATTATAAATAAAACAAAGAAAACGAATAAAGTTAAGAATTTACAATCAAATTAATTTGTCATTAGCAAGGCCATACCAGCATCAACATAAATTAAAAAAAAAACTTTTAAGGATGACGATGAAAGTTTCAAAAATATTTAAGAAATGAAGATGGCTTTTTTGCATATACTTGAAACAAATATTTTAAAAATATAAATATACATAAAATAATAAAGCAATTTTAATGTTTAAAGGTTATTCAAAATTATCTTAGTCAAAAATGAAGTAATTTTAACAAATATCAAATTTTTATTCGATTATTGTAATTATAATTTTACTCAATTTTTTAGCCCGAACTATGGGTGCAGTAAAAACTTTTTTGAATTGAATTTCGAAAACAGTTGCTAATCTAAAACGCTGGCACTCGATTCGATAGTTCATATGCTGCAACATTACGAATTCAGTATACATTTATTTCCCGCCCATTTTCGATGATCTTTCGATTAACGGTTATTCCGCAAAGATAAAACAGAACGACAATGTAAATTTCGTTAATATTATCAGCCGACAAACGGAAAATTTGATGTGATTGCGCACTGCTTTAACGAGTGGCCCGTAACACCGCTTCCGCAATTTCCAAAAAAATTTATAAGGAATATTTCAAAATCCGTATATATATTCCACGTGCCTCGCGGTGACATTCTTCGTACGATATCTAATTTTACACTATACTACTCTAGTTCCGATAGACACATATCAGGTTCAAGGTTCAAATCTATCATTCACCACAGAAATGTTAAGGAAGAAAGAGTGGGGTAAAGTTTATGTTTTAAGAGTGGAGTTCCCAGCATCAATTTAAAACAAATTTGTAAACAAGTGAGTGTGCTGCTTATCCCACAAAAATTTATTAAATCAATATGAAACTGCGGTTGGGATTGATGTTAGTGCTCGTATCGATAATGGGGTGCGATCGGTACGTCGTAGGTGCGATTTTCAATTATAAACTACCCTCGTTTCATTTAACGAGTGACGGTGGAGATTTTCCATACGATAACGGCATCGATAATTCGGATTATCCGAAACCCGTGTCGCAAATGGTTTCCATAAGTGAAGACGAATTTACCGCTTTGCGTATCGAATATATCAAAAATCAAATACTCAAGAAGCTTCGGTTGAAGGAGAAGCCGCAAATATCAGTCACCGATTTACCGACACCCGTGAAAGAGTACGAGAGTTTGCTTCCCGATCAGGATATGAACCTGCAGAGTAACTACGACGATGATTTCTACGGGAAAACCACTCAAGCGATTATTTTCCCCTACGAAGGTAAATAAAGTTACGTTCCATACGCACATAACCCTACATCGCGACACATTTAATAAGAACGGCACTTATCTTGGCGAAAATAAAATGTACATGATTTACTTAATTACATTTTATCGACGAAATATAAAAATATTTTTATAATCAGTTATTTTTGTTTACCCCTTCAGAACGCAAAATCATAACATAAATAATTCTCTAGTCAATACCCTCTGCCCATAGATTGAAAAATTTCTCGAAAAGTTTCCAACAATCTTTGAACCGGGGATAAAATTTGAAAAGGGTCCGCGGTTTAATCAATCGAAAATCGACACCCTATGTTGTTTGTTTTGACAACAAAGATTTCATAAAAAAGTTTTCCTGTGCTCGACTGAGTGAAATATATTTTTTAGTTAGTTACTGCGTAGAAATTTTTTTAAGAAATGCCACTGACAGCGCACATGCAGTGTGTAAAATCCTGATGTGATTAAACGATGTCGTCGGTTACGCAAAATATAAACACATTTCATCAGTTTCTTGGCATACAAATATTCTACGATAAACGTTATGTTAATGTCGCATGTGTTCGTTCGTACACCAAAAGATCACCCCAAATTGACGATTATTGTTTTTTCATACTTCAATTTCTGGCTAAATACCAAAAAAAATGTATACAGTACTCAATTAAGCGGGGCAACCGTTCACATAGAGAAAAATATAACCAGACCCAAATGCTGGAAGTTATTTTCAATTTTGTGAGGTGGCCTCTAGGGGGCGCAATTCTAATTTTAAAAAATAGTATTTCATCGAAAAAAACCGGATAAAAAAAATTTAACATCAAAGTTTTAACTTCAATTGAGAAAAATTCTCATAACGTCGGTACAGCTGAAGCGATTTTAATGAACTTGGTGTTATTTGAAAGGCCGCGACTGGCCCTATAAGGGTCTTTCTTTGTTGCGTCTTCTTAAATTATACCGCCGCTGCTAGATGGCGCCAACTGAAACTAACTTATTTTGTTTTTTTTTTTGCAAAAAATCAAGCGTAATGATACATTTGGTTCTAGTCAGTTTAAATGAGAATTAAAATCTGTGCATTCAGGAAAAAAATCTGTTCAGTGAAGTAGTTTATAATAGTTTGTAAATAAAGTTTATAAATAAAAAAATACACGTCGCTGACTCTTTCGTGATTTGTATTTGCTTTTTGGACAGAGCAATCCAAAATAACACTTTTTTATATCTTTAATTTTTCTCGTTATTCCTTAGTTTTCGAGAATTAAAAAAAAAATGTTTGGACTTCAATAACGCCTCCCATTATGTTTTGACAATGAAAAAACATACGAAAACAATTGAAGACTTTAAAAAGTTTACTTTTTCTTTGGTTAATCTATAAAAAAAAAACAAAAAATGGTTAAAAAGTCAGTGGCCTACCTTTTTTTGTGGATTCGTGGATAAAAGTATCTTTTACATTTTGGATAGAGCAATCCAAAATAACACTTTCTTATATCTTTAATTTTTCTCGTATATTCCTTCATTTTTGAGAATAAGAATTAAAAAAATTGTTTGGACTTAAATCATGCCTCCCATTATTTTTCGAAAATAAAAAAACATGTGAAAACAACCGAAGACATTAAAAAGTTTAATTTTTCTTTGGTTGATCTATAAAAAAAAACAAAAAAAAGTAAAAAAAGTCAGTGGCGTACCTTTTTTTGTGGATTTGTGGATAAAAGTATCTCCCACTGAACAAATTAGAGTAAACATTTTTAGTGCGAAATACGTAGAATTGAATTCTATTTTAAACTATACGGAAATAAATATATGATTAGATTTGTTTTTTTTTCGAAAAAATGCGAAAATAAGTTAGCGACACTTAGGGCCTTCTAGCTACGACGGTATAATTTAAAAAAACGAAACCAGAAAGGCTTGTGAAGGACTAATCACAGTCCAAGTTTATTAGCGGTACCAAAGTTTTTACTTTATTTGAACAGATAACCAAAAAATTTGAATACAAAAGTTGTTCATGGTAGAACTAGTTATGCAACCTGTAGCGAAAATCCTGATTTTATTTTTTTCGCAACCAATACGCCCCCTAGCGGCCGTTTTACGAACTCAAAAATAATTTCCAGCATTTTCTGATAAAAGTATCTCCTTCAATGTTTGACGAATGCGCCAGGCGAATGAAAACTCTTGAATTACAGATGCAGCGCGTTGCCTCAGGAAAATCCGATTTCCTTCTGCGTGCCTCCCCTTCCAAATGCCCAGGGATATCCGTAGCTCTGAAGTGAGCAGCGCGGAGTTATGGTTCCACAAAAAGAAAGACACAATGGACTCGCACAACCAAACTTTCGTTATATCGGAAGTTGCCCACTGGGACACGAATAAAAGTTTCCAAAAAACCAAACCGATCGCTATCAGGGAGACCAGTTTGTCAGGTAAAACACTCGTGTATTAAATCAAAACGAAGCGTTTAACAGCGTCTACATTTCAGAAGGATGGTTAAAAGTAGACGTAACCTATGTCGCTAAAAACTGGTTGGATTATCAGAATTCGCCAGTCCATGCTATCAATTTGGTGTGCAAAACTTGTGGTGTTGATAAGAGTCAGTCCCCAGTGTCGTTTTCGCCAGAACTTAAACCGTTCTTGGTGATTTACACGCATTCGCAGCAAAGAAGATCATTCGTGCATCGCAGACAGAAGAGATCGCTGGACTGCAAAGTATCTCCAAACGAATGCTGCAGAGAAAGTCTCTACGTCTCCTTCGAGGAGATCGGTTGGAACGACTGGATAATCAAGCCGGAAGGCTACAACGCGTACTTTTGCAGAGGATCCTGTACTACTCCCACAGCTATAATGAACAGTGCTAGCCACCATAACAGTATACTGCAGGTAAGATATAAAACTATTCGAGGCATCAAGGGAAATGTTTCATGTAAATCGTATTTTGTTGCAGAAAGTTATGGGAAAAAACAGCCAGCGAGGTGCGAGACCCGAACTAACTCCATGCTGCGCAGCTACGCAGTTTCAACCTCTACAATTGGTCTACATGGACGGCAATAAAACGCTAACGACAAAATTGTTATCGAATATGATCGTAGAGACTTGCGGATGTATGTGAACATTCGATAGTGTCTTAAGTGTTGCGCCAGTATTCATTTCTATTGAAATCTGAAATCCGTAGACGTCTACGGGTGTCGAGTGCGTATTTCTGCGGCGAATTTTACGTTTTTGTAATGTCGCCTGCAGCGTATGGATGATGAGCGCGTTCGAAATCATATTTATCGGTTCCTATTGTAGGTTACTGACCTTAAAGTTTAATATAGTTATCTTAATTTATTTTTTTCTTCTAATCGAATAATTAGTAAGGCCGCCGAATGTGGGTTCAATTATCTATGTATATAAATTTGTGATATGTACATATAAAATTGTAATTTAATTTATTTTTTCGTTTTAAGTATTTTTATTATTATTATTTGTACGATATAATAATAAAAAATATATTTATTGAAAACGTTGTTATTATCAGTCAACGGAAACGATCAAGCTGATGTTATTTCGCCATCTTGTTAGTAGTTTGATATACTACACTTTAGCCACGAGTTTGCTTTGGCACGAGCGGAGTGACTGAAGAATTATATCAGCGTTGCAATACCGTATTTTTTCTAAGGCTTTAGCTACGTTTTTGCTAGGCAGCAAGTAATTTGTAGTGCGAACTTCAGAAAACAATAGATTTTAGAAAATTTTAAAATCTTAATTTGTTAACTATTGATTTATTTGAAGATTTGAAATTAAGTGGAAAATTTACAAATTTGGAGGGGTTAAAAAAATAATGTTAATAAGCAATTTATCTCTATTTTCTATTTGCATAAACTACATTCAACAACTGCAACACATTGATACGCTTCTTCAGTTGCTGAGATCAAACTAGTGACTAAAATGGTGCTTATCAAACTTGATGTATAGTACACTATAACCAAAATGATAAAAATATCCTTGGTTTTTTATTTTATCAAGTGACCGTGGGTATAAAGAACACGTGAAGCGGCCTTCATTTTTCCAATATGTCCGGATTAATCAATTTTCGAGTTCCAGGCACTACGCTAATCACTGGCTCGCATTTAAGTAATTTAAGTGATTTTTAAAAATAGTGTATGCTTTATATAACCAGCACGTGGCTAGTCAGGCACGGAAGAGCGCTTTGGTTTCATTTTTGCGGTTCCAGATCCAAGCGTTTCGAAGCCTCTCGGGGACAAAATAGAACGAAATATAAGAAATCCGTTATTTAAACAAATCGGAATTCTATATTTAGAAAGCCTTGTCGTGTAGTCGATTTATCACTCAACGCCCACTCATGTCGCATGCGCTTTTTGCGGAATTTTATATGATTTTTGGTAATTACATCGGCAATATTGATTTTTTTTTTTCGGTTAAAATTCTTCAACCGGCGCCAGCTACGGCGTAAGGCCAAAGAGCAAAATTATCGCCACCTCCAGCAGATAAAATTTTTAACTCTCGTTTACTCTATGTTGACATTCCTTCGTGAAATATTACTAATTAGTCAAGATAAGGAAAGTCACAGTTCCAAAATCTCGTTGCTATCACGCGGTACTAAAAATACCGTCATCGTATTTTCTTCGTAACTTACTTACTGTAATTAATTAATAATTTTAATTCGTTTCTGATTTTTTTACAGTATGCCGATAGGTGATAAGCAATTTTGTGGAAAATTTGAAGATGGAAATTTCTCATTTCTGTCATTACGTTAAGGTCTTACTAGCACACTTCGGGTGTCATTTTTTTTGCCATTGCGTCATTTTACAAAGTATTTTGGTGACGATAATTTTCCTTCCTTTTTGGTAATTTCACACCGTTAGGTTTTTCCGTAATTTAATAGATATCAAAATAAATGTAATAAAATAATGATTTCGCATTTTCTTCGTAACATTGGTTAATTTACTGATTAATTAAATATAAAGGTTGCATATCAGTTAGTCTACCTGTAAAATACGGTGTCCCTCAGGGCACAGTTTTGGGACACGTGCTGTTTCTTATCTATATAAATGATATTGAAAATATATTAGATGAAGCTACACAATGATGGAAATAAAAATGATTCCTGACTTGTCAAGATTTTGTATTTTTGGGAAACAATATAAAACTAAAAAAACAAATTTGGATACTGTATCTATTTTTATTCTAAATGAAAAACTGGTGCAGTAAAAGGAAATAAAATACTGAGATCTGATGCAAATTTTCTAAGCTTTATATCTACACTAGGAACATTTTTTAAGACCAACATCAAAATCTTATTCTATAACAGCATTTGGAATTTTGTTCGACACTTTTGTTCACTTCGTGAAATTATAATTTAAAGCATTTGCAAATTATTGAAAATACTTTGGGTGTACTTAATTTGTTGTCTATAATACTAATATGAATATGTTTCACAAAAAGTTACCTATTTCAGGGCATTCTAGTCGAGTATCGAAATCCAACTTACATCAAGGTCTAAACGATTTATCATGCGATATTAAAAGCTTTTTCAAATAAATGAATTTCAAAGGCTTTTAACATGTCATGTATTGTCTAAATTTTAATCCCTGTGTGATGATCCTAGCTGTTAGTTTTATAAATATCATTGTCGATCTGTTATACTGCAAATATATAATTTTAATTTTTACGTTAGCATAGTGCTAAATAAAGATTTAAATTTGGCACAGCATTTTAACAATTAAATTACAACCAAAAATGTTGCCTTTATAAAATACAGAATATTACAATATTCCGACGTCAATATATATAAACAGAAATAATTTAATAACGGAGACCCATCCAAATCTACTCGGTCATAGATTCGAATATCTTATTTTGTTAATATTTTATTTTTATACGCTCTTTTCTCTTCGTTCCTTAAATATTCTATCCGTTTGTCAAAAGCAATCTTGAGTTATCAGAGTTATTTCAAACTGGATTCCTCCTGCGTCGGTTTTTGCTGAGTCGAACTTCCTGACGTTTCGCTAATCATCCTGTTGGCTTCTTCGGAGCTTGACTGAAACTCTGAAGAAGTCAACAGGATGATTGGCGAAACGTAAGAAAGTTCGACTCAGTAAAAACCAACGCAGGAGGAATCCAGAAGTTTTGTAAAAAGAATTACAGTAGTCTGTGGAAGTTTCTTTGAAAAATTATTTCAAACTGCTTTCTAGTTATAATCTTACCTATGAAAGAGCATTTTGTGCATGTAAGGGTGATTTGAGTTATTATGTATTGGTATGGTAAATGGAATGGAATGTTGGAATGGAAATGTTTTGTAATTTATGAGAGGGGATGTATTGGACTGGCATTGTATTTGTATGTTATGATAATAAATGATATACAATAATGATAATAATAAAAAGACTCGGAAGATGCTCAGGCCTGGTCCAACCTTTGGCCCTTCAACTGGTTTTGGCAATGATCGAGTAGGCTTGTTCGCAAAGCTGATGACACCCAGAAAGGTCGAAAGCTATTACCCAGTTTCGCAAGTGCAATACGTTTCACTTCGTGCGGTGCCTTTTACAACTGGGTTTTAAGTATTCAACCAAACCTTGTGTTGTTTTGAGGTTTTCAATTGCGGAGCGACAGCTTTTGACCTTACTGGGCCTCATCAGTTTGGCGAAGAAGCAGGAGAGCCCTTGGGTTTTATGAAAGATTTATTTCATTGTTAAGCAAATAACAAACTGTTGATTGTATGCCCACTGGCACTGCGAAATCCGATTTTATAATACATACGAAAATGCGTGTTGATCAGAAAAAAATAAACTACACATCAACAATTTCAATCGCTTAAGTTTAATATAAGACGCAACAATCCAACCACAGGGATAAGACAGTGGCAATGTTCGGACAAGGCAAATTAAATTGTTTTCGCAAAACATTTCGTAAAGCCAGCCACTTGAAAACTGTAAACACCCGGGTATGGTAAACCAATTATAAACCAATTAAAATAATGTTCGACAAATTTAAAAAAATACTTGCAGCACTTGGGGAGATAACGTTGTACTAACCACAACGCACATACCCGTGCTCAATTTACACTAAATGGCGCTTACGAGGTCAGACCAACATGTAACCTAAATAATAATAATTACAAATTGTTGATTAACATTTATTTAATGTTCGTGTTATTTTCAAAGCGTTATAGTTGAATATTTCATTTATGCTATATCGCGAAAAAAGCCATACTCCGTATTCGAAGCAAAATAACCGGAAAAATTTTATCACAAAGATGAAAGGTTACGAATTTATTTATGTTCCTGGTTGTAAAACGCAACAAAATACAGCGAGATATTTCTAATACCCTACTAAAGCGGGGCAACAATAATCATTTGCGACAAGAAAATCTTTCGGATATTACATCACGTTCATTTAGAGCTACATTTACAAATCTAAATAACCCCGTATTTTACTGTCGCTGTTACTCTTATTCATTATAATTATTTATAATAATAATAATAATAATAATAATAATAAATTTATTATATCAAAAAAAGGACAATATACAATATTAATATTATTCAACGAAAAGTAAACAGATAGCTCAAAAGCGGAGCAGTCTAGCTTTAAATAGCTACTCTAAGAACTATTTATATAGTTAATAAATTGCGCACTATTGATTGAAATAGAAAATGGATGAACAACAAATAAAATATGAAAAATTCCCCCAAAATCTGAAGAACAACAAAACTCTACAACACATATAGAAATTGCAATTGAAGATAAAGAATTTGATAACCCAACCCCTTGGTAATAACATAATTAGCAATTAGCAACAACACATTCTTAAGAAAACTGTATTTGTAACAAATGATCTTTGTACCTTTTTTTAAATTAATATAAATTTAAGTTACTGAATTCCTATGACAAAGAATTATAAACACGAATTGCGTTGAATGTGAAAGATCTACGAAACAAGGCACTTTGATGATGTGGCATCGTTAGTCTGTACCTGTATCTTACATTCACAGAATGAATAGTACTCCTAGGAGTCAGCCGCTCTCTAAGCAAAGTGGGTGAATCGAAGTTATGGATAATTTTCATAAGGAATATGTTGAAATGAAAAGCTCTTCCTTGTTCCATTTTAAGCCAATTAAGTTGATGATTTGCAGCAGATACATGGTCATATTTTCGAAGACCCATAATAAAACGAACACAAGCATTCTGCAACCTTTGAATACAGCACTTACACTCGGTATCGATAAAAAAAGCCATACACTTCATCACAGTAGTTAAAATGTGAGAGAATAAATGACTCACATAATTGTTTCCTTAGTCTAAAATTTAAAATATGCCTGTTACTATATAAGACTTTTAGTGAGAAATATGCCTTTTGAAAGATATTTTTTAAATATTCACGAAATCTTAGATCACATGATCACCCCTAAATTTTTTGCTGAATCGACAAAGGAAAGTTTAATATTATCTAACATTATAATAAAATTTTAACTTGATTTTTATTTCCAAATATTATTAAATGCGATTTTGATGGGTTTAGCTTTAAATTATGGGCACGAGAAAATTCACTAATCCTGTTAAGATCTTGATTTATAAATACATGCATCCATGCTACTATTAAAATCAAAACAGCAATACAATTGAGTATCGTCGGCATATGCCTCAACTATGAAAAAATTTAAAGATTTTAAGATGTCACAAGTGTAAATCAAAAAAAATACCAGGCCATTATACATTATACTTTCTGATATCGATTTGAAAAATACGATTTAATCAGCTCGTGTGAATTTGAGGAAAAACCATAGACATTTAGCTTGGAAATCAATAGGTCATGGTTCACCGTATCGAATGCCTTCGAAAAATCCAAAAGTATTAAGGCACTCATTAGTTTTTTTTTCAGTGGCTCGGACAATATCATCATTGGTATTCGCAGGACTTGACTTTCGTTTAAAACTGCACTGACTTTCTGGTACTATTCTATTATCCATTATATGGGTATAGATTTGATTATAAAGAACTTTTTCGTATATTTTTGATAGTGCCGGTAATATACTTATTATTTTTAGGTCATTGAAACTTCTCGGCGCATTATTTTTAGCTAATGGTTTTCCAAGTGACATTTTCCAGCTTTTTGGAAAATGGAGGAATTAATAATGTAAGTAACATACACATCAATGAAAGGACTGCAGTATTTAAGCATAAGTGGGGAGAGTTCGTCAACCCCAGTGGCATTTGTTTTAATTTCATGAATATATTTTTGAACATCAGCAAGATTTGTTAATTCAAAAGAAAAGTGTATTACTAAAATTAATTTAATTTTGCAACTAACTTGTAGATCATAATGTTCCCTTTTCTGTTTGTGAGAAGAGTTGGAACATTGATCTTAGGAATGCCTTTTACTAAAAAATTTTAATGCATCGCTTTTATTCTTATTTAAATTAAGTAAACAGCTTGCAACTATAAAGGTTTATTAAATAAATACTCCACCACATTTTTTAGGCATATCGGAAAGAGATATAAATCCCTTTGAGGTTAAAGTACAGTGAACATTTTTGAGCTTTAATTTTTTTGTGGAGCTCATTTTCAAGGCTGTTGTTGTTACCTGTGTTTTATATATTTCACTTCCATTGAAATTCACATTATTAAAGGTCAGTTTATCTTCGTTATCAAAAATCCATTTCATACTTACTCGATGGCCAATGATCATTATCAATGGTTCTAAACTATTAAATTTATAGACTTTCCAAATCCCAAAGGCCAATTTTTCATTTTCATAGAAATAATGTATTAGTACTTTCATCACTAAGTCAAGTGTAACTAAATGACAGCGAAAGTGTCATTTAGTTAAATGAATACTGCAGACTGGTCGATTTATTGTGTAAAACTTAAGCTACCCATTTTGTGTAAAATAAACCGAAAAATTACAAAAAAACTGCGGAATTTGTTTAATTGATGAATTTTGATGTTTTGCTTTAGCTAGCAGTTAATTGCTTACACTGAACTAGGAACTTACGCAGTAATTAAAAAAAAAGTATATTAAAAATAATTTAATCGGAGGATTTATCTTGCTTTTTATATGGTGGAATGGACCCACGTGTCCTATTCCTATATAAATAGTATATTATGTAGACACAATTCGAACTTCGCAAACATATACATTATGATATTATTTATAAAGAAGGACTTGAATTTGCACTCAATTTTGAATACCAGACATAAGATGTACTAAGGTTTATGCCATAAATTGTAACTACCAACGTTGGTAGTATTATTACAAGTAGTGTAAAAAAACATTAAAATTTCCACATTGACAAAATGCAATAAATTGTCTTTATGCACATTATATATTGTATATATAATGTGTAATATGTATAACCTATATATATATATATATATATATATATATATATATATATATATATATATATATGTATATATATATATATATATATGTATATATATATATATATATATATATATATATATATATATATATATATATATATATATATATATATATATATATATATATATATATATATATATATATATATATATATATATATATATATATATATATATATATATATATATATATATATATATATATATATATATATATATATATATATATATATATATATATATATATATATATATAGATAGTTCCTTTTACAGTGTTTATATATTTTTTCATAACAACACAGTAATTGTTGTCTGGTGTGAATTGTTTTTTTATTCCTTCTCATTCTTTATATTTTTTTCTTGTAGTTCTTTTAGGACCTGCTATAACTTACACTAAAAAGTATGTTTAATGTCAAGTGTAATCTAAATGAAAGTATAGTAAAACAGAGTGAATTGAATACTGCAGACATTAGATTGTTTCTGTGCGATTTAAAGCTTTATTGTGTGGTATCCAAACAACCTTCTCTGTACAAAGGAAACGGAAGGATTACAAAAAAATTGAGGAATTTGTTGAATTTTGATGTTTTGCTGTAATAATTTTCACACTGAACTGGGAACTTGCCTCGTGTGATCATAGTAATCTAAAAAATATATATTACAAATATATTTAATCTTAGGTTTGTCAGAATAGGAACCAAAACGCTATTATCTTGCCTTGTATAAGGAAAAATGGACCCAAGCGGTTTATAGATGACCGAATTTCGTTAGTCCATCGTTCAAGCAAAGTAGTAACATATACATTGTGATGTTATTTATAAACAAGGACTTGAATCTGCAACATTTTGCATACCAGAATTAAGATGTAGGTACTATGGTTTCAAAACCGCTGGATTTAAGAAAATCTTCCAAAATGGAATAAATTGCGTTCATTCACAATCACCTCGTCCATCTAATATTCAAAAAGCCCAAATTCATGAGAAACTCTAATAGTAAAATATACTGCAAATGTTGAATGAATTATGGAAATATAAATAAACAATTTACGACCGTGTAGAAATCTAAATTAACTATTTTCATAAAGCTTTCTAAGATAACAAACATCGCCAAGGTTAGTTTTGGTTAGTTCGGAAAAAGTTCAATTTTTAAACCTATTTTGAGTTTAAATTGGGTTTCGTTATTGCTAAGCTTAGTGAAAATGGGGACGTTCAATAAAAATTGCATCCGATTTTTCATTTGCTATTAAATAGAATCGAATTAAGTATTTGCAAGCAATATTCAATTGGTTTCATAAAATAAAAGAAAAATTGACTTTGGCGAATGCGCCAGGCATATTTTTAGATATTGACCAAACCGTAATTGATTATTTATTTATACTGTAAATTAGATCGTGCACTACAAAATGTGCCATATTCCACATATATATGGATTGCTTGGACATAACAGCAAACAAGGTTTACTATTTCCTAATTCTTATAAAAAAAAAACAGGCTAAACTATTATCTACTACTATTTAGCAGTGGCTCATAGATAGGGGTTACTTAAAAATTAGTCTAAATCTAAAATGTGAAGAAGAGAAAAATAATTTGGTTCTATTGACAGTAGTGTCAGCTTTCGATGCAAAAAAGTAATGCCTAAAATTGGGTAGTGGACCACAGGAAATGTGCAGTTTGACTTCTAATGGCAAAGCGCATTAGCAAGCTAGCTGAACAATCTGAAACAAGTAGAGATATTTTTGATTCAAGCGTCAATCATATGAACATCGCATCCAGACGCGCAGCGTCTAGTTAATCCGGAGTTCGGTGAGATTTTGACGTCGATTTATTTGAAAGTGTTGAACGTATTTAACCACAAAATATTGCCGTAACAAAGTAAGTGATTTTCACGGAAATCGAATTTCTAACAAACTTTCGCGACTGGAATTTTCATTTTATAAAAATAACGCTTTAATGATTTCATTTATCCTACGTTTGCTAATAAAATAGACCCGAGAGCTTTTTAATTGCTTGTTTTGTGTTAGAACTAATAAACAGCCAAAATTTATCTCGTTTTTTTTCCATTTGCAAAGACATAATTTAATTTTTTGAAAGTAGGTTTGTTTAACGATAGAATATGAAAATATTTATAAAGTCATATATTGCTATTACCGTTTTATTTCAATAGCCGCTGGATACCTTCACCTCATGTAAATCGCATTTCAACAATTTATTCAAAGGGTCATTAAAGTGCATCTGTGTATACAAAACCGATTAATTAATCTAATCCTTTAATGTCATTGCGAACAGAGCCTATTTTTTAAATCCGGAGAAAACTATGCTTTTGCGATTTTCAAAAAAAAACTTTTTCACCAGCCTGGGATATATTTTCTTTTGATATTGTTACAAGAAGTTGGTAAAACAAAAATGTTAATCACCAACCAAAATTCTGATAGGCACACTGTTATAAATAATGACAACTGTAATTATTGTAGATTACCTCTTAATATTTCTTTGAATCGAATATTTTAAAATTAATATATATATATATATATATATATATATATATATATATATATATATATATATATATATATATATATATATATATATATACATTATTCAGTATACATATATTATTCAGTAGCCAGTAAAATTACCAATATATTGAAAATCACTAAACACTGGTAAACAGTTTATCGCACGCTATTAACTATTGGTTTGATATATTTCGTGCAAGATATAAACGTTCGGGAGAGTGTTTTTGGTATTTGGGTCAAAATAAAGACGTATATAGGTATGGACGCATATTAGAAACTGATCAATTACTTGCATATGCATTAAAAGGCGCCTTGTATCTTAACTTAACAGTGGAATTATTTCAGCACACTTGCCAAAGAGCTTTATGTTTTCGAGTGGATATCCTAACGCTTTTTATTTAGTTTACAACGGTTACAACGTTGATTAACGAAATGTTTGGATTGATCCGTGTGATATATCTACTGGGATTGTAATAAATACTACTGGAACTAATCGTTAAATATTAATATCGGGAAATAAACTGGCCATCAAAAACGGTGGCATTTAAAAAAAAATCGACTTTTTGAAGAAAATTTTTGGCCATTTTATTGTAATAAACTATGAGAAAATTTTTCTAATTTCACGACCAAACCATTGGTAAAATATATTTTTATCACCTATTTGTTATAAATACTACTATAAACTATTTTTATTACAACCTATTTAAAGATCCTTCATTTTTTTTAAATAAAAGTTTTAGCGGGTTCATTTTATTGTTATTAATACCATAACCAATCTTTATTAACGTCAGGAAATAAACTAGTTTACAAAATTCATTGGCAATATATATTTTTACACTCGATTTCAAATTATAGCAATAATAATGAAAATAAAAGTCTTAGTTACTACATTTTGTTCTTATAAATATTACTATAAACTATAAACAATTTTGTTTAATATCAGGAAATCAAATGGCGGACAAAATTATTGGCAATTATTAAAAATCTAAACATTTCGGCCTATTTATTGTAGTAAACTTTCCTACTCTCCCTAGCTATTATTACTACTACTACTACAACTTCTACTATTCCTACTATAAACTATAGTTAATTTTTATGAATATCAAGAATTAAACTAATGTACAAAAACATTGGCCGAATTTAGTTGTTCAACCTATTTAAAATTACGGCATTATTTTTTTAAATAAAAGTTTTAGCTGGTTCATTTTATTGTTATAAATGCTATAACCATTTTGTATTAATATCAAGAATTTAATTAGTCGACAAAATACATTTTTATAAGCTATTTCAATTACGTGAATATTTTTGAAAATAAAAATTTTATTTAGTACACTCAATTCTTATAAATATTGCTATAAATATACATTCAACTACAGTACCACTGTAGGGTTAGGGCCCTCCAGTAATTCTGATTGCTATATAAATTGGACATTTTCAAAAATTAATATTTGCAAAACGTTTCACAAGAAAAGCATAAAACTTCCCCTGCCTTTTCCATTCAAGATATATTGCTACTCAAAAGAGTAACGGAAAAGCGTGTGAACTAATCAAAAACAGGAATATTCTTTCAAAGTTAGGCATGCAATAAATAGTGATTCGGGTACCTCGGATTACTGAACTTGTACTTCAGTCGACCAAAGCATTGGCCAAATACATTTTTACAGTTTACAACATTTTTTTTTTATTTAAAAGTTTGGTTGGTTCATTTCATTGTAATAAATACACTATACAAAATTACAATATTACTATAACCAATCTTTATCGACTAGTCCTGGTAGGTTTTGCGAACATGTTTCGCTATGTTTTGATTTACAATAATACCAAATTCGATTTGTTTTGCTACTATTAATCTATTTCGGGAAATCTCTTCGTTCAATTAACTTTTAAAGCGGCGTGAAAATCAATTCGAAATATCATATCGAGGTTGTGTTTTCGTGATGTTATAGTTCGCGTTCCTTTTATAGGACGAAGGACAGATTAATAAGAGAAACTCCAAGCTTATTGATAATGGCGCTGTTTCCTACAGAGTATTATAACCGAACGAGAAAAAATTATTGAGAAACCACCAAATAGGAAATTGGAAGGACTATGGATGACTATCTAACCGATTATGACGATATTGATTCTCATTCGATATTCGATTGGGCAGAATTGATACCCACGCTATTCGTATATGGCTTCAGTTTTATTTTGGGCCTGACTGGAAATTGTTTAATCATATTTACAACGTTTCGTTACAGAAGAATGCAAAGCGTCACGAACATGTTTCTGTCTAGTTTGGCATCGTCAGATTTGTTGTTGATCATATTCTGCATACCGGTGAAGGTAAGCGTTCGCTTTTGTTTAAAAACTTTCACCACCTGTCAACAAAAGATAAACAAAAATAATTCAAAACTAGTAAGTTTTCTTAGACATATCATTAACATCAAAGTAAAATTTGAAGTAAAAGTGTTTCCCATATCTATATTTCAAAGTCTAGTGTACAGGCTTTAAGCCCTTTTTGGATAGTCCACATGAATATATTAAACTTACGTATATATATATATATATATATATATATATATATATATATATATATATATATATATATATATTAAAAAGTTGTCGAGGTTCATGCTGGGCGAACCACATTGGGAAGTAAACAAAGTTTATCTTTTAAACACCAATATAGATCCATTAATTGATGTATCCGTGATAAAAGTCATCAGGCATGCTGCAGATAAAAATACAATTTCTATTCAGCAATTCGCCAAAAGGGAGTTTATTTTATCATATTTATTTTAATAGATAATACCGAATCTATATTATAGTCAAGTTCGTTACGTCAATCCAATCTTTATCTACGACAAAAATCGATTTTACTTGCTAATTTATCCTAAATTTAAATCATCGTTATAAAAATGTATATAAATGTGTAACTACATTTGCAATTGCATTTTAATGTCAATGAAGAGGGTTTGTTTTAGAATAAAGAATATATGCCACGATATTTAGTTGGAGATTTATCAGTTCTTTAAAACCCAATGGCAATATACGAAATGCAACAAATTAAAAAGTGCCAAAAATTTCTTAATTGTGAAATAAAGTTTTAATAAACATTTGTAGGGTCTATAGTAGGGTGCTTTAAAATTTGTTTTTATTTTTTTTTTTAGCTCTTAACCTCTTATTTCCCAAATGTTTCTTTTTGATATAAAAAAATCCTCGCCAAAGATGGGCACTGTTGCTCAACTCTAAGGGGTCGCTATTTTTATTTTAGTTTCCCATTTAATGAAATTTACGTATAATGTTCGCAATTTTTTACAAAAGACCAATTCATATTGTTAAATTTATAAATTAGAATTTGTAGAATACAGAACTTATTTGTAGAATCAATCATATTATAAGTACCTGTGTAATCGTTATTTGGTTCTTCACCTAAATCTCTGTCGAATCTTCTGAGTTTGCAGAAGTTAAAAAACTACTATGTCGATTTGACGTTTTTCATTCTTCTTTTAAATTAAATACTTAGACTGAGCTTCTGTTACGATGAGATACATCAAACAAATTCTCAAGGCGATTTTTAAATGTATGCTTCTTAATTTTTTGTTTCTGAGTTTTCTTTTTTTTAATTTTTTTTTTCAAAAGTTCTCACTCTCGATAAGTTGTTATGATTTTAGTAATAGCGTTATATAGTTGAGAGACGGGAATACCGGTAGGTTTCCAAACTTCATAGCAACATGAATCACTTCATCAAAACATTGTCGAATTGTGAGGTTAGAATCTGTATGCTTGTAGAAAAAAAATTGTAACACTTTTCTTATACTCGGTAATTTTCGTCTACTTAATTTTCTACATAAAAGACCAACCAAATAAATTTCAAAAATCAGCCATTTTACTGATAATAATTGAAATTACTGCGAGCTTTAAAGAATGACAATACACAATAATTTTTTAATATAAGTGTTGCAGACACTGATAATTTGACAACTGTACCGTATGATCTAATATAATTAGTGCTGCCACCTACACTAAGTATGGACAACCATTTTAAAATTTGAAGTCCATAGAAATAAAACACTGACTATTAATTAGGATAAAAATTTTGAGAAATTATGTAGATAAAAAATTATTAGAAGCTATTTCTGAAATTTTTAAATGGCTGTTTTTTTGCTTTTAATGATCATCATACTTTGTGATGCGGTTTTGGAAAGCTTAAAGACTCAATTTAATACAATATAAATTGATTTTTTGTAAAAAATCGCGAACATTATACATAAATTTAATTTTAGTCAAAAAAGAATGTTAATCAAATGGGAAATAAAAATAGCAACCCCTTAGAGTTGAGCTAGATCTTTGGTGAGGATTTTTTTTATATCAAAAAGAAATATTTGAGCTAAAAAAAAATTTTTTTTAATGCACCCTAGTGTATAGGATTAAGGTTAATAAACAAAATTAAATTGCTAGATACAAAAACCTGCAATTTTAATTCCTTCCGTAATTCCTTGGAATTCGAGCGGCACTCTTCCATGAATTTCATTCATTCCTCAGCTGATTCCATCTCTATGTGTTGGGTAAATGTAATCCCTTCTGATCCCTTGGTAATTTGTATTTAACTTTTATTGCCTACATCTCTTTGATGTGTAGTTTAAGTTACTCGGAGTTCTACTGATTCACGAGATAAAAATTTCTTTCGTTGATATCCTTCTAGCTTCATGGCCATTAAATGAGAAAATGTAGACGTTCCTCTATTCCCGAAACTGTTTTAGGTAGCCAAATTATTTTCATATACTTGGACTATGGGTGTAGTCCTATGTAAAAGTGTCCACTATATGCAAAACGTATCTGCGATATGTTCCGTATTAACTTTGACAGCCATAAGTATCGAAAGGTAAGTAAATTTGCATCTAAATTAATAATGTTAGATATTTGGGTGTGTATTTCAGGTATTATGCCATTGTTCACCCAATGAAAGCAAAATATGTATGTACTCGAAGTCAAGCTAAGCGAATCATATTTTTCATATGGTTGGTATCAATTTTGTTTGCTTTTCCCACCATACTCGTCCAGGTACGATTTGGAACAAAATTTCAGCAAAACACATTTCGGATAAACTGAAAGCGGAGCTTTTAATTTTTTTTTACATTCACATTTATAACGTAAACAAAATATTGCGAATGGCTATATGCTTTCATTGAATTTACTCGCGTATTACACATTCATTCATTTGTTTTGATTATTTTTATCACATGTTTCGAAGCGTTTTCGGGTAAATAAAACCAACAAATCTTTAGTGCTCGCCTTTTATTGCCTCAAAAATCATCATAACCTCATTTTTCTCTAAAATAATCTGCGTAATTTTATTTTCGGTAGATGCCGAGAGGGTGAATTAGCGTGGCCCCTTAAATCCTCAAATTCTCAAAATTATGTGCGAAGTCATCCCCTGTGAAATTGTCGACCGGTATATTTAAAACATTACATTTTAAAAATTGTATTATTTAAAATAAATATTATTTTGTACTTAATAAATGGGGAACTTCACTATTTTTAAATTGTGCCTATTTATAGTTCTTTCAAAAGAGTTAAAATTACTAAAAGTTGAAAAATTCAAATTAACAGCCACAAATTTTGGAAATAATAAACAAATTGCCCGAATTTACATTTTATTTTAAAATGTCAGAATTTGTGCTCACGGGTTCCGGATTTTTTAATAGTTTATTTCGACAATTCACAATCCACATTATTGAACGCATCAAAATGGAAAAAAATATATAAAAATGAAAAATTTAGAGCAAAAAACAACACAATTTGAAAAAAGCATTGAATAGAAAGGTAGAGTTACAAAATTAGTGAGTAAATTCACATTAAATCATCCCTTGAGGAAGTAGCAAATGAAATCATGAGACTGTAACGCCATATTTAAAATTATAACCAATCTTACTGCTTCATAATTAATGAAATTATTCAAGATCTGTTGGAGTAAGATTTGGTATCGAATTCCAAAGGAAACTATCTTAAAATGAAGCTTTTTTTCGGACATTTCAAATACAAGAAATTTGATGATTTTAGATTCAAATGCCTGTGGGCAAAAACAGCGAATACCGTTGGTGCGTGAGAGATTGGGGTAACAAAGTACTGTGGAGATTCCACGAACTTTACATGATGATCTTAATTTTATTATTTCCATTTTTCATAATGACGTATTCTTATGCACGAATTTGCTGTGAAGTGTGGAAACTAATGGAACGGCGTTGCGACATGGTCAGGGAACGAATGTAACTAATATCTCAGTCGAATAATACTCCATAGGAGTTCATTGTGACATTGTTTTAGAATCGAGAGCAAAAAACCACCGGAACAATTAGAGGAATCATCTGTCGATCCGGATCACGTGGTCAAAAGCAAAATATCGCGAGTGAAGAATTTTCGCGACGACACCATTATGGTCAAACAAGTTATCTACATGTTGGTTACGGTAGTGACGTTATTTGCGATTTGTTGGTCGCCACTTCTAGTGGACAACATTTTGAACGCTTATGATATATTATGTCCCGAAAGAACCGGCGCTTTAAAGTATATGTCAAGCGCATTCCATTTAATGGCGTATTTCAACAGGTAATCGCGCAAATTGTTAAAATGTTGGATAAAACGAACTCAAAATAAAAATATGTATACGGTTTGAGTTTGAATATTTTGTAAGTTAATTTCACGGTGGTGATAATTTTGAGGAAATCGTAGTTGGTATAAATATACTGTGAAATGAATTTAAAATATTACAAGAATCCATGCATCCGTTTCTAATTCACTAGCTTCTAACTTAGGATATTAGACTGAAAAGTTTATAATTCCTTCTTAAGGATACAAATAGAACGCTGTTTCTACATTTCTAAATTAGCTCGTTTTGTCAAGAACTAAATGGTCACCTAAAAGTCCAGACGCCAATCTCAGATACCATCTATGAGACACTCAACTGCTCCTCTATTTCTAAATTTTTAAAATGCTGGACAAAATGAATTAAAAAAAAAATTTATACGTTTTGAATCTGAATATTTTTAATTCCATGGTTCCCTATTTGAGTATAGAGAAACAGTAATTTCCTAGCTTCTCATCTGACTTCTCATACTTATTAAACGTTAAATATACTATTGTATTAACAAAAATATTAACTGAATAACTGGGAATATTAGACAGAGAAATTTCTTCTAAAAGATACAAAAAATCGCAATTACATCTTAATTAACCCCAATTCTGTTATTAATATCTCTGTTTTTAAATTTCTAAATTAGCTAGTTCTTTCAAGAAGTAAATGTTCCACATAAGGAATATTCGCCTAAAAATCCAAACGCTAATCTAAGCGAACATTTATGAGACACTTAGGTGCTCTTCTCACTCTAAATTGTTAAAATGCTGGACAAAATGAAGTCAAAATAAAAAATATGTGCACTTTTTCAGTTTGAATACCTTTAATTAATTAATCAATTTAATTTTTGTAGATATTTTTATAGTTTATAATTTCTAAATTCTAAATTCCTTTCAAGAAGTAAATGTTCCAGTTATGGAATGGTCAAAACATGTATACGTTTAGAGTTTTGAATATTTTTAATTCCATGGTGGTCATAATTTTAAGAAAACGGCAGTTTTTTGAGTGGCTGGTATGGATACGTACAAAATATTTGAGTAGAGAGAAACTGTAAAACAATTTATAACACAATACCAAGAGTTCATCCAGCCGTTTCTAATTTCCTAACTTCTCACTTTAATTATCATACTTATTAAAAATTACAATATACTATTGTATTATAATTTTACGAAAACGGTAGTTTTTTGATTAATATAAAATAACTTTAAAATAATTTATAGCATAAGTTTCTCACATTTGTGAAAAATTACAATTGTATTAACTGGTTAATTTGGGATATCAGACTGAAAAAGTGTATAACTTCTTCGGAAGGTACAAAATGGTTTCAATTATAGTTGAAACTATAGCTAAAAAAAAATAAACACCAGCTTTGTCCGCTAATTTTTTAATTTATTAGGCAAAATTTCACAATTTAAAATTTTTTCTGGTTCATGTGCCTCTTCATGTCAATATTTCCGTTAACAAAATAAACAAAAAGGTCATACAAATTTAAAGAGTTAATGATTACTTCAAAAGCCATCACCATCACGATTAAAATGTAAAAGAGAAACTTGTGCATTGTATATCGTTATGTTTTTACGGGATTAAATTTAATCCCAACCTTCCTCCTTTTTTTCGGACTTAGGACCGACAGGAGCAGCTGGCGAGCTTAATGCTCGATCTACTCGCAAGCTACCCCTGGTGGAGTTAAAGCATAGCGAATTCGTCATAAAAGAAACCCTCTCATTCGGCTCGGTTTAAAATTGCTTCATACGGGGATAATTTTAATTTTTGTTGCAGTTGCGTCAACCCGATCATTTACGGTTTCATGTCCAAAAGCTTCAGGGAAAGTTTCATGCTGGCACTATGCTGTACATCAGATGCCCACGTGCGTATGCGCAGGGGTGGGAGCAACTACAGTATCAAATATATATCTAGGAACGGGTCCCAAACAAGAACTACCGACCTCAAGAGGCAGGAGTCGTCACTGCTGGTAAATGCAACCAAGAACACATGAATAGTAGGTACGTCAAAAATACTGCCGATACAGATTTTTGACTTGTCTGATAACAAACAGTTAGCTACGTTTATTTATTACCAGAGTCGTCGTCTACTAATATTTGTGTGATATCATTATCAAAATAATAATCCAAAAAACGTTTAAGTATGAATTTTGGAAAGTCAAAATCAAAATCTTGCTACTTTTACTTATTTTTATGGTCGGTAAGTCGGTAGAGGTCTTGGATTGGTCTGATAACAAAACTTTATCAATAGGCTAAGTGTATTTATTGTTATAGTCGTTGTTTACTATAGTACACGTACATGTGATAATTCCCAGAAAATTATGTATTTGGGAAAATAGGAACCTTGCATTTTTTTACAAAAAATAATATATGTATATATACATACATACATATGCACCCGTTTTTAAGAGAGATTATGTGATTAAATATAATTTATATGAGATACAATTATCAAAATAATGGTAGAGTTTATTATTTTGGTAATAGGTATATAGATTTTTTATTGTCTAATATCAAACTGTTGCATAAGTTTACTAATTGTAAAATTTGTTGTCAAAATACATGTGATACAATATCCAAAATAATCGAGAAATGTTGCAATTTATTATACAAAGAAATTAAATTATTATTATTATTATTATTACAATTAAGACTGACAAAGTGTTTGTGCGAGGTATACGAAGAAATGATGTTGCTTAAATATTAACCGCACCAAAACTATATTGTTAAATCGTTACAAAGTGTCAATAAAATGGTTAATTCTAAACGACTTTTTGATGCCAATTGCAAGCGATGTGATTTTGGCGTTTTTTGAAATTGATTGAAGCCCGAAAGCCGGTTTCAATTTAAGGCTTTCTGAGCAACAATCAAAATCGAAAAAGCCTCAAGTTTCCCCCATTTCCTTACCTGAAACAAATAAATTAACTTTAATTAGTTTTAGCAACAATCAACGATCAATATTACAAATATTTTTGATGGCGTCGTATTTTTTTTATGTTGCTTTCTACTATTTCCTCAAATTTCGTGTAGCTTCACGACGTGTTACTTTTGTTGATTAGTTTTCGGTCGTCATATACTGAAGTGGGTTTACAGTAAAACATTTTAGCAAGTCGTAATGATAATTTTAAAAGGCCATAAAACGCGCAATAAAGATATACAAAGTTTGTATATATATTTCACCAAAAACATAAAATCAATAATCAATAGTGTTTATTTAACTGCATCATTATAAGAACGGGGAGAAATTGATACCGATTTGTAAGCAAACCATTTAAGTGAAACTTTACTAACGTTGGCACTTTGCGAACAGCGAAACATCACTTTCTGTGCCACGGAGCTTTAAAATTTAAATAGGTGAGCATTTTAAAAATACCAACTTTGACGAAGCTTTATTGACATTGATAAGGGGCTACATTACAATTTAATTCCGGAGCTCTGGAAGGGTCACACAGCAGTGTCATCCGCGCCCTTGACAACTGTGACGCAATCATTAGCTAAATTTTCACGTCAACTTTCATGGAAGCTTTATCAGCCATGTGGATTGAGTTTTATAGTTTAATTTCACGATTTACGTAACGCATATCTCGCTAAATGATTTGTAACAGAAATAGGCATTTGGGAACTATCTACAAAGCGTTGTAATAAAAGTCAAAACAGATGAACGCGGACTGACCAATAAATCTTTTAAACAACATATACTTGACCAAAACAACTCTCAAGTACGAATGCTGATTGGACAAACACTCTTGACATGGTGGAAGCGCAAAATCACCGATATAGCAAAAACAATTGAAAATATCAATGAAAAGAGTGTAATTAAGATCAATTATTGTTACGGCTAAAAAATAAATAATGGTCAAAGCTTGATAATTATAATAAAGTTATAACGAACATTTCACTATTAAATATTAATTACATAATTATTTTAAGTACATACGATTCGAAAGATGCGACTCTCAGGATTGGAAGTTTGGAAGTACTTCCTAAAATTTGTTTAATATAATATTTAATATATTCCCAATAGCAAATTTTTCTGCTTTTATAAATACCGATGTCAAGAATTTTTACAAATTACGTTTGTAGAACCGCATTTTGAATAATATCATTAACAATGGGGTTGTTTAATAATAACACATCAAATTAAAGCAACAATTGTTTATAATACATATTATATACTAATACGTAATAAGCAATATTTCAATATATAAATAGAGAATTTAAACTCATAAGGAAAGTAATATGCGTTTAATAACTAAGTCATCTAACTACCTACCTGAAGAGAGGTGGCGAAATCGAGGTACAAACTACTCAGAGATGTGATTCAAACTGGCTTTCGGACATTTGACCAAGCGGAAAGGTAAGTACAAAAGGGCGTTCGCTTAGATGTCGCAACCCCCATTAGCTTTCGGCTCCTCCCTTTGTTCCAATGCAAAATGGAGACCTCCATGAAAATTGCATATAGAAATGAGCCGGTAGATTTGTGAAAAAATAAAAAACGAAATACGGGCGAATTCCCGACATAAATATTCGGTTTATCGAAAATATTTATTAGATTCGTAATCATCGTTACGAGATATCGCAATTTGCAAGCCACAAATTTGCATGAAAAAAATATGTGTTGTTGAAAAATTACGAAGCAATAGATATCTAGAATTAATGAAAGGGCAAAAACGTATTATTTATTTTGTTTATTACGTGAAACTTTTGAAAAACTCATTCACGTATTGAAATATTTTTTAAATATGTGCGAAAGAGAGTGAAAAAATTAGGTTGTAGAAAATTTATTTAGATAAGGTGTCTGGATGAATGTTAATAGGGTATTTTTTGAATCAATATTATTCCATTCAGCTATGTTTAGTTTAGTGCAATATTTCGTATTAAAAGAGTTAAGTTGCAAACTAAAATTGGATATTGGTTCAAGCCGTTCAATATAATGGCTTCAAAAAATGATAAAAATGATAAACCCGGATTTTTGAGACCAGAAAAAATATTTATATACACAATCGGTATACATACGTATTTGTTTTCTGCAAACTTAGTCGTTTGGGTTCAGTTTCTGCAGAAGTCATTGGTAAATAAATTTTGTCTTGGCATTGAACTACAAGTATCGACTTGACTGATTAAATATAAAATTGTTGTATAAAGTAGAAATGCGAATTTTGCTCGTTTTCGAGAAACACATACAATAAATACAATACAATACAAATACAATAAATAAATATCTAAATATGAGTGACGTACGAATTTTTGTCAAATAACTAATTCGTGAAAAATGTCCAATAATTTTATTCAATGTGTGCCCTTTACTGGCTAAATGGCTGAAAAATAGTTTTTCCTTTGCCTATATTTTATATGCTGTAGAAAAGCATAAATTTCCGACTTAAACAATGATTATTTTGCTTTCAAATTTCAAATCACTGTTGAATCTACCACAGAACAGAACTAGATAACGGTTTCAGAATAAATAAACGTAAGGTGAGCTTCTACTTTAAAAAACGCATTTAAAGCAACGTAATTGTCTATTTTCCAGTAGCGATAAACATAAGCAATAACTAAATATACGGTGCCACGTTACAACAATCCCGATAGAAAAATCTATTTTTTTCGACTAATTGACTAATGGATTCGTGGGTGAGTACAAAAATTTTCTTACTAAAATTAGACAAGCTTTGCGTGGTGACAGACACTCCTCATTCGATAGGGGCGTGTATTAACCTACCCAATCAGAAGCTCAATCCTGGACGTCAAATATTTAGCAGATTATTCTTTTATTTTGCCGGACGAACTGAACATGAAAATGTATTTATGGAGTGCATTTGAAATTCAATCAATTAAAGATCGCTTCTATAGTTTGACATTCTTCAACCTGCATTAATTTTTTTTTAACTCGAATTCCGGGTAAAATTAGAATTCGGAATTTGTTTTAGTTTATTTCGTGCTAGCCGTGATACAGGATTAGTATACATGTTTGTAAATTTAGTTTTTGAAATCGCTATATAGGATATGAGCAACGGCAATTTTATTTCGCGCTGCAATGCAATTTTATTTTTATTTGAATAATTAGCTATAATAATTAATTTAAAATAATGATGGCAATTATATAGGGTATAAAAATTAGTGCGTACTAAACGGTGGGATATCTACGAAAATAAAAGGAACTTTTCCATCGAGATTTCCATAAAGATATGTGCCCTAAGATGCTGTCTGAGAAACTTGGTGATCGTAAACAAGTTCTAGTTTGTTGAGATAGGGGCTAGTTTTTCACAAAATGTTTTTATCTTAGAGAATACGGTACCCCGCAATGTATCTCCTGGCGCAAATTAGAGCCTTTGCATGTAATTGTTGCATTCTACTTTATGAGCGAGAGGCCCGTTTAAATAAAATATAAATGAAAAATTCAATATATAAATATATAATGACCATAAATAAATATTTTTTAAAAGTGTGAAAATAAACTAATGTACATGTTAACTATCTTTATTTTATTTTCTTTCAATTATTCTGGTGTTTGCAAACGTCATTAAAAATTAATTTTAAGAAAATTGCGTCTGCAGGATTTTTCACGTATTTCTTATGGTTTTAGAGTGAAACATAATTAGTGTTGGTTCGTTTTTTTACACAACACACAGTGCTAAAATCATTTGTTATTAAGGAGAGAAATAAGGCGAGAATTCTCAGTGAAGTTAGCAAACACCTTCTATAACAACAGAACAATTAAAACAAAGTAAAATACAGATGCCAAAGAAAGTATTATATTTGAACTCAGTTAATATCATTTTAGTGGCGTAAAAATGTTGTAATAACTATTTATTAATTCCAAAAGTTTACAATATTATTATTATTGAATGTATAATGTTGTAAGAGCAAAATAAACTTGGCTTTATTTACTTTACCAAATTTTAAAAACAGGTTAAGGAATTAAAAAAAAACTCTTCATACCAAATTTATTGTGTCACAAGTTTGTGCAAAACAAAGAATTAAGTCCCACGATCAATATAAAGGGAAAAACCCAAATTTAATTATTTTTTAATTCAAAAGTAAAATAATAACAAACATTTTATGAACGTATTGAAAATGAATGTGCGTTTCCAATAATCCTAATTTGGACGCCCTACTCTGTCTACAAAATTGCGTCAATTAGCGGCACAGTCCAACGTTGATATAGTCAAAACAACCCAGAAAAACCAAAACATTTGAACTTGGTTTCTCCAATGGTTCAATAAATAAAAGGGGACTTAATTTGCGATGATATGTTTAACAATAATAATTAAGTTTTTAAATTAAATTAGAAAATAATTTAAATATTAAATTTGAAAAATTAATTTGCATTTTTATCCATAATACCTATTTTTGTATATTTTTTAAAGATATTTAGTACACTTAATAGCTTAATTGTTATTTCTGGAGTCACTCTATATGAAGTAGCTGTGGGACTTTCTTTGAAAGTTTAAATCCTGAATTATATAAATATTTTTTTAATTGAAAATTACTCAAAAATGTGGGTTAAAGACTGTTAAAATTTCGACTTCCCCGCCCAATAACAATAATGAGGAATTATAAACAAAGCCAATACATATAAAAAATGATATTCTTCTGTACCTTAGTGAACTGATCGTGGCGATAGGTAAATCCAACTTCTTAATAACGCCAGTTGAACAGTTGAAGCAAAAATTCATAACATGAAACACAATCAACCGTTAATTCAAGAAATTTTAAAATTCGAAAAAACGAAAAATTTCGGAGAAACATTTTTCAAAAATACTCTGACGGGGTTAGAAGTAGACGCGTCGAGTGTCACAGTGACATCTGAGCATTAAAGCAAACGCATCCAACCCATTGGCATTGTTAAAAAAGTAACTGATTGCGATCTTTGTTCGCAAGGTCGCCGTATATAGCGAATATGCCACCTGGTTACTCACCCCTCTCACTAAAAAAAAAACCGGCTGGAATGGAATATTTGGGGAGACCTTTTTGTCAGTTCTATAGAATAATGGAATCTGAGACGCGCCATACTACCCCTAAATCACCCTTTTCACAAGCAATGATGATGCAGACTCAAACCGTTATACCCGGACCTAAATCTACACCGTCTGTCTGCTTGTCGTCTGTTTTCCCCTGACCTTATTTTCAAAACCTATTGAAGTTTAAAATCACGATAAAACTTTTTTAGAGCGAAATATTTGGAACTTGCGGAAGCGTCATTTCAAACTAAGGTATTAAACAACTGTAATTAAAAAGTCTACGTAAAAATTTATTATACTATTTCCTCTTAGAAACACAAATTTATTAATTATAATATTAGATTTATCGAGTCTCACACCATCAAAGATGAAAATCTATGAAAAAAAAAAAACTAATAGATTCATTTTTGAAAACGAAATGATAATACAATTAAAAATAATACGAAAATATAAACAAAAGAACATTATTTGCAATCTAAAGTGTCAATTTGAGTGACACCAACACAAGGTGCAAGAGTGGTTAGTAACTTGAAATAAAATAGACCTTCTGAATAAAAATCTTTTTTTTTCTTTGCGACGGATTTTTAGAGTTATTTGGAAGAATATTAACTTTACATTTCACAAAGCATTAACATGTAAACCCATTACAGTTATAGTAATTCTCAACACATTTAGTTTTCACTTAATGACATAAACATATGTTTTATAAATATGACGAATTAAAAGCACCTTCGTTTAACACAAATTTATTAATTATAATATCACACTTATCGCGTCTGACACCATCACAGATGAAAATTTTATGAAAAAAGAATTACTAGAAGATTCATTTTTGAAAACGAAATACAATAGTACTGAAAAATAATACAAAAATATAAAAAAATTGAACATTTTTGCAATTTAAAGTGTCAATATGAGTGACACTAACACAAGTTTCAAAAGTTGTAGTTAGTGACTTGAAATAAAATGCACCTTCTGAATAAAAAAGCATTTTTTGAAAATTGTTTTTGCGATGGATTTTTGGGGTTACTTGGAATTGTATTAACTTTACATTTCAAATTGTAGTAAAATATAAACCCTTTACAGTTACAGTAATTGTTAACACATTTAGTTTTGACCTAATGACATAAATATATGTTTTATAAATATGAGGAATTAAAAGCATCTTCGTTGAACACAATTTTATTAATTATAATATTACATTTATCGCGTCTCACACCATCACAGATGAAAATTTTATGAAAAAAAAAATTACTAATAGATTCATTTTTGAAAACGAAATGATAATACAATTGTATTGAAAAATAATACGAAAATATAAAAAAAGAACATTATATGCAATCTAAAGTGTCAATTTGCGTGACACCAACACAAATTTTAAAAGTTGTAGTTAGTGACTTCAAATAAAATAGACCTTCTGAATAAAATAGCTTTTTTTTTCTTTGCGATGGATTTTTGGAGTTAATTGGAACTTACATTTCACATAGCTTAAAAATGTAAACCCATTACAGTTATAGTAATTCTCAACACATTTAGTTTTCACTTAATGACATAAACATATGTTTTATAAATATGAGGAATTAAAAGCACCTTCGTTTCACACAAATTTATCAATTATAATATCACATTTATCGCGTCTCACACCATCACAGAAAATTTTATGAAAAAAAAATTACTAATAGATTCATTTTTGAAAACGAAATGATAATACAATAGTCTTGAAAATTAATACGAAAATATAAACAAAAGAACATTATGTGCAATCTAAAGTGTCAATTTGAGTGACACCAACACAAGGTTCAAAAGTTGTGCTTAGTGACTTCAAATAAAATAGACTTTCTGAATAAAAAAACTTTTTATTTTATTTTTTTAATTATTTTTGCCGTGGATTTTAGGAGTTACTTGGAAGAATATTAAATTTACATATCACATAGCATTAACATGTAAACTCTTTAGAGTTATAGTAATTCTCAACACATTTAGTTTTGAATCAATGGCATAAATATATGTTTTATAAATGTGAGGATTTTAAAGCGCCTATCGTTTTGCTAAGCAGTTATTATTCTAATGCATATACATAAATACATCAATCTATTGAAGTTTAAAATCACGATAAAACTTTTTTAGAGCGAAATATTTGGAGCTTTAGGAGCTTGCCGAAGCATAATTTAAAATTAAGTTGTTAAATTTAAATGCAATCAAAAATATATACGTAAAAATTGAATATACCAACTCCCTTTATATTACATTATATCTAATGCGTCTCACAGCATCACAGAAAGATGAAAATTGTTTGAAAAAATATTGCTAGCGGTTAATTTTCATTGTAAAACTTTTTTAGAGAGAACTGTTTGGAGCTCACGGATGCATCATTTAAAATTAAGTTTTTAACTTTAAATGAAATAAAAATGTTTACGTAAAAATTTAATAACCATTTCCTTTTAGGAAAACAAATCCATTTATTTTAATGTTACATTTAATAAGTCTCACAGCATCACAACCAAATCAAAATTTTATGAACAAAAAATGACAAAAAATTTTTGAAAATGGAATTGACAATTCAATAATGTTCAAAAATGGTAAGGAAATAGAAGAAAATTGTACAATTATTGCCAACTAAAGTGTGAGTGACACCAAAACAACGTAGAAAGGTTATATTTATACTAGTATATTTTATAAATATGAAAAAATACAAGCAGCTGTAGTTTCGCTAACTCTTGATTAGGCTAATACATATACATAAATACATTTATATCATAAAAATCTTAATTAGAAGTGTGGTTAGTTTTAATTTACGTGGCGTCTGTGGCGAAAAAGTGTTTCTAGTGGAAATCATTAATGTAGAAACCCAACTAGGCTGCAGCCTGAATAACTTTTGCAGAATATTGTCTACATTGGGCACCAAGTAATGCAATGGTGACAGGAATGCATAGTACTATAGCTAGAATATCGACGTACTTGCTAAGATATAATTTGCAATTTTTGCATCTTTGGAATTCAATAATTATAGGAAAATAAGAATCTTGATTACGTAATTATGTCTGAACTATTAATATAATGTATATTTTTCTGGATGTATTGAGGTGCCATCCTATCACTGTAGGTTTGAGGATAACAATTTGACCATGTACTTGACTAATACGCTTTTGGTGTTGTTGGTATTTAAAAGTTCCTAAAATTCGTATTTAATGGGGTTAAAGGTCAGTCAACAGTTGTTCTTCGGCAGTCTGGGATGCCTTGGAGTACGTTTTCGATAGGACAAGTATTTTTATGGCATATTCTACATTCAACATAAATAAACATATGTCTGAAACGGTTCCTTTCCGAGATACAGGGTGTTGAAATTTTTTTTTATAGTTTTTTGAAGCAGTCTAGGTTATTTCATTGACATTTATTATGGGATGATACCCTATTTTAGAATGTGACAAAAAAAAACAAAAAACCTTAAAATAGAAGTTATACTTTTCAAATATTATATTGCTATATATACAGGGTGTTTGTATATTCGTGGACAAGTAGAACTTTTTTATTTTAAATAGAACACCCGGCATGTTAAGGCATTTTTTAATTCCTCGGAACATTTTAAACATATTACATACATAATATAATTAAGTTTTTCGTTTCGTATTTAGAATTTCATATCAAAAGTGACGTTTACAAATCTCAATATATCCAATGATTTCTCCGAATAAAAGGCTTTGCTTGGAGTTGATTTAATTATAGAAGACTTTTTTTAGTGGTCTGTGTTGATGTTACAAACAAAGAAATACAGGGTGGTCAAAAACAAACATTAAAAAAAATTTGAGAAGTATAAAAGGGTCAAACATTGATTTTTAAAACCACAGCAAGCCAAAACGGTGACGTTCTTATACTGCGATATTGCTCTTTTTTGCCACACATTTTCACAACGAAAAAAGGTTTTATTGAAAAAACACTTTTTTTAATGCCAAATAAAATAGCATTATAAAAATTTAAACTTTTAACGAATTTTTCATTTAGATTTTTAATGATACTTTTTGATCATCCTCTATTTATCTATCATTAAAATATCAACAAAGACCTCTAAAGTACGAGGAAATCAACTCCAAATATTTAAGCAAGGCTTTCCGCCGAAGAAATCGAAAGATGTCAAAAACTGCAAGATTTAGGGTAAAAGATATATAATATATTATAAAATTATAAAAGTTTCTCAAGAATTCAAAAATTCAACTATTTAAACTATTTAAAATAAGAAAGTTGTTCTCAAAAATACAAAAACCCATAACACAATATTTCAAAAGTATAAATGAATCTAAACAACTTTTATGTCTAAGTTTTTTTTGATATTTCCAACAGATAGTGAAAACAGCAAGAGGCATTTTTTAATGCTTTTTTGTTACTTAAAATTTCAGAAAATAATTTGAAACTTTAGGTTTTTATTGTTTAACATTTTTATCATACTTCTGGTCATTTCGACATGCACCAAAGTAGTTTTCAATATTTTTACTTATCGTTAGGAAAAAAGAAATCAAATTTGTTCCAAGTGTGATCTTAGCAGAGCGTTTGACTTTATAAATCACGAAATTTTTCTGAATAGAAAGAAAAAAGACTTTTTCTCTATAAAACAAAGATTATAATTTTCGGAAAAATATGTTTAAATATAAATTTTTAAATAAACTTTTTCAAAGCTAAAGAATAGTAGCATCAACATTGTTAAATCCAAACTAAAATATTTCCTCCTGGAAAACTGTTTTTAGTTTATAGACTTTAAACAAATATTTCACCTTTTAATGTTTGTCACTGCATTCTTGTGCTTTGTCATGTGTTTTTAATGTAATTTTCTACCTTTCCGACTTGACGAAATCCAGTACACACTGGTTGTATTCTAAATATGTGGGATAATAAAGATATTACTATTATTATAAACGGGGGTCCTTAAAAATATTTTTGCTTTGAGAAAAAAGCGTGACATTTTTTGCTTTTGCTGCTTCAAAGTAGTGTGGAAAAAGTGTTTTTGTAGGTATAATTTGTTTATATAGGAAACATCAAAATTTAGTGCATTAATTTTGGAACACCCTGTATTATGTGGCACATTTTATGCCGCAACGTGTGAAAACATGTTTCTGATGCATTTACAAAGGAAATTAAAATATTTGTGAAAACGTATTTAGTTCGATGTCAATATTAGTTTTTACATGTAATTAATATTTCGCATTTTAAAAGAATTATTTTAATAATATACGAACGCTTTAATCAACGTTGATTTGAGAATCACGCCGTCATTTAATCAGTGACTTTGTTGCCGATATCGTCTGGCAATTTGAGCAATAAAGGTATGCGAAAAATTATCGTAAATTTATTCGAGGTTTTTTTAAGTGTCATTATGTTAGATACGACGATTTAATCAACAATGGTTTCGATAAGTCTTCGAGGGAAAAACTAGTGTTTAGTCTAAATTGGTCCGTTGTTAAAACATTATTTATTGTTTTCGCTCAGAGTTATATTGAACAGTTTTATTGCAGTAGCACGGAATTTCGGAAGTAGGTAAGTTTGTGTTTCTATTTTTACTGGTTAAGCGTGACCATTTTTTTAATACGCGTTTGCTAATTCAACCACAAGAATTTAGATGCGAAGGTTGTATACAAGGTAAAATATGGACAACAAAAACCTTTTTTTTTGATCCCTCGTCTATTTTTTTTGTATAGCATAGTAATATTTTATATTAAGGCATGAGCAAGTGCTAATGTACCCCACCCAGCGATTATTTTCTTTGCTCTAAAAAAGAAATTATATTATTATATAAAATTATATCGATTTTATAATAATGCAACGGGCAAGTAACCTACTGGTTAAGTTGCTTCGTTAATTAAATACGTGATACATCTAGGATTAATGTAAAAATAAAATGCAATAAACAAATTTCAGGTCAAAATTTACTCGTTGTTGATATTGACCGAGTTACGCTTTTACTTCTCTTAGCAATATTTACAAATCGAAACCGGCAAACGCAATCTCGACAATCTAAATAATATATTTATCGGAGGTTATTACTACAGATAAATTAATTTACGTTATAAATGGATAAAAATATCATAAACAAATTTATTGTTCTATTTCAGTTCATCTTTTAAGTAGTCCGTTTAACGGAATAAATGGGAACGAGGGCAATTACGTTTAAGATCGAACCAAGCGGGCAAATTTTTATTTTTTATTGTGTCTGCCAGGCAGAATATTTTGCTTTGATTTTTCGAATATATTTCCATGGAGAAAGTCAAGTTTTTCATTAATTTTCAAGGTGCAGACGATATATTTTGAGTTTTGAGAGAGATGACACAGAATGAAATTCTCAATCTCAATACGTCAGTATATTGTAATGTATAGTCCAGCACACAATAAATTACTCGTCTGGCCTCAATAAACTATTTACTAGGAGATGTTTATTAGATACATTAAACACTGCTCAGGCTCCTTAGTTAGCGTGACCTTTATTTTGGATATACTTATAAAAAAACAACTAGTTGAAATTTTAAGAACCAATTCGTATAATAAAATTTTAGTAAACGACCTTTTATCATTACAGTTTGAATCCTATATTAATAATATACACCCAAAAATGTCCGCCCATGTAAATTATGTAAAGAAAACCGTTGGAGAGAATGCAATTGTTCATTCCAGACTTTTGGCTGAACGCACGAACACATTAAAGGTTGTCTACTGCAATTTAAAACTAATTTATGGAAATTATAGCTGTCAGTTTATAGACTGAGTGAGAGAAATGTATTTAAAAATGTTTATATTGCTACAATTATATGCAGGGTTACTACAGGACTTCATAAAAGTTTGTTTTATTGAAAAATTTTCAATAAAAAAATTGTATTGTATTGTACCATCACGTAGGATACCTCGCAAGTCCCTGACAGCACCTAACATTAATATTTTAAATGTAACCCCCCCCCCCCCCCCAAATATTATTTCATTTTTGAATTTAATTATAGCAATTTTAGATATCTTCATTATTTCGGTTCTGAAAGATGTAACATTACTTTAAGCATGTTTGGTTAGAAGTCAAGGGAAACGCGAATGTTATTTGCGATATTTACATTAAGAATTATTTATCGCTTACAGGGTGTTTTGACAATTGCAAGATTTAATTTTCTCAAATGCGACACCCACATCGATTGGTTGGGCTTTTCCCTATTCTAGTTATTTCATATCTTTTATCAAACGTCAATTTCTTATTTTATTGATTAAAATATCTAATATCAAATATCAAGATATCTAAGAAACTATCAAAATCAACGATAGGGAAATCCAGAATTCTAAAAGTGAAATAATATAGAGTGGCTTTCTTTCATTTCAAAGATCAAAGTTCAGTGAGACTTGTGAGATACTCTGTGCAACGGTCACTATTTTAATTGCATTCCGTACACTTGTGTATTTAAAATTTTTCGAAAATATAATACTGAATAATTGGAATCTCTGTTTTTCATAACAAATATAGTTAATTAAAATGTTTCTTTCTTAATTAAGCATTAACCCTTATAAATTGTCGCTAATAAGCAGATGTCGACTTTACTAAGTTTTGTTATTGGTTAAACCAACCCTTCTTCTTCCTTTTCTTTGTAGTTTTGTACTGCGTAACTTAAATTAACCTCAAAAATATAATGAGCAAAAGTAAAGAGACTGAAGGTTTGAAACAGATTTTATAATGTTTTTGTATTTTAAGTCTAAATGTTAAAAGGGTATACAAAAATTGTCGACTAATTTCTAAAAAAGATATTTGGACAAATTTTGGTCTAAAAGTCAGTCTGTTGCTTTTTTTTTAATTGCATAATCCATCATATACAAAGTGATTTTTTTTTATATTTACAAATTTTTAAATATTTTATTCAAAAATTTGATATTTTTTGACATTATATTAAATTACTTATTTATTTAATTAATTTGTATATTATAAATTTAAACAAGCGATTAATGAACTAATAATTTTTATATTTATATTATAATTATATTTTTTTATTCTCAAAATTTTGGCAAATTTCTAACTTGAATTAGGGGGAAATAAACCGAAAACATTTTAGATACTTCTCTAAGACTGTTTCCTGCATAATATCACTTAATTATGGTTACTTTTTCTACACTTCAATTAAAGCGCGTTTAATAAGGTATAACGATAACAAAAAAAAACTTTTATTACTGTCAGGAATTTCGTGTGATCATTGCCAAAATGTATTCTACTGGTGATTGATTTTCTAATTTGCCATTTTAATTCAATAACGCAAGATTGGCTTATTAAAGTTTATTCAAACTCGGCACATGGGTTAATCATACCAACCCCTTCAAAAAGTTACGTCTTCGATATAAAATGTACAGGAGAACCAATAGTTGGGATTTCCTATGTTCCATATCCCATTTTGATATTCCCTTTATTGTTGGGGAATATTTATTAGGAATAAAATATATTATTAAAAATGCTGCATTTCAACTAGTTCATTTAAAATAAGTGTACAACTAACGTTAAAATAAATGTGAAACTAACCAAAACTACATTTTGAGAAGCCAACACTATTCTGAGTGAAAATAAATGTAATTTATCAATTTAAAAAGTTACAGTATGATCCCATAAATTTTTGACCGTGCTCCTGAATTGTATGCAAAAAGTTGTAGAAATCGAACTGCTATAAGCAGTAACTTATAATGCAAACCACATCCAAAATGGAAGAATCCATAGTAAGTAAACTGAGGACAGTGTAGGCTGAAAATTTAATTAAAATGTTCAAATTGCAATATGCAGGATTTATTGTTTAGCTCTTTAGATATATCTGAAAATAGTCGAAAATTTTTGCCTACTCGTGTCCAATAGTATATTTCTATAAATGTTCAAGCCGTTTAAAGTAAACAAGGCGATGCGTCATGGCGTCCGAACAATTTCCATTCTATTTGTATCCACTCTAGATGTGTTTGTGACACTTAAAATTTTATACCGTATATGCCAAATCATAAATATTATACGAACTAAATGGGATTTCCGTGTTCTGTTGCAGCGTCATTTGAGAAACCAATAAGTTAATTATAATGTCATGAAATATTCGACCGTATACACATACGAACCACTGAGAGTTAGGTACATATTTTGCATGCATTTGGTCTTCTTTTTAGCTACACTATTTAGCAGAGGCCCAAGTATAGTTTAATTTTTGTTTTATTATTAGATTCCACAATAAAAATAATTAGTCGGAATATCATAGCTAATATGTATTCCGAATCCAACGCTACAAGTCTACCAGAAGTGGGAAACACGAGAGGAAGAAGTGATCGGATGCGTACTTTAATCGCCTTTTGGATTTTGGGGCTTTGCAATAATTACGGATACGTCGTGATGCTAACAGCTGCTAACGATATAATTGAACATAATATGGATAGCAACTCTGATGATACGAACGTGAGAAACAAGAGAGAGCGCAATTTCAACTGATTTTATTACAAACTAAACCGAAATATAATATCAATTTTTTTTTCTTGTTTTTTTTTATTAAAGATTTACATATAAACATACACACATAGAAGTTTGTTCTTGTTTCTTATTTCTTAGGATATTTGATGTCTTTCTTGGTACAAACCCTAGTAAACTCTGCAAAATCGATTTAGACAACGTATAAGTCAACTCAACACGATTAATTTGTGTAGAATAGAAACAACCTTAAAATTTCGGTTAATATTAAGTATGCCATTATCAAAAAACAACTAAAGAATGTTAACTATTTTAACCACTTTCCTACCTAATTCTTTTCTGGATACTTAACGGATCTTATCTTAACTGAACTTAACTTAATATAGTTCGTATTCGAAGCATACAGATTTATACAGTGTATCCACTTACATCGGCAACATATAATACAACTTTTTTTATTCTTAATTTTATGCTGAAAAAATTAAAAATTATAAACTCTTATGAATTAACATTGATAACTTGGGTGCACAAATTTAACCTAATATGCTCTCACAATAAAAATGTGTCCCATATGGTGCCCATTTAATTACGTTGCATTTGTATTTTATATTGGTATTCATTTTATTTTATTTAGGACATCTAGATCTGGAAAAAGCGCTAACTAACCAAAACTAACATTAGGTACTTAAACTTAACTTGATTTGAACTTACATTATAGGTAAAAAATCTACTTATATAAAGTGAACAAAGGCAAATTTTTCAAAATATGATGACTTGTCTGTAAACGATTTTAATTGCTTTATTTTTTTTTAGGTGTGCAGGAACAAATTACATTATCTTTAATAACTAACTCTATTATATTTTTTTTAAGTTTTGTTTTATTTTTTTTTAATTCTTTCATTATATTTTACAGTTATAATGTTTTTTTTTTCCAAAAATAATTTCTAAGATTCAACAAATAACAAATTTTCTACAGAACTTTCGTCATTATTGTTGATTTAAGTTTGACTCCAATTAAAAAAAGAAGTAACTTGTGATTTTTTCGAAAATTTTGTTTAGGCTATGGAATATGTGACAATGTTTCGGTTTGTTTGGAATAAAACCACGTTTAGAATTCCTAAAAATTGTTTCCTATATGTTTTAGACTACGAGCAATGCAAGAGACTGTACGTACATGTCTACCGGTGCAATTCTGCTAGCTGATATACTTCCCGCCCTTCTGGTAAAATTTTTGGCTCCATTCATCCCATTCATGGTGCAGTACGTATATTTAAGTATACGAAAATTGGTGTACTTTTTGCCCTTTTTTTTTCTAGCGTTCGAGTTGCAGCCTGTGTAATTTTTGCAGCGGCAGGTTTCATATCAGTGGCGTTCGGCCAAAATATAACTTTGGCGCTCATGGGTGTCGTCTTTACTGCCTTTTGCTCTGGATTGGGCGAAGTCACCTATCTGCAGTATAGCTCGTTTTATCAAAGGTATATGATTATAACACCCAGGTCTCAATTTTGGTTTGGAAATCGGTTTTATTTATATTTTATACAACTTTTCAACTTTAAAATACTTGATAAATCGCCCTGTGGAATATTAGAAACCTATGAAATAACACCCCGTATAATATTTTAGTTGTTCGGAAAGTCATTTCGTTTTTTTTGGGGAACATGAAAGACAGTTTTCGTATAATGAATAAATATTTTGTTAAATTATATATTGGCCATTCTGGTCCAACACCTTTTGCCATCTTTCTGGCAGTAACATAATTCCCCTCTCATAAAAGTTTTGGTCCTTGCTGGCAAAAAACTGGTTCAGGTGGTTTTTGACATCTTCATTTGAGGTAAAGGTTTTGCCATCCAAAAAATTTTGCAGGGACCGGAACAAATAGTAGTCGGAAGGCGCCAGATCTGGAGAATATGGTGGATATTGCAGTACGTCCCATTCAAGCTGTAAAAGTTTTTGGCGAGTGACCAAACTTGTGTGAGATCTCGCATTATCCCGGTGGAACACTACACCCTTCCTGTTGATTAATTCGGGCCTCTTCTCTTTAAGTGAATCATTCAATTTGTAAAGTTGATGACAATAGACTTCTGAATTAATCGTTGTATTGTCCGGCAAAAGCTCAAAAAAAACGATTCCTTTGACATCCCACCAAACGGAGAGCATCACCTTTTTTTGGTGAATGTTGGCTTTTGACACGCTTTGAGCCGGTTCATCTTTTCTGCTCCATGACCTCTTGCGTTTAATATTGTTGTATACAACCCATTTTTCGTCCCCAGTAATAATCCGCTTCAAAAATGGATCATTTTCTTGACGTTTGAGGAGCGAATCACACACGTCAACGCGACGACACAAATTTCGCTCCGTAAGGACATGGGGCACCCACACATCGAGCTTCGAGGTTAAGCCCATGCCTTTCAAATGGCCATAAACAGTCGAATTCGACAAATTTAATCTCTCACCGATCTCTCGTGTGGTTATTCGCCGATTTGCATCAACTAATGCCTTTATCGCATCTTTGTCAGCTTCGACCGGCCTTCCAGACCGTGGTGCATCTTCGACATCAAAATTGCCGGATCGAAATTTTGCAAACCAGTTCTGGCACTGGCGTACTGTTAACACGCCTTCTCCATACACATCCGTCAATTTTTTTCTCGCTTGGACAGCATTTTTACCTTTTCTGAAGTAAAAAAGTAAAATATGACGAAAATGCTGCTTATTGCTCTCCATATTTAAAAGGGCACCAACCAAAAACTACTGCGTAGAATTAATAGAACTTTTTCACACACAAGCCTTGCAACATCAGCTCTCAAGACATATAATGGTTATGCGGCTTAAGTGTGAAGTTGGTTTCGAAAAAACGTAATTAAGTCCTCTGACGGGAAAAAACGAAATGACTTTCCGAACAACCTTATATTTTAAAACTGGAAACCAATTAGGATTTTAAATTATTTGTAAAAATCCATTTTAAATTAGTGTACTAGTAATTTCACCTCGATTGGAAAAAACAGGTACGCCCCTGATTTTTTTTATCAGAAACAAACATTGTTTTACAATGGCAAACATCTCTACTTATTTTGCAAATGCGCGTGCAATCAACATTTAATCAAACATTATTTATAACAAAATGTTGAGATTATTTGCTTTTTGTCCTTCAGGATGTACTAATACCGTGTCACATAAATTCGGGATCTCAAGGCCTGGGAAATATAGGGCGAGAAAATTAATATATTTTTCTTAAACTTGCCCGCTTATGATATTTTAGCCAAGAAAAATGAAAAAAGCTTAAAATAATCACTTCTAACTTTAATTCGAATAAAAAGGTCATAATGTCTTTTCAGAAAAATTTACCATACGATACCTTTATCGTAAATTTAGTGACGATATATATTTCATTTAAATAGTTGCTTAGGCACTGCCGAAGACATTTTGAAAATTCTTCTCAACAGCATCGTGTCATTCATTCATTAAGATATAATTACGTACTGAGATTTTACGAGTATCAAATACTGATTCTGAACTTTAATTTAAGTATCTACACTTGCATTATTAAACTATTAAATCAAGTGATAAAGCCCGATATCAGCTTGTTGCCAGATTAAAACAGATCTTAAAGCAGTTACAATTTGATAGTGATAAGAATATATTGGAAGTTTTACAATTGTAATTTAAAATCGTTGCAACAAACAAATCTAAAATATTAAAACTTCACTGGATCTGTTGATGTTAACTATAGAAAAAGTGCACCCAAAATGCAACTTTGGATAATAATTTTATTTCCATGGAGTAAAAAAAATCCCACAACAAACTGTATATGACAATTTTGCAGAAACGTCGTATCAGCATGGAGTTCCGGCACTGGAGGAGCAGGAGTTATCGGTGCTCTTTCATATTCCCTGCTCCAGTATTTTGGGATGAAAACGTCGCTGCTGATCATGTTGGTAGTACCAGCATCAATGGCTATATCGTAAGCACTTTGTCAGTATTAATTGGCTAGAAAATTGCGGTAGCTTCTATTAGATTTTGGATCATTCTCCCGAAACCAATGACTGATCAAATCCCGACGGAATTTGATGAAGAAAAAATTGAAATTCCTCATCCAGGCTTTTTGGCAAAACTCCGGCTCATTCCTCGAGTTTTGAAGTACATGATTCCGTTCGCCTTGGTGTATTTGTTTGAGTATTTCATTAACCAGGGAACGGTTCGTACTCACGACATCAAAAACGAAAAAGAACTACAATATACTCTTATTTCAGTTCGAATTAATCAAGATAAAAAATTCATCGATTCCCCAAGATTCTCAGTACAGGTGGCTTCAAGTAACTTATCAAGTAGGAGTTTTCATCTCTCGATCATCAGTGAACTTATTTCATATTAGGCAAACTTGGATTATGGCCTTTTTACAGGTATATTAATAGTGAAAAGACTACCGTTGACCCATGGTTTGACCTTTACCACCCATTAAACGTAATTTGGTCAGAGCCGGCTTGAATTTCTACTTTATTCTCTGTGGTTCAACACATAATAATGTTATATATGTCGCAGGCAAATGGCAATTCTAGGCAAATAGCTTTTGTGTAGGCAAATGCTAGCTACCTGGACCAAAAATGCTTTTTATCTTTCAAGTACTAAATAACTCGACAAATGTATTTGACTAGTCAAATGGTATTTGCCTAAGCATGTTTTGGGCAAAAGAAAAAATATATATTTGTAATAATGTCCAATAATATTTGTAATACTTTATTTAGTGAACATTTTTTATAAGAAACTAAGAAACTAATCCTACAAATAATGACAAAATGTAAATATAAAACTTAAACAAAATTTGTAATACATTAATTATTGTAATGCAATGCTTCCCTAAACATTTTTTAAGCAAATGGAAATGTTAATATTTGTAATAACAAAATAAACGTCAGTTTATTTAATGAATATTATTTATAACAAAGGCAAAAACTAATTCTAAAAATAGTAAGAAAACGTAAATCAGTAACTTAAACAAAATTTCCTTATTAATTGTAATGTAATGCTAAATACAAACAAAATATTTGTAAAAAACTATGAGTGAATAATAAAAAATCCAAATATTCACTTACATGGTCATAAAATTATTTTTCATTTGCCTGCCAACGACTACCAAGAAGCAATTTGCCCAGGCAGATAACATTTGCCTAAGCAACAGCCATTTACCTGAAACTATCATTTGTCTGCAACTATATAAAAAGTTATTATGACTAAAATTTACAATGCCTATATAAAGCAAGAATGAAAGTGCAGTGCACCCTGAATTCGTTGTCCCCTATAGGGTATAAATCAGACCAAACTAACAAATTTTTTTACTGTTTTAGTTTACTGTTTATACCCCTTATAAACGTCATGTTTAATTTTTTGTCATCATATAGTGCTATTTACCTCGTTTCAATGATATAACAAATTGGCTATTATTTATTTTGCTAAGCTGAGCTTTCTTTGTGCCGAAACTTACTACATTTTGTAGGGCATGAAAGGAATTTCTGTTGTCAATAAATAATTATAAATCCATATTAACCTTGAGAGTCATAAGTTTGAGCATTTGTATTATAGCAAAATCATGAGTATTCAAAATTTTGAAAAGTGGCATCTTGGCGAGAGTGAATAGCAAAGGCAAAGAAAATTTAGATCTTTCTCTGTTTTTGGTGTCAAAGATATGTCTATCATCGCATAAATATTTGTAAAATAGTGCTTTTATTGTGAAGGAACTTTCGCTCAGCATTATGTAGCTACCCACATTGCAGTGGTCACCACTACTAGACTTTTTAAATATATATATATATATATATATATATATATATATATATATATATATATATATATATATATATATATATATATATATATATATATATATATATATATATATATATATATATATATATATATATATATATATATATATATATATATATATATATATATATATATATATATATATATATATATATATATATATATATATATATATATATATATATTAATAATTATACCGAAGGTCAATTACAACAAACAATAGTAGCATGAACTGTGGTTATGACTCAAAAACGGTAAACGAAGAAGAAATTGGGTGCGCCAATGAGAGATACCCTTAAAAATTCATTTAGATTGAAATCTCAGAGAGTAGCAGTAGAAGAGTAGTCCAATAACATTAAATTTTTAATTTGCCTAATGGTTATTAGGTTACAGCCAATTTAGGATGGATACAATAGGATACAATGTAGTACACAAAATAATATAATAAAAGTTTATATTATACTCCAACTCTATGTATATTTAAATAAAATTATATTTTAATAACTATTAATTGGTTGGGTTGACCACTGGAATTGATGTGGTTTTAGGGAGTAAATGTGATAATTTTTACCACGGAAGCTATTTACTATTACATTCCAAACTTTTACATCGTCGTTGCTTTGGTGTTATGGGAAGGACTTTTAGGAGGGTCATCATACGTCAACACTTATTATAGAATATCAACAGAAGTAATTAAATATTTAAGCAATTTAGAATAGTTGTCTAAATTATAATAAATTCCAGGTACCTCAGGAAAATAAACAATATTACATGGCCATAACGGCATTTGGAGACAGTGCCGGTATATCTTTGGCCGGATTATTTGCTATCTTAGCTCACAACAAAATATGTGATATGCCACTTTAAGAATAAGTTGGTTTGTGTGTGTGTGTGTGTGTGTGTGTGTGTGTGTGCTTGCGCTTTTAGGTAATAGTAGTTTTTCCAAAAACAGATACTCGCATTAATTTAAATTAGTATTTATTTATTTTTAAGTAATTATAATTTATTTTCAAATAAATGCTGTTTATACGAGATGAAGTTTCAAATTTGTAGAATCCGGTCCTGCCTCTTTGCCACATGATAACACTACTGAGAATTCTTAAAGAAACATTATACGACAGTTAAGCAGTATAAAGGCATTGCCACACTACGCGCTCTTTAAACGCAGCCGTTATTTTGCGTTTAATTTTCTTTTTTTTAAGTCGCTATATATAAGTATATTAATTATATAAATAACATATAATATTAAAAATGAAACTGAGCCAAGAAAATTAAGTCAAATGCTGGATATTTAATATTTTAGATATATAATAATGATATAAAATATTTTTCTTTTTTAATGTTTATTCTATTACGAAATCAAACTATATAAAGGTTGGAGATTAGTCTGGAAAAATGTTATATCACAATCTTTAATACATGTGAAGAGTGTTTCATAGTTTTTAAAATTTTTTAAATAGTCGATACAGCGGCAACAATTCAACAATTCATTAATCGATTAAAGTGGTTTCCGATTTATTTAAAAAATGAAACTTTTTAAACTGGGACTTCCCCAATACGTTATTCATACATAAATTAAGTCTAGTTTGCCCTCAAATTTAAGATGGGTCAAATCAATAATAAACATCTGATTTCATAAATTTATTGAATTACTGCTCTTTTCATCAATACGATGCCGATAAATTATATAAAATAAATAAAAGAAAATAAAACAAGTATAATAAAAAAAATTAAATTTAATTTGTAAAACATTTTCCTGAAAGCTGTTAGAAAGCAAAAAAAAAAAAGATTATTAAGAAAGGACCTATGTTTTAAAATGGAATAGTAATCTTTGTGTTGCAAAAAAAAAGAAGCTTTATAATATCAAAAATGGATTTAACAGAGTAAAAACGTTATGTAATAATCTCACACAGAGGCCTTTCAAAACTAATGTGGTAATGGAATTTGTTAATATTCCGAAATACGTAACGATATTCGTTTTTATTAATAAATTTCTAAAAAATGAGTTAAGTAATAAGTATGGTATGTTCATAGATATAAGAAAGTGACCAATTGTTTTTGAATAAGATTGTCCAAGGGTGGTCGTTAACATACAATGCAACAACATTATTACCAAAAATTTCGGAATTTAAATTCAGGTAAAATTGCGGTCCGCAATAGAAAATAATTTTATACCGTATTCTTTGGTTTGGTATACTACTTAGTTTAAGTTTATTAGTAATCATTCTTATTTCGTGTGTATCTCAGGAGGTGCCCCCGCCCAAATGTAGAAAACACTATCCTATTGAGACTAAGGAAGTTATAAACAATGTTTATTTGACTCTCATTGAGTGTGGTGGCAGCAAGCAAGAATCTTTAGAAGAAAAGGCCACATTGACGAAAATTCCAACATCAAGAGTATGGAAAATTACGAATAATCCCATATCCGCGAGGAAAAAAAGAAACGATGCTGACATTTTCTCGAGTGTAGATGAAAGAGATATAATACGGCGTAAAAGTTACCAGTTATACGAGGAAGAAAGAGTGCCTACATTAGATATCTTAATTAGGAGGCTTGAAAAAGATGTAACCGATGTTAAATGTGGCAGAACTAGCTTATGGTTTTAGATTTAAACAAATTGACAAAAGGTAAGTTTTAATGGAATCTTTTAGAATTCGGAAATGGAGACTGGAATATCTAGAAAAAATTAGGATTTACAGAGAACAACAAAAGATAATTATTTACTTAGATGAAACCTGGTTCGACACTTATGATGCCTCGGAAAACAGTTGGGTTGACTCAACTGATAAGTGTAAAACAAACGCGCCTGGCTCTAAAGATGGTTGGATTCCAAATGGACTTTCTCTGTCTGCGAAAAATATTAAAGAATCTATTCTGGATTACCATGATTTATTTGAAAGTTGGTTTAAAAACAAACTAGTTCCAAACATCCCTCCTAATAGCGTAATTGTAATGGACAATGCAAGTTATCACAGTAGACAATTGACTAAAACCCCTTCCTCATGTGACACAAAAGCAACAATTCAAAACTACATTTATAATAACCACATTTATTTTCACGAAGATTATACCAAAAAGCAATTAATTGAGATTCTACAAAGCTTGAACCTACAAAATCTAGGGCATACAGTGTCAAGGGCACCTTACCACTGTATATTTAATCCCATTGAACATGTTTGGCATCAACTGAAATCTGCCATTCGTCGTAACAATATTTTTATCCGTGTTAACTCCAATGTCCTCAAACTTATAGAAACCGAAGTTTTTAACATCCCTCCACAAAGTTAGGCAAATTCTGTTAAACATATAGAAAAAGCAGAACAATCGTATATCTATATTGCAAATAATATAGAACAAATAATAATTAGAACAGGCGATGATAGCGATAGTGATACTGACATATTATGTGAATAATTTTAAGTAATTTAAGTAGGTAATAAAAATAATTTGTAATTTTATTTTAGATTTAAACATAAATACATACATAAATAAATAAATATTGTTGAGTATCTTTCCTAACAAAATCCCTAATAATTAAATTCTAAGCAAAGTACAGACCTGTTCGGCCATATTTCATTCGTACAGCTTGCCCGGGTCTTTCCTAAATTCGTATCAGTTAGTCACTTTCTTATATCTATGAACAGCCATAGCAAACCAGGCACTTAAACTCCAAAAAAAGTTGTTCGTTTGATTGGCGGTGCAGGTTATCTGGAGCACTGTCTACCAATTTTTAAGAAGTTGGAAATTATGCCACTTCCTTATCTAAGGAATTGTGGAATACGAATACGAATATAAAGAACGAATATAAATTATTCAAAACTAAGTAAAAATCAAGACTTATTAATAATTTTTTAGCAATATTTGAAAGTTATTTTGTTAGTATGTTATTACTTTCTTATTACTACGGGGAGACTATATACACGAACGCGTATGTGTCAAGATATCCGTCGCTAATTTGAATTTATATTTAAACAAAAAAAAACCGTTACAACTTTTAAAATCAGCGCCCAAATGTGGCACAACCTTAACGTGCCATCATATGTTTATTTGGGTATCTATTAATATTATCAAACTCGGCAAGGCATTCATACGTTCAACGAAAACTGTAAACAAGCCCGCATTATTAATAACTTCAAGATCCCGTTTCTTGTTAGAAAGTACTTGTCGTGTTGGATTCTTTAATAGCCAATATCAAATACGTCATTATGTGTATTGGTGCTGATAAGAATGTACATTGAGTTAATCAGAGGTTACAACGAATCCATAGCAGAAAGTTTATATAAAAATGTTACTGAATAAGCTGATTCGACTGCCGGTTTTTTTCTGTGTTAAAAATGTATGTAGGCACATGGGACATAAGCCGGACTTTACGATGGTAAGTCATTTACTGCCTTAGGATTACTTTGCAAACCAAGTCGTACTTTCGTAGAACAACTACAACGTGGAGCGAGGGTACTATAATTACCCCCAAGAACAACACTTGCTATTTTTTAAACAATTATTAGGAGAGAGAGTTGTTACGGACCTATCCGATTTAGAAAAATACAATGTTGACTGGTTTCTGACTTACAGAGGTAAATATATAGCAAATATAACGGTATCGTTAATTAAAAAACAACTCGAAGCGACAGCAAAAACCTTAAAACTGTTCGCATTGTTATGATATCGTTATCAGTGATTTTAATGCAAATCTTTTGTCAATGGCGTAGAGGAAATTTCAGCCAAACTTTTTGAAGCTAATGGCTTACGTTTCGATTCAAAGCTATGTCATCCCCAGGGCTATGGATAAATTGCAGTAATGATTAAGGAACCATCCAACATCACAAATACAAGATAATTTGTCTTCACTAATCTTATCAGTCTATTCACTTTGTCTTCACTTCACACTCTTCCTTAAAAAATGGCGGTAATATATCTATTTCCTCTTAAATTATTACCTATATCTGAACCAATTTAGTTTTATAGTTTTACCGTTTTCTAAGTTTGTTCTTTTTAAAATATTTAAATATTATTATAAAAAAATTAAATATATTTTTTTTATTATTTTTTTTTTAAGTAACAAAATTGGGATCGACCCTAGGCTTTTCCAAAGAAAATTTTTCGGAAATGAGGAAAATCTGAACAGGATTTACACCTCCTTATTAAATCAATTTATGTAGATTAAGAAATGTGGTAGGTTTATTACATTTCACGAAAAAGTTGTCATCGCCTTTACAGTCAGTTTTTTGGTTAGATCTATGGTCTGTGGGCATTTGTTTTTGCCTTTCGTCATTTGTATGGTCAAATTGCGATAAAATTAACTTGAACTTTGCTATTTTAATTATATTTAGTCAATCGTTCAGTTTTTTAAAGGTTTGTTGCCTATGCATATAAGTACATACACTGAGCAACTGACAATTTTTTGCTTACTCTATCCAAATAAAATAGGCGAGTTAATCTAAGTAATTTATTATTTAAATCGTTCCAAATTGTAAAAAAAGCAATTAAATTGCTTTTCCCAACGCTACGCCACTGACAACTTTGAATTTTAAAGCTATATTTATGATCAAAAATTCTAGAAAACTATGACTGAACACCCTATATTTTAAATTCTCTCACTCAGTATATGTCACGAAACAAACTCTGTTGTAATAAAATGAATTGATGTTTAAGGGTCAAGTTCGGTAGTGTTGAGACCAAAATCAACGGAAGAAGTATCCCAAATTTTGGAATACTGTAACAAAAATAAATTGGCAGTATGTCCTCAGGGTGGGAACACTAGCGTCGTTGGTGGTAGTGTACCTGTTTTTGATGAAATCATACTTTCAACTGAATTAATGGACGATATTATAGAAATAGATCCCACTGCCGGTAATCAACATATGAGTGTTAAGCCGGATACTTGCTAATTGTGTTAGTTTATAGGTACTGTGATATGTCAAGCGGGTTGCATTTTGGAAAATTTAAATAACAGGTTATCAGAAGAAGGGTTAATCGCACCGGTTGATTTAGGGGCCAAAGGTTCTTGTCACATCGGAGGAAATGTAGCCACCAATGCTGGCGGCAAAAGACTTTTGCGATATGGCAATCTTCATGGTAATGTCTTAGGATTAGAAGTGGTAAGTGAATGGTTTTCCAATAGCCTTAATCCTGACAATATTACCAAAATCATGTTGATAAAAAATTGAAGGTTTAACTCAAACCACTCAAAAGCTATCAAGGTTATCTTTGTCATATTTCGAGTTCTTTTTCAGCATTTCAACAAACTTTCTATAATAATTCTCGTTCAGCTGTACTTAGAGATGAAAGTTAGTTTATATTAAATATGAAATATTCCATAAGTGATGGTCTAAACTCAACAAAGGTATAAAAGTCATTCTGATTAAAAATTCATAGTCATATTCACAAACTAAAGTCATTTACTACTAAATTACTCAAAATAGATAAAACTAAAAGTTCATATTTTCACGAAATTATATATTTTCACATGACAATTGTTTCGACAACACCGTGTCTTTATCAAATGTTTAATAAACACAAGGTGTTGTCGAAGCAATTGTCATGGGAAAATACATAATTTCGCGAAAATCTGAACTTTTAGTTCTTATTTATTTTGTTAAATGGATTTTCATCAAGTAAAAGCCAATTTAGTTCAATTTTTATTAAATCGCTCCGTTTTTGACAAAATGTATACAACCTTCGCCCATTTTTATAGGTATTCCAAGAACTGTTCCAAATATTACTTTTTAGAAGTTAAAGGAGTCTAAAATAGTGCCATACAAAATAGTGTGTTTTAGGTGAAAGCCAACGGTGAAATAATCGACAGTTTGGCCACTTTAAAAAAGAACAACACAGGATTTCACATAAAAAATCTATTTATCGGCTCGGAAGGCACTTTAGGGCTTATTACCAAGGTGGCTCTGTTGTGTCCCACCCTACCGAAGTCTGTCAACGTAGCTTTTTTGGGTGAGTTTATCAAGTCTTCCCGTTTATTTAAAAATCATGACTTCAGCGTTTTCTGTCAGGTTGCCAGAATTACGAAAGGGTATTGCAAACACTTAAGAAATCGAAAGAAGATCTGGGTGAAATTTTGTCAGCTTTTGAGGTAATGGATGCCGATTCGATTGATTTATTAGAGAGGGAAACACACATAAAATCTCCCATAGGTAAATACCCATTTTACGTCTTAATCGAAACATCTGGTAGCAACGAAGCGCATGACGGGGAAAAAGTGAGCCAGTTCCTTGATTCTAGTTTGGAGACTGATCTCGTGGTAAACGGAACTGTAACCAACGAACCAACAAAAGTTGAGGTAAACTAATCTAGTTGGTTAAGGGCTTTCCGAGCCTCTCGAGCCTAGACTGCTAACTTAGAAATGGCACAGGAAAGGCCAAAATCATTAGTAGTATAATTTTCCATTGCTGCTTCGAAAGGATAAATCAGACCTCAAATTTAAAGACAAACTACATGGACTGGATTTTACTTTTTAAATCAGAAATGAATCTAGGAATTGTGAATGTTTAGAAAAAGAAAATAAATTACAATCAAGTACAGCTTATATTGAATACGCCATATATATATATATATATATATATATATATATATATATATATATATATATATATATATATATATATATATATATATATATATATATATATATATATATATATATATATATATATATATATATATATATATATATATATATACATATATATATATATATATATATATATATATATATATATATATATATATATATATATATATATATATATATATATATATATATATGATGACACTATATTCCGGGATATCATCCGTTCGCTTGTTGAACTCCGACTGGAATCCTGCAGACGTTTCGCCAAAATCTCACTTGGCATCCTCAGTGCTCGCGCTCCGAAAACACTTCGAACACTCGGAGCGCGAGCATTGCCAAATGAGATTTTGGCGAAACGTCTGCAGGATTCCAGTCGGAGTTCAACAAGTGAACGGATGATATTCCAGAATATAGTGTCATCACATTTTTCCATCCGTGAATCAATACGTTAAAAATATATATATATATATATATATATATATATATATATATATATATATATATATATATATATATATATATATATATATATATATATATATATATATATATATATATATATATATATATATATATAGATATATATATATATATATATATATATATATATATATATATATATATATATATATATATATATATATATATATATATATATATATATATATATTCGGCAAGTTTTTCTTTAAATTTAGTTAAGAATTAATGGGGGAGTCTAATTTAATTCCATCTACTCGTTTTAATAAAAAAAATAATTATGCATTTTTATAATAACAATATTTATTATTATTATTTAATTGTAATAATTCGAATTTCTCTCTAATACTTTTTTTTCTAGAATTTTTTGTTTGAGTAGATCCTCGAGATTTTGGGCATTTTCTTTTTATTAATGTTGCATGTTAAAGGAGTACTGATAATTTATAGAAAAACTAGTAACATTAAACGTATAAGTCAGAATGAGCATACGGGGTGTGGTGAAGAAGTTATCTCTGAAGTCTGAAGTCTCCTGAAGATGCTCGCCATTTGCTTATTTAAAACGTCGAGAGTACATTCTCAAATAGAACATTTTTTTAGGCAATTTGGAGTATCAGGGAAAAAATTCCAGACGGAATTAGACAGTGTGGATATTCTTATTCGTATGACGTCACGTTGCCCCTGACAAGCTTTTTCCAAATTGTGGACGACACAAAAACACATTTTGGAAAACAAGCGGATGTAGTTTGCGGCTTTGGGCACTTAGGTATATAATATATAATAATTATTCTTTTCCTGATTTCAAATTACTATTTTTAGGCGACGGAAATTTGCACCTTATAGTTACCGCACACAGCTACGATAAACAATTTAAAGAGTCGTTAGAGGCGTTTGTTATAAAGAAAACTTTAGATCTGCGCGGAAGCATTAGCGCCGAACACGGCATGGGTTTTCAAAAAGCGAAATATTTGAATTTGGTTAATTCAAAGGGTCCGTTTAATATGATGAAAGAACTAAAACGAATAATGGATCCCAATCGGATCCTAAATCCTTATAAAGTATTTCCGTGAGAGCAGCAGCTTGCATAAAATATTTTCTTTGTAAAATTATGTAATATATTTCCTTTTTGCGATGAAACTATCAAACTAAATTGTGATTTGCTTAAATACTCCGGAAATTCTAAACAAACATCATTTTATGCAACCGGTATGCAACTTAAATATCGCTTGGAACACGATGGACTGGTTATAACAACGTATACAAAGTGGATCACGTTGAAAGGTCTACAGGGTTCAGTCCTGATCGATGATAATTTAAACTGGGCTGAGCATATTAATTTTATATCAAATACAATTTGGTGTGTGCCGTATATAAAAGCCGAAATTATCTGAATTACGATAGTAAAATGAATATTTACAATTCTTAGTTTGTATCACATATGAGATATATAATTCCAATATGGGGTGTATGTGGCGCAACTTATTTTAAGAAAATGTAAACTCTACAAAATAAATTCCTAAAAAATTTTATTTAATTATGATCGTCGCACACATACAGAAAATTTGTATAGAGAATTGGACATTTATAAAATAAACAAATTGATTAAGTTAGAAAGAACAATGCAAATTTATGTATTAGGTGATAAATAAAATACAAAAGTCTAACATGAGGGTTATATTTAATAAAGACGTTCACATGTATGACAACATATCTCATAACGATATTTACAATTACTAATAACGGACTTCCAAATCCAGTATTTCAAGCAGCCTGTACTTATAATAAGCTTCCAGAAAATGTAAGAAATATAAATAAATATACTAAATTTGTAAAACAGTTAAAAATTCAATTGAATGTAAATTAAATATAGGTACTATACAAGGTATAATAGTAATAAGATTAAGTAATGGGTTGTATACTTACCATTTTTTGTATTTATTTTTTATAAATTTATTACTTGTATTCTTGAGACCAGTGCTTTACGTACTGTTTAAAGAATTTCCAATTAATTTTTTGTTACTTATTGTAATTGTTTTAGTTGATAAAAAAAATAATTAAAAAAAAAAGTTGCAGAAAATAAGATAAAAATAAGAAAATGTATATAGAAATTCCATTAGAAACTGCTATTGGTTTCAAATAGACCGCGGATAATATATGACATGCTTTTAAATATTTACACTTTAAAACAACATGGCGCTTAACAAAATTAATAATAATAAATAAAACGCTCATTAAAGGATTCACCAAAAGTTATGAGAGAAAGACAAAGGAATAAGAAAGAATATTCGGTTAATAAATAGCTTTATTCAGTGTGCAATTGATACATCAAAAGATTGAAGCATTCAAATCTGCTGTAATCCAAAATTATGTTCCTTCTAACGAACACCATTTAGATAAGTGCTGAAACAAACAACAGAAAAGTGAAACTTATAAAAAAAAAACAATACAAATTCATTGTATCATTTCTTCAGCTTCAATGTTTGCCACGGAAACGTTTCTTTTATACGTCAGCTTCAAAATCATAGAAAGTCCAATAAGAAAAAGTAATAATTCTAAAAATCTTTGCAAAATATGAAGATACAACAAATCAATCCTGTAATAAAACATTTTATTAACTATTAGTGGCACATTAAAATATAATAAATCAAACATGACGTACAAAAACAAAAGAAATAACATACGATTAAAACCGGGATATTTCAAGCAAAGCAAACAATAAGAACAGGGGAAAAAAGAATAATTTTAAGGTTTGGAGCAAAAACTCACTAAAAGTTTTAAGATAAACATCAATGGTAAGAATAGATACAAGAAAAGAGAAAGAACATTCAGCAAGCAATAAATAGTTCTCCTCATTCACTATTCTAGTATTCAAATATTCTGTAGTTCATATTACTTATAACGAAAACTATTTGGAATAGTGCTGAACCAAATAATAAAAACAAAAGCACTGTAGCTTTGGGAGAAAATATCGAAGAGAAGAGAAAAAACATAAAAATACAATAAAAAGAGTCAAAAACGTCAAAAATTCCTAGCAAAATCGGAAGACATAATAAATCAATTCCGAAACAAAAAACTTAAAATTCCAAGTGGTGTTAGATGGCAAAGTAATATATAAGACAACGAAAACATAATACAAAAAAGAAATAACATTGAGTTAATAAATAGTATAATAGTTATAACCTCAACTGACTGAACAAAAAAAACATTAAAACAAAAAAAAACAAGTTACCTGGATACCCCAGGAATTAAATTACCAAAAAAAAAATACAAATTCATAAAACGATTTCTTCGGCTTCAATGTCTGCTATGGAAATCTTTCATTCATATGTTACTAAACTTTGGGAGAAAAAAGGGAAGAGAAAAGAAAAACATTATAAATACAATAAGAAGTTTCAAACATGTAAAAGCCCAAAAGAAAACCTCTACAAAATATAAATAAACAAATCAAACCTGAAATAAAACAATTTAAAATTCCAAGAGCTAGATGGCAATTAAGAACAAATAAAACGAAACTAAAGTAAAAAAATAACAGGGCAAAAAAGGATGAATTAATTTAAAGGATAAGAGCAAAACACCATGGTTATGAGTAAATACAATAAAAGGGAAAAACATTCAGTTAATAAATAGTTTTATGATCCTTATAATGACAACCAGTTCGAATAGTCCTGAAACAAACAAAAGAAATTAAAACATTGTACCTGGAAATTCCTAACTTAAAAGCAATACAAATTAATAATACGATTTCTTGGGCTTCAATCCTTGGTACGCAAACGTTTCAATCATATGTCACTGAGCTCTGAAGAAAAAAGGGAAGAGAAGAGAAAAAAACATTATAAATACATTAAGAACCTTCAAAAACGTAGAAATGCCGATAAAAATATAAATAACAAAACAATCCTGAAATGAAACGTTTTAAATTTCCAGGAGCTCTTATCTTAGATGGCAAATTAATATATAATAAAACGAAAATAAAGTAAGAAAAAAGAAAATAACATTACGATTAAAAACAGATATTTCAAGTAAAAGTAAACAATAACAGTGCAGAAGAAGGTTTAATTTATTTAAAGGAAAAGAGCAAAAACACGAAAAGTTGTAAGAGAAACACAATGCTTAAGAGTATTAACAAGAAAAGAGAAAAACATTCAATTTATAAATAGTTTTATGATCCTTATAATGAAAAATATTTAGATTAGATCTGAAACAAACAAACAAAAATTAAAACACTTGCTCAGACAGCGCAAAAAATTAAATTTCTCGGGCTTTGGAAATGTTTAATTTCTACGTCTGTGAGCTTTTAAAAGGTTGTAAGCGCCCCTCAAAAGAAAAAATATGTTAAATAAAATAAAAAACTTCAAAATGGTAGAAAGTCTAATAAGAAAAACTGAAACAAATGATAATTTAAAAAACCTCCACAAAATATAAATAAACTAATCAATCCTGAAAGAAAATACTTTAAAATTCGAAGAGTAAGAAGAATGGGATATTCCAAGCCAAATCAAACAATAATAACAACACAGAAATAGGTTTAATTTAAAGCAAAAGACCAAAAACCCACAAAAAGTTATAAGAGAGACACAACGGTTAAGAATAAATACAATAAAAGAGAAAGAACATTCAGTTAATAAATAGTTTTATCATATTTAAGATGAAAACCATTTAGATTAATCCTGAAACAAACAAAAACAATTAAAACACTGTACCTGGACAGCGCAAAAAATTAAATTACTAAAAAATAATACAAATTCAAAATACGATTTCTTCAACTATGGAAACGTTTCATTTCTAGGTCGGTGAGCGTTTAGACGATTTTCTGAATGTTCTGAGCGACCCTCCATCACCAGACAAGAGAAAAAATATGATAAATAAATTGTAGAAAGTCAAATACTGAAACAAATAATTTTAAAAAACTCCGAAACAATCAATCCTGAAATTAAACATTTTAAAATTCAAATTGGAAAATGAAGACACAATAAATAAAGAATTACGTACAACAAAAAGAAACAAGAGTACGATTTAAATTGAGATATTTTAAGCAAAAGCAAACAATTATAACAGGCCAAAGGAGGATGAATTAATTTAAAGGACAAGAGCAACAACGAACAATAAAAAAGTGCATGTAACAAACAGTTTTATTTGGTTTAAAGTCAATACAATGTAGATAAATAAATGTCAGATTAATATTGCACATGACTGAAAATACCTTACGTCGAATGGATTTAACATAAAATTTAGGAAAACAGCTTTTTTTTTCTCATCTGTTAGAACAAAAATATACAATACAGCTAACAATAAGAACGGCATTGTACAACAATTGTGAGTATAGTATGTACATGTACAGCTAGGTGTATTTCGTCTATTTAAGACGTACATAATTTGCGTAAAGTAACCAAAACTTAATAAAAAATTACTCGATACGTGTGTCGCAATGTTATCACCGGCAAATGTTTCGCAATAAAAACAGTGATATAATTCAATTCAAAAGAAATTAACAAATTATTCAAATAATGACTCGAGGGCTTACTAAAAGCAGCGAAAGCCGATGGATCACTGGAAACAGGGAACAAACGTGACAAAGTCTGTGCGATCGGCCGTTTGTAAAATATGAATGGTGCCAAATAAAAGCCGGAAAACATTTTATTTTATTAAGATCCGAACGTTGTTGTTACAAGACTAGTTATACCGCGTAAAAATGTTTCCGCGATTATTTTACACGACTCGAAATAAAATGGGAAGGCACAAGCAGTAGAGTGTCGACTGCAGCGGAGAATGCTGGTAAAACACGGAAATATACCCTGTGTGAGTGTGACGATGACGATAAAAATGAATGTACCGCAGTGGCTTCTTTAAAATAGTTGAAATAAAGACATCGATGGTGTGTTACACATACAGATACGTACATACTGTCGAGGCACTGTGAGTAAGGCAATCCTACAGTAATCAGTGGAGATAGGGTCTTCCGCAAACAGAGGCGGGCAGGTACACCAGGTACAAGGAGACTGAATCCCCCAGGCATTAATTTTTCTCATATAAACTTTGAACTATGTGCAAGTGTTGTGCACACAACAGTAGATAAAATATATTATGTATATTATACAATTTCTAATTTTATATAATTTACTCTGTGTAGGTCATATACAGAATAGATATAATCGTACTCTGAAATCACAAACAAATTGAAAAGGCTACAACAATGAACACCCTAGGTTCCTTAGGAAGCAGTACTTTACAGAACATCGATGGGACAGGAGGTTCACCTCTAACCAACCTTGTGGTCCCATAACTATAACAGCCAGTGGGCAGAGTACATTCGTCAGGTCGGGGAAAGCACCAATATGATACATTACAAATATGATAATGATACAGAACAGATATAAGGACAAGTGTCCTGCTCCTGCAGTCTCAGCATGTTAGTGTTGCATACTCGCTAAAATAACAAGTGTACATTTTAAACGATACACTATTCCCTAAAACATTTATAAAAAATACACTAATAATTACATGAAATTAATGGCACACTCGCTTTGCTTGTGTCGATTTTTCTTTTGTATATAAACATAACGCTCGTGTCTTCTCTGGGTATTTGCTAAAATTCACGACATTGCACTAACCGCTACCAACATTATAGCGAACTCTCGATTAACAGCGAACTAGAGATTATCAATAAAGCAAGCAGAATAGTACGAAATTAAGGAACAAAATTGGCAATTATTTAACACTTGGTGAGATCGACTGCAGGTTCAACATCACTAATATATTGCACATTTTAAACAATTCATTGCTAAGCCCAAATCGATTTTTCTATTACAAGGAACTCTCTCTTGAAATCGGCCTCAAGGTTTTTAAAAATCACATTTATACTCACCTCGTATCTAAGTTTTATTTTAAAAGCATTTAAATACTTATCATAGGTAGCAGGAAAACCGATTTTTGTTTTTAATGTAACATGAAACCGGAAGACGGCGGTTATATTTATACGCAAAAAAAGGAAAACCGTCAAAGGTGCCAGCAAATTGCCAACAATCTTTTAAACTATATAAATAAAGTGTGTGTATTATACAAATAGATTGTATAAAGATATGCCTTTCTGTATGCTAACTTTAAAATGGCCGTAAGCATATAGCGTACGCGCGCACCAACGTATCCCGTCGAATAAAAAAAATCTTATGCTCTCTCTTTCTCGCCATATACAAAAAAAATTCGCAGCGTCCCTCAACTCACTTCTTACTTCATGACTATATTTTTTGTTAACTAGTGTTTATCAAAATGTCTTACTAGATTTGTAGTTTATCACATAGATGACAATTGGCAATAAAACTGAAACATGTTTATTGTATTCACGTCCACATGTTATCACTATGGCACTTAGTGTTCGGTGCAGATATAGGTGGACACCTATTCACCTAGTTTCATTTATAGACGTCGAACCGACGTCTTTTACATAATATTGCCTAAGACGTCCAATCGGACAGTCTCGCCCTTTTGTGCATTTGAACCGTGTCGTATTCGGAGGACGTGGAGCCTCCGCTGGACACTGTCGTCCCTGGACCTGGTGAAGGCGACGGGAGGTTAGTTGGTGTAACGCTTCCTGGTGTGGGTGTGATATGACCGGCAGAACTTGGCCGTGGGTGATGATTGTGCGTAAGGTTGAGGCTTTGAACGTGCTGCTGAGTGTGATGGACGGCTGAACTTAAATGTGGGTGATGTTCTCGCGGTGGAGATATCGGCTCGCTTTTGATCTTCACCGGTAACGGTGAAGAGGATGTCGGAGGAGGTGTACTACTCGATACCGCCAAGTGTGGTAGTCCCGCACTGCCTCCTCCGTGCGTTAGTGATGTCGGTATGTGGTGTCCACTCCAGGACATTGATGTGAGGCTCATGTCCGAGCCGATACTAAAGTCTTGCGGCCCGAACGACGTTAGGGTCCCTGGATAATTGGACAAACCTGGCGTCTGTAAAGCCACAACAGGTGTATTTAGAGACGACTGGGTCCGATTATGCTGCAATAAAAACTATTTTTCAATATACGGGGCGACCACTTGCGTAAGCTGCATGCTGCCGTTTTTGTTCCGGCGGTGGGGACACTTTACGGGAAAGGATGTCTATTAGGCGCAAGAGTTTATTCATTTACGTCTATTTTTTTTTGGCCAACAAAAATGTTCTGAATTATAGGGACTAGAACAAAGTTTTTTGTTTCCACCAAACAAAATTTTTGAGATGTCATCACATAACATTCTAAAAGTTGAAATTGCTGCGCCACCACAATATAGTTTCTGGAATTACCAAATATGCGTTTGTTGTGGGCAGTCGTTTGGAGAAGTTAGTAAACATTGTGCAGTTGTTAAATGTCTGACTTTGTAAAAATATTGCTATATGTGTGATTCTTTCGTGGTCAAGAAATTTAGTTGTATAATTACAGCCCCGTTTAAAAAACTATATTACGCTTATTTTAAAATAACAATTTGTGAAGGTCGTCAAATCAGGAGATTAATGAACGATCAAAACTTTGTGAATACCATGATCTAATCTGAAGAGAGTGTATGGGTTTCACTTACTGGTGTTATAAAAAGTTTTTTAGGAAACAACAAAACTACACTTGGAACGCAGATAGGAAGGACAATCCACTAAACGGAGTTTTGCGGACAAGAAGAAGAGATGTTCCTGATTGACAGAATCAGCGGTATATGAGAAGTGTAATTGGGACTCCATACTGAAGCAGCATATTCTAGATGTGATTTGACCTAAGAACAACACAGTGAAGGTTTGATAATTTTTCAAAGAAACTTCCACAGGCTACTGTAATACTTTTTACAAAACTTCTGGATTCCTCCTGCGTGGGTTTTTGAACAAACGTCGGGAACAGCTATGGACTCTCCACTATTACCAGTCATCGCGAATATATTTATTTTGAGAAGAAAGCTCTGGACACCTTTCATCTAAAACCATAATTATGGAAACGCTACGTCGATGATGCTTTTGTTATTTGGCTCATGGTCAAGAAACCCTAGTGGATTTTTATCGACATTTAAACTCTATACACCCTAACATACGTTTTACCATTGAGTTGGCAACTCATAATAACCTTCCATTTTTAGATATTCTTATCAATAGAAAATCGGACCTAACATTGGGTCATTGTGTTTACAGAAAACCTACGTACACAGACCGATACCTTAATGCATGGTCACATCAACATCCGGCCCAAAATCAACTCTCTTGTTTACAGAGCCGTAAAACTATCTCAGCCTGAGTCACTGAAAACAGAATTAAAACACCTTACCTCTGCTCTTCTCTCTAATAATTTCCACATTAAAGATATTAAGCGTTCCATCAAAAAATACACTTCACCACAACCTTCCAATAGCAATGAGGCCGAAAGCAATCATACACTTGCCACTGTGGTCCTTCCTTACATTCAAAACATCACTGACCACTTATCAAAAGTTCTAAAGAGGTATAACGTCAAAACCAGATTTACTGCTTGTCCAAAAATCTCTCAACATCTTCGGTCCGTCAAAGACAAAATTCCATTTAAGATGCCAGGAGTTTACAGCATTCCATGCATATGCGGCAAAGAATACATTGGAGAGACCGGACGAAAAATATCAACTAGGCTCAAAAAACACGAAAGAGCCTTAGACTAAGACAAATAAGCTCATCAGCTGTTGCCGAACACACTCATGAAACCGAACATAAAATTTTATTGGATAAAACTAAAAATCTTGCATGTAATCAGTTCTTCTACCAAGGAAAAATCCGAGAGTCTATAGAAATCTATAAACAACCTAACAATCTTAACCGCAACTCAGGTCTCTACCTGCCACCAATTTGGGAATCAGTCATCGGAGACGGTGTTTATACCCCTCATTAGCACCCCCCTCAAACAATATATAAGCAGGTACAGAATAAAATACGAGGCAGTTTCAGTCAAGCTCTGAAGAAGCCAACATGATGATTGGCGAAACGTCAGCAAGTTCGACTAACAAAAACCGACGCAAGAGGAATCCAGAAGTTTTGTAAAAAATAACACAGTGTTTTGCTGCGCCTAACACACCCCAGCATGCATTGCTTGCATTATCGAAGTGGCATATACTACGCAATAGGCAACACTCACATAATCTCTTGGCTTATGGAATCTTATTACCCTACACTTAAGTACCACCAAGTTCCACACCATTGGTGTGGCACTACTGCCACAATCTATACTGGAGTGCTAAATTGTCATTTCGAGTGATTATTTTTGAGAACAATTTCAGATCGTGAGCAAAAAGTAGGAAATCCTGATATTATGTCATTGATAAAGATATATAGTTTAACTGGAATTATTTCAATAACATAATAACATTTTTTCCAACATTTTGTACTTCTTAAATCATTTTCATTAAATAAGTCTCTATAAAAATACTCGCCATTTGTTTAATGATCAATAATCCCGCATAACTCCCTATTGCCAGACAAGCAGGAATAATGAGCAGGGGCAATAAGTAAAATCCTTTCTAAATCATCAATAAATCACTCAATTTTCACCCTTAAGAGCTAAATTTATACAGACTAATTATTGGGCTTTTGTAACTTTTTTGATTTTGATTTTGACAGCTATCAATTTAACAGTTTTGAATGTACTGGCGAGGAATGTAAAAAAACATATATAAACTGAAAGCTGCAAAATGTCAAAATTTTATGCGGAAATTAGTAGGAAAGGGATTGGAAACCGAGATTAGAAAAAAGAGTTGGAGTTGGGTTTATTAACGTCGCAGCTAAATATCAATAAAAAATACTGACTAAACAAATATAATCAATATTATCATTAAATAGTTGTCAAAAAAATAACCCCTCCATTATCGCTACCGCAATGGGCACCCTTATTAGCACTTACTTCCGCATAAGAAACCTCATCGGTGGTAATACTAGACCCCAATGGTGTGGGTATTACCACCCTCAGGTTGGATCTGGGTCCGGGTGAGTGCTGCTTCTGATGTTTGGAAGAGCTCATCCCAGGTCCAGGACTAGGACCGGGCGATGGTGATCCGCCAATGGGCGATGCTGAATTTGGATAACCGTTGCTCATTTCGAGCATACCACCGCTAGGATATACCGAATCGGTTTCTGACGATGATGGCCTCGGGCTGATGCTGGTATGAGCCATCTGGGGACTAGATTGAAGCAAACCGGAATCGCTGTAACTGATGTTTACTGGCACCGATACCGGCTGGGCGTAATTCGACGAACTCATGCTGACCTACGAACCCATACGAAATAACGTCATCAAAATGAAACCTTGTACTTCCGCCAATCGCATTATATCCAAATGGGTAAAAACTGACAGCAAGGGGTCACTCTTTAGGCGATAGCACTTAAAATAACGCGTTGTTTTGTCACACCATGAACACTTTTAAAACAGCTGTTATCTGTCACTTAATTTAGCGGTTTCAAAATTAGGGTTGGTTATTCGCTGGATGTCTCTAGAATTCGGTTTTTGATTTATATTATTAGTTTTCTGGTCTGTGTTAATATTCCGTTTACTTTTGTGAATATCATGATAGAGATAAAAAAAACAATGCCAAAATGTTTTTTTTTTCAATTTGCTGTGTTATTATACAGCGGCATTTTAAATTCGCTTAAGATAAAAATATGGCGAGTTGATAGGGTTAAATATTAAGAACATTTGTAGCATAAAAACAATTGAATGTTGTCGGTTATTATTTTAAATGACACGTTCTGTATGTTCGTAATTTTTCGAACTCGTTAAACAATTCTAAAAAACTTTTGTCCACCATACTTCGTCTCTAAAATCAATAGTTTTTTTTAATAAACCGTGATATTTTTTGTTCTGGCCTATTTCGCTTTGTCATAAAATATAAAAATCTTAGAGTTGTGGCATAGGCATATTTTCGAATTGATTTATTTCAAAAAGTATTGATACAACATGTTACGCAAAAGTTGTTTAGAATTGACTAGTCCACAAAATTAAAAATATACAAGGCGCTTCGTTTAAAAACACAAAGTTAAGGTTATTTCCGGTGAAATCAGAAAAACAATTCAATTGTTTTTATACTACAATATTCAACCCCATCATCATACCAAATTGCAAATTTAAAACGCCGCCATGAACAGCAGTTTCGTTGTCACCCGGTATAGGCACTGTGTGACACTAAAAATAAAGATCCATCTATTCTATTCCTTCTATTCAGATATTATAGGCAGTTCAATAACGGCAGCTGCGTAATATACAAATTTAACGTTTATATTCAGCTTCTCTCTTTGTCATACATACCCTAGCCTTGTTTTGCGTACATTGCCCGAAGTTTAAGGTTCTATTTTCTCACCTCACCAATGCAATGGTGAAAGTCATTTGGCATGAGCCGTCATTTAAAAACGGTTTTTGGTGAATTGTCACATTGGTAACAGAAATTTAAAAATGGTATCAAGATGGCACCAGACAAATCTATGGTGTAAAAAAGAACATACTCATATCGTTCATTCAATTTTAGAAAATGTAGAAATCACCATTACAGTTTCATATCCAATAACTTAACAATAAAAGTTATTAATTAATTTATATATAAATTTACTTGGTTCAAATGCTAATGAATTTAATTTATTTAGGGATTTGGGATTACAATGTCAAAAAACGGCGTTATATACCAATTTCTTTTTTCTATAAGAGAGATAATTTCTACAATTACGAATAATTCTATTCAAAATGTTCAATTGCCAGCTCTAATACGCAATATTTCTTCTTGATTTGTTGGAGTACCGAGACGTGAGGCATGTATTAAAATCCCTATTTATTAGTTTTTCTAATTCCATCTCATATTCGCCTGTGTATACTAAAGCACGTATAGTAGTAATCTAAGGACATAACCTTGTCGTACTCCATAATTGTTTTCCAATGTATTTCCTATTCTAACGCCTCTTTAAGATTCTAAAATACTATAGAATCTTCTCTTAAAGTCCATACTGTAACTTCAACAAAAGAATATCGAAGCTAACAGTGTCTGTGCTTTAGATAGATCCATTGACACGACAACTACAATTTTCTTTTGTCACTTAATTCACCAAGTCACTTTTTTTAATCAGCTTTTCAATTATTTTTGAAAACACTTACCGGAGAAAATCCATAACAGACTTCCAAAGCTTAACATAATTTCATTCTTCTTTATTTGTTAGTTCTAATTTAGAACTTATATTATAATATCCGTTCTAACTGAGGCTAATACTTATATCGAAATTTTTGACATCTGTATTTGCACCTTTTACAATTCATTTCATAAACAGTTACTTCTAAAATTCGTGTGTAAAATCGCTATTCCTATCCTATCCCATTTCATCTGTGTTGGTGCTAGCATATCAGTCTCAGTTATCACATATAGGAAATTTGAGCATAATCTCAAAAACAGCGACCAAAACAAAAATTTCTATCGCCAAAAGAGTGAGAATGCAAATAGATGACTATTCAGACTGTTTATTTATGTTGCCTGATAATTTCTATATATTTTACTGTCTTATAATATCATTGGTTATCACTAAACTGCTGCATCCTCGAAGCAGGTGAACAAATTGTGAACTATTTTCAGAGCTCCATATCTGCCAAACACAACATAATATTTGGATAGGTATTGTGGTATTTGGAAGTTCATTTTATCCATGCGTTTTTGAAGAGGTTTCCGACTGTAGAAAACCTGGATCAATTAGGTCTAATTTAATATTTCCATTGACTCTGAGGCAACCAACACGCGTTTTTATATTTTTATGGACGAAAAAGGACTCGGAAATGCTTTTTCCAATGCAATAGTTTTGCACTGGGCTTCTGAAAATGTTCTACAATTTTTGGTTACCTGTTTACAGTTTTTGAAGTTTTAACAACTCACCCGCTGTCCGTTGATGGAGGATTGGTTCCTTTGGAGCATCATTTGGAAATCTTCGTCGATTTTACTGTACTTCGCCTCTGTGCGCGGTGTGAGCTGGTATTCCGTTTCCGGTTCCGGACTTTCCGGGCTCATCACTCCGTTTTTATGCTCCTTCTTATTAAGTGCCTGCAAGTGTCAGTGGACCAGCTCAAGGAGTAAAGCACAACGCGTAATTTCTATTATATCAGAGAAAATCATCGTATCTACTTGGCAAAAAAAAAAAGAACAATCTCCGGTACAATGGAAAATTCTAGTAAAATCCTTCGCGATAAATATTATAATTGCATTAGCAAATAAAAAATTAGAATTTCAATACTGAAGCAACAACTCGTGTTAATAACAGGCAAATGCACGTTCTGTCCGATAACTGTCGCGATTTTTTTGTTAGTTTTAAATAATAATTAAAAAAAAAAAAAAGACGAAATGAACCAAAGTTATCGCGTGTTGTTTGCATGAGCCAAGTATTATTGGCAAGTTGCTGCTGGATTTGATGTACCTCGATAATATTTTTGTTGGTCAGTGATTCGTGGGGTTCGTTATATTCCGTATATTTAAGAAGCACCTTATCCATATCCGTACTGGCGTATTGGTACAATTTGTTACTGCTGCTGAATATTATGAGCGCTATTTCGCAATCGCACAATACGGACAGTTCATACGCTTTCTTCATCACGCCGAATTTCCGTTTATTGAAAGTCACCTGAAAAATAAATAAAATTCAATATCAAATTCGATCAATCATTTTACTAGGCGGAAAAACCAGACAAAACGACTTTTAACTTAACATAATAATTATCATCATAGTCATTTGAAATAATGATAACCAATTGCAAACTATTATTAAGTTGCATATGCGAAGAAAATCAAATTTATATTTTTTTAAACAATAACAATTGTATTGTTTATCTACAAACTACATTTTCTATTCTGTTGCCTGTCGTCTAAAAGCACTCCCAACTGAATCTAAATCTATTTCGTGGAAATTTGCAATATGCAAAACAAATAGACAGCTGCTGAGAAAGACCTCTCACTGAAATAGGCAAAAATATCGAAAACGTAAAGTAGATATTGACGTAAATTTTTATATAACACATTCTTTTAATGTTATTAAGACTTAGGGTTATATTAAATAAGAAAATATTTTCTATTTCTTTGTCATTTCTACCCTCTAGGCTAACGGGTTAATGTTCTGAACGAAACCGATACTAATACTAATGGATTTTTGGAAAAAGAAAAGGTTATAAAGCAAAATTAAGAACATACATTTTAAAAAAAGACGTTTTTATTTAAGCCAATAAAGTGATTCTATTCGCTGTCTACTAAGACTTATAGAGCCTTGCCTATGCTGATCCAAAAACAACGAGAATTTCTATCGACAGTTTTTAAGTTTTATGGTATAAGTTATGGTATTTAAGACCCCTAAATTATCTAATAGCTAATAGACTGTTCGGGGGGTACACGAATAACAATTGTGTGGCCTTTGTAAAAAAAAATTCAATACGTTTTACAAAACTTTTGGATTCCTCCTGCCTTGCTAGCAAGTTCGACTCAGCAAAAACCGACGCATGAGGAATCCAGAAGTTTTGTAAAAAGTCTTACAGTAGCGTGTGGAAGTTTCTTTGAAAAAAAAAATCAAGTCAGTTTTTTTTGTAATTTTTAATTACTAAAACTAATTGGAGTTTTTTGTATAATTTTTTTTACATAGGTATTCTATGGTTTTATAAGTGCGACATATGTTCGCAATTCAATACGAGGTAATTTCAGTTCTTTGAAATATGACTTGATTGAGACTAAGCGGTTTTTATATCCTAAATGATAACAAGTTTGATAAGCCCGAAAGTGCTTAAATGCTTCAATCTTAGCGTACACTTTTTACCATACTAGAGCCATGTCTGATAATTAAAATTTTTATGTTTTCTATATTAAATTTTATCCATTATATTAACCCTCACATTGTATCAGTACAAGACTTGAAACAATCAACAGAAACTTCGAGTAATATTATCCTTGAATTAAAATTCGCACATGAATGAATAATAACTCGTAATCCTGGAAAAGTATTCGTTCGCATGCATACTTTATCTGTAAGTATCCAAACAGTGTAAGTTTGCTTAATTTAAAAATAACAGGATTTTTTCGGTGCTAATAAGTACGTATTTGCATTCTTAAATAATAATTCTGGTAACGGAAGTTCATGATTGTTTGACAGTTCACCCGAATGAAAATTTAAATGAGATTTACTGGGCTTCCGTTTTAAGCTTTAACATAAAATGAGAAGATGCTGCGTCTGATTGTCGGTACAACTTATAATAAATTAATAATATACAGGGTGCTCCATTAAAAAGTGGAAGTGATTTGCTGCAAATAAACTGATAATTACTTGTGAGTAGAAAATATTTCGTTTTGAGTTAAATTAACTATATTTAGGTGAGGGACACCTTACCTGTCTGTTTCGCTCATCGGTAATTCTAGATATTTGAATTTTTTTGCGACCCATGGCAGCAATTTTGAAGAAGTTAAAGAATAAACCCGTTGCGAATAGAAGTAGTACCGAGCAGCTCAGTCCGAGCTTCCAAACGTTGTAAGTTCACTTTGCAGCTCTTCTACCTAATCTGAAACAAAAAAAGAAAATTTTATTTATTCAAATTGTTACTGTTGAAGAAAATAATCTGAAACAATCGTTTAACGACAAGGCAGGTCAAAATTTCGGAGAAATCAAAATAGAAATCGATAGTCTTCCCCCCCATTTAGACGCTCTAATTCCAACTTTGACGATCTGGATACGACATTTCGCATCGATATGTCTCGTCCACGTGAGTTTTTCAGTATTTTATCATTTTAACAGCCCAGGGAATATTCATTCCCGCATAATATGGAAAACAGTTCTTTATTACTTAATAGCTTTAAAAAATATTAGCCAATTTCAACGAAACTTTTACAGTTTAACAGTAACTTGATATCTATTGGATAAAATGAATGTAATTCAGAATTTACAGGGGCGGGGATCTTTTTTGCAGAACAAATCATCAGACCATTAAAAGACAACATTTTTTTAATGACTTTTTAATGCCTCTTTCGTTCGGTTTTGAAAATCACGACGCCCGGTAAGTCTTCGTAAAGAAAAATAAAAATGCTTATTAATTATTGCGCTCAGTGCGCCACTGCAAATTCCGAATCCAATCTAATCGATCCGGTAGATGTCTGATAATTGTTTAAATAAACCGCAAACTTTTCATTGAAATACGTTAAAACGTTTTTAATTAAAAAAAAAGCCTTGGAGTAAAAAAAAGGGTTTAGCGGTTTAGGTACCCTTTGTAAAAACCATCATCCTGTAACTTCTTCCCGAATCTCTTTTAAATGAGCACGCTTTTTATTTTCAAATTAATTTTGTTTTAATTATTTGTAATTAATTACTGTAAAATTTTAATGTCGGCCACATAATCTGGCCTCTCCAGAAGGTGCATTTGAGACTATTGACAGGGACATTCTTATTACAAAATTAGCTTTATCCATTAAAGACTCTGCACTAGAATGGATAACGAATTTTTTATCTGATAGATCTCACCAGACTAAAATTTCTAGTCAAAGGGGCAGCAGATAGGGTGTATCGCAGGGAAGCGTGTTGGGCCCGCTTTTGTTTATTATTTATATAAATGATATGTATCAGGTTTAAAAAAACTCATTTGTTAACTTATCTGCTAATGACACGCTTATTTCGGTTTCTAGAAACGATAGCAGAGAAATAGCTATCAAACTGAATATGGAAATGCAGTATTTCTATGAATGGCTGTGCAAAACAAACTGAAATTAAATAGCTCCAAAACCAAATGCATGATTATCGGTTCTAAAGTTAACTGTCAAAAATTCTATGACTTCGGGTATTCAGTGGATATACAGGGTAATAAAATTGTTTTAGTAATCGTGCTGAATATGTATGCAAAAAGATTGGTAAGAAAATAGCGTTTTTTAACTGTGTATCGCCTTGTTTACCACAGTGGACCAAGATATTAGTGTATAATAGCAAAGTATTTCGAACTGTGATATACTAATATACTAATATGTGATTTACATACATTAGAAGAACAAGTTTAATGTTTAAATGTTAAAGTTTAACCAGGCTATCTCAAAAAGGTCAAATTTTATTATAGTCTAGTGCTAAATAATTTTATTATTATTATTATTATTACCTCTCTTAAAACCAGTTGGATATTGAATGGTAATACTCTACACTTACGGTAACTTTAGTGTGCAGTAAGGTGGCCAACTGCATATGCTATTTAAAAAATATTTTTAAAAAATTCCACGGTATGAAATATTTAAAAAATGCAGGATTTTCAAAAAAAAAAAGAAAATAAACCTCGAATTTAAGCTTCGTCGTGTGAAGATCACAAAACAAAATTAAAATCTCATTTGAGAAAGCGCTCTGAAAACTGTACTTTTTCTGCATTACTGGTTGCTACTGTAATTGCGTTTCTGTTATTCAAAATATGTGTTTAGAGGAAAAAATTAAAACTGATATTGACCAACTCTATTTTAAAAACAACTTTTGTTCATAAAAAAGAATTTTTCAAAAAGTGCTTGTCTTATTAGATTGCGTTTATAATAAATATAAAATAAATGATTTTACCCAATCTAAAGAAACATGAAATGCAAATTTTTGATAAGTTAATAATGAACACAGCATTTTAATAATGGTTCACTAATTAACGAAAAATTTTGCTTAAATAAAGAAACATCTTTTTTTCTCATTTTCTTTAGCCCTGTCTCCTTACTTTCTTCATTTTTTTTTGCTTTGCATTATGTTATTCTTCTATACCGTTCTCTACATAAGATAAACCTTCAATTATTGTATTTAAGGCGAATATGAAATGTTGTAATATGTATTATTTCTTTGTTATGAGTTTAGTTGACTTTGTATAGCTTTATATAACTTGACATGAACACACTATTATTATTATTATTATTATTAAATGAATTTCATTTTGCTTGAAAAAAGTCCAAATAGCACAAAACTGCTTAAATCCATTGTCACTACTACTAAAATGGCAAGATGGAGGAACTTCCAATAAACGCCAAATTAGATTTACAATACATATAATATTTTTGTACGGAAAAAAATACAAAACTTTCAAATTTTCAGGTAATATACTTCAGCAGCCCTAGAGTGTTTCGGGTTGCTCTGAGTGAGTGAGAGCACACATCAAATATGTTCCTCAACATGTGATTTCCCGTTTCATACAAACGGGAAATGGCAAGAGTGATGCGCCAGTTTCAAGGAAGATGTGTGACCACGAAGAAGAGCTAATATTATTCCGCGACAATTACTGCTTCATTTAGCTCTAATTAAAGCAAATTATACTCAAAGAACTTGAGAATGAAATAAAATCGTTACGTTTGAGATTTTTTAATCCTTACTGACGAATTGGCAACGTCGCGCGGCCACGCTAACGCATACATCCGACTGGCTAAGATTATTTGCATATTTATTCGATACTGATTAATTAGGTTATCGGACAGCAGCGACGGCCCTCCGTGGCCACTACGGTACATTTGAAGAGCACAAGTCAATCGAAAATCGGCACCGTGACGTAACAGATGAGAAAATTAGAAAAAAAATGGGCCACCCGTAAACACAGTGACCTGATTTAGTCATATAATGTGGAGACCGACGATCGATAGTGGAGGGCAAACTTACAAGGCCGGACGCGTGCCTTCCTACGCTCGCAAGGGCGCTGTTACAGGCTCTACCTGTATATCGGAAGTGCGCTAAGGCGGTGGTGTGTTGCTAACCCACCCCAGACCACCCTCTTTTACCGTTCTAAGATGCGATCGTAATTATGCACGTAAGGCGAAACGATTTGTGTTTGTGTGCCGATCGAATAAGCATTTAGTCACATCTATTTCTATAAACTTCAATCTTTTTGGACTACCCCAACAATTCAAAAACACTACAACACTCGAAGAGCAAATCGGGCATAATACGGATCTGTTTTGTCGAAAGTTGAAGGAGATATTAAGACGACACGAGGAGATATCGAGGTGCTTAAAGAATAGACAAACAAGCTGACAGATCGTCAGATATTCGCAAAAATCATTAAAATTATAATTATTTTAGTAGATTTGGCAACAATCTACTGAACCCACAACTAAAATTAAGAATATCGATAGACAATAGTCTTCATCACGACTTGTTGTTGTTTGTATTATTATTATTATTTGTTTTTTTTATACTTTATCTTTGTATTTCAATGTACTCATCCATTTATTGCACTTTTTTCTTGACTCGCTACAATTACTTTATAGTAAAACCTAGTTAATAAAACTTTTGTAAAAATCAGTTTTCGCAATTTAAATTTAAACTTTAAAGGCCTGCTCACTCCTCAAGAATTTGAATTTGAAAGATGCTTCAAATATGACATGGATATATATATATATATATATATATATATATATATATATATATATATATATATATATATATATATATATATATATATATATATATATATATATATATATATATATATATATATATATATATATATTGGGTGAAGTGTTAGTAACATTAAATATTTAAATAATCTATATCGTAAATTTCGTAACACGTCTCTCAATTTGCTTAAATTTTAGTATTTATTATTTTTCAAATAGACCTTAGATTAGAAAGCTAGTTTAAGATAAAATAAAAAGAATGAGGTGTGTGAATTTCCTATTGAAAACTATGAGCTATCCCAGACCTTTCACTAACCAAAGGCGAAACTGTTTGTAAAGAATATATTTTTTAAAAATTTCATGTAATTTTCATTTCTTTCTTATAATAGATCATTTATTGCTATAAAAAATTTCCTTCCTATATATTTTTTTAATTTGAAATGAAAGATATTAATTACCAGCAGTTTCATAATGATGGGGTTAAGGGTTAATAACAAAATTTTTCAAGTTTCAAACTAAGATGCAAAAAATTATCAAGAAACAACGTAAGCTGTCAGCATTGTAAATATTTTTGGTCAAAAATAATTTAAAGCAAATCGCCAAATGGATAATTGAGATAGTAATTAAGTTAACGATTCTTTTTCAAAATAACAAAAAAAATTTTTCTAAAATTCCAATTATTAAAAAAATGCAATTCATACTTCACAAGCTCTTATATTCGAAAAGGACCACAGGCAACTCCGAATAAATTTGAAAAAAATGTTTCCCTAAAGCATATTTTGTGTACACAAAAAATTGAAAAAAAAAAAGTTTGTATATTTTAATTAACTCTACATCGAAAAATGCATTGGAAAAAGTGTGTATTTCAAAAATTCAAAGTTCAGAGAAATTTGAAAAATAAAAAATTACAAAATCAAAATTATTTCAATCTGACAGGGACATTTGCGGAGTTGTAAGCATTTGCATGGTAATTTTTTAAAATCATTTTCGCCGTAGTCCACGCCAGAAAGAAAACCAGAGCATAAAAAATGATGGGGTTCAGCGAAATTTCAAATTCCATATTTACGAGCCGAATTACAATAAAAATTATTATTATTATTAATTTGGTCATCTCCCACGTTAAAAAAACAATTTACTCAAATTTTATAGGCTTTTATGTTCCAAAAAACCAAAGCAAACGAAGGTGATTAGCTATTGTCAGTGTAAAAAAAAAAGCCTTCAAAAAAAAAAACGTTCCTATAATTCAACAGAAAATAATTGGGTTTGCTTTAAAAATGAAAAGGCAGTTCCCAATGGATTTGAAAAAAAAGTTTGCCTAAATTTACAAACGCACAAATACGAGTTTATCGAACAAAGAAATTTAAAACAAATGCGTTTTCACGATACGCTTCCGATCGAATTCCATACACGCAAAAATTGCAAAAAAAAACAGTTACTATTTTTTAATTAACTCTACGTCGGAAAACTGGTAAAAGTCGGCCCGTGAAAAATTCATTTCGTTCCGCTCGATTATAGCTGGAAAATTGATCGTGTTAAGTTAATCACATGGAATACTCTAATACGGATGGAACAACTCTATATCCAAATGGGGCGGTATCGATTAAAGACGCCCCCAAGAAACGGCAAAGTTCGCGCCGAACTCTCTCCGGTTACCAGTTATCAGATCTCCCTACGGCCCAAAACAATTACAGAAATAAATTATTAAGTCGCATTAAAAATAGAAACGGGACTACTATTTTTAATAAGTCGATAACCATTGTCACTAAATATAGTTACAAAACATTAAAAGCGGAAAATAAACTTTATGTTTGTTTTTAATTTAAAAATAGTAATTCCTCTTTCCCAGTTTAACCGCGGTTATATAAAATACACCCGATTAAAACCCAAGGTACGCCGAATTTCGGTTAATTTAAAAATAGGCTTAAGACACACGTGCGGGTGAGAAGTTCATTCACTACACGCAGATAAATAGACAATAAAACCGTTCCTTTTCTTTTCTTTTAGTATTATTTTAATGTAACGCGAAAAATGAGAGGTGTAAGTGATGGAAATGGAACTGTTGTCCAAGGCACATTTATCAGCAGTATCCACGTGTGACGAATATGAAAAAGAAATAGAAAACGAACTGTTATTGTCGACGAAATGAAAAGAATACATTTTCATAAATTCCGTAAGTTATAAGGGGACCCGGTCGGGGTTAGATCCCTATCGCCGATTTGAAAAAATAAAGACGACCCACGACTCACCTCTGACAATTTTTTTCTTAAATCGCATTACACGCATGAACGAATAAAAAAAAGGAAAACACTGGCACTGAAACGTCGCCGGACGAGCGACGACGAACCGATACACCGGCTTTCGCCTGAAAGATGACTGAAAACTGCTGTAATTTCAGAGAGCACACGGCTGAATATCCAACTGAGGATAGAGACGTGCACCACGCTACATAGTCTCCAACTCTCATCAGGTCGGGCCGAGTTGCCACAATCTGCGTTGCCCGCCACCAGAGCGCGTACATTCATTGGCTGAGCAACCTCGATGACGTGTGCTGCTTATCCAATGACGGGCGACTTTGCTTTTTACGTCTTCACGTAGTCACCTGGAAGATCCAGCGTGGGGTTAACACACATTTCAACTCGTTTACAAAATCTGGCTAACTCCCCATTGTTTTACGGCTCGCTTGTGTCGCCGGATTTTATCAAAACCCCCAACACTCCGAGAATTTCTTTTTTCTAACGATTATATTCCAAATGGACCGATTAAAAGGAAAGAACAAAACCCAGCGCTTTTTTTTAAGTTTAAAAACAATCCCATGCAAAAGACGTGAAATATCAGTAGATCAAAAGAACTAAACATACTTTGTTAAAATACGTTTCCAAAGTTATCAAACTAGAGCTCATATTATAGAGTTATAAATTAGAAAACAGTTATTTACGTCCAAAATTTAAATAGAGAGGTTGAGAACTAAATTTTAGGAAATTTCAATTTGTGTAATTAATTTTTTTAATGCTATATTGTGGATATGTATATTCACAGTAAATGGTTACTTAGTTGTCGTACTTAATGTTAGTTTACTTGGAATACACGATTATTATGATATATAACAGTTTTTTTATCTGACTAGTCAGTAAAATACTTGTAATACTTGGAAATACTACTACAATTAAATCAACATAAATAAGAACTAAAAGTCCAGATTTTAACGACGAAATTATATATTATGACATGACAATTGTTTCGACAAGACCGTGTCTTTATCAAAAACACGGTGTTGTCGAAACAACTGTCATGTCATAATATATAATTTCGTGAAAATCTGAACTTTTAGTTCTTATTTATTTTAATAAATGGATGTTCATCAAGTAAAAGCCACCTCAGTTCAATAATTAAATCAACAGTTAAATAAATTATTAAAAATACCGAATTTTCTACTAGATGTATTTTATATATGTATATTTTTAAATCAAAATTAAATTGATTAATTGGAGTATATTGTCCATATTATTATTACGAGAATTCTATTTTTAAAATTTTAAATTATACCAAAAACGTAAGTGTAAAAGTTTTATTTTTATATATTTGGTTTATTGTGATTTTGGTATGGTTTTTCAGTCCGTGTTATACAGCGTTCGTTTATTTAATGTGAATTAAAAATAATGTCGAATAAAAAAAGTTATTTTTTTTAAAGGATCATTTCAAAGCAAAAATATTTCGAAAATGGTTGTTCCTAGTGACTTGTAATAAGGCAAAAATAATCGAGGAATTCTTTTTCATCGACAGTGTAATAACAAGGTCGAACAAAATGTCATGAGCCTTTGAAATTGAGAAAAAATATGTGCCCCCTAGTTAGAGATAAATTAAGAAAAAATAAGTTAATAAATAAAAATAAAATTAAATAAATTAATTTTTGTTCAAAAATAGAAAAAAAATTAACTGCGCACATAGTTAATAGTTAAACTAGAGCTCATGTTATATAGTTATAAATCAGAAGACAGTCAGCTATTTAGGCCCAAAATTTGCATACCTGTACAGATAAGAAAAATTTGAATTAACCAAAACTTTTCCTAGAGAAGCCAAGAACTAAGTTTTACGAAAATTCGCTCTGCATAATTAATTTTCTTTAAAGCTATATATTTACATTAATTGGTTACTAAGTTTACGTCCTCAATGGTAGTTAAATTGGAATATATGAATATTATGACATTTAGGTACTAGAATACTTGTAATACTCGGAAATACTACTTCAATTAAATCAACAGTTATCATCGAATTTTTTACTAAATATGTATCTAATGTAATGTATGACTTTGTTGGTTATAATTTACATTTTAAAATTTAAATTAAATCGATTGACATATTATTATTACGAGAACATTTCCTCTTCTCCAAGTCCCTCAGTAAAATCCGAAAAAAATATATACAAAAAACGTAAGTGTAAAAGATTTATTTTTATATTTGGTTTATTACGATTTTGGACTGGGTTTTCAGCCCGTTTTATTTCGTGTTCGTCTATTTAATGTGAATTAAAAATAATTTAAAAGAAAAAAACATTGTTCCACGTTTAAATGGATCAATTCGAAGCAAAACATTTCGGAAGTGGTCGTTCTTAGTGACTTGTAATAAGGTAAAAATAATCGAGGAATTTTTTTTTCATCAAAACTGTAATACCAAGGTCAATAAAATGTCATGAGCGTTTAAAATTAAGAAAAAATAATTAAATTTAAATCATATCACAGGTTTTTGTTTTTTTTTACCTTAAAAATACTTAAGAAATCACTCTATTGTTTACTATATTATGTTATTATAGATCTCGCTAGTTAGAATAGAAAAACCGGAGCTGAGGTCTAAAGTGGAAGGCGCAGAACCCAACGCATTTTTTGAAAACAATCCCATTCAAAATAGTTGAAATACCAGTAGTCCAAAACAAGAAAACATATTCTTAAAAAATACGTTTCCATAGATACCAAACTATAGCTCATGTTATAGAGATAAATCAGGAGACAATTAGTTATTTAGGTCCAAAATTTGCGTAATGTGATACCTGTACAGATAAGAAAAATTAAAATTAACCGAATTTTTTTCTAGGGAAGTCAAGTTTTACGAAATTTCACTATGTGTAATTAATTTTTTTAAAGCTTTATTCTGAATATTATCATTAATGTTAGTTGACTTTTAATATATGAATGTTATGTGACATATGTTATATATGTGATATATGTTATATATGTGATATATAAGTTTCTTTAAATCTAAATGTCCACGCTGAATAGCCACTCAAATACACGTAATAATTAACAGTTAAATAATTTATCAAACTCAACGAATGTACTACTAAATATGCATCTAATGTAATATAAGACTTTGTTGGGTATAATTTAGTTTTTTAAATTTAAATTAAATGGATTAAACAAGATTGACAAAATGACAATAACAAAAATTATACGAAAAAAGTAAGTGTAAAAGTTTTATTTTTATAAATAGTTTTCATTCCGTTTTATAGAGTGATCGTTTATTTAATGTGAATTAAAAATAATGACGAATAAAAAAAGTAAAGAACTAAGTTTTTTTTTAATTTTATTAAAGCTATATTCTGTCTTTACAGTAAATGGTTACCGAATTTTCTATTAGATATATTTTATATATTTCAATTTTTAAATCAAAATTAAATTGATTAATTGGAGTATATTGTGCATATTATCATTTCTTCTCCAATTTTAAAAAAATGGTTAGTCCCTTCAGTAGAACCGAAAAATAAAAAAAAAGAAATTATTCAAGTGTCTTTTTAAAAATACTTGCTACTTTTTCTTTAACCAAAAAAACAAGGATTCTTAATACAAATAAAAATACGTTTTTATATTCAACAACCAAATATGACAACGTTCTTCAAAATTTTAAATTTAACAACAATCAGGATAAAAATTAAAGAAAAATTAAAAAAATTGCATAATCTAAAATCCTCGATAATAATATCAAAAACAAATTTAAACTTCGACTTATTTTGAGTTCGTTGATAAAATATTCAGAACAGTAAAATTTCAAAAGGAAACTCAACGTAATTCATTAATAAAATCTCAATAAAGCTCAAGTAATGTAACAATAATTTGCAAGATAATTAATTTTGAAAAGGAGTTTAGAAAATCTACGGGGAAACAAAATTCAATAATTGAACTCCCTAGTCGTGATTTGTTCCTCTACATACAAGTTAAAAACGCTGCGCCAGCAACATCAGATTTATCGTATAGTACAACAACCGCATTAATAAGAATTATTACAAAATATTTGCAACACCAACGGTTTGCCTTATTTCCACCTCGTTGGTTATTGATCGAATTCCATAATCATAATTATATTTGCTGGTTTCGGGATTTGTAAAAGAATTCTATCTTCTCTTACCCATAAACGACAGTGGAGATTCAATAACATAGTTCAGTTTTTTTTTCTGCCAATTAAAACCCAACTGCAACTTGTTCAACAGTTTATCCAACGAAAAATGTTTGTTTGGCAGCACATAAGAGTGACCACATGACGTTTCGCGTATATTTCAAATAGAAGGAACTTCTTGCAGGGTATTATTGTGATTTTGATCTGGTTTTTCATACCGTTTTATTTAATGCTCGTCTGTTTAATATTATTTAAAAATAAAAAAAAATACAAAATTGTTTCACTTTTATAAAAATACATACTTCAAACGAAAATATTTAGAAAAGGGTTGTTCTTAGCGAGGATTTTTGTCACGTAAAATAAGTGAGGAAAGCCTTTTTCCACCAAAAGTTTAATACAGCCTTTGAAATTGAGATATGACCTGTAGGCAGTGTTCCTAGCTAAATTAAAAAAATAAAAAATTTCACCCTCACGTATCAATTTTGGTTCAAAAATCTGAAAAAGTAAAAAATATATATAAAATCTTAACTCCCACTATTTCGAATACGGAGCATTTAATATTACACCTTTTACCACAAAATATTTCAGAAATCACCCTATCAAATATCAGGGTATATAAAAAAATATCTACTATCCAAAACAACTATTTAGAAAAATATTTATAATAAGTACATATTGCAGTGAAATGCGCATTTTATATTTCAAATAGGTCTAAAACTTGTCTGTTCCTTAAATTGCATAAATAATAAAATACACAAAATTACAATTTTGGTTACCTATGTCATGCGTACTAAACAAATTGTAGTAAATATTATATAACACAAATAAATGACTTAGGACATCCCAGAGCATAATTAAAAGAACTTGTCTAATTCTTGTTTAGATCATTTAAGTTTAATATTTTTTTATAATACAAAATATTTAAATTTACTTACCACAAGCAAAACATTTCGTAGCTCTTGCTTATAGTTTCGACAAATACAGGGTGTTTTCTAATTGAATTTTAATAATTAAGGGGGCGATTTTTGGGTCCATTTTAAGAAGAAAACTTCATATGAACAACGTCCTAAACGTCTTAACTTTTGAGATACGGGCTGATAAAATTTTCAAAAATAAATTCCAGATGTCTATTTTGTCAGACATTTCTTCTTTTTTTTTCAATCCGAAGTACGGTTTTTGCTTTAAAAAATAAAAACCCGTTCTCTGAATAGTCATAACAATATCGTTAATATGACAGCATGCAGAGAATTTTTATCATTACGAGGGCAGCGCCAAAATTTCACGGCTTGAATATGAAAGAAACAAAGTAAGTAACATTTTTTTATTATTTTTCAATATAATGCCCCTTAACTTCAATACACTTATTATATCTCTTTATTAACAACTCAATCCCTTTAAAAATATATTCTTTTGGTTTGTCTGCAAAATGAACTAAAACAGCCTCTGTTAACTCAACTTCGTCGTTAAACTGCCGTCCACGTAAGTCCTTTTTCAAATATCCAAACAAATAATAGTCGCTGGGTTCCATATCTGCACTACAGGAAGGATGATCTATCTGTTGGAACCCACACTCTAAAATGGCTGCTTGTGCAACACCAGCAGTATGGACAGGTGCATTATCGTGCAAAAGACGCACGCCTCTAGTCAGTTTTCAATAATGTTGCGTAATATTTACCATTGACAGTGGTATTAGTTTCTTTAAAATCTATGAAAAGAATTCCTTCACAATCCCAAAAGATCGTGGCCATCACCTTTTTTGTTGACAGGCAGACTCTAAATTTTCTAGGAGGTGCTTCACCCTTACGACGCCACTCCATTGATTCTTTTTTCGATAAAGGGTCATAATAGAGAACCATAGTTTCATCTCCCGTCACAATAGTTTCCATCACAGGCTTCGGCTCCGACCCACAGCGTTCCAAAAAAGACAGCGCACACTCGACACGGCGTTGTTTTTGAATAGCCGAAAGCTCTTTAGGAACCCATCTTGCACTAACCTTATGCATACCTAAATGATCTTGTAGGATTCGATTAGTTATAGTTTATATCTAGTTACAGTTAGGTTAGTAATTTTTGAGAATTCCTTGACTTTTAAAAGTCGATCACTCAATACCACCTCTTCCACAATCGCAACAATATCTTCCGTTATGACCTCCACTGGTCGACCAGTTCTTGAATCATCTTCAAGGGACTCCTGTCCCAATCGAAAACGTTTTGGCCAATCTTTAACTACAGAATATGAAGGAGAACTTTGATCGTACACACCATCCAGCCTTTCTTTAATAATTTTAGGTGTCAACCCTTTTTTCGTCAAAAACTTTATCCTCAATTTGCCTTATTTGCGACATTTTTTCGGACACGTCTTGTTTAAAATGCTGTCAATAAAAAACCATTTGACGCAAGACTTCAATTTTTGTTTTCGCAGTCTACTAAGATATATATTTAAAGGAAGACATAGTTTTATCGTGATACTGGAGCTGCATCTATGTCAGGCCGGGAACTTTTGGCGCTAACCTCGTATTTCTTACTTAAGAAATTGTCTATCTGTTTTATTAAAATGCTTCAAAAAATCAAATACGAAGTACGTAAACTCTGAGGTGTATTTTTGAAATTTTTAAAGTGCACGGTAATATGAGGAAAAGAGCCCTCAAGATGCAGAACACTTTTCACAAATTATCTAGTCTCTAGGTTCTACTTTTCTTCAAAAAGGTTGTTATTAATTGACATACAATTTCGTTAAAAATTATTAATCGCAGGTAGCGTTTTTTTAAAATAAAAATCGTTTGTTTCATTTATCTTGTTGTTAGTGTGTTATGTAATTTCATTAAAACCGTAAAAGTAAAAAGAGCAGTCTTCTATTTTTTTTTTCTGAAGACGATAATAACTAAAAACTAGAAATTTTGTTTTAGGCAGATGTTTCATTTTTCACAAAAAAAATTGATAGAAAAGATCCTTTAAATGAATGTCCGAATCTATTTCGTTAAATTTGACAGCATCCTATTGAAAAAAAAAGGTTATTTTGGAAGATGATTTTTCAATAATTGGCTTTTATACTAAAAAAGTAAAAGTAAGTAAAAGTAAAAAGAGCAGTCTTCTAATTTTTTTTTCTGAAGATGATCATAACTAAAAACTAGATATTTTGTTTTAGGCAGATGTTTCATTTTTCAAAAAAAAACTTTATAGAAAAGATCCTTTAAATGAATGTCCGAATCTATTTCGTTAAATTTGACAGCATCCTATTGAAAAAAAAAGGTTATCTTGGAAGATGATTTTTCAATAATTGTCTTTTATACTAAAAAAGTAAAAGTAAGTAAAAGTAAAAAGAGCAGTCTTCTAATTTTTTTTCTGAAGATGATAATAACTAAAAACTAGATATTTTGTTTTAGGCAGATGTTTCATTTTTCACAAAAAAACTTGATAGAAAAGATCCTTTAAATGAATGTCCGAATCTATTTCGTTAAATTTGACAGCATCCTATTGAAAAAAAAAAGGTTATCTTGGAAGATGATTTTTCAATAATTGGCTTTTATACTTTCATATTTTTTATTCCGTATGCTGACAGTGTATACAATTTTTAGGATATTCAAACAAAATTCGTATGTAACACGCAATAGGCAATATACAATTTAAACCCCCAAAATCTGCATTGTCAATAGAAAAAATCTACCACCTGTCAGAAAAGCATATGCCACCAAATACGGAAGCTTTAAAACATTAAAACGAATTTCATTTGGAATAATTCCAGTGATAAGTATAATCCTGCGGTTACCTATTGTCTCCAATATATCGCGTTCGGTTGATAAATAATGCAATTAATAAATATGAGTATATTTCACTTTGATTGAGGTTATTGAGTACATAGCCTGGTGGAAACAAACTGACAAATTGAAGGGGGGATAAACAGCTTTGTGTATATCACCGCTGCTGTTACGTAATTCCCAATAACCGCCGGTACATTTCAGCAGAAGAAATACTTAGGGGGGGGGGGGGGGGCAAGAGTTGTGAGAGAATCCTCAAGGTTTCAATACTTTAATAAACATCATCGGAGACTGTACGTATTTGAGATGAGTTAAATGCTAAAGAAATTGAAGAGATTATATGATATTAAAACAAAATAATAGAAAATAAATCTTAGTCAATATTTATTTACTATGGTTTTCTTATTAAGCAATGAGAGATTAGAACCAATTATATTCAAAAGAGTCGCAACAGCGTGATTTCATTCCGCACTAGACTTATGAATTGATTAGAATTGCATTTTTTAAATATATATATTTTTTAATATTGATTCAGTTTAGTCTAGTGCAAAGTCAAATCGCCTGGCAAGCATTGCATTGAACTGAGGTGGCTTTTACTTGATAAAAATCCATTTATCAAAATAAATAAGAACTGAAAGTACAGATCTTCACGAAATTATATATTTTTACATGGCAATTGTTTCGACAACACCGTGTCTTTATCAAATGTAATATTTACAAACTACCTGCTACTATATATACCGAAAAATGACCATAAAACCTTAATTAATGTTGTTGTGAGAATGTGAGTTCAATAAAGGAGAGGTATTTAAATTTAATTGAACGTTAAGCAATACATTTGAATGTCTCATTTTGTTAATCTCCCTGGCTTCCAATAAATTTAATTTTCTACTTTTTGTGGCTGTATGAAAAATATCAAAATTGTCCTCAAAAATGTGTTTTTCTGTATTTAAGTGTGCAGCATAATTAGAATCTGGACTATTGTTTTTAAACGCTCTTTTGTGTTCGTTAATGCGTTTCTTGAAGGATTGTCCAATATAAATTTTAGGACAAGATCCGCATTTCAACCTGTAGATACTTGATTTTTGACAATTCGTTTTATTGTTTTTTACAAATTTTCCTATTGTGTTGTTAGTTCCGAAAGCTATATTTAAACCAACATTTTGACAAATGGTTTGAAACTTTTTCACTAGGTTCTCCTATGTATGTAATTGTTTTAAATTGTTCATATTCTGTATTAGGTTTCGGATAAAATGTCCGTCCGTTCCAACAAATTTCACTATCGAGATTGAACAGGATAACTCTATTAATTTTTTATACTTAACTATTACGAAAACGCAAAACAAATTAGATTTTTCCATTTATCATAAACCTTCACACACGGACACAGTCATACATAACAGCTCAAATCACCCTTATGCACACAAAATGACTTTTCACTCTTTTATACACACTTCTTAATACGCCACGTTCAATAGAAAATTACAACAAAGAACTTAATATCATTAAACAAATTACCTTGAACAACGGCTACAATCCGTCCATTATAGATAAAATTATAAATAAAAAACAAATCCAGACAACAGTAAACTCTATTTATCCGAAACCTAATACATTTGAAACAATTACATACATAGGAGAACCTATTGAAAAAGTTTCAAAACATTTGTCAAAATGTGGTTTAAAAATAGCTTTCAGAACTAACAACACAATAGGAAAATTTTTAAAAAACAATAAAACGAAATGTCCAAAATCTCAAAAATCAGGTGTCTACACATTAAAATGCGGATCTTGTATTAAAATTTATATTGGACAAACAGGTAGATCCTTCAAGAAACGCATTAACGAACATAAAAGAGCGTTTAAAAACAATAGCCCAGATTCTAATTATGCTACACACTTAAACATAGAAAAACACATTTTTGATATTTTACATATAGCCACAAAAAGTAGAAAATTAAATTTATTGGAAGTCATGAAAATTAACAAAATGAGACATTCAAATCTATTGCTTAACAATCAATTAGATTAAAAATACCTCTCCTTTATTGAACTTAAATTCTCACAACATTAATTAAAGTTTTATGGTCATTTTTCGGTATATATAGTAGCAGGTAGTTTGTAAATATTACATCTGATAAAGACACGGTGTTGTCCAAACAATTGTCATGTCAAAATATATAATTTCGTGAAAATCTGAACTTTTAGTTCTTATTTATTTTGACTTACTATGCATAACAATTCTGACGTGAGATTTTATTCGCATGTTGTTTTGTGATCACGCGTTGGGACACTTCGATTTTCTTTTAAATAATTAAATAGACAGTTATCTAAAACGCAACAAGGGTAGAAAATGCGAGCAAAAAGTAGTGATACATTCATATTAAGCAAGGTCTATTCAGTCGCCAGAAAAGCAACGAGTTCGTTATCATAAATATTTGTGTATGATAGCATATTAAACGTGAATTACTGAAATCGCCATGCTTGAAAGTGACACCTGAGGAGCGCTCATTCAAATCCAGAAAACTCCAGTTTATAGATAAAATTTAAATTGAGGGGATTTCAAAGTTTTATCGATTCGTTGTATAAGACTCGTTGAAAATCAGGAAAATACATTTTCATTTGCATGTAGATATTAGTTCAGTCTAAAATAGGACGTATCCAAAAGTTATTCATGTTTTTCTCGAAATTAATTTATATGGATATGTCTGCTTTTTAATACCCAATACTTTCACGATACACAACCTAAACAAACGATCTCTTAGATATTGATAGTGAAGGAACTATATTCAGTATTCAGCAAAAAACTGGCATCAACTAAATGCACTACAGAGCGAGATTTTAGCAATATTAGCCAGTGGTTTAGGTATAATAAACTAACGTTAAACACTACGACAAAATTTCTTTCTTTTACATCTTATTCTAATACTCTAGCACCAATTAAAACCATCAAACTGGAACAAAATAATTAAATTCTAAAGACTGACTCTGCAAAATATTTCGGTTAAATTAATGATAGTCACCTAAGGTGGGACAAACAAATTAAACATTAGCTTAATAAAACAATATTTCTACTTGCCAGGCTTTCTCATCCTAAAGGTTACTTAAATGTTCATGATCTTAAAACCTTTACTACTCCCTCTTTGAATAGCAAATAAATTACAGAGTTGTATTATTCGCAAAAGGGGATACTAAAATTAATATTTAATAAAAATCGTTTTAGATTTGTAGATTTGTGAGTTTATCTTGATTCTGACCCAACTGTGACTGTATCCTAGATGGTAAAATGGCCTCCTGTAGTTATATTAAGTCTGAACAAGCACTAGCAAGCAATAAATATTGCTTTAGTGCTGAATAGTTTGCTCATTAATATATGGATTATTGTTATATTAAGTTAACATTTATTTTCATGAATAAACTTTATTATTATTATTATTACTATTATTATTATTTTACGACTATTGTAAGGTCGGGGAAAACTAGTGACGACTTCAATAGAAAAATTCAGACCTACAAAATATAGATATTAAAAAAAAACTAGTAATAGTTGAATTCACAGGTCAATACCAAAGCCCCTAAGACGAAGTGTCAAAATAGATCAAGATGATGTAACTAAAAATTCCCATACAAAAATTCTAGTTAGAGAACGCGATTGCCAATTAAGGTGGTCCAAACAAATATACCATGCCTCAAAAAAAGTTAAAAGTGCATATTTTGCTATATTAACATTGACATCTTCGTTAACTATCATAAATTTATACTATACTCTTACAATATCTTAGGTTGGCTAAGAGCTTAAAACCGCTAGTCATATACATACGATTTTAGAACTAAAGACTGAGAGGAATTTATTTAATTAAGCTCTTATATTTTTAAAACTTTCAAACAAGGTCTGGCATTCACTCTTAGTCGACAAAAAACAAAATAACTCAGTTAAAAAGATTTTATAACTATTGCTATTGCTATGCTCAGAAATTCAAAAAATATTTAAAATATTTACTGACAATAAATGTTTTTGTGTGATACACTTTGGCCCCGTGTTTGTTACTGTTTTCCAGTAATATTTTTCAATTTGTTTCTTTTATTTAATATTTATCTTTATAATTTATAAAAACATTGTTATCTTTCGTGAGAAAATTTTCATTTGTTATGCAGTTTAAGCAAACATAACTCAAGCCGTGGTTATCGATAGATATGATACAGGTGAATAATAAATTATAATTATAATTATTATAAATTATAATTACAATTATAAATGAAATTATAAATTATAATTATAATAATAAATTATAAGCATATTCAGTATGATGTTTGAATAGCTACGTGGATACGTGAATCTTGACGATTGTAAAATATCTATAAAAATTATAATTGCCTAAAAATATGAAAAAAAAATGTTTTTTTTAACGCTTTCTGCTACAGAATTAAATAAAGCATATTTAGCCGTAACACAGGCGACTCCTGAACTCAGAGCGTTGTAATTTTTTTTCTCTTTTCAAGGCACAATGCGCAAAAATTTCATCGAGAATTCAATATGGCTTTTATTATGTGTGGCCCCTTTATCGATCCCCGACAACTTCTCGACACAGAGTTTGAATTTCCATTCGAGAGTATATATAAAAATCCGTCCAAAGGTTTCTACATTTTGAAGAGCCTGTGTGTTTGTGCTTGTATATGTTTTTTTAATTCGCGTTCAAATCCGCGACCAAATAACAGCAGTTTGAGCAGTTTTAGCTTCTCTCCAGAAAAACGTTTAAAACTCACCACGTCGTTCAAGTATATAGTGTATATGAATACGACAGATTAGAAAACTGACTTCAATTTTAAGCTGGGAAAATTCAATTATCAAATTTTTTTCTTAAAAAAAAAGACAATTATCAAATACTGAAATTCAAAGGACCAAATGAACACTGAGGTTTTATTTACCATATATAAATAAAATTAATTTAATACCTTAATAACTTACCTGTAATACTTTAATAACTAAAAGAAAATTAGGTGTCCTCTGCTAGCTACTAAATTTTAAACAAAAAACGATACGCAATACAACTTCGAAATATAATTTTTACAAAGAATAACCCTGTTAATCCAATTGGCCATATATTTCACGAATTTTGATTTACAGCTAATAATTTAATTGCGAAAAGAACGATTTTCAGGGTCTTTTAGATTTTTGTCAATAATCGAAAAACCGTGTACATTATCGAAAAATGGCTGAAATAAAAGTTGTAGTCCTCGAGTTTCCGCGTTTTACGGTTCAAGAATGTTGCCGATCGGTTTAATAATTTTCGAGATATGAATTTTTTTATACAGCGCAAAATGACCACAACAAAATTTTCGAAAATTTTTAAAAAATATTTGCCAATGCCGGAGTGCACCTAGCTTTTATATTTTGCATGCCTGGGTGAACTTCTACCAACGTGCCAAATTTGAAGTCAATAGCTGCAAATTCCGAGCACTTGGTGCATTTTTCACCATAACACGTTATATCTCGAACACCCTGTACAATATGCGAACACTTTAAATACAAGAGTTTTCGCTCTCTCTATGTGCTAAACTGTCATGTAGAAGAAACCGCCGACCATTACCATTATTTGCAATTACAGTCAATTTTCCTTTAAAATTTTCAGATTTTTGGCAATACCGGCGCACCCTGTATATTTTCAAAAAACTGTCAACAATAAAAATTTATGGGCGTCAATATTCTGCTTCTCGTTGTTCAAGAATTTTTTCTATCCGATAAACAATTTTCGAGCAATAGTCACTTTTTGGTTTTTGAAAAAAAACGGTTTTGGAATTTTGAAAAATACTTCCCATTCCCCGATCCCTCTCAATTTCAATAGTACCGTCGCGGGACTAAGCTCTATACTTTTGAAAAATTTCAAATCGATCGATTCAAATTTCGAACACTTACCGTGTTTCATAGCGATGTCCAAAAAACAGCTGAAAATCGAAAAAAAAAAAAAGATGGACACCAAAGTGCGATCGCAGCCATTTTTACATATGTTGTGCGGATCGTGGGTGGCAAAAAAGGAGCCAAATTTCAACAACGTACCTTAATCCGTTCGAAATTTATGGCTATAAATGGGTTCGGTCTACACAGAACGGAGAACAGAAAAAAAAAATTTTTTTCGACCACGATTCGTTCTGTGCCAATGGCGGTCGCCTAGGACCAACCGGTACCGAGATCTGGAGTTTAGTGAGGAGCGCGTATTCTTTCGAAAATAATCGATTTCATCGATTTTTCGAAAGTAACAAGCATTTGAATAGAAAAAAATTACAAAAATTAATTTAGTCGATAGTTTGATTAGTGTTGATTATAAATCAAAACTCGAACAAAAACATAAATTAAATTTAAAAAAATTGCCGTTATTGCATTCCACATATTAAGATGGATTGGTTTTCCCAGGTATTGAAAAAAATAAACAACCAAGCGACTTTTGAGAGTCTAAAATAGAAGAGAATTACAATCATGCAATGAAAATAAAATGATGCCAAAAAGATCTACAACTATAAATGAACAAGGCTAACAAAACCTGGTCATTTCCATGAAGCTTTTCCACTTCTGTGCGCCAATGGGAAATTAAAAAGTAAACTTTTTATCTAATCTAATAGAGTCGATTCACAAGAGACTTGAAGTATAAATGAACAAGATTAACAAAACCTGGTCAATCCCATAAAACTTTTCCACTATTGGGCCGCAATAGGAAATTTCACAAAAACTTCAATCTAAACCCAATGTATTTATTACGAAGGCAATAGCAAATTTTGCAAAAAAATCTGAGCTCTAAACTCGGCTTGAATAAACATAAATTAAGAGAAAAACGGAAATAGTTTAACCTGGGTATCACTACAACTAACTTTAGACAACTGTTTAACTCATAAATATTATAATAAGGAGTAAATCACAAGTAACATGATGTCATATAATAGTAAAGCATTTGTACGAAGTACATGTATTATAATTTAGCTGAGTTTGTCTGGATTTCAACGCATTTCAACAGTTAATTCTGGTGAGGTTATTAAAATAATAAATTTATACACTGGAGTTTCTATCAAACAAGGTAAAAAGGGAGAAATTAGGCTAACAACCCGATTAATCGGCAAATGAACAACAAACAATTGTAGCGTATTAATCTGGCAGCTTCAGCATTTGCCAACAATTTGTAACGTTTATTTTGTGCAAATAAATACAATGCGTTTATTATTGTTTGTAGGATGATGGAAAAGCACAAACATTTTTTATATGTACAATTTGAAAAATATATAAGCATATTATAACAGACAACTCGCCTATTATTGCAAAAATAAATATTTGGTAGGAATAATTAATTATTAATTAAACTTTTTTTACCAATATTAGCAAGTGGGTTAAATATATTAAACTGACGTAAAATAACACTAAGACAAAATTTCATATCTTACTCTATTACTCTACCACCCTTTGAAACCATCAAACTGGAACAAAATAATGAAATTCTAAATACTGACTCTGCAAAATATTTGGGCATAATTATTGATAGTCATCTTAAGTGGGACAAACAAATTAAACATTAGGTTAATAAAACAACATTTCTACTTGCGAGATTTTCTCATCTTAAAAATTACTTAAATATTCATCATTTTAAACAAGTTTACTACTCCCTATTTGAATCGCAAATAAATTACGGAATTGTGGTTTGGAGAAGAATAATAGATTGTTATTTGGAAGAAGTGGGTACTAACATTCATATTTAATAAAAATCGGTTATACTTTAGTTATCTTAACACTCAACAAGCACTTGCTTCAGTGCTGAACCGTTGGCTCAATAATATATGTATTAATTTCATTATGTACTATAAACTTTATTGTCAAGTTATATTTACTAAAATATTGTTTAACTTTCCTGTAAAACTCAATATCACGTCAAACTAGTTTGTAATGGATCAAATCAAAGCAGCTAGTGCTAACCAATACTAACTAAAACATTAGTCCCGAGGCAAACGTAAAAATTAGATTTGATTAGCTTTGGTGAGGTTTTGCTCCTTGCTTTCTGACAGATAAATCACTAGAATAGAGTAAATTTGGCCTAGGACAAACTAGTGTGGTCTGAAATCGGGTTTGGCAGGTAACATATACGAGGAAATACAAGGAAATACTCTTTATTGACAGCACGACCTTGTGGTAAGAACTCTTGATGAACCACGACACGATGATCAATGAGAGCAGTAAGCAAAACCTTGACATTTGATCGAAATTGACGTGGTTTTTTCGGAGTTGGCGTTTCTGGGTCTTCCATTGGTTTCGACGTCATAGCAATATACTCATGATTCGTCACCAGTTATGCCCTTTTTGAGCATATCTGGATCGTCATTGACGTCGTTTAACAGCTCCTGAGCGATGACGCTCCTTCGACGGCCCTTTTGTTCAAAATTAAGTAGTTTCAGAACAAATTTTGTTGCAACAATTTCATGCTCAAAACTTCGGGAAAAATTTCATGGCACGAATCGATAGAGATGCCGACGTCTTCAATGATTTCTCTAATAGTGATTCGACTTTTTCAACGCTTTCATCAGTTACTGACGTGCTGGGGCGTCTCGGCCATCTTGGAAAAGCTTGCACCACCTATAAACATTCTTTTTTGCTCAAAGTAGATTCACCATATGCCGTTGTCAACATTTCAAGTGGTTTGCATCACTGTAATCCATTTTTTAAACAAAATTTGATACAAAACCCTTTTGCCATTTTTTTTTACAGCAGAGAATAGCCAAGTACACAGCACTAGCGCCTAATATGTACCAACATAACAAAAGAAAATATATCGAAGATCGAATGTCCGTAGCCGTCCCAATTACACCTCGTACACTCGCACCGGGCAGTTGCATCAGTATGAAAGTTGCAGAATAATTTCCAAATAGCAAGCTTGGGGTAATGCAAAATTGGAAGAAATAATAATTCAACGTTAGAATGAGCCGTATGCGCATGAACTATTTCCGGTATTTAGCGTAGTGTAATAGTAAATTTCACAAACTGCTCTTAAAAATAATTTTACAACAGCGCGAGGAAGCGAAACCTCGAAGGCCAAATTCAAATAATCATAATAAACCGCGCATATATTACAAATGAACCCTGCATTATGTGCCGAACGCGCAGAAGTGTTAAAGCAATCTGGAGCCGTAAAAACCTAATGGCCGAAACGCACTGTAAAATTGATTACTTCGTATTTCCAACGCGGGATATTTTTACTCGGGCAAAATACCCTGTGACCGAAGGCACTTAATTCTGGTTTTAGCACTTTTCCACTAACTGCCGTGCTACTGCATGCAACAATTCCGCAAGGGGTCAGCACAATCGGTCTAATTCCCGCCAGCTCCCTTTGTTGTCCTTTTATTCGTTTATAACGAAAACACCAAAGTGTATCAAAAGTTGAAAAATTTGCAGTAAATAAAAAGCGATAACGCCGCATCTACGTCACCTATCTGCCGGGCAAAAAAACATTCAACGATAAGAAATTAACCTTTTTTAATTAATAATATAGATAGGTCTATCTTAATCTTTAATGTTACTTTAAGTATCCCAATTATTCGCGAAGAATTAAATGATATATACGAGATGGTTCTTCGATGATGCCGGAATGGAAAGGACGACCACTTATCGACTATCCTGACTGTTCGTTAACCGTGATCAAAGCTATGCATGAAGAGCATGTTTGATGTTGAACAATACCGTCAAAGCGATCAAATCAACCCACTGACCTATAAACAACATTCGGGCAATGCGAAAATGGCAGGTTCGGGTGCTTAAGACTGAAATCAATGCAATTACGAATTCCCTGCATGCTACAAGCGGAGTTGCCAGCGATACGATGCTTTATTTAGCTAATTAACAACCACAAAGGCTACAAAAGATTTATAAGAAAATATACTCTAATTACACATTTACTTTAATTTGGAGATTAATTACCGTATTTTGAATCGATAATAGTAAAATATTAGCGACAGTTCGACATATACGGCGATTTTATACAACACCATCGCCATTTCTCGCATCTCAGTTTCCAGTGTCTACTGTCCTTCCGATCCCTCTCTCGGAGACCTCTTTGCTGACCTCTAGGTCAGTTTAGCATGTCTTTAGGTCACCTTTCATCTCTCATTCGGTGAACATGACCCCTAGCTTCAATTGTGTCCATGATGGATGTAGTAACTCCCATTCAATTGTTGATCTCCTCATTAAGTACGTGGTCTTGTAAAGTTGATCTGCGTCATGCAAAAATGCATACAAATAGTACCAAAATCTAAGTTTAGTGTAAAACGGGAATTATAATAAAAGATTTAAATCCAGATAATATATAAATAGTGAATAACCACACATAAAAAATTAAAAAAAAATGCTAACGATTTGATCAAAATTAAACATAATTTTGCTTCATTGGTACTTTTTAATAAATCAATAAGACGCTACACGCTTCTTGAAACTTAAAGTACATGATAAATTTTAATACTTATTCTTACTAAAAAACAAATATTGTCTGCATTTGCAATATTATTTTAAATGTTTAAAATTACAATTTAAACATGTTATAGATTTAAAACGAAAAGGCCACAAAATTTGGCGATTTATCGCCTTTGTACTCTCAGTTGGGAATAGTCACATGACAGCAGATCCTCTATTCTTTTTAAAATGATAAAGAAATCTTTTAGAAGTGACAACCGACCGTCATCGAAATATGAACGTTCAAGTTTGATTAATGTAATTATCTTATTATTATAAGAGAACGAAAAACTTCCTTTTGTAATAAACAAGTAATAATAAGTCAAAATAAATAAGAACTAAAAGTTCAGATTTTCACGAAATTATATATATTTACATGACAATTGTTTCGACACCGTGCCTTTATCAAATGAAATCAACATTTGATAAAGACACGGAGTTGTCGAAGCAATTGTCATGTAAAAATATATAATTTCGTGAAAATCTGAACTTTTAGTTCTTATTTATTTTAATAAATGGATTTTCATCAAGTAAAAGTCACCTCAGTTCAATGTTTAATAATTTGTTTTAAACGTGACTCATTTTAAAACAAATACGCGATATATTAAATATACGCTAAACGAAAATTGTCGATGTTTTAAAGTGACTAAACTAATAATTTATAAACAAATCTAAATGTTACATTTTGATTAGTTAATTTTAGAAATGAGTTGATTTATTACAAGGTGATTCCTTGTGCATTTTAAAACGCAACGAGTGTGGCTAACTTTAGATTTTTGAAAAAAATGTCTCGAATCGAATTAATTCAAAAATATATATAATAGGGTGTTTAGCCGAGAGTTAGCCCAATTTAGTAGGTAAATAGATTTTTTTAATGAACCTATACCCTAAACTTCCATAAATATTTTGAATCATTACTCGTTAAATTGGTAGTATTTAAGACTAAGTATGAACAAGGATATAACTTATAGATCACAAAAGCGTATAAAATACGTTTTAGAAATATTAAAAAAAACATGCAACAGTGAAAATCTTAAAAATCTTACAAAAGAAGCAATATAAAAAAACAAACCATCTTAATAATTGGTATTCCAAGGGGACCACATACATATCCAGCAAGTTTGGCTAACCATCCGCCAAATACTCTGTATATATATATATATATATATATATATATATATATATATATATATATATATATATATATATATATATATATATATATATATATATATATATATATATATATATAAAACAAAAGTTTTGAAGAAAAAATTATTTCTGACTATACAATGTACATGGTAGATTAAATTTGACACTTTTAAAAGGAATCTTCGTTATCTGAAAGAGAAGCCTTCTGTAGATGTGCACAAATTTAATTTTTTTAAAATGGCAAAAAGTGCCGTTTCAGAGTTACAGTTTTTTTGAAAATTCGCAGCAACTTTTGGTGTTTCTATGAAAACATTACCAGAGCACGTTTTACGTTGAATCTACTCCTATACTACTAATAGATATCGACAGAAAAATCTATTTTTATATGCTTAGCACCCTTTGTTTTGAAAATGCTTTCACAGAAATTCAAAATTTTCAATAGCGAAGAAGTTTAGCCCACCAATACATTTTCGCATCAACTATTACCAATCATCAATATAATGGAAATCGCGGCTTGTCACTGTAGAGAAATTAAAAAAAACATTTATGCCGTTTTACAGGTTTTGAATTTATTCATTTTACTTCATAGGCTTTAGTAATATGCTTCCTGATAAAACAAATAAGTTATCATTAATTATAAATAAGCACCTTATTACAAAAAGTCAATTTCAACAAATAAAACAAAACTAACTCACTATGACAAAGAAATTAAAAATACTGCATCAAAAAGTAATAGGATTTAAAAAAATTCCATTGTAGACTTGATATATACGATTAAACTTTAACATGGGAAACAACATAAATTGTAGTTTGATAACCGCTTAATCAATGCCTCAAAGCGGAAAATGGACGTTAGAGTGTAACGTACATTTTCATATATAATTACGGTCATCTCGTACGACAGGACGCTTAAAAACAAAAAAGCAAAACGAAGTAAATACTTTTGGCTAGGTGCCATTTGGCACGAATGCGTTCACGTTGTTCTAAAAAGCGTCTCAAAACGCACGAACCAAGATTTTCCTATGAGTCCATAGTAGAAATTAAAAACATTTAGCCGTTGATAAGCGAAAGTTACTGTAGCTTTGTTTTGACTTGATTTATGAACCGAATTTCTGGTCTCGGTTTATTCAAATGAAATCCAGTTACGGTTTGCGACAACTGTGTAATTAAAATTCCAAATTAAATAAGTCACTTGAAAAATTTTGCAATAAATTAATTCGGCACTTCACTAAGTAATTATATAGGCAAAGCGTTGCTTTCTATAACGTTGAATTATATTTAAAAAGATCAAAGTCAAAGTAAAATGATGTTTTATTTAAAAATTGCAGATAACCAACAAGTCCTTGTCAAAATTGAACAAAAAATTGTAATTTAACCCATTCATAGGCGCCCAACGTAATGTAAATTTGGTTACTTTATTTTCGTATTAGAACCAGTACATATTTTATTATCAATAGGATGGAATAAAAACAAACTACATATTTCTTTTAGTTATTAAATAGGAAGCTGAGAGATTCATGCTGGGAGCGGATAATTGATTTACTAAGAATAAATTAGTTGTTATAAGAACAAATCGATCAAGAGTGGAACCACTACAGACGTAAAATTTAAACAATTGTGATATTGTCTTAATCGATTGCACATTGTTTTTGGGTATGTCTTTCGGTAGCACCTTATCATGGGAAAATCATATAAATAATGTAGTAAAATAATATATAGTCATAGAGTATTAGGTAGGTATATTTCATGGAAAACGAAAAAATGCTTTAATGTTATATATAGAAAGAATTTTTATTTGCTAAAAGAGAGCCTTGCGAACTATATATCTGTTAAATTTTCGAGAGTCATGTAGGGGGAAATTTAAAGAAAATAAAATTTCAACCTTAGCTGCGATTTTCATACAAGAGAGCATACTGTTCGTCTTTAAAAACAGAAACCTTTTTGAAAATAGTTTGTATCAGGAAATTTATAGAAGAAACATGGTCAGACTGACTATGAATGTGATAGTGATATGAATGTTTAAGGAGATTTAAAAATGTTAAAGAAACAAATTTTTAATTTACTCGTAGAAATAGAACCATATAGCGTACAAGAATACTATAGATTTATGCAAAACATATAGGACAACCACTGTAAATGACCCTATTTCATTATAATTATGCTTTGAAATAAAGATAATTTTATTATTATTATTATTATTATTATTATTATTATTATTATTATTATTATCATTATTATCATTATTATTATTATTATTATTATTATTATTATTATTATTATTATTATTATTATTATTATTATTATTATTATTATTATTATTATTATATATAGTGATGATGCTCTTCCAGTGAGCTGCGGTGTCCCACAGGGCTCGGTTCTTGGGCCGTTGCTCTTCATCATTTATATAAATGATCTGCCATTGTCCGTGCCAGATGCGAATGTCACCTTGTTTGCTGACGACACTGCCATTCTGTTAACAGCTAAGCATCAACGAATGCTTAGTGAAGATGTCAGCGTAGCAACAAATGTTCTCCAGCAATGGTTTTCTGCAAATAACTTAGTCCTCAATAAACAAAAAACTCAAGAACTTACCTTCTCCTGCAGTAAAGTCGACTATCTGTATCAAAATAATATAACCCTCTTGGGATTCGTAATTGACAGGACTCTGTCATGGTCAGGCCAGATTCATGAGGTCTGTGCAACGTTGTCTCGGCGACTGTTCCTACTGAGACATCTCAGCCATTGTCTAACCCCGGCGGCCCTTAGGATAGCCTATTTTGGGCTTTTTCATAGTGTGCTGTCTTATGGCATTGTGCTTTGGGGTGGGGTTGGATATACGGAAAGAGCTTTTCGTTTGCAAAAGAAGGCTGTGCGGGTGCTCTGCGGTGCCAACCCGATTGCCCACTGCAAGCCCATTTTCTCTGACTTCCAGGTTATGACGCTGCCTTCTACTTATATATACCGATCTATCCTGTATATTCACGAAAACGCGGATGTCTATGGGACACTTGGCAATAGACATGAGTATAATACTAGGTATGTTGACATGATCACCCCTCCTCACTCCAGACTGACGTCCTCACAAAACAATAAGATTAATGTTAAACTGTATAATGTTCTCCCAAATAATATAAAAAATCTACCATACAGACAATTTAAAAAGAGAATGAAAAGTTTTTTTACTGATAATCCTTTCTATGATATTAATGAATACTTGGAGTTGATCAAACATACTACACTTGAATAGACCACTGCGTTAGTGTGTTAGTTCTCAAAATTTGTACAACCTTTTATATTATATATATAAATTCTTTTGTATTGTTAACCTTTGACGTACCATTTGTTGTTTTTGTGACGTATCTGAATGGCCAATAAATTCTATTCTATTCTATTATTATTATTATTATTATTATTATTATTATTATTATTATTATTATTATTATTATTATTATTATTATTATTATTATTATTATTATTATTATTATTATTATTATTATTATTATTATTATTATTATTATTATTATTATTATTATTATTATTATTATTATTATTATTATTATTATTATTATTATTATTATTATTATTATTATTATTATTATTATTATTATTATTATTATTATTATTATTATTATTATTATTATTATTATTATTATTATTATTATTATTATTATTATTATTATTATTATTATTATTATTATTATTATTATTATTATTATTATTATTATTATTATTATTATTATTATTATTATTATTATTATTATTATTATTATTATTATTATTATTATTATTATTATTATTATTATTATTATTATTATTATTATTATTATTATTATTATTATTATTATTATTATTATTATTATTATTATTATTATTATTATTATTATTATTATTATTATTATTATTATTATTATTATTATTATTATTGCTTACTTTGAGGGAAGGAAATTGTTAACAGATTCCCAATTTGGTTTTCGGTCAGGTAGGTCCACCATCCGTGCCTTATACACAGTGATTGAGCATGTGATTGATGGGTTTGAGGAGGGCCTGTCGACTTCGGTAACGATGTGCGACCTCACCAAGGCATTCGACTGCGTGGATACTAATATACTTCTGTCTAAACTTGAGTACTACGGAATTCGTGAAAATACCTTAGCCCTTTTAAAATCTTATTTGACCGGAAGAAAGCAATATGTTGTCTGGAATAATCGGGAATCCACTCTGTTGGACATTACTAATGGAGTGCCTCAGGGTTCCATCCTTGGTCCACTTTTGTTTATAATATATGTCAATGATGTAGTATTTGCAACAAATGCTGCTCGCAGTATACTCTATGCGGATGACACATCATTGATTGAATCGGAGAAAGATCTAACTAATTTAAATAAAAAGGCTGTCACTACACTCTCTATGATTGAGCACTGGTTCTCTGCTAATAAACTTAAATTAAATTCCGATAAAACAAAGACTCTAATTTTCAATACCAATCGAAGAAGTAAAAAATCTGAACCGGTCAAACTCCTTGGTGTTTACCTAGATGCGTTTTTAACGTGGTCGCCTCATATAGACTACCTGTGCGGTAAATTGTCATCTCAGGTTTTTGTTCTGAGACAACTGCGAGGTTCGATCTCGCAAAGCACTCTCCGTATAGTTTATTTTGCACTGTTTCATAGTATCTTATCTTATGGTCTACTACTGTGGGGGAACGCGACGGAGGCCGAGAGAGCCTTTAGATTGCAGAAGTCTGCGGTTCGGGTTCTTGGGGGTGTTCCGCCGTCCAGCCACTGCCGCCCAATATTCAAAGAATTGAAAATACTTACGTTACCATGTATGTTTATTCTCCAAACTTTAGTTGAAATCCACTCAAATTTGTCTGTTTTTCCGACTCATGGTGGATATCACAGTTACATGACGCGAACAGCTGACAATATCAAAACATTAAGATCGAGGTTGTGTACTACACAAAAAAATAAACTTAATCTAGAATTGTATAATATTTTTGCAAACACTATTTTTCGGTCCAAAAATATTGATATTAAACGACTTTCCATCAAAAAATTCAAACAATTATCAAAAAAGTTTTTTGAAGAGCATTGTTTCTATTCCATAAACGAATTTGTTACTTATCGGGCACAGTAGATCTAAATTATTTTAAGTTATTTTATAAATTGTTATTCTTTTGCTGACTTTAAAAATACGTTTTGTATTTGTAAATGGTCAATAAACGATATATATATATATATATATATATATATATATATATATATATATATATATATATATATATATATATTATTATTATTATTATTATTATTATTATTATTATTAGCTATCTACTTAAAGAATAAGATGCGCGGTGACAGGATTATTTTGCCTTTAAGCTAAAAATCAGAAAAACAAAAAATGACATATATTAAACCACAAACATAAAAACAAAAAAGTAAATTACAATGATCCACATTAATTTCAACACTTCAATTTATGAACTCTACAACTGAATAAGGTTCTAGATCTACTAAAATTGATTTTATTTTGTTTTTCAGAGCTTTGTTCAATCTTCATTTCTACTGATAACTTATTAAAAAAAAATTACGCACGAACAACTTTGGTTGATGTAAATAACTCCTTAAACCTAACCCCGCAAAAAAAATCGTTTACGCACATTCAAGATGGTCTAACCAACGGAAGATTTTAATCACCATACGTGATCAAAATTTACATGTCTGTTTTATACATTTTTTTATTTTAATCAACTAATACAGGTGAAATACAAAATGTCCATTCCACATCATCTAAAGACCACGAAAAATCCCTCAAATGTTATTTTTAAGATTCTAAATTATAATTTCGTTAGAATAAATTCAGTTTTAACTCGGCGACGAAATTCAGACCAACCTTCGAACGCGAGTGAAATTACTAAATGATAGAACGGAACAGCTGCAAACATTTTGACGATGGCGGAATAGTTAGAGGCGGAAATCCGGTCCCACCAAAACGGATCTCGTACAAAATTGTTTATAAGAAAACGCTGACCAGATACGCCTTTTAACCGACATCTCATATCGAAAGCAACAAAAAAATGTCTTTTGAGTGAAAAATTATTTTCCTCGGAGATTCCGCAATTTTCATTATAACTTTAGAACGAGATGACTGGGAAAAGAAAAAAAACTCCTCAAGTTCAAAAGTCCGTTGGGGTATTATACGACTGCGGAAAATGACTTATATATTTATTGATATACTGTAACGAGGAAAGGAGGAAAATTTTAAACGAAAAAGAATAAAGCCGCCTACGCGGCATAACTCCAACACGATTGCCCACGCAATGAACAGTAGTTTATCGAATTTTATTTACTCTCGGATCTTTTGTATGGAAAACCAAAACATTTATCCAGAAGTTCTTTCACATCGAACCCACCCTTACATATGGAACATCTTCACAGAGCAGCCGGAATCAAAATGGGAAATATTTTTCTGAAGATAATTCTCCAAAGTCTACTGCATTCTTAGCGCTTAGTAACATCTAAAGAAGCGATAAGATGCAAGCTGGAAATCGATTAGAAAATGGTCGAACAGATAAACCACTTCAAATACCTGCGAGTAGAAATAATGAGCCATGGAAATCTGTTAAGTGAAGTAAAAGAGCAAACAAGGAAAACAGCCCGAATTTCTGGATACTTGAGAGAAATTGTTTCGAACCTAAATAAAAAAAAGTAAAATTATCATGACATATGAGGATCTCGAACAAACATGTAAAGAGAATGGATTTTTAGTTTTTTTAAAACATTTTAAAAACAAAAACAAAGGGATAAAGCCTAAAACCTAGGTAAAGGCAATTAGGCATGATTGAATCTGTTATTTTAAGTAAAACTTTACATTATTAAGTAACATTATATTATATACATTATTATTGAAAGTCAGGGCAAATTTAATTCCGATAAAAACATTATATTGTATAAGAAAACCTGTTACATTAACATTGCATGTCCTTAAATTAAAAAAATAGGACTTCTTACTCGAAGGATAGCGGAAACAGAAAAAAATTGTTTTGTTGTAAGTCTACAACATGTTTAAATTGTTATTTTAAACATTTAAAATAATATTTCGTGATGCTTGTTTTATTATTTGTTCCTTATAATTTCAATGGTTTCCTTTTCAATCCAAATGCAGACAATATTTGTTTTTTAATAACAATAAGTATTAAAATTTATCATGTACATTTAAGTTTCAAGAAGCGTATAACGTCTTATTGATTTATTAAAATGTACAAATGAAGCAAAATTATGTTTAATTTTGATCAAATCCTTAGCATTTTTTTTAAATTTTTTATGTATGCTTATTTTATTATATGTTAATTATAATTTCAGTGGTTTCCCTTTCAATACAAATACAGACAATACTTTTGTTATAATAAGAATAAGTAATAAAAATTATCATGCTAACGTGCGCATGCTAATTTTAATTACTCATTCTTATTAAAACAAAATTATGAGTTTCAAGAAGACATTATAGAATCATATATTAAAAAGCATTTATTCTGAGTGCAAACAGTCGCCTACCAACGGGACTCAACATTCAGCACCTAGACAAGCCAAGCACCAGTATATTGGGTCCACATAATTATTGGAGTACAAAAAAATAAGTAAATTCAGAACTAAAATTCAATATGAATGAATGATTCTTTATAAAAGCGGTTTCTTTTAATCTCTGAAGTTCTAGCTTAGAATCGCGGATCAGTAGAGTGAGTTTTTCCTCAGTTATAGGAGTGAGCTTCTCTCTGTTTAGACCCTTCCCCCAGCGCAATCAATCTGGAATAATGGAACTCAACTTTAGTGGGCCATACATTACATGTGCAGGTCTTCCACAATAGGAATAAATATTTATACGTTTATAACACCGAGACGAAATATACTCTTTAGTGCTTGTCAGAATCTACTAATAATATTTAGAACTTGAAGCGGTATTTTAGAAAAAATGTCCGCTATTCTACCGGGTGTTTCTTTCATATATCTGCAATTGAAAAACAAAAACCCTTTGGTTAGTTTTACGATTTAGTTATTATATAGGCATTCAAGTCCCAAAATATTTGGACAACGGCTGAGAAAGTGGACAATGGATTTTTTTTCAATAATTCAACCATGGATGTTATGTTATTTCATTAAAACTGCAAAAATAAAAAGAACAGTCATTTCATTTTTTTCCTAAAGGGCTAAGGGCTAAAGGGATTTCTTAATAATTTTTTTTTTAGTCCGTAGCACGGTTTTCATTTTAAAGCAAAAAACCAATTTATCTGCACGCTGTAATATTAACGAAGGGACAATACTAACGTACGCCCGCCACTGGTGTATTTAAAAAAAATGTGGGGTACTAAATAATGCCTCTTGATACATACTACATGTGTGTCAAATTTCATTAAAATATCTACAGTGGAATTAAAGATACTAAAAAAATATATTTTATTTTTAAAAATATTACCAGACATATGCTCATATGAAGTTTTCTTTTTAAAATGGACCCAAAAATAGGAACCTAAATTATTGACATTCAATTAGAACACCCCGTAGATTTGGATTGGACGAAAAGCGATTCTATTCCAACTATAAAATGATATGGTCTGGGAATTAAATTACAGGATAAAATGGAGCGATATATACAAAGAGATATTTGAAAACACAATCCTACCGTTTTTTGCGATGGACATTTAAGAGGACAATGATCCGAAACATCGAGTTAGTGAGAGAACGGTTTGGAGAGAGAACATAACTGTACCGGCCATCCCAATCGCCAGCTCTGAACCCCATTGAATATCTTTGGGATGATTTGAAATAGATTGATTCTATATATAATAGATTGATTCTATGTATACCAAAAATAATAAATAAAATCTGTCCCGTAAGAATGTGCGGCATGTGGGGTCTCCTTTATATATCACATCAAGCTATGACGTAAATAAATATTTTCTCAAACTTCTCTTTACTTTTCAGGATCATTTTCTTCCACATATTTATTACATTAAGTAAAGGAAAGGCGTTTAAACATAACTCGAAAGGTGACAATTAGAAATTAAAATAATGGTTCAATTAAATCCACTTTTCTTTAGCATCGCAAAATTTCAAATCAAATTTTACAAGAGACGATACAATAACCCAATTACGAATGTGCGTTAACCTGGAAATTGAGTTTCCGTTTCATGGGAATTCTAAAGCTGACAAAACGTAGCAAAACGATAATTCAGTTATTAGTTTCCGTTAAAAGCTGAAGACGGGACACTAATTCTATCAAAATTTTGCAAAAAATAAATGCTACCCGCTCGCCTCATAACGCTACGAAACTAAAACAATAAATATCTTATTTTGCGCAATTTTCCCGATTCATTCTCCATCGATAAATCAAAAAATTCCACGTTTCTGAGAAAATTGAGCGCCTTACTAAATTGAAGTTGGGGCCCGTTTTCGTCTCCAAAAATGCGAAGCAGAAAATATTTTCCGAGAGAGCTAACAATTTTTGGAAACATTCTTCAGAAAGCACATAAAACGGAGTGAATTACGAGCACAAATTGAAAAGTGTTCGGCCTGCCTGCAGGAATATTCCGTTAAAATGGAAAAATAGATACTAACAATTGCTCTTTTTGATCTCTGACTTCTACACATATGCTTAGGTACGAGGTTAGCGCCAAAATTTCCGGGCCTGACAGATGCAACTCCAGTATCACGATAAAACTTTGTTTTCTTTTAAATATATATCTTAGTAGGCTGCGAAAAAAAAATTGAAGTCTTGCGTCAAATAGTTTTTTATTGACAGCATTTTAAACAAGATGGTCGAATGGGGCAGGAGTCCCTTGAAGATGATTCAAGAACTGGTCGACCAGTGGAGGTCATGCGATTGTGGAGGAGGTGGTATTGAGTGATCGATGTTTAAAGGTCAAAGAAATCTCAGAAATTACCAACCTTTCTGATACAAGTGTTCGTCGAATCCTGCATGATCATTTAGGTATGCATAAGGTTAGTGCAAGATGGGTTCCTAAAAACCTTTCGGTTATTCAAAAACAACGCCGTGTCGAGTGTGCGCGGTCTTTTTTGAAACTATATGGGACGGAACCGAAGCCTGTGATAGAAACTATTATGACGGGAGATGAAACTATGGTTCTCTATTATGACCTTCTATCGAAAAAAGAATCAATGGAGTGGCGTCGTAACGGTGAAGCACCTCCAAGAAAATTCAGAGTCTGCCAGTCAACAAAAAATGTGATGGCCACGATCTTTTGGGATTGTAAAGGAATGCTTTTCATAAATTTTAAAGAAACTAATACCACTATCAATGGTAAATATTACTCAACATTATTATTATAAATTGCGAGGCTGCATACGTGTAAAACGTCGAGGAAAACTGACCGTGCGTCTTTTGCACGATAATGCACCTGCCCATACTGCTGGTGTTGCCAAGAGGACAGGACATAGCTCATTTTGCGGACAAACCAAAAGATAATTTTTTTTAAAGGGATTGAGTTGTTAATAAAGAGATGTAATAAGTGTATTCAAGTTAAGGGGGATTATATTGAAAAAAAATAAAAAAATGTTACTCTACTTTGTTTCTTTCATATTCAGGCCGGGAAATTTTGGCGCTGCCCTCGTATATAAGAAAACGTGAACAAAATTTGATAGTAGTTCTAATTTAGAATCTTGGAAGGAGTGATCTATACCGTGTGTTCAATTTATCTTGATAGCATTTTAATCGGCTGTAACTGTTTTGTTTTTAGAGATATCAAGATAAACAAAAAAAAAACAAAATGTAACCAAGTGTCTTTTCCAAGTAACGTATAAAACAAAACACTATCAATTTTCCGACAAATAAGCCTAAATCATACTTTTTTAAATGTATATTATATACTTTAGTCCACTCGTTTTTGACAAATCGGCAAAAATATAAAATTTTTATATAATTTCAAAAATATGTTTATGTTTGACATATGAGTAAACAGCGTTGATGGTTGAATTATTGTCCAAGTCACTATTGTTAAAATGGTTTTTCGTGAATTTACCATCCGTGAAAGGAGTGATATGCTTGAAGTATACTTTCTGAATAATAAAAGTGCAACCGCAGCTCGTCGTCAGTATATTAGACTTTATTCAGAGCACCGAGCTCCTTCAAAACAGATATATCCAAGGCCGGCAAAGAAATTTGCATAAAACGATAACGTATTAAATGCTAAAAAGGTTTTCCGGAATCATAATGTTTTAAATGAAGAAAATAAGGCAAACATATTACAAATCTATGAAGCACATCCAGTTTCTTCTATTACTAGAGTATATGAAGAGATATGCATTTCTCGAGGATCAATCCACTAATTTTTGAAGGAATATAAAATTAAATTTCGTAAAACTTAAAAACTAAGTGCAGAACAATGTCAAAGTAGGATGAAGTTTTGTTTGGATAGACATAATGAGAATAATAATCTTTTGAAAAACATTTTATGGACTGATGAAAGTTCGTTCACTACAAGAAAGGGTAATAATAATAGACAAAATACGCGATATTGATCTTTAAATAATCCCAGACGAACACACCAAATAAGAACCCAGGGATACCAATCAATTAATGTATAGTATAGTCTCATAGATGGGCATATTTTGGGTCCGATATTTATAGATCAAAAGTTAACTGGAGATCATTATTTGCAACTTCTAGTGAACCAAATAGAACAATATATAGAAGCGCTGATTATATGGCAGCAAGACGGTGCTCCTCCTCACAATGTTGTGCAAGTTCAAAATTTTCTTAACGGAATATCCCGGGGATTGGATAGGATTGGCCAGCCAACAGCCCCGATTTAAATTTAATGGATTTTTTCTTTTGGGGACATTTAAGAAGTCACGTGCACATAACTTCGTGTAATAATGTCGTAGAACTTGAGCAACAGATTTCAGGGGTAATCAATCCGTTAAAAAACAATCCGGAAACGTTACTAAATGCAAGACATCATACAATTAGTGCAAATGAGAAATGTGATCAGGAAAATGGTGATCACATACACACACACAATTTTAAGAATTTTTTACTTTAGTGTGTCTTGTCATTTTTCGTGGTTCTACTTTGATTTGTAAATAATTATTGTTATTACAGTCAGTGAGGACACCCTTTGAAATTGTATAAAAATTTCTTATTTTTGCCGATTTGTCAAAAACGAGTGGACTAAAATATACAGTGTATTACATCATTGTAATCGGAATAATGTATTCTATTAAACACATACATAATATACAGGGTGTTCCTTTCCAAAAAAAAATATGACGTAGGCTTGTATATCAGAACATTGATAGGCTTTTTTTATATGTCACTTACATTTTGTTCATTTATTTACCTTGATATCTTTAAAAACAAAAAAGTTACAGTCAATCAAAGCGTTATTAAGATAAATTCATTACCAATATGAACTGGATTTACAAAGGCAATACCAACATGAGCCCCAAAAGAAAGAAAACGTACATTTATGTACAATTGACCCATATGAATAGACAGAAGGTTGTGATTATTGTTGATGTTCCTATTCAAGTTGGCTAGAATATCATCTGCAAAGAAACTGACAAGAAGCAGAAGTGTAAATCGCTCGCTATTGAACTATAGAGAATTCTCTGAATACTCGACAGACATCTAGCTTGAAATGAGGTGGCTTTTACTTGATAAAAATCCACTTATCAAAATAAAAATTCAGATTTTCACGAAATTACATATTTTGATATGACAATTGTTTCGACAACACCGTGCCTTTATCAAATCAAAAACATTTGATAAACACACGGTGTTGTCGAAACAATTATCATATCAAAATATATATTTTCGAGAAAATCTGAACTTTTAGACATCTAGCTTCGAAATACAGAAGGCAGCGCTTTTAACATCCCCTGAACCTACATCTTCCAACTTCAAATCTAAAATCTGTTCGATTCGCGCTGAACTGGTGCAACATTACAGCACAGATGGTGATGGTACGCGTTCTGAAGTCCTGGGCCCTTAACTATATTATATTAGTATAACTAATTTTGGTACTCATTTATTACTAATTGGCGAGCTCTAGTAGAGCTACTCATCAAAAAATTAAATCCAATTACAAGAAATATTAAATATAAATCATATAAAAAAATTACAGGAGACATAAAAATTAATCTTATATCTACTAAACTTATAACTAAAAAAATTGAAAGAAGAAGAAACAAAATTATAAGCCTTGTCAGTGCGGATAAACGAAGTTGCCTAAATATCGCCTGTAGACCATCATAACAGTGTGACAGTTTGTTGAAGGTAACACACATATTGTAAATAACGTTTTAACAATGGATATTGGATCTGGGCAATCAGAGTAATAAAGTTTATTATTATTATTGTTCCAGAAGAAAAGGACAATTGATTCCGTAATGAACTATCTAAGTCTCTGTGTAAACTCAAACAAAGTACAGCTAACCTTCTCAGTAGAAGAGTATGTTCAGGAAATTTGAGAGCTATGGGATTCGAGGGTCTTGCGTTTCTTTGTTAAAATCAAACCTGGGAGACAGTAGTAGGTGTGTGTATCAATAAAAATGGTTCAAAGTCATTCTATTTATTTTCGATGTGAAGTATGCTGATGATATGAGAGAGATGGGAGAGTGATTCAGGTAGAACTCCCTGAGGTTTAATGTAGACAAAACGGAGAAGTTAAATGTTAAGAATTACTCTCCATATGTTAACTTGAGGAGGTCAAAAATATTAAATTCCTTGGAGTGATTATTGACTCCTAACTTAGTTGGACCTAGAAGATAAACTCTTTGAGGTCAAGTCAAAACAGTTTTGCTGCTTTTCATAGAGATCATCAGAACTACCTATTTTACTTGTGTCGAGTCTCGCATTTCATGGAGTTGTTTCAAGCATGCAATCAAAGCTTTAAAGGCCCAGCAATGCTATATTTTTTGAATTTTTGTTTGTTTTTTGTTAAAATTGTCATTTATATTTGAGCCATTTTATTGTGTAATCTATTCTTATTTCTGTTAATTGTTTCGTAATCTATATTTTATTTACTTCTGGCCGGGTTTCGTTGTCATATAATTTGATTTTGTTGGAAATAAATGATAAAGTATTATTATTATTATCATAGGTCAAAAAATTAGATCTAATGCTCTAATCATGCCCTTCTCGGTTGGTGTTGTCATGATATATCAGACAGCTACGTTTGGAATGTGAAGAACGTGTTCCCTGGAATCAAAAATGGCGTGGGCTCACGATTGTCATAAAACTTAATTTTTGCCACAACAGTTGGAAGTACGTCTACCCTAGTTGTTTCTCAGAGAAACATTTAGGCTGCAATCCACCACTGTTTACATGTGTTATGTTGATACTGGTACAGTTCCAAGTCTTTTTGCCTATTAAAGGGGGAAGGGATGGGATATGATAGTTAAAAGTCTAAGTCGGTAACCATATTTTATACTGGATGTGCAACTTCTACGTTAATACATCATGATTAACTGGCACTAACAAAATTAATATACTTTTTAAAGCTATTTTTACGTTAGTCCATGTAAAACATTCCATTTTACAATTTTTCCAGTCACACTAGTGAATTGGGTCACGTGATCATTGGTCATGCAAATAATAAAAATGAAAATATTGTTTATTTACATAACTAATATAAATAAAAACAACATTTGTAAATAAAAGAAAAATCCACTGAAGTTGGGAAAACTACGTGTCCGTGGTGAATGACTCAGATGGTATAGAATCACAAGTATATGATGACAAAGTAAATAAGGATTTCACAATCATAAAATTCTTTACAAGATCGGGAAGTGTAGTCGAGATAGGTATAACTCATCCAAGAGTTGACAATACCCTCACACGATGTTTATCAAGAAAATTCCTTTTTTTTCAGCTGTACGGTGATTATATGTTTATTCTGGGTGTTAAATTGTTTTATCGAAAAAGTAGGCCAGGTATGTAATATGAATATGTTTCTGGAAAGTTCTATTATGTTATACGCATTATATACTTTTGAGTCTATAACATGGTTTTGATTTTTTCGTTGTTGTTGTAGCTATGTTGCCCATACAGAGTAATAAAAGTTAATTGAGACAAATATTTTTTTTATAAACAAACCTTTCTCATAGCACTAAGTCCCGCAAATTCAGATTAATCAGCAACTTATCAATAATCAATTGACTGCATCGATCATAGATTCAACTTTGCTAGGGCCTTTTTCATGTGGTAATTAGAGAGCGCTATAGCAAAAGCATTAGTTAGAAAGAAATTCAATTTTATGGTTTCCTATAAACTATGCATAAATTACTTATGCTGTTGCCATTACTATTTCTTCAGCACATCGCTGTATTATAGAACATCGCAATATTAAATCAGAAATTTGTATTTTCACAAAATATTATACATTATGTAACTTTATTTAGCAAAAAAAAACGTTTTTTTTATTTAAGGTCTACATTGTAAAGTTTATAACTGGCCTTTTCTGGCAACTAATATTACACTAATAATATTTTGGATTTTAAGTAAACAAAGTATTGTCAAATTACTCCTTAAAGCAGTGTAAGTATATGACCAGAGGTAGATGATATCGACATTAAATCAGAAATTTGTTACAAAATACTGTTAGTGTAATATTACTTGGCAAAAAAGCCGTATACATATGTATTTTTTTAGGTCTTTATTGTAAAGTTTATAGTGGTAGTTTTGTGTTCTACGACGATATTGACTAAACTTTAAATATAAATACCTTGAATAAAAAAAAATACAAATATATCTTTTTTGTCATGTCGTAATACACTAACAAAATAATGCATTCTATCTAAACAAATGATGTAAATGTACTCCTTAAAACAGTGTAAGAATATAAAAAGGGGTTGATAACGATATTAAGTCAGATTTTTTTTGTTTAAAAATACAGTTAGTGTGTAATATTACATGGCAACAAAAGCGTATGTGTATTTTTTTATTCAAGACCTTTATTGTAAAGTTTATAAATGGGTAAATGGTGGTTTTGTTTTCTACCATCATACAGATGAGACTTAGATATTTTTAAACTTTGCAATAAAGACTGTGAATAAAAAAAATTACAATTATATCTTTTTGGCCAAGTCATATTACACTAACAACATTTTGAATCCTGCGTATACAAATTATGTAATGTATATAATCAAAGGTAGATATGGATATTAAATTAGAAATTTTATTTGTTACAAAATATTATTAGTGTAATATTACTTGGCAAAAAAGACATGTATGCATTTCTTTTATTCATGGTCTATGCTGTAAAGTTTACAAATGGCTAGGTCTTGTATATATCGTGGTAATTTTGGGTTCTACTACGATACAGATGAGGCTAAGCCGTTTGTAAACTTTACAAAAATAATTTCTTTTTTCCAAGTAATACTACACTAAGAATATTTTGCATTACAAATTATGTAAAAGTACACCTTAAAACAGCGGAATAATATAACCAGAAGCAGATATCAATCATTATTAAATATTTAAGAATTCTTTTGAATATATTTTTTTTAATATTGCTAAAATATATTTACTGGGTGTTGGAATGTCTACGTCACTATAGTACGTGATAAGGATAGATTTTTTTATTATACAATAATGAGCACGCAAAAATTCCGATTATTGGAGAACAGTGGCCAAATAAACTACCCTTAACCTTGCGCTCAGTCGTGTGGACAACGAAAGAAGTAGGAATTATCGTAGTTCGGCCGATTTTAACCAACGGTTCGCGCAGATACTGCATAGTGACAGGTCATTACTATGAATACAAAATATAATCCGCAAGCCGCAAAACAATTGTGAAGGATTTCGAAGCGGTTAAGGATCAAAAGTTCAACCCTGACGCCAGGCTAGATCGCTGAAACGTCGGGGCAGCATCGTATTCAGCTTCAGAGAATCAATATGGGGAATTACATAAACTGCATCCCGATTTCAATTTTCGATGGAACATAGTACGGCAGGGATAAATAATAATGTATCCCGTTACGCACGAAACTGGCTTGCATCGACCGGACATAGACGTATAGGCATTTCGATATTTACATATTGTCTGTCAAGTTCGCGATTCCAGAATTTCGACCGACGTCACGAGAGTTAAAAATTTTAAATTTTCGCATTTGCCGGGTAACAATTCGGTGATAAAATAACGGTAATTTTACATTATTTTTGACTCACCCCTTAGAGTTTTTATAGAACAAAAATTTAAAGGAAAGCACATACAAGTAAGTGAGTATTCATAAGATTAAACTTTTGAAATTTATTTTTACAAAGACATGGATCATGAATAATTTATCCTGTTACGCAACAAATGACACATAGACAGACATTTTCTTGGAGTTTAAGTTTAAAATTTTAAATTTTCGCATTAGCCGAAACTTTAGGGGTAACAATTCGGTGATAAAACAATGGTAATTTTACATTATTTATAAATATAAATATAAAGAAAGTACATACAAGTAAGTGCGTATTTATACAATTAAACATTTTTAATTTATTTTTACAACGGATGGGATAAAGAATACTTTATCCTGTTAAGCAACAAACGACACATAGACAGACATTTTCTTGGAGATGACACCACTACAAAATTTCGACTTATATCCCGAAAGTTTAATATTTTGAATTTTCGCATAACTCGCAAGTTTTGGTTAGTAATATTTACATTTTTTTGCAGAGAAAAAAATCGCAGTACCACCGACCAGCAGCTCTGGAAACTGCGATTGAAGACAGATTAAATACTAATTGATTTAATATTCAATTCAATATTTGAAAATCAATAAAACAGAGCACTTTATTTACGGTATATAATTTTACAGAGAAATAGCAAATACAATAACGATTAATATCAACAACATTACTAAACAATTACAGAAAAAAAATGCTCACGTAACAAAATCAAAAAGATATATCTATCAAAACCCTTTACTGTTTGCAATTTATATTTTCCAAATTTTTTCTATGTACAAAGCTCATCAATCATCTTGCCGCGTTTGTTATGTTATCTATACGATTATAAAAATTAACCGCAGCCCTAAATATGCTTTGCTAGTTACAAGCTGATGATATTGTTTGCCACTTATCAATATTAAGACTAAATTATTTCAATTTTAATAATATAAAGCATGATTTTCAATAATAACTAACCATTTTGATAAAGAAAAACGGAAATATCCATATAGAATCCTAAGCAATTTTAGTATCTTTAAGACAATATCCGGTTTGTCGAAAATATTGAAGAAATCGGTATAAATGATCCAGCAACCGCTGATATATAGTAATAATTTGCGATTTTCATTAGAAGAATTTCCCAAAAAATAAATATATTTTACTCATGTAGTTAGTAAACATATGCCTGGCAAGTCCGCCCCTGTCAATCATCTGTGCGACCCTCCGCATAATATGAACCGCAGGAAATAAGGGCCCAGAATGCAAATATGCACGTGACGCATTATCTACTACATCTTACAAACGAAGGCCGCCCGAGTCTCAAAACAAAAATACACCTAAACTAACCAAAACTGAACGATAGTGGCAGGAATCGTTTGGGTCGCGATGGCGAATCCGAAACAAAATACTCACTATTTTTTCTCTATTGCTCCTCTATTTGCTGTCACCGAACAGATCTGAAACAAGAAAAAAAAATAATTAAAAAAAAAAGGTAAACACCCGAAAAATTGTGAAAACAGCACATATCGAGGAAAACCAAACCGATCAATCTGGAAATCGATATTTTTTTCGGCGCCTCGTAAAGGTGTGTCGGCAAGAATTATGAATGAAACTTCGTAGTAGATTTATTTTAAAACAATTATTTTTGGAAACCATTTTATTATCGATGCTGCTACACTTTAAATACCGCCGTCCGGTCAAAATATACAGTTTTAGGCACTTAGATGCGAAGTCGTTACGTTTGTTCATCCCCAAGGCGCAGATTTTGCGTTTTCCAAAATAAACCAGAATCGTCATTAGGTATTTACTAAATGAAATAGCTATTATCTAAGCTATCTAGTCATCTACGAGCTGTATCCAAATTATATTTTTTTCGAGTATTGTTTCTTCCATAAAATATTGAAATTCAAAAGCCCACGATCCATGCAGACGTTCGTAATGTTACGTTACGTATATTTTAACAATTCCATCAGACGTGAGAACATTTTAAGCGTTCTTTTTCCGACTCCATCGTTGAGTATAGCATTATATATTAATTTATTTGGCGTAAATGATTTTAAGTTCTCTCTTACAACTTTTAGATACAAATTAAAGCTGGAACTCTTTAGTCAGCAGTAAAGTGTTTTACAAAAAATGATATGAGCGTCTTTTATTCCACACGTATACTAAAATCCGTCTTTTTTCAGTTTTTAACTATTGCGTAGTGAAACTAGGACTTATGTATTATAATTTGTATTAACAGGCCCATTTATTTATATTAATATTTATACTTATTTCATAATATCGTAACATTAATAAGTGGTTAATACACGTTTAATTATGATTAATATTATTATTTTTGCCATGGACCCATCCTAAATATTGCTGCCTTTTGCATACCTTGAAACGCCCAACTGCTGGAGATGTTCAGATAGATACGTTTTCCTGTGACTATGGCGAATATGTATACCCTTTACAGGTCTCGGAGCTCTTTCACGTCAAATGAAAGCTGCCGCCACTTTTTCGCCTTCCCGGTATAGATTTTCTGGAAGTTTTCACCTACTGGAATGCTTAGGTCGATAACCGTTCTGGACTATGCAATCTATCTGTATTGTATTGCATATTTGTCTTCTTTGTCACGAAAGGCTGGTACTTGCAATATTCAGTCCTAGTCTTGAGCAGTCCAGTTTTTAGAGTAATTTCTTGATGGCGGATCTTGGTCGCTTGATCAGTGTAGGTATTGCCTCAAAGCTAGCGACGTACGACCTACCTAGAATGTATTTTCTGTAAAATCTGTAAAGGAGCTGAAAAACTCTATCTCTGGGAAAATATAACCTTGCTTTAAGTAGACTACCGAGTCCAATTTGCTAACCTACCATGCAAGTTCTTGATGATAAAGGTGGTGGATTGCTAGAAAAATTATTTTGGTTCCTCGTTTCATCTACGAAAGCTGCTTCTAGATTTAACAGCTCTCGATCTCATTCATCACCAGCTAAGTATAGCTTTTCCATAGCCGATTTAGGTTTAGGGTCTGTTAGGGTTGTTCTAATTTTCCCGTTTATATCCGAACGTGCAATTGCATTGATTTTGGTTTTCGCATTTAAATCTTTTTACTATATTGTCTTGTGCAGCTTGTTTATTGTTATCTGTGGTGAGGCTCAGCTAAATTCCTGGGTAGTCACAGGTACGCCCCTCCAGATCTTGGAGCACCATTAGCCTCACCCATTGTCTCTGGAAACTTTTCTTCTACGAAAATAGATCTCTTTTCCTCAAGCCTATAATTTCAAATCAGTCATATACAGTTGATGAGATATTTTATGATTTTGGTTGATTTGGTAAGCATAATTATTGTTATTTAATAGGTGACTTTGCTGGTTCAGCGCCAAACAAAACCACAAAGTGCTCAAACTGTCGCCCTGGCATATCATATTTTTGATGATTCACATGTAATTTTGTCGTAAAGCGGTACATTTCTTATTTATTTATTTATTCATTTATTTATTTAAAGAAGTCTACTTAACAGGCATGAAGCCCAATTAACAGGTAGGTTGTCGTACAAAGTGTTAAATAGTTACATTGCAAGTAATGATATCACAACGCTGGAGAGCAAGACAATCCTCTTAAACACCGGATTTTTTTTTATTTTACGTGGTCCACGTATATCAAAAAACTGACACCAAGATCTTTACCAATTATTATTAACGCTTATTTAAGAGTGGAAAAATCATATAAATATTCCAAAATTATTTGACATGCAGTATTTCTGAGGCAATTGGAGGGAGAAACTTGATTTATATGTTATGAAGCAAGATCAAAAGCATGTCTCCTCCAAATCTGAAGCAATTAAAAAAGCTGTAAAGTTCTATAAATAATGGGATCTTATTAATAATGTAAGTAAACAAAAAAACATTTATGCTGAATAGTCAGTTTTCTATGAATTTCATAATAAGCAGGCCTTATAGCACTTTATGTTCACACTGCAAGAATTAAGAGATTCAGGTCATTTTGAAAAACTTGAACTTGTTACTTTAGAAAAATTCGATTTTTTTGATTATATACAGGGTTTTAATTATAAGATGCAAATGAAAAATCGTAAAAAATATGGCTAATCGGTTCAAACAGTATCACAGGCCGCATCAAGAGCTACAATTTTTGTATTTGTATTTGTATAAATAAAATATGTACAGACAAATTTTGCTCGATCTCAGCGATTCGTTGTATTAAAAAACAAAAAAATCACGTCGCAGCGCAAAATTTAATTCACGGAATAAAACAAAAAAAGGCAATATAATACGTTGGACCATGAGCAATGCTTCGAGATTCCCGATTTGAGAGAAATTTTTGATATAAACGGCTCATATGATGTAGGACGAAATTAGATTCTCTTTATTAGTTTTTTAATCTTCTTTGAAGCAGATATACATAACGGATTTAATAAACTTGGAAATATACGTGATCTATGGCATTTTTTTAGTTCAGGATGGGGAGGGGATGCGAAATACTTCCTAGCGCGTGGCGCGTTAAAACTTCAAGAAAAATTAAACAAAAACAAAACGTATCTATTGCATACCGCGTCCAATAAACGCGTGAAAAAAAACTCAGAGAGGGCCCCAGTCTAAACTTAGATTTGGGCACGTGTGCAAGCAGAAGTATACCACCGGGGGACAGCGTTGCCACACTTTGCAATATGTAATTAAAAGTTTAATAAAACGAGAGTTTTCTTAACATCAAAAAAATTTTTTTCGCCCTCTTTCCTACATGAAAACTAAGCTTTTGGGAGAATCATACCCAAAGCAAGGCCATATGGGTAGGAAAAAAATAGCTGGGGTACTCGACAGTACTATTTGGACAATCCGTAGTCAACGTGGCAACGTAACCTTATAAAATACGTATTCCTGCTGGCAACTGCTGCTACCCGGGGCAGATAGGTCATGACGAACGCGTGTGGGGAGCAGAAGAGGGGGTTGAGGCGTCAAGACGGCTGTTATGTTGACTCACGATCCGTCGGTAACGTCCACATACTCTCTTTCTTTATTCTAATTAGGTGATTGCGACGTTGTCGATTGTCACGATAATTCAGATAAAGATCGAAACTACGTCGACACAATTTACTCAGGAACAACTTAACATCGTTTCTTCTGCTAAATTTGAGATTCTTTTACACTCGATCTTTATCTTAGTTACCAATCAAGTTGATTGGCTTAGTTCAGCACTATAAGTTTCCTTCGTATGTTATCCATTGCTACTTTTTATCATATGCAGCTAGAAACCATAGTTAACACTCTTTTATATACAGTCCTTGCTCGTACATTTTTCCTTCTATAATTGTTTTAATCTCATGTCTCTAGGTATCACATTTATCCACATTCTCCAATTTCTTTTTCACATGCTGTCCTCTAGTTCTCGTTGGTCCATTTTGTCTTCCATAATTATTTAATATCATGTATCTAGGTGTCCCATTTAGCATTCTTCATTATCTGTTTTATGTACTGCCCTCTAGGTCTTACTGGTACATTTTCCCCTCTATTGTTTTAATCGCATTTCTCTAGGTATCCCATTTAACATTCTCCATTACCCGTGTACATTTTCCTTCTATAAATCTTTTAATCTCATGTCTCTAAGTATCACATTTAATATCTGATTTGTATACTATCCTCTAATTCTTGCTGGTACACTTTTCCTTCTATAATTCTTTTAATCCCATTTCTCTAGGTTACCCATTTAACGTTCTCCATTACCTGTGTACATTTTCCTTCTATAAATCCTTTAATCTCATGTCTCTAATTATCACATTTAATATCTTTCATTATCTGCTTTATATACTACCCCTCTAATTCTTGATGATATACTTTTCCTTCTATTCTTTCGTCTCATTTAACATTCTCAATTACTTGTGTACATTTTTCCTCTATAAATATTGTAATCTCCTGTCTCTAAGTATCACATTTAATATCCTTCATTATCTGCCTTATATACTATCCTCTAGTTCTTGCTGGTACACTTTTGCTTCTATAATTGTTTTAATCTCATTTCTCTAGGTATCGCATTTAACATTCTGTGTGTGTAAGAATGTTGTCTCTAAAAAATAATAACAGCCTAGTTGGTTAGGAAGCCAATAGCCTGCAAACGAGCGATATACAATAATGAAGTGCTCAATAAAATCTTAAAGAAAACTGCCTAAAAAATAAGAGTTAAGTACTTTTTTTTTCAAAGAAACTTCCACAGGCTACTGTAATACTTTTTATAAAACTCCTGCGTCATTTTTTGTTGACTCGAACTAGCTAACGTTTCGCCAATCATCCTGTTGGCTTCTTCAGAGTTTCATTGGAACTCAAAAGTTTTATAAAAAGTATAACAGTTATATATAGTTTATAATCAACTTAATATTTACATTATCTAACCATAGTTTTGATTTATTAAAGTATTTTAATCTTAATTATACTATTCCGTTGCTTTGATGGTACGTAGTCGTAATATTGTTGATAAGCAAGCTGTACTGTTACCTATTTGATGCTATTTGATTATTTTGGTTTATTGTAGTGATACATTCTAGTCTATATCTCAAACTTTGTGATCTAGGTGGGTTAGATTAGTTGTCTTGCCTCTATTGTATTTCATGGGAATACTAAAATTACTTAGCACTTAAATAAAAATTCTATTATTATTATTATTATAAGAAAAAATATGAAATAAAATACTATTTACAATAAGATATAGATTTTGTTTTTTTATATCAACAAAAAAAAATATAAATTCATAATTTTCTTTTTCACTTTCTTTCTCATCATAACTTTTTTAGACATTTTCATCCTTTCGATGTTTCTAGGCTAGGAAAATTGTTGACTCGTCTCACACGTCGTGTCAAAACTCGTGACTAAAATACACTATTAAAGTTTTATTGTTTTCCAAGACCAAGAATAAACAACGTTTCTAGTACTTAGATAATTAATATTCAGCGATAAGTAATTTGATATTAGAAGTGACAATGAACGACAAAATTATCGTTTTGATTAGTTCAACCGTGATCCATAAAAACATCAACGAATAAATTCCGGCAGCATTCTCATACGCACCCAAAATGAGACGACATGTTTTTGCACTTCCGATTTTTTTTTTGTGACCACACCAAAAACGGCAACGCTGCCTTCCCTAACGGTTAGTCACCTTTCCAAACCACCGGAAAAGCCGATGCCATCTGCCAAGAATCCAGGCATCTGAGATACCTACTACACCAGTGGCGTTTTATTGAGGAATCTACCTGGTTTCGGGTAAAACAAAAGGCCGTTGGAACAGGATCACTTCATATAATTGCGTTATCTGATTTCCCGAGAAAGAACTTTTAAACTGGACTTTAAAATCCTGGATAAAACCGATCGATAAGTATTAGCAACTCCTAAGCAGAAGGAAAATTATTTCCATTCGCTAATTTTCGAAAAAATAGACCAACCAAACATACCGATTCTAAAAAAAATTGTTTTGAGCGCACCATTTGTTCGCGAAACTGTGTTGTTCAACTTTGCGTTGGACGTCTGCCCAATAGGAAGAGATTTTTGGACTGTGCTTCCTGGATACCGTCGAAACATCCTAGTTTTAGGTCCACGGTGCGAATAAAATCGTATGGATTATACGGCTTGCGAACTAAATTCGCAAAATTCTTGTTTTTTCTAAGTTTTTTTTTTTTCAATTTTTCTTGGCACTTTGCAAGCCTTTGATGAAATAATACCATGTATAAAAAAATATCAAAAACAAACTTATCTCGACCGGAATTTCAAGCACAATTTGATAACAAAAATGAAGACAATAATAAACTAACGAAGTTAAAAAATTATTTCTGTGATGTAAAAAGAAAGAAAAATGGACAATAATGGAGTGGATTTTAACTGATTTTGAGCGATTCTCTGTAAACCAAACGGAAGCAAAGGACATTGCGTCATCGATGCCCATTGGTGCAAAATAATAACATGCATTGTGAACATCTCCACGAGTTTAATCCATGTTCGACGAACACGTGGCCTTAGCACGTGACCAATTCTAACTACACCGCCGTGTTTTCGATTACTCACTTTTTTTTTGAAATTTTCAATCAACGAACTAACCCCTACCCCTAATGAATTGAAGGTAGGGATTTCCTTGAATAAGTATACAACAATTTTTGGGGCACGTTGTTGAGTAAGTGTTTTTTTTTTTGATAATTTTCGTAATGAGATTTCATCAGTATTGCGAAAGGCTTTGTTATTATTGTCATTATAATATTATTTTATCTACGAAACGTGTAATAAACATCACACATATGTTATATATGTCTTTATATGTTTTTATGTTATATTTTAGTTTATGTTATATGTTCATTTAAAACCCCGTTTATTCAACACCCGCTGCTGCAAGGTTTTGGAATTATGTATTGGGTATCGATTGTAACAGAGACGTAAATGCTTTGCTTGGAATTTGTATAATAAGCAAAATTAAACTTAATTACATACCTAATTAATCGATATATGTTAATAAAGCGTTAATTAAGGGCAGATTCGAAAGATTTTTTTTAAATGACCTCTTTCTAATAGCTAACAGTTTATTTGTTGCAAATTACAACTATAAGAAAAAAAACACAAGGAAGAAACATAGCCCAATGGCTTGGAACCTAGTAAGTAGACTAAAAGAACAATAAAAATAAGTATTAAAAAAAGAAAACAATACAGAGCATCTCCAAACGGATATACATACCATCAATCCCACAATATATTTCTTTTTCGAGTTGGCTGTAATCGTATTCGACAAAACAAAACTCTGGTGGTCAGCCATTTTGATTCTATAATTTGACGTTTAGTTGCTTGATATTTTTTGAGCATCAAAACTATTGCAAACAAAAATAATTCATTGCATTTTGTGTAGTGGTATAGTGGTTTCGGTTTAGAAACAAAAATGTGGAAAGGAGTTGTGTCCAAAGATTTAAGATTTTAGGAGCTTTTCAAGATGTAGTAAAAGGAGCTGCTATTGCTCGAACTTTTCCGTTAATTCCTAACACAGTCAGGAAGACCAAGAAAAACGACAGCACATGGGATCTGTGGCAAACTGTGAAAATCTGGGGCTCAACTCAAAGCCCAAATACCCCACTAAAACATTTAGTAGGAGACCAGCCAAGAAGCATTTCATTTCTGCTAGAAATAGAGCTGCTACGCATGTATTCGCACAAAAGCATATCAACTGGGCTGCTTCAGACCAGAGAAAAGTACTTTTCAGTGACGAAACACGTTATAATGTTTTTAATTCCAATGGAATGAGATTCGTGAGAAGACATCGAAACCAGCCTTACAGTAAAGCATGGTAAAGTGTAGTCTTATGGGCTTAATTTTCATCTGGGGATAGTAGAGGAGAAGTAGATCAGTGTCGAAAAATATTTTTTTTTTGCCTGTCCGTTCTCCGTTCTCGTCTTTTGGTTTTTCCTGAATAACTTTCGAACCGTTGGAGCTACAAAATTTAAATTTGCTTCCTTTTTGACCCTCCACGAGATACATAAGTTTGTCCTAAATTTGAAGCAATCGACCCATATATGCAGCTTTACCCCGTGACAGAACCTTTTGAAAATGGGGGGTTGGGGGGTCGGGAAGTATTTAAAAAAAAATAAAAATCGCGTGTGCAGCCGTCTACAAAAAAGACCGTTTTCGAAAAACCGTTTACAAGACCGAAAAAATTCTTGAACCAGAAGACGCAGAGGAAACCACTCCATAAACTTTTATTCTTGACAATTTTTTAAAAATATACAGGTTGCGCCGCAAATTCAAAAAAACTGAAAAATGGGTCCCTCTATTATTGGAAATTGGCAATAATTTAAAATCTGCCTTTTAGATGTTAGTTTCGTTTACATGCAAAATAGCCCGCATAGACAGCTAAAACTTTTGTATTTAAGGTTTTTAAGTATTGTCCAGGGTGTTCGCGATATTCCGTGCAATATTGAAAAACGCAATAAGTGCCCCAAATTTGCAGCTACCGACTTCAGACTTGGGAGAGAAGTAGAAGTCCGGACCCGCCTTTAGACTCTTTAAATTGGGGGCAATAAAATAACGCGAAGTACTTTTCTTAAGTTTAATTTAATTAAATTAATTAATTAATTTAATTAAATTTAATTAATTAAATTTAATTAAATTAATTAAATTTAAAGCAATCTTGTTACTTAAAAGTGTTTATTTAATAGGTGTTACTAACTTTTTATAAAAAAATGTTGCAATACTTTCGCATCACAAATTACGCTTCAACTTGAATCCTGCCTTAAAGTATATCTATAACTACAACACGCAAACCATAAAACTTAACGAATTTTTCAATTATTTCCAATATTGGGAATTTTTTGATACGTTGCAATAGTTATGTGCAATTGTGTACATCTGTAATATAATTCAATGAATAAAAGGCCATTTGAAAAACAAAGATCATTGCTCATTTACGTAAAAAACAATAGTTTTCCAAAATCCGTTAAATTGCAAATGCAAAACAAAAAAAAAACCTCTTTTACCACCTCTGTAATCCCTAGGAATGTGGATTATATTTAATTGCATCAAACCTGTGCTTTCGAGTTTATTTTCTGGTTAAAACGAGCCCATTAACGAATTTTAACGAAAAATATGTGAAGTGAGCCCGAAATCATAATAAATAGACGACCTATTACCTACATATTCATTTTTAAATTCGTGCTTGCATTGAAATGCGGTTCTTATAAATCTCAGTTTAGATTCGGTGCGCTTCCTGCTCAAGAACTTCTTAATCATCTACCCAAACAAGAGGAAACAAAATCTATGATCGATTTTAGCGCTTAAATCGAATTATTTCTGAAAATACTTCGGCAATACTTCCAATAATAATACACGTGGGGTTCTAAAAAGGAAGCTTGCGTGGGATTGCTTGTTAGTCAACTTTGCAAGAATATAAAAGCTGCGTTTTCACAGAATCTATTAAAAATGCAAAAGGTATAGAATATATCATATATCAAAGTAGATCCACGAATGGCATCGCTGTATCGATTTCGTATATGGAAAAATTTAATAAAGTTTATATTATTAATTCTTAAAGTAAGCTAGAACTTTTTCATTTGCCTACATTAAGAGAGGACATTGATATACCTTTTTATTACGTTTAACAAATGCAAAGGAGCGTTTGTTAGGCTTCTTGCAATAAGGGATTTTAATAGTTTGTTTTATAAATTACTGAAGTGCAAATATCATGTAAAAATTCTTATTTATCATGCCTAGTCACCGTTGCTTTTGATCTGGTTTCAAACAAAAAAATTGTAGCCTTGGTAGAAAATTTGAGAGTCCTGGAGATTTGAGAAATACGTCCAAGTAGGGAACACCACGTACAACAATATTTCAGGCAACTAAAAAACGAAGTCTCGGAAGAGTTTGGTACTGAGGTCACCCGTAGAACGGTAAGAAACAAATCTTCATGGAAGAGTTGCTATTAAGAAACCGCTTCTCTCAAACAAGAATAGAAAGTCCCAAATGGAATTTTCTGGAGCTCATCTGTGTTGGTAATGAGAAAAACGGAATACGGTTCAGTGTTTGGATTTGATGGTATGCAATAGATAAGAAAACACGTAAAAAAATACAAAGAGAGATTGAAAAATACAATGGTTTAGAGAGGGAAAAACATAACTGTACTGGAATGGCCATCCTAATAGCCAGATTTGATCCCATTGGACATCAATGGAAGCCTTTAATCATCAGGCACTCCTTATCATGGCATCATATCGGTAGCAAATTCCTGTAGAAACTCTACAAAAATAGGTTGGTAAATCGCATTTTTGTAAAATATTTTTTCGTTGAATAATTTCTTTTTTAGAAATATGCTATAAAATGGGGTATATCGGATCAAACGAATTCTAGGCAAAGCCAAGTGCGGTGAGATTAATTCCGAACTAAAATTCAGCATGTAACGCGACGTAACCATAGATCATCTCGTATGACTTCGTGTTGTCTCCCTTCTCAGTTAACAGTCTCCGATTCCCGTAGCTCTGGCTTAAGCCAGGGAACATTTGTCCATGCCTTAAAAGGAGCGCTGAGATTGCCAAGTTGCGTCGGGTTACAGGCAGCCCAGTTGCCGCGTTGCCATATCTAGCGAATTGTTATTACGAAAAAAAATTAAGAAATTCGATCGTCTTTCTCAAATCCCGCGTTGTCTCGTTGTGAAATACGGGCTTCACCCGCTCTCCGTGCAAAATATTGTTTAACTTTAAACGAGACGAATGCCTTAAGCGCATGTGCAGTGCCTCGGGTTATTTTCGATTAGGTTATAAATATGGACGTTACACAAGAGCGCGTTGGTTTTGTTTACTGGGCGTCTTGAAACCGTCTAAGTGTCTAAACTAACCAAAGACACTTCTGGCCTCTAAAACATTAAAAAATACCTTCAAGAATTTAAGCGATTGCTAGATAGAGTTTTCCAATAACGGTTAGATACTATCGATTATCTAGTTTGTACTGTATTAGTTTTTAGTTTTAATTGTGTAGCTCATAGGTGGCAGAAAACATTACCCTTTTTTGTATTAATTACACCACAATGTTGATAACAATTAATTTCTACTATAAAGTCCATCATTAAGGTAGTGGATCATCAAACCTGCACCGTTATGAATAAATCAATCTTTACTTTAAATTCGCGTAGTTATCAAGAAATCTAGAAATTTATCGCACCTAGCGGCAACGTCGCTGAGACGCAGACGTCGCGATAGATAGGACGCGACGCCTAAGCCGTGCTTTCGTGCCTTCGAGCGACGCTCTGTTCACGTGCCAAAAAATGGCGACGTTGTTTTGTTTCAACAGCCGGCCCGAGCACGGCTTACTTAAATGTTATTGCTCGGGAGCTCTCCGGTAAACAAAGCGGTCTGGTCCGCGGCCGACTGCGCATGCGTTGCGGCACTCGTCATTTGGGTCTCGTTTTATTTTTTCATTTTGGAGTTCGACGATTCTATGGCCCATTGTACCGAGTATTTTAAAATATACAGCGGACTGGGGGTTGCGCAGCAAAACAATGAAATATATTTGAACAAATATTTAATTCTTACATGGTCCACCCTGCAGACTTGTCACGATTGGTCCAATGTAAGAGGTTATTATGATCTATTTACACCGAAGTTTCCTTAAGTAATTTTAAAGTAAGTAATATTTTAACGATATTTAAAATCTGAAAATATGTTTTATAAAGGAAATAACGTTTTCAAGGGAATTCGGTAATCTAAAATTTTTTATTTCAGTAAAAGGTATGTGCCATCTTCAGAGATATAGAGTATATAAAGGAACTAATACTGATTTTTATGTCACCTTTACTTTAAACATTAATGAGCGTCATGGAAAATATGATTCAAAAACAAGCGATTGACCCAATATAACAAGTTATTATGCTAATCAAAAAACTATTTGTATCGAAATGGCCTTAAATAGTTCCAAAGCAAGTAATATTTTATCAATTTTATGAAAAAACTATTTATATCGAAATTACCTTAAATAATTGAAAAAAGAAAACAATACCAAAAAAATCGGAAAATTTAAAAAATACATCATACCGTATAAAATATAATCTTCCAAGATTAAAACATATTTATCAATTTTATGAAAAAACTATTTATATCGAAATTACCTTAAATAATTGAAAAAAAAAACAATACCAAAAAAATCGGAAAATTTAAAAAATACATCATACCGTATAAAATATAATCTTCCAAGATTAAAACATATTTAGTTTGTATTTACGATGAAACATCATCATTAATAACAAGTGGTGGAACGATAATATTCTCTTTTCCCCAGTTTTCTTTTATTTATTTTCTGTATCTGTTATACAACTGATCCAATTTTCTGTCTTGAAAGTTGCCTTCCAAACAGTATCATCGTGCATTGCCTCATTTACAATATTTTTATTAAAAAATATTTTGGACTGAGGCCACACCCATTCTATGGCATTAAACATACAATGATAAGTAATCTTAAATCTTAATCTAACACGACCCATTTCCGCAATTATTTTGTCTGTAGCATACGCAAGTATGTTTTATAATTTTGCAATGCAATAAAAATTTAAAAAATACATAATAATTTTCCACGAGTAAATATAAAAGTATTTACGATGAAATATCTTCATCATCAAAACCAAAATTGCAACTGCTTTTGCCAGTATTCTTTTGATAATTTCTTCATTTCTTGTCGATGCATTTGGTACACTTTCACTAAGTCGAGAATAATATCCTGCATTATAAGTAATAATGATAGACGGCCTTTCGAGTTTTAGCAGTAGCTTTTCAAAAATGGGACCCTGGTTTGTAGTGTAGTGTAGTGTAATTATCTCTATCGAAACCAGAGCGTAATAGCCAAAGGTAGAACACTGGCAGGTAAATGAGTGGGTTGTGTCATTCTTACTATACGAGTGGAAGCACCTTCTCTCTTTGTTTTATAACCCACTATGCCATCTCAAATTCTACCGACTATATATTTATTATCACTTCTAGAGTTTCGCAAAAACACTGGCCAATAATCTGGGCTCCATATTGATAACAACGTCCGCAACTAGAAATTACTTTATGTACCTTAAGTGCCGTAAAAATTCTTTTCCCTTCAGGAATGATTATGATTATGATATACGATTTTACGTATATAATGGCGCCCTCACGGTAGCATGTTCAGAGTGTCGTAAAATGAAGCATAAAATTCGCATAACTCATCTTACAAAACGAAAGCGCATTAAACCCATTATGTTTAAAAGAAGGCAAACTATGGGTTGAAAAGCACTCCCCCTATCCTATAAATTTTTTAATTATTTAACAAATAAAAAGTGGATATAAAAAAATACGTAAAAATTAATAATTAACTATTAATTCAAATAATTCTTTCACTATAAAAGTTTTCTACCTTTATAATTTTCGGCATCAAACCAATAGAAAATACGATTCTATTTAACGCAACTACTCAATCAATGAATTTAACATAATTTTAATTCAATAACTACACAAAAACCCGATAGTAACGCTATTTGCAGCTAACTAACTGCATTTGAAGCCACCTCCGTCAATTTTCTCTAATAATATGCTTATTCTGTAGACAACGACAAATTTAAATTAAAAATAATATATCACTTTTTGTATATCCACAAACTTAACAAATGAAAATTCTCCCTAAAACCCTTAAGTTCTGCGGGATCACATATCACAAATTTACCGTGCCTTAAATTGCAGAAAGTGAAGCTAATAAATGCTTAAAGGAATGACTACATAATTGATATAAAATACAAAGTCTAAACTACATAAAATAACAATTTCAAACACAAATGTTACCCTAAATTTGATATTGAAGACAAGCAATTCTTACATGTAATTCATAGTCTTTTTATTTTCGACATTCTACCATTTTTCTTGTTACTTTCGAAAAATTGTTTAACGCGGAAGATGCAGAGCTAAAACATTTATTTTAGGCATTTTTCCAATTATAGACAAAAATGTAAAATTGTTCTTTTCCAGAATTAATTATTAAACGCAAATCAAAAATAGTAAAAAATATGATTAATCGGTTCCAAGGGTAGGCCCTATCAAGAGCTACAATTTCCATACAAATACATACAAAATCCATATGAAAAGCACTATTCCTAGGGTTCAGACAAGACGCGATGACGTCACTGATTATTAAGGCACACTGCATGGTTTCAGAAAAAACTTATTTTCTCGAAAACCATTTACTCTATCGGTAAAATTCATGGGCCAGGAAATGTGGGAGATCTAGGGCTATAACCTCTATATCTAAAATTTTTTCAATCATGTACCCACAATGTACCCACAATCATGTCGATTGTGGGTAAAAAAACAAAGTCTCTGAAAATTACCGTTTTCATAGGTAAATGATTAGCCGTAAATGAAAAACTATAAAACATAAGATAATTTGGTTTAAGCAGTATCGTAAATTGTGTCGAGAGAGAGTTTCAGGTTTCGGTTATCATACGGGGTGCGCGAGATACTTTCATATACCTTTTTTTTCTCACATTTGGTTTAATTTTTGTTCTTTATGCATTTATATTTATTGAGATGTTTATTGCTTCGAGACAGAATAATTTTTTTAAAAGCACAAGCAAAAACCGTTTCGTATTTTGCGCACACTTTATCATCAACGAAAAGAAAATGGTCGAATTATCCGCAGGTAAAATAGTTTGCGGCGGAATATGCGAAATTACACCCCCGAATCGATATTATATTGACCCTAACCCCTAGGCCGTGGGTAGTTGTAGTTCAGCTGTGCTGCAACTTCAAGTGCATAGCGTTTAATTAGATCGAAAGCTGAATATTTTTTCGCTATATTTAGCAGATTTTTTTTTAATTTTGCATAATATAAAAATAACCACTTTCGCGCCCAACGGTTACCGCCGACCGTGTGACGTCAACACGTATGGCGTGAGTGCAAATTCATAAAACAAGAAAGGTAATGCAGGAACTTCTTACGCTAAATTAGCATTTTCCGCAAGCGCTCTGCTTTTGACGCATTAAATACTAATAAACGTAGCGTAGCTTAATAATATAACTATAACATAATAAAACCATCTACGTAGAGAAACTCCTCTGCATAGAGAACCACATTAATTAGTTAGAAAATCTTATTAACGTTATGACGCGCATTATGGTTGTCTCGTCTCAGTAAGAGCAACGAGGTAGAAGTCTAAGAAATGTGTAAAAACAAAATTAGAAAATCGGTCACAACAAAGTCCTAAATTATTTTTGACTCCCTGAAACTGCCCCCAGGCAGCGTAACCGTTATCTTGCATTTTAAAACTCTTGTGTTTTATGGAAAAAGGATTTTTCCTACGCTAGAAATCGCACGTGACGCGTGACGCGATTGTGACCTTGCTACCGAATGGAGGTTTCTGACATAATCGCAAAAAAAATATTAAAAAAAAAAAGAATATATATCATTAGATGGCAAATAAGGGACCAGTAAGGGACCTAAAATATGAATAAAAGAACTTCATGTCCAAACTAAAATGTCATATTTTGGGAAAAATTTCCATTTTACCGGGTGTGATTAATATTGAATTATCTCCACTATACGAAATAAAACGCCAATTGATTATTAATTATGCCAAATAATATTTAAAATCAAAATTAAATGTTACCTTTTTTTACAATATTTTATTCCTCCATACTTGACATTCCTTGAGTTGTTTAGCAGCTTTCAAATATTTAGTATCTAATTCATTGATGAAAGCAAACCAATTAAACAAAACAAAAATTTTGTTCATAACAATCCTGATAAAATTATAAATGAATTATTTCTGATGTCAAGCAAGATGTTTTACTCATTTTTTTGAATGGTTTTCCACTTTTTTAGTATTAATTAATCCCCAACAATTGATTAGTGACCCAGTTAGTGATTGAGCGTAGTTTTTATTGGAAAAATACGTGACAATACTAAATGTTTGAAAACAGCTAAGCATGTCAAAACTCATAAAAATATCAGCTAATGGGTAATTCGAAAAAATTGTGAAAAAAGTCATAATAATAAATAATAGCATTTTTATTTTGATGGATTAATAATAAATTAGAGTTTCATTGGGTAAATTATTGGGTTTATTTATATTTTAGATTAGGATAAAGATATTGAGATGCGCTTTTCACTTAGTTGCTGAGACCTTATTTAATCTAACAACATAAAAAAACTCATATCGTATCATTTGCAACTATGTCCGAAAAATCCACCTAATGGCAAAGTAAGCAACTAAAATTGCATCACTTATAGCCCTATTGACAGCCTAGAAAAGGCCTTTTTTAACGACTCCTATTATTATTAAAATCCTTTAAAACTTTTGAGAAATATAAACATTTATTTACAAAAAAAAAATTGGAACATTCTCCACCACTCTGCTTGCAGAAATAGAACAAGCAGCATTAAACAAAAAATATTGGAATTTGTCTCAGCTTTAAAATAGCCAATAAAAATGTACTAACTATGGTTAACGTTGGATTTTTTCTAGCCGATTTACTTAATATCTTTTTTTTTCATATGTCTAGAACCATTTGTTTCTCTAATGCCACACCTCGCCGCCATTATTGGTACACCCGGTACAAAGTTGTTTTTGCATAGCTATTGCTCCCTAGAAGACAATGTTTAAATCTCAATCGCCATGTTTATAGTGTTTTTTCAGTTATAACCATTAACATATTATCTAGAAAAACTATTGACAGAAATTTTCAGTTTTGTGCTTACCAATGACACACCCCGTACATTTTTTAAAAATCGCCAGCAAAGGGATAACTTTGAACCTGTGTGTTTGGATCCTAACTATTCCACCAACCATAACAGTTTTGGTTAGTTCACTCAGCTCTAGTATAGGAAAGCAGTATCACCTGAACCAAATTCTCCCTTTTACGCCGCAATTGTGCTGTTTAAATAGAAAAAGTTGGTTTCGCCAAAGTTTGATGGCTTTTCTGGGACATGCCGTATAAGATTTAAGCATGCATTTTTAAAAGTAAATATATAACAATAGTTCCCATGCTGGTTGTTTTTCTTTCAAGTATCAAATAAGGTATAGTATAAATATTTGGAAATAAACTTAGAATAAGAAATTAGGAATCATAAAATATATAGGGCGTACAATTCAAAATTTTAAAGGCGCGTTCAAAACCTAAGTAGCAGTTGGTGGCAGAAATATTTTACAATGAGAATATGGAGCTATTATTAACCCCAATTTATTTCCAAATAACATCCTCGAAAGCTTTTAATAGTGACTTAATTAAAATTCACCTTATTATTCAACAGAATGGGATATTTATTGTTAAGTTTGCAAGAAGTGTGGGTGCTATATTAACGAGCAATAACAATGCCTAAATAAACAATAAAAACAATAAAATATCTATTTTAGCTTAAATATGATCTAAATTAATACAACCAAAACTAAACGAATTTAGAAAAGTAAGTAAACTTTATTCATAAAAAAAAACTCATTACATTTCAAGATTCGGTATTTAATTTAAAAACGTCGAGCGGGATATCGGAAAACGAAAAAATTTTTAATCGTTGTCCTTCGAAACTTTTGGCAGAAGTCCAGAAGTAAATTAAATCCACATGGCGGGTTACAAAGAAAAACACATCGGGAAAAACGATGAAGCCAAAACGTGACGACGTTGCCAATCTGGAAAATTTCGTATCTTAAAACCGATAAAAGATATTTTGTAGGCAAAAAAAGTAAGCCAGAGACAATAAAAGCAAAAGAAAGGTCGTCTATTTTTAGGCCTCTCTTCGTCAAACCTTTATCAATAATTTAACTGTCATTCCGCGCAATTTAGGTGTAATTTGTCCAAAGCATGAATTGGATATTCTTGGCAGCTGTAGGTGTGTGTATGTATGATATACATTGAACTACTACTTGCTAAGAAATAAATACTAAGTTAAATTAAAAAAAAATTACAATAGATATTATTATACCATAAAAATCGTTTAACATTATATTTGGATGTACATACGTATTATCAGTCGTATAAATTATAGGAATCAAGTATACGCAGTATTTACATCCAGCTGTTGAACGTTCTGCAAAATTTGAAAAAGGCTTAGAAAAAGGTTTTTATGTCCAACGACATCTACAATAACGATTCTTTCCATGCATATAGAGTATTGGTGCGATAATTATAAACCTTTATTACTTTTCCTTCCATTTAGGTCAACATTCAATTAATCTTTGAATAAGATTTTAATAATAATTACAGACAACGCTTTTATTTAAATGTTGCTGTATTTAAATCACAGTTTAATATAACATTAAATCTTTTTTTTTATCCGCTACCATATCAGAACATCATTAATATTATTCAAAAAAATATTAACATCTAAACAAATGTTTACTGGTTTCTGTTTAAATTTAATGCAATAAAACTTTTATTTTTGGAAAACGAGGTGACATAAAAAAAATACAAGACGCACAGAAGTTGTAATTTTCCATGCTTACTCAAGTAAAAGATGTGAAAGTTACAAAACTATAATATTCGCTATTGTGGTGCTATTAGGAATAAATTTCAACATAATTTAGCGAATATTTGTTTCGTAATTAATAAAAAATAATATTTATGTTTATAAAAAGTTAAATAAGACCCAAAAGTTCAGATCTTCACGAAATTATATATTTTTATATGACAATTGTTTCAACAACACCGTGTTTTTATCAAATTTGATAAAGAAACAATTGCCATGTAAAAATATACAATTACGTGAAGATCTGAACTTTTAGTTCTTATTTATTTTGATAAATGGATTTTCTTAAAGTAAAAGCTACCTCAGTTCCATTATAAAAAGTTTATTCCAAATTTTATTTTCCGGACACCCTGTATAAATTTGCGATATGTAATATGAAATTCCTTTTTTTTTAAGATTATAAGTAATAATGCTCCAGTGCGGGCACTTCATTTAGAAGACCAAAAATTACTTCACTTCGTTAACATTGTATTTTCTGGAAATAATTCATAAAACAATACTAAATCCTCATTCCGATTTTTCTTCTCAAAAAGTTAGTCGAAAAGATTAACCCGTTTATTTAAAACTAAATTATAATACCTTGGATATCCAGTAGAAGACTACTTAGCGTAAAAAAATAATCAAATTATTATTCCTTACAATAAAATAAACCGAAAAAATTAATAAACACGTAATAATAAAACGAAACTAAATCGGACTAGCTAGTAAATAATTAAGTTAGGTCGGGAACCGTAATGTTACAAAACTTTTTATCAGCTTATCTAAATCTAAATATACAATTGCACTTAAATTTTACAAACACATGCGAGTCGGTTCCGAAAAACTTCGTTAAATAACATTGCCTCGCGATTTCTTCAAAAACATCCAATCAAAGAGATAAAAACCTTACGTTATCTATGACCACAATAGTCTAGGCGGTATAGACCGAAATGTAAATTAGATTAAAAGTAAGGTCCAGGCAAAATCACATTTTAAAGAGTTAACACCCACACAAAGCAACAGCCATATTTTATGACATCATTTTCCTGATGACAAAAAATATTATAAACACGTGACGCCTTCCTTTCCCTCTCAGCAGCATCTGGTTGTACAGGGTGAGTCACCAACAGAGTAAAACTCATTGGTTTAAAAAATTATGAGAAAATGGAAGAGCTGAAAATATATTTGATATTAGCCTTACTCGAAAAATAATTCAAATTCGGTAGCATAATCTTTTACGTCATCTTCGAATAACGCATATATGATATATTAGTGATATACCTATAAAAATAATGGCGTTGTTATCGTAAGTGTGAAAACTAGTATTTTTTTAGAAAAAGTAAAATATTGTAAAAAATATCAGGCTTAGGTAAGTATTATTATTAAAAAAAAAGTTGAAGAATTTCAAAACGAATTCAACACAACAAATAAAAATAAGTTCTTTCATTTAAAAAAATATGTTTCATTCGTCGCGCTTTTTTGAGCCACCCTGTATACTTGGACCTGTATAATTTTCAATTGTGCATCCGAACAATCTTTATAACTTTCGAAACCAATGAAATAATAAACTTCACTCTATGGTTGACTCATGGTTGATGTAGAGGTACATTGTGTCCGAGATGACATTCCTGCTACTATAGTTGGAAAGTGATTATACACCATCACAAGGAAGATATTTTTATAAATTTCACTCACAGTGCCACTGTTTAATTTATTTTAATTATTTAATAGAAAATACGAACAAAATCAGCGCTGAGTACGGCTCGATCGTATAATTGGCAATTGGAAAACACCGTATTTTTTTATTTCGTCAAAATTCATCGACTATGTTCATATTCTAACTCATATCGCGTTGTTCGCAATTACACCGAAACATTGCAAATACGAAAATCGTACTTTAAACTTATGTAATAACGCATTCACAATCTAATATTTCATTATTAAATTTACATGCCTTCCGCAAACACAGTAAATAAATATTATGTTCTTGTTTGCCTTGGCAGCGAACATCTCAAAACCAAATATTTTAAAACGCTGGTATGGTATAAAAAATCACAACCATAAACACTAATAATCGTCCATCTCTTATCGCAAATCTTACGCATGGGCTACTAAATATGTATTTAGTTCGAAATCGACTTGTTGAATATAAATTTTTCAAATACTATCCCGATGAGTATAAGTCAAACTTTTTACCCCCTGTAGTATATTTCATTTTGCTTTGAAGTTGAACACTAAACTTATTTAATATATAAGTTAAAAAAGTGAAACTACCAATTCTTTTTTTCTAATTTTATCGGGTTTGATAAGAATTTTTAAAATAAGCAGAAGATATAAATTTAGTAAATGAGAACAGAGGATTTTAAAAACTAAAATAAAATAAATAAACAAACAAAAATAAATTACATATTTTATATTATTTTAATAATAATAATAAGGTTCAAATTTAATCCAATTAAATATTTAAAGGCTACACTATTTTTGCAATCAAAAGAAAAATCTTAACTAAAAAAAGACATCATCTGTAAATAGTGTTTGAGGAAATCCCCTTCCTACACGAAAAAAATGCCCAGAGATTTTAAAATGAATGAATGGTTAGTGTGCAGACTGACATACGATTTCAGCAACAAAGCCAGATTCATTGATTATGTGATATTAATTTTAGCTACATATTTTTCATTTTAATATTTATTTATTTAGTAATTTAAAAAATCAATAGTTTATTTAATGCTCTTAATACAGTATAATGCAATGTGTGGTTCGAAAACTGGTTCAAAAATGGTGAAAAATCAATTTAGTGGTCCAAAAATTGGTCACATGCGCAAATAACAAATTAAACCATTTACAGAAAAACAGTACCAGAAGACTAAATTTTTGAGAAGATGAAACTATATTGCAGCAGATTTAAACGAACAACAAACAAAGAACTTTATAAAAATAAGCCAATAATTTTATTACGTTCATGCAAAAAATACGATTTATATATAACCATAGTATTAATTAAATTTAATTAAATTATAATGAGCAGTTTGAAGGAATTCAAGAATAATTCATACTACTGAGAGAGGAATTCTTAAGAATTATATTTTCCAGATTCCCTTCCATTTAACAAAATGGGGCATTCTATTTTTTCCCTTGGACCAGGTCACTTGCTAACACTCAACTAGGCTTTATCCCTTCTCAACATTTTTCAAGAATTTTCCAAGTCGCTGTTTATTTTCTGTCTTTTCTTTCTCGCTCTTCTTACAAACCGCGATTAGTCCATAAAAGTTACTTCTGGCAACATTTAAGTTCAAAATAATTTAAACTAGTAATCATTTTTACTTTAAACAAGAATACATTTTTTTGGAGGCAAAATAAGTGACAGTCCCCTTTAGTGGCACCACTGTAGGAAATTGTTAGCCGTAACTCAAAGGTATTTTTCATCAAAATTTCTATTAAGTATTTTAAACCGTTTCAGAAATGGTTTCCTTTAGTCCCCTCTAAGGAGGCATTTTTGGACGTGTTTCGGAACGCCCTGTATATTTTTAATGTCTTCTAAAATTATTTATTCCCCTGGGGTTGGTTCAGCATTGTTGATATTTTTTTGCCGGGTTATTGTAAAAAAATGCACTTCGTCAATCAAATAACTAAATAAAACAATATAAAATAAATACTAAACCGAAATATTACCGTGTAGAAAAGGGATCGTGATAATAAATGGATGACAATCCGCAACATGGGACGAAATTTTTCGAATACGGTCCTCGAATCGTATGGAAATTAAGGCACTGACACGGAGTCAATTCTAAAGTCTCACACACAGCCACACACTCAGACACACACACACACACACACACACACACACATACACGCAGACACGTACGACGACGAGATGCTTGACAGTCATTTAGAACCGACACGCGGGCCCCCGATTGCCCCCTTAAACGGGCCTGAACAAAAAAGGGGGCCACAGGCAAACCGTTCTGCTGCTTGCTGGCCACTAAGCACCAGGTCGAAGTTCTATCCGGAATAATATCACACAACACGCTCAAAATATAAGTTTTATTTCAGTACTGGTATACAGGCGAAGCTTTTTGAGTATTTTTGACTTGCCCAAGTTGCACACACCAACGGGCTTTGCCTGAACAAATTTTTAATGTTAATTATAGACATAAACAAAACAGAAATATCCATCTATACATAGATTCCCGTTAAACTTGGTGTATAGCAAGTGAGAAACAGCCATTCACTGTTCGGAAACCATTCAAACGTGGCGATTTTCAACAGCTTCGATTAAATGAGTTCGCGACAAAAACGATTAGGACCCGAATCACGTCTTGAAACGACAAACGAAAATATGTATTTTAGCATCCGTTGATGTACAATGCAGGAAAGTAAAAGCGACATTTTTTATTTGCGGTTTAGTCAAATATTTCGATGTTCGTTATAATTGTGTCAATTTTCCTAGTAAGTACAATTCTTAATCATCCGAAACAGTGTTAATTAGATCATTAGGTGATCAGGTTTTTTTACTGTCCGCTAAGAAATATCGCCCAACAATTTTCCGTGATTTTCAAACTAATTTTTATAATGACAAGCAACTACTCATTATCGACGATGCTAAGGACGCTAAAAGAGTTTTGCAATACCTAAACCCAATACAAAAATTATTTTTCAAGACTAATTTACTTGAACTTTAGCAATTTAAGTTCACGGAAGAGAACGAATTCCTCCAATCTTACAAAGTTTCAAATAGTGTCTTTCCAACATCAACTGCAACTTTTTTCATCCTGGTCATATTATATTTTTATTGTTTTATGTTAATAAACGTCCAATTATTATTATTATTAATATAATAACTTCGCTGTGAGGTTATGTACAAGTAGCACTTTTTAAATTTATGTGAATCTTATTTTATATTGGGCGGTTGGCCCGTTGATAAATAAATAAATAAATAACTTTTTAGGAGCACTGGCATTACGGACAATTAATAAATAAACGGCTCGTCTATATTAAACACTATACACTGACAAAGCTTTCTGGTATTAATAATTACTTAAGACAAGTTTACAAATGATTTTAGTCGAATTACAAATATTTCATAGTTTCTAATATTTGCGACAATCAGGAAACCTAATAAATGGGTTGGTTTTAATGACACTTTTATTTAAAACTCTATACATATTCCAAACGTGATACTTTATCCCGCTTCTAGTTCGGTAAATTATTGTAGTGTGAGGTAGCCGGTTATAAATACATAAAATCTTTAAATTTTATTCTACAACACTCTTATCAAATTTAAGTTTAAAATGTGAGCCAAAAAAATTGTACATATTAATACTCACATTAATATGTACAATTTTTTTGGCTAGTCTCTAATTCTGTACAGTGCGCTAATCATTGATGTATTTTTTTCTAGAAATATATATAATGTTTTCAGTCCAACTCAGCTTATTTTCAATTAAAACGATTAGATATTTTATTTTTGATACTTGCTCAATACACTTATTGTTTACTTTTTACAGTCCTGTTGTTCGATTTAAATAACATAAATTTGATTTATGAACATTGATTTTTAACAATAGCCAATGGGTCAGCTTCAGATCAGCATTCACAATATCATCGATATCGTTGACATTTCCAAAAATATACAGAAGCACTGCGTCGTCCACAAATGTATAAACCAGTGTTTTTTAGACTAAGCACATAGAGGGAGTAAAGGGAGCCTTGTGGCACCCCAAAATTACAACCGTCAGTAGGGCTGATATTTATACCTACTCGTTCATACTGTAGTCTATCAGACAAATACGATTGTCTAATGTTGAACATGTTGCCTGTAAACCCCATACAACATAATTTTTTCAATAATAGATCTGATTAGGTAATTCCATTCCATCCATTCACTCAAGGCACGGTTGAGTGTTTATTTTTTATTTTCATGCTTGGCGGTGAAATGTAAGCTACGACAGAAAATTTTAAAAAAATGGATTCAGCGATAAGAAAATTGAAATACTGCAAAATTAGACTTAGACTTTGCACTATCTTGCTTGTTGATCATCGCAAGGTCTTATTGGTGGAAAGCTAGTTTTCAAAGGCGGATATTGAGGGTCGATGCTCAACATTTTGGGCTTCAAAAATATTTATTTTGTCATATCTAGTAGCTATAACAGAATTAAATTGAAAAGGCCCATCAAATTATAATATTTTTCACTACAAACAAGGACCCAACCAGGAAAACCGTAAAAGCATTCAAACTAACCATCTCCACGTAATTTTTAATAACCACTTACTCTCGCGATAATAAATATCATTTATACCGTGCTTTAATTAAATCTATAATACGTGTGCCATGTTGCACATTGTGGCACTCTGCAATGTGCATTTCGCGTGTAAAATTTCCTGTTTTCATATCTTATAAGTGGGACAAAAATGTTTATGGAATTAGTTCTTAAAAACAAGCAGCACGCGTAGAAGCTGCCGATCACATTTTGTTTTTAAAAGAATAGAGCATATGGCTCGTGTTTAAAGTACCTTAATTGCTGAAAGTAAACATACGGCAACTTACGTGTATGGAGACCGGACACAAATGTTTGAAAAGTATTCCAGCGAAAGAAAAACGCGAATTGACTTTTGGTAAAATTTTAAACCCATTTTCTAAGCACCTGCATTTAACAAATACTTTTTGCACAAATTAAATTAAATTTAACAGCTTTAAACCTAGAAAAAATTAAATAAAATGTTATTTTCTGCACTAGTGCAAACATGTGAAACTTGTGGCAGGGAAAACAGTGCAATGTTATTTGGTATTAACTGTGCTATTTTAAAATCCGATTTTTGACTCTATCGAGTTTCATTTATTATAATTAATATTTATTTAAACAATTACATTTGAAAATATTTGTGCTATTTTCGCAATGCAAGACAAAAAACAATATTGTTTACAAAAAATATATTAAACGATATTATATTATGAGACTACCAAATAGATAAATAATAGAAGAAAAGTTCAATTATTACACTGATTAAACCGTTACAGTAATAAAGGCGTCCAAAAAGAAAATATTTAATACAATTTTTTAAAAAAATTATCCAACTTAATGATTTTTGTATTTTTATTCCTAATACGGTGGCAATGAAAAATAAATTATTTTCTATGTTTTACTTGACGTTTTCCAGCAAAACCGCACAAAACGGACTTAACTTGGCGAAAAAGTCAAGATACACAAAATAATCGCATTTGCAACAGAGCTGGAAATAAATTGGATTTCCTCTTCTGCTTCTTAATTTTTTAAAGGATATAGAAGAAATAATAATATAACGAGTGAGATAAACAGGCCGTCTACTTTATGTCGCAAAAAAATTAATCCGCCAATTAATTGGTAGCGTTTTATAATTGCAATTATCAAAGACTAGTGTAGATCTCGAAAAAGAAAGACGGACACGGTTCTTAAACTTCTAATCGAATAACTAGGAACAATTAAAACTCTTAAGGGTTCCAGACTCGGTCGTTCTCTCGGAAGAGCAGCGGCTGTGCGGTGGTATTTTTATAGGGTTTTTTTTTTTCAATAAGTCTTTAGAACACTTTTTCTTCGATAATTAATTAAGCAGCCATATAGTTCTTGAAATCTCATACCCCTAGACAAATAATAATATTAATACGATTTCAAAAAAAAAAGAATTTATACAATAAAAATAATTTAGCAAATAATTACTTAATTTCAGTGTAAAATTTTTTATAAGGGTATATTTTCTCAATAAGTCTTTACAACACTTTTTCTTCCATAATTAATTAAGCAAACACATAGTTTTTGAACTCTCGTACACTACATAAGTAATAATAATAGATTTCAAAAAAAGAATTTATATAATAAAAAATAATTTAGTTAATAATTACTGAATAAATTTTGGTGTAAAATTTTCTATAATGGTACATTTTTTCAATAAGTCTTTAAAATACTTTTTTTCTATAATTAATTAAGCCACCACATAATTTTTGAAATCTCGGACCCCCACACAAATAATAATAATAATAATACTACAATTTCAAAAAAATATTTATATAATAAGAAATAATTTAGTTAATAATGATTTAATTAATTTTCGTGTAAAAAATGTTTATAAGGGTAATTTTTTATAAGTCTTTAGAACTCTGTTTTTTTGGAATTAATTAAACAGTGACATAGTTTTTGAAAATCCGTACCCCTATACAAAGAATAATGAACCAATTTCAAAAAAATAATTTAAATAATAAAAAAATAATTTAAAATAAAGGAAGTACGGAAAGGTCTCCGGACATAACTACAAGCCAAATTCGAAAATGGAAAATTTAAGTATGAAAACAAGGCAAATTAAATTTATACTTAACTAAATTGTAATTACAGATGAGAATAATTAAAAGAACTGTTAAAAATTTTGTCTTTACTGAAAATGTGGTGTATACAAATAATTTTTTATATTTCGTGTACGAATAAGAATTTTACCATATTATGATGAATTGGTTTTGCTTTTGCATAACGCTTGCTTAATAATAATTTTACAATGCCATCGTTTGGCTTCGCTTTCGCGTCTTTTGCCATATTACTGAAAAAAATGTTTCAGAAAAAAGAAAGAATAAATAGCACCTTAAAATTTAATAATTAATAGCGAGAGGTACACTATTTAGAATTCTCATGTATAGAAATCAAATAATTAATTAATTAATTAAAGTCTCTCTGATAGAATAGAACCGACATCTTCAAAAGTAATTGAAATTACCTTGCTATTTTTAAATGGAAAATTAATCTATTATTTACGTAATATGTAAAAACGGTATTTGTCCAATTACGATCATTTCGGTGCAACTATTCAATCGTTACGCCCCGCACGAGTCGCCACTGTGTCTCGAACACGGGGGAGGTTACGGCTCGTGGTAATACACGTGTGTACTCCGAACTGCAAACAGCTGCGTCACGAACGGTGGGGGACATTTTATAGAGCATGTGTGCTGAAAACTCCTCCAAGGGGTCACACTCCAGTCTAGCAAGGCAATGTGTGCGTCTTCACGATAAAAAAAATCTCTTTAAATGTCGCTGAAACCTGATATCAGGTCATTTGCAGCAGTGCGGATATGTTTGCATGGACAACAAGAAAATTCAACGTTTAAATTAATTTTCTTTCAAAAATTCCATTTAGTGTCATATTGTGATATCATTCAAAACCCTTAAGTCGTTAATAATATACAAATTTTATTTATATAAAATAATAAAATGCAAACAAAATGCTTTTAGTAGCGATAACCAACTTACAAATTGCAGAACCGGTTCTTATTATATTTCGATTTAACCGTAAGCAAGGCGCAAAAAAAAATAAAATAATAAAAACATTTCACAACGGAATAAAAATTCCTGTTCGTATTTAAAAAAATATCTTACAGGATTAAAAAGAGAAAATCGAAATAAATAGGTGTTTGGAAATTTGACATATCGTAATAAGGCAAGTAATGAATTAACATTTAATAATCAATACTTGCCAAAAACAAGTTCAAATTAAAGAACAAATGCTAGACTTAAAGTGAACCTATTTGAATTGAACTACGAAAAGAATAGTAGTGAAAAATTCGTATTTAACGGAATAAATATGCAGCGGCAGGAAGATTTTGCATTTACATTTAAATTTTACAATTTTCGTAATCAAAATGCTGATGAAGTTCACAGGAAATATTTAAATTGAAAATATAAAACTATAAAAGATATATTAGAAATCATGGTTAAAACTGGAAAAGGAGAATAATTCATAAAACATAATAAATAAATAAAACCCGTTTTTGAAAACTAGCGCATAATTTTAACAATAACAAAAATGGGAAAAATAACCTATACCACACTTTTTATAAATTAATTGATTAATTGACTTTTAACTTATTTAATAATTCGATTTCCTAAAGGCAGTTGCAAAATTCGGCAAATTCGAGTAAAACTAATAAACGCCTATGTCCATCCTTCAATACGCGACCAGACTCAACAAAATAATGCTAATCAAATTCAGACTGCTAAATAATACAAGGTCACGCCAACATTATTAAAATATCCAATTCGGAATATAAACTGACTATTACTGCCATACTAGAAATATTGAATATTTTGTAGAAATATTTATGATAGCAGCAGCCGGACTCAGACGATCAGATATAATTACGCTTTTGATTAGAAAAATGGCGTCATTCTTAAATCATTAAGACTGTCGTAGATTTCTCTCAAAAAGCTTCCATATTTACCCTAGCAATTCACATGTTAGGTAAAACGTAGCTGAAAAAAAAAAGCATACACCAATGACATTGGTCGAATATACTAAATTTGATATATCCAAAATCTCAAAGACGCACTACTTGCCTTAAACAATAATGACAATTTAATATCAGAGCAAAAAACACCTAATACATATTTTTCTCAATATATTTTATAAAAGCGAAATATGTGAATAAAAATAAAAATAAACATAATAAATAAATAAAATAAAAATACTAAACCATCATCATCATATTTCGGTATTTATTGATCTGACAAATAATTTGGATAATTGCTATTTAGATAACCATGTTGCATGTAATTTTATTATAGCATTCTTAGCACACACACAACTTTTTTACACGTTTAAAGGTTTGGACGTTTTAAAATTTTATATAGGAAGAAAGGTCTGCTTACTGGCATTCAATATTGTCAATGATTCCTTTTTAACCGTTTTCAGGTGTAGTGTTAAAAAGGTGCCATCAATTATATTATATTGTGTTTTTCAAAAATGTTTAAAAAATGTATGTTAGTGTTATTATTATTATTATGAAGTTCAAAAGAAGCAACGGCATAATTATAATAAAATTAGATACAATTTATTTTCTCACATCAATAATAACGAAGATATGAGGATTATAAAAAAATGGGAAAACTTTCTTTTTTAAATTTATAACGTAAAATTATGACTATTTAGTCAACTCTCTTCAATAGTTTCCAAGAACTTTAAAATATTTTACAAAATCCAGAGAACTTAATTCTCATTTCCAAGCTCAATGCATAATAACGGGAAAAAATGGTTATTTGACATTTATATTTATAACTTAATGTAACGTCGCCTATTAAATGGTAAAATCTTAAAAGTCGACAACAGAGAGACTGGAGCTATACGAAAAATATGTCGCCTCAGCGCTACATTTTAATTATTGTAATATAATAGCATCGGTTGCCAACAGCATCTTTCCGCCTTTAGTCTGCAGTCTCGTGGAGAAACACGCGCATCGGAAGTAACCTAAATGTCAATGTACGTTACAGGATGTTTAGTAAGACATAAGATGAACCCTAGATACACGATTAGGGTAAAATTGCAATGAAAGAAGGGGAACGCAGCCTACGTCAATCTTTACGAGAGGTTATGGCGTTCCTTTAAACACCAGAACAAGGATAAAATATTGATACGGAGGAAAAATAACCTACTCAATATTAAATATTTTTTTATTTTAAATCAGTTTTTTTATCATTTTTCTTTTACATTTTATGACAATTTATTGATCATATCACACGTGCTTCCGTAAAAATTAATTACTGCCCTTTAATTACCAATTATGGGCTTCGCATAAAGCAGAAAATTAACTGGCAGAAAATAGACAAAGCGAAAAAGAGAAGGACTAACTGACGAAATCCAGGTTGGGTAATCAAATTATTCGACAACTAAACCGACTTCAAAGACTTCAGAATTTGGCAAGCGAAATCCGGTACATTTCAATCAACATCTCTCCTTACACATCAACTTAAAATCTTAAACAAGCAAAAGTGCAACAAAATGAAAGAGGTAGTACATAACATACTTAAAACTGTAAAGACAGATATTTTTTGACTTCGATAGCTATTGTTGCAAAATACGATTTTTTTTAATAAACATTACCATTTTCGCATAAAACATAAAATTAACTGACAGAAAGCAGGATTTGTTAAATACTGGGTGAATAAAAATAAGAAATCATCGAAAGTTTCAAAGAACGAATTACGAAAATCACACCTTAATACCTAAAGAAATTAAACTAAATGAAGAGCCTAACTAGATAAAGCAATACATACAAATACTTGGGGCAATAAACGTTTTAAACAACAACAAAACCGACTTCAAAGACTTCAGAATAAAGCAAGTGGAACACTGCCACGGTCCTTATGAGGAAATCTACAAAAAAAAACCTATCGTTTCTAATACGTAAACTCAAAATCCTGAGGCAAACAAAATTACAACAAAATAACAGTATTATAAGACAAGATTGAATGAAAAATTAAGAATAGTACAAGTCATAATCTCAAAAAAATATATAAGAAAACGCAAAAGCGTATTAAATTATTATAAAAAAACTTTTGGATAATTTAATGATCGTTTAATGACTTGCCAGGTTTTACAGGTTTCCAAGATCAATGTAATGAAACTTAACCCTTCGTACGCGCATGTGAGAGTTGATTTAAAAATATGGATAACCTATTTAGATCTCTTATATTCACCGGAAACCCAATCATTCAAAGACCAGTCTCGGTAAATCGCCAAATCAGCTGTTCTTCAAAAGTCTTTGTGAAGCTGGACCTTTTTTTAATGTTCCAAATAATAATAGGCGCAAGCCAAGGCATAGTGCCCGCTTGAGTGCCACGGTGGGCAGTTTGGGACAAAAGAAATAAAAATACGATACAATTTTTACCATAAAAGCAGAATATCCCAGAGATTATAACAAAAGCTGTATGAATGTATGAACATAAACACAAAAACGAGTTGCTCCATATTGCCTATCACCAAGTGGACAAGACGTTACTAAAGTGGTGTGCAAAATGGCGCTATTGTTTTAAAGCACTTGGTTTAACGCCCGCAAATTTTATTTCATTTATTTAACTTCTCACTCGAAAGGGGAATAGCTTGTATACACACCAACTTGTTTATTTTCGCATAAAATCTAAAGGCATTAATGCTTTTCAATAATATTGAGTGTTGAGGGAACAGCTGTAATTTCGTAAATGATGTCGCGTAAAATTCGCTTAGATGGCTCGTTAGCGATTTTATAGGAAAGCGAGACGGTAGCAGATAAAGATGCAAAAACAAAACATCGGAAATCTCTAAAGGGTTGAAATTAAGATTGTCATTTATAGAAACTCGACAATCTTAATTTTTGTTCTTTTAATATAATACCGATCTATCTTTAGCTCCATCGACCGAACATTTTATATGTAGCTTAGGTTTAAAATATTCAACTCTTTTATTATTTATTGATGCAAATGACGCACAAGCGATATCGCGATAAATAGTTAAGCACCCCCTTTTTTTTCACGTTTTCCTAAACATCATTACCTGAAAGGCAAACGGAAAAAGGAGAACTATATCTCAATTTCAAAGAAATCATTTGATTTAAAAAATATATTAGTTTATTTATTATATATGTTTTTTTTTATTTTAATATTTACAAGTTTATTGGTCACAACCCTACTATTTTCCAAAAGAAACTCTCTTTTGAAAAGAATTCGTAGGATATGTGCTCAGTAAAATATTTTTGATTTTTTTTTTAAATTTTGCGATAAAACGCGCAAAGTTCAATTTCTCTCAATGTAATTTTATTTATTTATTTACACCATATATGTCTAGGTTGAAGTAACCAAAGATTTTTGAAAAATATTTAACGATATCGACATATTAATACTTCAATTGATATAAATAATACCCTTGTGTTTAATATTCTTTGGTTTGGTATACTACTTAGTTTAAGTTTATTAGTAATCATTCTTATTTCGTGTGTAATACAGCGTGTGTTGAATCGTGTGCGAATTATGCAAAATATGTGAGTCTAGTGTATCTCAGGAGATGCTCCCGGCCCAAATGTAGAAAACACTATTCTATTGAGACTAAGGAAGTTATAAACAATGTTTATTTGACTCTCATTGAATGTGGTGCCACCAAGCAAGCATCTTTAGAAGAAACGGCCACATTGACGAAAATTCCAACATCAACTGTATGGAAAATTGTGAATAATCAATCCCATTTCAGCGAGGAAAAAAAGAAGCGATCCTGACATTTTCTCGAATGTACATGAAAGTGATCAAGGTATAATGCGGCGTAAAATTTACCAGTTATACGAGGAACAAAGCGCGCCTATATTAGATATCTTAATTAGGAGACTTGAAAAAGATGAAACCGATGTTAAGTGTGGCAGAACTACCTTATGGAGGTGTATTCAACACATGGGTTTTAGAGTTAAAAAAATTGACAAAAGGCAAGTTTTAATGGAATCTTTTAGAATTTGGAAATGGCGACTGGAATATCTAGAAAAAATTAGGATTTACAGATAACAACAAAAGCCAATTATTTACTTGGATGAAACCTGGTTAGATACTTATGATACCCCGGAAATGGGTTTGGTTGAGTCAACTGATAAGTGTAAAACAAACGCGCCATCACAAAGAGGTAAAAGAATAACTATTTTGCATGCTGGCTCTAAAGATGGTTGGCTTCCAAATGGACTTTCTCTGTCTGCGAAAAATATTAAAGATTCTTCTCTGGATTACCATGAAGACTCCACCGCTGGTTTATTTGAAAGTTGGTTTAAAAACAAACTATTTCCAAACATTCCTCCTAATAGCGTCATTGGAATGGACAATGCAAGTTATCACAGTAGAGAGTTGAGTAAAACCCCTTCCTCATGTGACACAAAAGCAACAATCCAAAACTACATGTAAGATTATACCAAAAAGCAATTAATTGAGGTTCTACAAAGCTTGAAGCTAGCTAGTCTGTGATGCAAAAAATCTAGGGCATACAGTTTTAAGGCTTCCACCTTACCACTGTATATTTAATCCCATTGAACATGTTTGGCACCAACTGAAATCTGCCATTCGTCGTAACAATATTTTTCCCTGTGTTAACTCCAATGTCCTCAAACTTACAGACACTGAAGTTTTTAACATCCCTCCACAAAGTTCGGCAAATTCTGTTAAACATATAGAAAAAGCAAAACAATATCCATAATGCAAATAATAGAACAAATAATAATTAGAACAGGCGATGATAGCGATAGTGATACTGATATATTATGTTAATAATTTTAAGTAATTTAAATAGGTAATAAAAATAATTTGTAATTTTATTTTAGATTCAAACATAAATACATACATAAATAAATAAATATTGTTTAGTATTTTTCCTAACAAAACCCCAAATAATTAAATTCTAAGCAAAGTACGCACCTGTTCGGCCATATTTCATTCTTACAGCTTGCCCGGGTCTTTCCTTAATTCGTATCAGTTAGTCACTTTCTTATATCTATGAACAGACTTTAACTATAATATTTTTCTCTGATACTATATACTAAACATTTCGCATATTTCCACTTGGCCAAAACAATATTCACTTGTGTTAACAATTATTGTTACCTCAACAGAGAAATTATTTACGGGACAACTTCCTCGCCGAATGGATCGATTTTGTAATTTTTTATTAAAATGCAGAGACAATAACCTTAAAGGGTCAACCCACCGAAAGGTCTGGTCTAATTATACCGCGTGTAAGGCCAGAAATAAAATGTACTACTTTTTCTAATTCATATTTTATTGCTTATTGTGTCACCGGGGAAGCGGAATCAACGAACTAGGAATCAAATAAAATGAACGACGACGTTAACAATTAAAATTAAGTATTATGGATAAACAAAAACACACCATGACAAAACTACGTATTAAATCTTAGCGGCATATTGTACGACCTTATAAAAAAAGGCGTACTAGTAGCGACCGGGTGTCATCAAAGTGACGACATACTGTTGTGCACATTTTTATGATCAAATCAAACCGCATACGATTAACGCCACCCACGTAAAATTTTGTTAACAGGTATTATAATTAACAACGAACATGAGATTATTATTAGGTACGAACTAAGTTTGAGGTAGCTATAAAAGAAATAGTTAAAGAATATTTATTTTTTTATATGAAAAAAGGTCTTAAAACATCACACAGTCACAAGAATTGTAGGACAATTTAGTAATAAACATGGAAAAACGATCACTAAAAATGAAAAATCTATTTATTAAGTCGATGAAATGCATGGGGCCATCTAGCGACCCGCGTTAGAAGTTTGTAAATACAAACTACATTTTATGGTGTGGAACTTGTGAGCCCACCGAAAGTTTTCAAAACTCTACTCAGTGTTTTTTAAGCCCATGCAAGTAAAATTTATTTTATTAATATGATTTATGAGGTTATCTTATCATTTATGATAACACACATTTTTGGCAGTGTAACCAACAGCGGATAATTTGCAAAGCTATTTAGGCAAGGCAATGTAAATTAAAAAAATATAAAACTGTAATCAGAATACCCATAAAATGTACTCACCTGAGGTGCAGTATGAAACAAATTCATTATATTAGGTCCCCTAGCCTGAAACGAATTATCAAATTATTATGCCGAAAGTATAAAATTATAAGGATTAAATTAAGTAATTCAACTGCCTATCTTATTTGATTTTTACACACCTAAATGTAAAACGCAAATATTTTTTGCTTCAAATGTTTTATTTAAAAATCGCATGAGAACGTTGGTACTAAACACACTTATTAGAGACACCGATATTATATAATAAATTTAAACACAAACAATCAATGTAACCCAAGTTTGCAATAAAAACAAATGAAAAGGGTGTAAGTGTAACATCTGCAACCATCTTTGCTGCTACCAAGTATCACCAGCTGCATTTAATTTTCCAGTTTCTGGTTAAATATGTGAAAACTGAATGTATGAATTTGCACTGGCTAATTACCGTTTATTGGTACCGAGAGCTTGAGGGATTTTATTTTTGTTTCCTTTTTCAGTCTTGACATCGAGAACCGATACAACCTGTTTTGCTACTGTTGGACGACGGGATGAAATTGACTTTTTTTTATAAAACGTCGATATTAACAAATATATAGCAAATCTTCAAACCCGGACGGAATGAATACATTGGTAAAAATATAAACCGTTCAGAGTCAAAGTAAAAATAGTTCATTTCTGAGTTTGAGAATTTGATAACTCGCGCGCTTCAAATCGGAAGGTCACAGGTCGCAGGTTAGGCAACCGAGGCTTAAAAAACCTCATGAAAAGAACAGTGACAGGTTATCACTAGAGAGTAATCGAACTTAAAAGTACAATTTGAGCTGCACATGTGAATTGTTGACCTCCCTTAGCCTTTTGCAGTCTTTGCGTTAAGGCCTTCAATGTCAACAGTAATACGCCGGTGAAGGCCACTCGGCACGTAACGAAAAAGAATAAAATGAGGCCTAGTAATTCGATTTTCTTATGTCCCTAACGACATGCAATGCATATAAGGTAAAACAAAAACTTACGCCAAAAAACAGCGCCACACAACAAAATTTAGTCACAAAACATAACAACGTTCATGAAACCACTTGCGCGGATACATGACACTACTAGCCAAGTTACAAGTGCACTACCCCCCTACCGCATTAACTGATATCGCGATGGAACAAACTCTGACGTCAGCTGCTATTGATTCTAGAGACCAGCAACAGTCAACAGCAATGGCGTTAATTTAGCAACAGTTAATGTACACGAGATAATTTCACTTTTACCAATACAACTCACAGTTCCCGCCTTCAAGTTCCAATTGAAAACATTTTGTCTTCTTGACTTGTGCGAGACGAAACATTCGCGATGATGTCATTATGACATCACATACAATTGGCTTGGAGCAAAATTAAGTCCTTGATTTGAATTACTTCGGAGACCTTTCCGCTTTTGTTTCCGAAATTTATGCAAAAACAAACAATTGACTATACATCACAACCGAAACACATTTAACTACAAATATTTATCTAACGAAAAATTAACGTGTATTCGTAGCAGTTTGTGATATTGACTTAAAATTAAGGACTCGGTACAGAACAGCATATTTTTAATTATCAAATTTATTTAAGAAGCTGTCATTACATCTAGTGGAAAATGCCATGTGATATTTGTTTTATTTTAAATATATTTGTTTATATTGCCCACGCAGGTATGCAACCCAACTCGCTCCACGTAGACAAGCAGTGTTTAAAACTCATTTTACAATTTTATTTACAATTAACTTATTTTCGAACACAAAATATGCGGTCGAACGTCCGGAAAACCACCATGTAAATCCACAGGAACAAAATTTATCGTAAATAGTGATCCTGGTTGCCTAAGATATGTACATGCGTACATTTATCAAGATAAAATGGGTTATGCCGTATGCTGATTTTACCAAACAACAAATCAAACTTTATTACTGACGTTATAATTGTTTTGTTAAAGGTCAGGAAATTAAATTTAAGATACATAAAAAACTCTTATTTTCATATTTTGCGATGTGTCAAACATTTAATCAAAACAGCTGAGTGACAAGTGGGTGGTTTTCAGTTTGGGGAGGTTAGAAATGAAAATAAGAATTTAACTCAAATTGAAAACGACTCGGGAACTTCTTAAAAATTAAGTCCCTGATTAGTAGTAATTAAATTATTTGAAATAAGCTTATAATAAATTAATGATTAATAAAAATGGCTCAATGTAAGCAAACACCGCAAGAATTTATTAAATCTGCTTTCACGCCTTTGATTGCCGTTATGTGTACACCAGAAGCAGAAAAATGTTGTGAAAAAAATAATTTGGATTTTGTAGAGTTGCTTCAACCCTTTTCGAAGTTAACTGCTGAAAGTAAGTTAAGTACATTGTAAAGAACTGAGTCAATGTTTCTCTGTTTTTAGCCAGTTATAAAGATCCAAATGGTGCTGTTGTGGTAATCAAAAACTTGAAACTAACATTTTTAGACATGAAAGTAAGACCTCCACATCCTGCCATGGCAAGAAAACTATTAAATTCATCTGTCAGTGACATAATTGTACCAAAAGATACATTATTTGAAGCTAAAGAATATAAACTCAATATACCTTCTTCCACACCTTGGTATGAATGTTGGCGAGATACATACTTTAAAGTTCAATATCACTCCGATCATGAATTCACTAAGCATTTCCTAGCGTGTCTGCTAGTGGTATCTTCATCAGACAAAAATCCGGTTGAAGTTATGGTTCAATTAGCCCAAAATCTAAATCAAATACAAAGCAGTCCAGTTCAAGGATCACTGCCAAAATGGTTTAATGCTAATATACTTAAATACTATGTTATGGTTCATGACAACATTGAAGGAGATTTTAATAGGTAAGTGTTTACCAAATTGTCATAGTTATAATGTTCTCACAGGGTGCTCTTTGTTAGGGCACATGAAGCTTTTGAATCATTAAAAACATCATACGGAGTAAACAATTGCTTTTTATTGCGGATGAATTCAAGACCTCCAGGAATTGTACAACAAGAGCACATGGTCGATCCCTGGAGTCAATTTTTAAGCAGCCAAATTGATACCAAAACATACAGTACAACACCAGAAAGCTCACCAAGTACCCATAGACATATCTCTCTAGAAATAGGACAAGAAGCAAATGAAACCAGAAGCCTTAATTATCACCCTCTTAGTACAGAGGTGGATGACATAATGGTACTTATATTTTTGCAATCCTCAAAGCTTCCATTTTCCATTCTTGCAATTGGTTGTTATACCATGGCTAAATTTGGCATCCGGCAGTGGGTTGTATAGACAGTCATAAATTAAGCTGCACGCACATTTACGTCTTAGTTTGTGCTATAAGCAAAATAGTTCTGTAACTGTGCTATTTTTTGTAGAATGATTCCAGTAGCGATAAAGATGAAATTATACCAAACAAGACAAAGCAGTTGCAGTCCCATGGAACTTATTTATCAGCTGAGGATGTGGAGCAAGTGAAAACCCTAATATTTGGATTTGTTAAATATTGTTTGTTACCATATGTGGAAAAACAAATCCTAATTTTAAACGACGCTGTTTCAATTAAGAAAGGAGTAAGCAAATCATTATTCAGTGCTACCAAAAGATGGTTTAGTGCAAACAAACCTGGTGCTAGTGCTGTGGCAGTGAACAACTTAATGTGAGGTAACCCATACAATTTTCTCTAATTTTCTAATTAGATGTGCTTCGTTTTGAAGTTATTCCAATGACTCCCCCGAATTGCAAATTCGAAGACTAGGTGATTTGTATTTTATGTTTGGGAATTACTTATCCGCCTTTCAAGCGTATCATTTGGCTAAGAGAGATTACAATGCAGATCAAGCGTGGCTGTATTATGCTGGAGCGTTGGAAATGGCCGCTCTGTCCGCTTTTATGGCGAATGAATCCTCAAGGAAAACTTTCGACTATATGGAAGAGAGTATTACAACTTATTTAAACACTTGCAAGTAGGTTTTCTTCTTTTTTTTTAACTGATTTTTATTTAAATAGAGTTATTCTTGTTTTTGTATTAAATACTAATTTCATAAATTCGTTAAACCCAAACTTACACTTATACAGTTGCACATTTAATATATTTCATCTTCATCATATTATTTGTAGTAACTCAAACTCGAGCTTTGTATTTTAATATGCACTTCCACTTAACACTAATCACATTATTCAAGGAGCCACCATAAACAAACATATATAAATGGGAACCTGTTGCTTATGGTGTTAGAATTTTCTTTACATAATGCTTTTAGCCAATCACTTTATTGTGTTTGATATGTTACTGCTTCCCTTTAGGTGCTTAACTGTGTAAAATCTCAACGCATGATCTCAGAAGGTAAAAGTAATTTAGAAAACATTTGAATAAAATCTAAAATCTGATAGGTCAACATTAAGAGTCAATTTAAATGTGCCAATGGTAATCATGTGCGTTTAGAACGTGAAATTTTGGAAGATGTAACACTATTTTCCATATTGGCTCTCAATAAGTGATTATAGATTCATAAACAATACTTTTGTATGATATTTTCAGAATGCCGCATTTTGCGACAAGGGCAACCATCTTAAGCTTAGAATGTTTGAAAGCAAAAAGCATGTATGGTGAAGCCGCACACCAATTAATAAGAATGACCAGCGAGGATTCAGATTTGAGATCGGCGTTGCTGCTGGAGCAAGCGGCTTATTGTTTCCTTCTTTCGAATATGCTGAGAAAATATGCCTTCCATATGGTTTTAGGAGGTCATAGGTTTTCTAAAGCTGCCCAAAAGAAACATTCTTTGAGGTGTTATAGGCAGGCTTATCGGATTTATGAGAATACGGGATGGGATTTGGCGACAGATCATATTCATTATACGATCGGACGTCAAGCTAATAACTTGCAACAATTTGGAGAAGCTGTGGAGTCATTCTCCAAACTTCTTCACGGCGGAAGTAAGCAAACAGCTCTACAACAAGCGGTTTTTTTAAAAGAGTACCTAACAATTTTGGAGGTAAATTTTGTTGTATTTATAACCTCATCCATATCCATATTTGCCTTATTTTAAGAGTAAATTAAACAGGGATGAAGATGAGTCCTATCCGTCATTGCCCATTCCGGAATTAAATGCTTCATCTATAAAAGTACTCTTGGGTCCTACCAAACCTCTATCGACTCCAGGAAAGGTATCCGCTTCGGGTGTTAATTTTAATAGTTCTAGAAACAGGGAGGAGTTAGATAAATGGCATAAATTGGAAGAAATGTTAGTAGCCGAGGCCAGTGGTTCTACGCCGTTAATATTTAAACCGACAATCACTTTATATATGGCCAATGCGCTGGAAAAAACCACGCCTACGGCTATAATTAATGAACCAATTCAAGTATCGATCCAATTGGTAAATGTTCTTCAAACGGTTTTGGTATTGCAAAATATTTATCTTCTTTGGGCACATGAAAATGACAATAAGAAGACAAACAATAATATTTCCAACGAATCCGCGGACAAATGCGTGAAGACTTATATAACCAAATCATTGGTAATTCAAGCGAATTCGACACAAGATTTGATACTTTCTTTAATGCCTCTCGCTGTGGGTAATTTGACGATATCTGGGGTGTGTTACACATTGTCTGGTTCCGAAACTCTCTCCATTAAAGGTGCAAAAGTGCTGAACGTTTCCAGTAGCACCAACAACATTAAGCCCATCGATATGAAAATTGTACCATTTGCACCTTGCTTGCAGGTAATAATTTTACTTTGTTATCATTAAATACTGGCGGTTTTTAGGTGAACTATGGCGGTTTTACGCTTTTCAAATTTTAATAAAGATATTTTGATAAGTTTGGGAAAAATAATCAAAGGTGTCCTCCATGTAGAGTTACAGTGCTTAGATTTTTCTTATATATAGAGTGATTGACTTTAAATGCTTTATTTGGTTTACAGACATAATAGGTAATAATCTATATTTTAGAAATATTTTCATAAATGCAGCCTTGCCCATCTACTCAAAACATCCTGTATTTTATCACAGGATCCTACACACGCACTCATATCTACTGTAATGGTTTTTGAAGGAAGCGCCACATATAGGCGATATAAATTATTGTATTTAACATTTTATATCTTTAAAGAAAATTAGACTTATTTCCTGTTAAAACTGATAATGGATGAATTATCACAGATTTTTGAATGTAGAAATTAAAATATTTGAATTAATAACGGTGTTCTTTAAAAAAAAACCTTGACCTGTCAATATTTGACATTAACACAATTTTTTGACATTTTTTTACCAAAATTTTTAAGTCAGGTATGTTCAGAAGGTACTGATAAGGTTGGCAACGCTGGTAGGACTCATTTTTCTCTTAACCAGCTGCACATTTCACTTGCAGGACGACTCTTTTTGGAAAACTATCCCTTTCAATGACCCTATATTTCAGATTTCAAATTTAATTAATTATAACTAATTTAAATAGACACTTAAGCAGTTAACAAGAAAGCAAGTAGAATCTTAAGAATAAAAATTACTTAAAAATTGTAAAATAACAATATGCCGGATGAATTTCTGCTCAACAATCTAAAAACCTATTTATCTTTTTTATTTGGTAAAAACACTTAATACCGTCACAAACCCAATAGCCCATAGTATTCGAGACATTTCGACTGCACTAAACCAATATGAACGTAAACTATTTTCAGATGACATTTTCCGAAATAAATTTGGAATTTTTGGCTGGTCAGATAGAAAGGATCGCAGTCGATTTGCAAAATATGGGATCGGTACCTATTAAAAATATCTTATTAGCCACGTCGGTGCCTCATCTAGTAAGCAAATGCGATTTCCAATCGGAGGTGAACGTTTTTATCGAACAAAAGGATATAGCACCAGCGGGTAAAGAGAAATTGGCAAGGAAAAATCACGTTACTTTTATACCTCTTAGCAACAATATATTAAAAAGTGGTGAGAGAACGATTTTTCATTTGTATATTAAAGCTCCACCAGTTAAAGGTCCCGCTTCAATAGACGTACTTATTTACTATGAAAATGTTAATGAAAACGGAGTTCCCAGGTATCGACTTATTAGGCATAGCTGGAAAATATTAGTACAAGAATCTATAACGATAGATATGTTTTCGCAAACTAGTTATAATTCCGTTACAGAAGAAGAGCTGGCCTTAGCTTTGAAAGTAACGAATCTGAATAACGTCCATAACTATTCGATTTCAACCGAAATAACGCTAAGTAGTGTTGTGATGATAAGTAAAAATTGGGTTTTGTTTAAAGACATAGTGACCCCGAAATATATTAATCTAAATTCACGCGAATCGGCGCATATTTTGTTTAAAGCAACCAGAAGACCTCACAAGGAAAGCCATTATTCCCTCATTCGTTTAAGTTCGGATAAAGCATTATCCACACATTTACAGAAAGCTTATATGGCTTTCGCCAGGAAAGCGGAGAAACCTTTAGTGAATATTTTCGAAGATCACACAAGCAAATGCAATGATGACGGCATCTTGTCTTTGGAGTGGCAAGCCTTGGTTTACGATGCTTCCAATCGCAGAATCGTACATGGACATACCACTATGCCACTGGAAGTGAATAGGAGTGACGATAATCAGATACGACTGGATAAACTAATTTCCGATACTATTATCGATATAAATATTCCCAAGGAGTTTGATTCGCGCTCTGAAAACTCCCAGAAACAAGTAACTTACAACTTGATTCATCCGTCAATCGTCGCACATAACTTCGGGAAACAAAAAACTTGCATTGTCCCAGTGACCCTAGTCCTCCATAGTATCGTCGATAGAGCCGTTTCCGTTACTGTAAATACCGTCGAATGCAGGTTTGTTCCATTTTTTATTTAAACAGTGTCGTCACTTTCTAGATGATTTAAATTTTTTTATTTTATTTTATTTCCCAAACAAGCACATTGTGCTCCTTTAAAGGTTAGCACAAATTAACAACAGTAATGCTTAACTCTACCCAGAATAGGTCTTAAAACAACATTACTCTAAGAATAAACTATTTCTTAGTATTAACAGAATAGTATTTTTAAACTTATAAAATGATATAACATTCTTCATTTTCAACAGCAACAGTAATATGGAGAATTTGAATAAATGGAAAATTGTAAAAGTAGTTGGTAAATCTATTAAGTCAATTTCAATTTTATAGTCAAAGCAAACATCAAGGTCATCGTGCTTTTTTGGTGCATTTCCACAAACTTGATGAATGTGGTTTCTAAAGAATAGTTTTCTATCAAATATTATACCCAAGTGTTTAAAAATATCACATCTTACACCCGGTCAGGTGGTAGTGTGTTGGAGTAGAAAAAATAAAAATAAAGGCAGAGTAAAATGGAAAGAATTTACCAAAACTTTCGACTGAAATCGCTCTTGAAAAGTTTTAGTTGATTATTCTTATGAAAAAATAAAAGTGTTAGTAATATTTTAACTATAGGTTTTCTTGTGTTGCAGTGCCAAACCAGTAGGCTCGCTTTCTCCTGTTGGATTGAGAAATTTATGTTGGCTGGCCAGTGGGAAAATAATGAGAACATTAAACCCATTGACTACCACTTCGGTTCAACTCTCTGTGATAGTGACTAGCCCCGGTACTTTTGATTTAGGTGCTAATTTAGAAATTTTCTGTAATGGGGTTAGTGACGAAGTTCCCGTGTTGCAGTCCTGTGTAATACATTCAACCTTAATAATCCAGGATACCATTAGTTAATATTTTTATAAGTTTTGTGAAATATGTACATTTCTTCCTGATAGCGTAGACTTTAATAAATAACAGTTTCTAAATATTTTGGTTTTGCTCTAATGGACACATTTATTACTGGTCCTTATATAAATTCGTATTTCAAAGCGCAGCACATGTTGGTTCATAAATCACATTAGAAAGCTCTAAATCATGGGGCATTCGAATAACTTCCTTCAAAAATGCGTTACCCGTATCATTTTTAATAAACTAACAGCTATTAAATAATATGGGTCCCCAGTTTGACAAAAATTGATGCAGCACAAATTAAACGGAAAAGAAGCGTTTATAAATATGAACGATCTTCCGCGAATGCCCCTAAATTTCATCCATTAAACCGCAGTTTGCGCCATTTTATTTCGAAGTGATTTTTATAGACTAAACTCGTTTTCTCATAACTGGGCCAATTTTTAGAAAAAACTGATGTAAAAATGCTATATCTAAACTGATCTGTCGAATTGGCGAACCGTCAACGGCCATGTTTGTTGGCAAATGTTAGGTCTTATTAGTTCAAAACGAAATTTCAATTGACCGCGCATGCGCATGTTAAATGTCTCAATATTTTTTTCTATGTTGTTTCAAAAATTATTTTATTATCAACATGATCAGAGCCTGTATATATATCTAGTAGCTAGGTGATAAACACTAAAGTTACCGCGTCATCACAAATTTGAAATTAATGCTGCTCGTCCTTGTGTGGGGAATATGAGATTTGTGCATTGGCTACGCCGACAAATCTACCAAATGTGTCGCCCTCTATTCAGGTGTATTTTATATCGCGTGGCACAAATTTTAACCATTTTGTTAACAGTTAGGTCGGCAATGAAAATTCCTTCTTTTTGAATACGTTTGCAGTGGTGTGCCATAACTCTTAAATTTTGGTTGATTTTCTTTCGAATTTCACGAAAGGTAAGTTGGAAAAAGTGTTTACTTGTTTATAATCCATTTGTATTAATTAAAAAAAGGTTGGTGTCAAGTTTAAACCGGTATACGGTTTAAAAAAAATCATTAGAGGTTAGAAGCACGCCGCTGGAATATGCAATGTAGTTTTAGAGGGGTACAGCTTATACTGAAATAAGTGGCTTTAGAACAGCTTCGAATCCAGTGTGTCCGGGCGGCATGGAAGTTCCTTCCATCTTGGTTCTTTCATGAATCGGTTGTAAGAAGCCGCCGGCCTTGTAGGCACACTGTAGTATTTATTTACAAAAATAAGTTTAGAATAAAGACTATGTGTCGGAGAATCGGATATTTTCGTATTTAAGTTTCTACGGAACAAATTAGGTAGGAAGTTTTTAAGTGTAGCCTATATTTTCAAACTATAATATTATGTGGGGAATGGCGTGCGTTTCTGCCTACCTGTACAAGGCTGTTGACTATGAAATTTACAAATTTGAAGGATCTGATAAGTAGTAATGCTGATTAAATGTACTAGATTAGCAAAACTCTGCTTTAAACAAGGTAACTAAGAACGCAAGGTTTAGCCAATTATTCCTCACTGAGTTAGTTTATTCGCCTATTTTTTGGGAACAATTATTTATTTTGCGTTTTCTTTTCAGTTGGAACCAGACCCTATGTTGGACAATTTGTGATTAATATTTTAAATTATAATAGTATGGCCCTACCTAGTCGAGCTAGAGTATATGCAGAAGTAAATGCCCACAAACCAAGGGAGTATTGGGACTACGAAAGTTATGTCGTAGATTGGGGACAGCAGGATGACTACCAACTGGTACGAAAATTAGGACGTGGAAAATACAGTGAAGTCTTTGAGGCTATCAATGTTATAAGTGACGAAAAGTGTGTAGTAAAAATATTAAAGGTGAGTTGTTTCGATTAGTTGTTACTGTAGGATGATTGGCCTAACATGAAATATTTTATAAACTAAATATCCTACTTATAATTTAATTTATTACCCATTTGTTGGCTAGGATGTGGACTTTCAAAATTAATATTTTGTTATACCCAATGATAGAGTTTTATTGAATCAACTGGCGACTGCCATGTGGCTTTTGAATATTTTTTCATCACTTTTGTATAGGCAAATAATTTAGCATTTTATCTCTTATCCACCTATGTCCCTGCTAGGGCAAAATTATGTATTCGCAAAAAACGAGTTCTGAGAAAATTGACCTTAAACTTTTTTTTTTCAAATTTTCAGTTATTATTCTTCCAATTAAAATTTATGTTATTGCACTACATTTTTAAAGTACAATAAATAGATTGTTTTGCCATTGTGAATATTTATTTGGAGAAAGTAATTAAAACAAGAGTAAGGTTAATACAATAATAATAAACAATTTATTGTTGAATACTCTTTAGTTAAAAAAATCTCTTAAACATCAACCAAAATTTTTTAAAAAAGTAAATAGGCAAGTAAAGCCAAGTGTATAACAATAATATACTGTTTTGCAGAGGATGTAGCTAAGGAACTACTAGAGATAAAACTCTGCTAGGTCGAGCTATGAGTAAATCTTTTAAAGTCTTAGGCTATCCTAAAAAGTAAATAATGCTTTTTTTGTGAATACACCATATTGCCATAGCAGAGTGTCTATAATTATTTTTAAAAATACGTAGAAAATGTTTAGTGAGAAACATTTTAAGTCAATTGATAAAATTGTTCTGTGTGTTAGCACCACTATTTTTTTAGCCTGTAAAAAAGAAGAAAATCAAAAGGGAAATTAAAATTCTAGAAAATCTTAGAGGTGGTACAAACATAATAACATTAGAAGCTGTTGTTAAAGATCCTGTCTCGAGAACACCAGCACTAATTTTTGAGCATGTTAATAATATTGATTTTAAGCAACTTTACCAAACACTAACTGATTTTGATATTCGGTATTATTTATATGAACTGCTCAAAGCATTGGATTATTGTCACAGTATGGGCATAATGCATAGAGATGTAAAACCTCATAATGTCATGATTGACCATGAAAATAGAAAACTACGCTTAATTGATTGGGGGTTAGCTGAATTCTACCACCCAGGCCAAGAGTACAATGTTAGAGTGGCGTCCCGATATTTTAAAGGACCCGAACTGCTTGTAGATTACCAAATGTATGATTATTCTTTGGATATGTGGTCTTTGGGATGTATGTTGGCATCAATGATTTTCCGAAAGGAGCCATTTTTCCATGGCCATGATAACTATGACCAATTAGTGCGCATAGCCAAAGTTTTAGGTACCGAGGAGCTTTTTGAATATCTTGATAGATACCATATAGACCTAGATCCACGATTTAATGATATTTTAGGAAGGTAAATGTTTCATATCCGAGCAAGGTTTAATGGTAAAAATTTTTTTTTCCTATTTAGACATTCTCGGAAACGGTGGGAGCGATTCGTACATAGTGAAAACCAACATTTAGTCTCACCCGAGGCGTTAGACTTTTTGGACAAATTATTACGTTATGATCATTTAGAGCGATTAACTGCAAGGGAAGCAATGGAACACGCCTATTTCTGTAAGTTATTTTACAAATAGTGGCAACAGTGACTTTATTTCATGAGACTTGCTTCAGTGTTTTATTGGACATTCTTTTTGTTTATTTTTTAAGTGTTGCTTTTTGTTTTACTTTTTTCTGTAAAAATAAGGTATATTTGTTGAAGATTTTTTTGGGACATGTTTTTTTAATTCTACTGAACATTCCTATTGTATAATACCTTTTTGGTTTAATTAAGTTGGAATATAAATATTTTATTTTAATTCAAGTAAAATATTTATTTTATGTCCAATAATAACCTAATAACTCACATTCCTTATACCCTTGCGTCCTTGTCCACGTTATCAACAATATCATTTATTCCTTTGTCTAACACTTAACAGTGGCTAGCAAATTTTTAGCAGCATATTGACCTCGGGACTTGGTTGATGGTATATTTTTTCATCCTTCATTTATCACTTCAAGTTATTGTTACCTTGGAATGGTTGTTGCAATTTGCTTATGAGATTTATCACTGGTAATGGTGGTAATGGAAACAATTGTAGATTTATGCTTGCTTATTGCACTTTTTTCTGTGGTTTATGGTGGTGTAGTAGTGTAGTGGTATCAATTTCATCCAATCAATCAGTTTAGTTTGTGAGAACAGCAAAAATTTTAAGCTCCAAACCCATCTGAATTATTGGTGACAGCAGTAGGTAAAGAAACTTTTATATTATAGAGTTAACTTAATGGAATATTTCTTCATCATGGTGTTAGTGTTTGCTATTTTCTGCAATTTTTTTGGATTACTTGTGGACCAGGTGTTGGAGTTTTAATAAAAAAACATGTAATCTTATGTCATAAGTCATTCATTGTTTTTCCGGGGCTGTTTCATATGGAGAAACCATTTTAAAAATTATTGATGTTGGGGTCCTATATCTTTTGCCACTTTAAAAAAAAATCGCAAAACGTTTATTATTATCTAAAGGGAAGTTAAGAAAAAAAATGCCTTCATGCCCAATTGTTCAATGCTATGAACATATGTAAGTATATTTTAAACTCATTTTTGAATAGCGTCATCTAACGTGCGCATGTTTAAACCTTTATTGCATTATTTTTGTTAATTTTACTGTGTAACACCAGGGGGCAGGCAACTAGGGATTTTCATAATTTTTGGAGTGAATCCGCAATTAAAAGGTGGTTGAATTAAAGTTCCCAAGAAGTAATTTTTGTATGATCAGCAGTTCTTGATATACCTATACCAGGACCAATCCGCAATCAGTATATGTATTCTTGGAGAGATGGATCAAATTATTTTCATTAAAAAATCAACTAAAATTTGGAATGGAATTTACATAGGAGATTCAAGGTATTTGCGATAAATTGAAAATCTTTTAAAGAATTTGAAACAGTTATTTTTAAATAATATTTTATCAGGTCGAATAGGTCTCAAAAAAAAAAAAAAAAATCCGCCAGGCCATGTATAAATAAAAGTAAAACTTGGTATATAACGCAGGATGTATGAAACCTCTGGGATGGAAATAAAAAAGACACTTTTTGTATTCCTTATCTATTTAGGGTGCATGCAAGCTATGGTATTCCGGTATCCTAGGTTAGCATAAAATGAATTAAACAGTGTATGTTGTACAGTTTGTGCCAAGTAAACCTGCAGTTGCATGTATTTCACATTGAACTTTTGAGTGTTGTAAGTATTGGTTTTCACAATATTAAATTTGACCCATTGGGAAATTTTAACGTTTATTTTTTTCTGCGTTTGTTCTAGATCCCGTGGTAAAGGAGCAATGTAGAATAATGTCAACGGTTTCATCTTCCCCTACTCCCGCTCTCCCAGGCAGCACAATGTCTGTGGTAGGAGCAGGTGAGTAGCCAAACAGGTAAAGAAAACTTCATTTACCAAGCCCACCAACATCCCATCACTTTGCCATGTCATTCGACTTTTTATTTCCAGTTGTAAAATAGCAAACATTAGATCTTTTTTTTTAAGTAATATTGAAACCAAGATGTATTTTTCCTTCAATTTCAAATGACTTTATTGTGGATGTAATTTTGAAAACTCTTATCGACTTTGTTACCAAGTTATTTGAAATTGTTATATATATATATATATTATATATTTTGCAAATTAATTGTACTATATTGTTAAAAATATGTATTGTTTGTAATTTTTGTCTATATTTAATTTACAAAGAATTACTAGTAGTCGATACTCAGTTTGTTTCATAAAACATGGCAAGTTACTAAGAAGAAGCTAGTAATTGTCTGTAAAGTGGAAATCGGTAAATAAATTGGAATAAACGTTTTGTAAATTATTTGTTTATTTATGAAATCGATTATATATTTAACTGGATTGTACAAGTGTACAAAATAATGATTCCTCTGTGGAATAGGCCCAATTAAAACCTATCGCTCTTAAGCTAACACATTTTCGTCTCTCTTAGGCTGTTCCTTTCGCTAAATATTTTAATTATATGGTAATTACAACACGATAAACTCTTCGATTAATTTTTTTTTGTTGTAAATTATCTTTTGCAATAAACTTTATAGAAAACATTTTTGTTTTTCAATAGCTTTAGAACCTTTTGCTGCTGAGTAATCAATTGCTTTTCTTTAAGGGGGGGTGTGTAAGTTATTTCGGGATAGGCAAATCAATAGCGCTAAAATACTTGGCTTTCTGTGAAAAAGTTGACAAAAAACGTAAAAAATAAGGTACGTAATTAAATTTTGGTAAGGCATTATTTCTTTTTAGTAATGCATCACAGATTAACAAAACTGTCGAAATGTGTTTATACTACTAAATAGATCACTATGAGGTTATGTACCTAATTCTTCCAGATACACAATACAAAAAAACTCAAAAACTGTAGAAATGGCTCCTCCTAATGATAGGACCAAGAAGCAATCCTAAATTAAACTTGGCAAAGTTTTTTTCTTATTTTCCGTACATGGGCGTGAATGTCAAATACGCAAACTGGAATCAAAAATATAGTTGACCATTCCATATGGTGGCGCTTTTAAAAAAACCATGGAACTAAAAAAAATGTTTTTCTCCTTAATATGACATTTGAACAACTATTTTCGTGCTTCAATGTTTTAGGCATAAATTTTAGAGTTACCTTAAATATTAATTTACTTAAGGATTTCCATAGGGATTTCAGAAGCTTTTTGCTGCATAGAATTGAAGACAAGGTCCAAAGAACAGGTAGGTTGGTCTTGATTAGAATCCGATAACACCAATGTTCTATATTTGCATGTGTCGAAGAAAGAAGAAGCGTAAAGTTTTTTTCTATAAATATGAACCTGAAGATTATGTTTTTTAAAAGTTGACGGTGGCATTCATTTTGCTTTAAATTTCATAATCGAGGTTTCAAGCGGAGTTATAAACATAAACAGGGCGTGTGTCGAGGATCCCAATGTAACACAGATGGCACTGCAAGACGTTAATCGAGGTGCGTATAACAACTCGTAGATGGCGCTTTAGTTGTAGTATGTGGGTCCTTTATCGAGGTTCAAGGAGCAACGCAAGCATGGCTCCTATAAACGAGATCATACTAAATTTCACCGCTACATTCCGATTGCATTTTCTTATTTATATCATTTTTCTAACCCGTCCAAATTATTAAATGTTATTTTACTTTTTGTACACTTTGTGATTTATTGTAGCATTATTAATTGCTGGGGAATTCTCGTTTTATGAATTTATTGAGGTTTTTGTTTGCACTTCTTAACTTTACATTATCTACATAGTCAGGTCAAATTCATATCAAGAAGTTTTTTACTGATTAAAAGAATACTGTCCCTTTGTCTAAGCTCCACCAAAATTCTATATTTATATATGTTCCTTACTTGGAGTAATGCCCAATTTACATGATTTGAAGGACAGTTGTAGTATGTTGTAGTATTGTAGCATTGAAGCGAATATTGTGTTTTAATATTCGCAACCAGTTAGAAACTGTCTTTAGTAAAGTTTAATTATTTTCTATTCAAAAATTATGGTAGAGCGAATTATAACATTACAACATTTACTTCGCTTTTCAAGAAATTTGCATGAATGCAAATTATATTCCCCATTTCATTATGTAAATATTCTTCATGCCTAGACACAACAATCACTTCAGATAATGCAGATTTAAAAGATCTTTTTTCCGATTAATGACTGTCAATCTGTAGGCCTGACGTATATTTTGTCAAGTATCCAGGATAAAGTCCATTTCTTATGCGCAGCAGCGATTTGACTATCGATGAAATATGTTATCTCGGAAACGGTTCGTTTAATCGGAATAAATATAATTATAGATATATTTTTATCTTTACTAACCATTAAAACGCTAAGTTCAAACTCAGAGTTCTTTAATAGGCTATTAGAACAGCATTGAAATTTAACAAAACAAAATTCGGAAGGTCTATTCTAAATCAGAATTTACACCACTGTTGAAAAACTCTTTTACTTTGATTTGGGCTTTTTCCGGCAACAATCTGCAAAACCATATATATTTATTCATAACAGTACACAGCTTAAATATTAAAATTATATTCTTCTACTCTTGGTTTATTATACCCAATATTACTTTTCTTTAACAAAATTCGTTTTACATATTAAAACATATTTTTTTTTCCCATTGTGTTTCTCGTAGTTTCTACAGTGTCCGCAAAATGCGTCAATAGTCTGCTCAGATTTATATTTATTTATTGTGTATGATAAATGAGTTTAAATAAATTTAATTTTTTAAATAAATTCGAAGTTTTACTTATAAGTTTGGTAAAGAAAATCCAAAAATTATTTGTATATAACTTCTAAACTTTTTTAATAAAACTTTACTCCATTTTTTATATTTTATGACCTACCCTGTATACCGGCAATTGGCCGAGCGATAATTATTAATAAAAAATAATTACCTGGTGAGAATACCAACTGGTAGAAGAATTTCGGGAATAGTTATTTCTGTTTTTCCAGTCCTTTGAGCTTGCGCTATCTTCTGAGCTACATGTTCGGGACTTAGAAGATTTAATGCCTGCTCGAATTTTACGAAGGGCCTCTTGCACAACCCAGTGTCTACCATAAATGGGCAAACGGTGGTCGTTTTTATTTGGTTAGTTGGATTCCATCTCAATTCTTCAGCCAAAGTTTCCATTAAACCTCGAACTGCAAACTTCGATGCCGAATATGGTACCAAATTTGGAATACCTACGACCCCAGCAATCGACGATAAGCAAACAATATGACCCCGATTAGCTTGCTTCATTGCTGGCAAAAAAGCCTCTAAGGTCTAAAAGCCACGTCTCTTTAGTTTGAAACGTGCTAGTGGATTTCTAGCACCTACCCAAAAATGAGCCAATACGTTTATATCCATTATTCGTCGAATTTCTTCTTCCGTGTGTTGTTCCAGAGGATGAGTGGGCATAATACCTGCATTGTTTATAAGAATGTTTACATTACCCACTTCCTTTTTAACTTCTTCACCCACTTTAAGTACTTCCTGTCTATTGGAAACATCGCACCTAAAATCAATTCGCTCTTAGTAATTAATTAAGTAATGTCGTGAGATTTACGTACACATAGCAGTGGGGTCTAGCATAGCCCCTTTTAACTATCTCTTCGGCTGTTGCTTGATTGTTCTTTTCATTAATATCCCAGCATACCACCTTGGCTCCCGCGGCTGCATATTGATAAGCTAATTGTTGACCAATTCCATGGCCAGTTCCCGTGATCTAAAACCATTCTAGTCATAAATGTTAGGGATTAACTACGTTCCATGCTGTGCATTCATAGGTTTATTTTTATGTATCATTTTTCAAGGTTACTGTTAATTGCAGGCACGCAAATAAACAAAAAATATTAAGAAATGTAGGAAATTCACTTGTGCTCGAATGGCCAGATGTGTGTTTATACTTATAACAGATATAAATAGCAACCTTTTAAATCAACGTGCGAAGTTTAATTTTAAAAACGCTCAAAGGGAAATGAATATAAACATTTTTATATTACTATAAAAGAAAAAAAAATGCAAAAACGATAAAGAAAAGAATAAGAAAACAAGGGTTTATCACTTCTTTAATTTCACCAACTGTTTTAATTCCTTTTTGAATGTGAAAGAATATCCACTGGAAGTGAGTTGTATTTGAATCGCGTTATATGTGAAGAACTAATGGAACTTAATAAACTAAAACAGAACTAAATATTCACGGACTTACCTATTACCAATGTCAAAAAGACTAATTACATTTTCTATTAATGAAACATCTGTGTTAACTTTTAATTATCTCTAATTAATATCTAGTACTTGATTTTTTGTATATTTAGAAAAAAAACGTATTTTGAAATTTATTTTGTACATAATACGTGAATTAGCAGTATGTTCTTCATAAAAGGTCTAAAACCATTAGATAAGTATAAAATTTTTGCAGTTTTGTACAAAGTTTATAACAATATATAACACTCAAACATTTATCATATTTTTTAGTTAGAAATTATAACTTGCACATTTTTCTATAATACGATTTGTTAAGAAGGACATCTGGTTTATTTTTTAAATCATTTCATAATTTCACTACTACTAATTGATGATTGTATTTTAGACCATATACAACATTTCCTTAAATAAAATTGGAAATATTTGACCGACCAAAACTTTTAATAATACGTTATTAACGCTAATATTACTTGATGACAGTGTTGCCAAGGGGGTTTAGAAACCAATTCATTATTAATATTAGGTCATCGATCGAAAAACATGTAACTAGAGTGGCTAGAAATTGTATTTTGTATATTTAAATATCCCTGAAAGCTGGAATGAATGTGATCTTATTACATGTGAATTTAACTAACCAAAATTTACAGAATATATTATATTAGTCTGGAAACTTTGGTAGAAACTAACGCGCTTATCAAATGAGTTTGATTTTATTACGCTTTAATTTAAATTAGAAATCGTTTCATAATTAACCTTATTTATTGCAGACCGATTTAATTATTTTCGTATGAAAAAATGCAAACAAATGCTTACCAATACTATTTCCCCTTTGACCGATTCAGGTTCGACAGGTACAAAGAGCCGAAAAATAGATTCAAGGATGTAATAAAATATTTGAAATTGTAGAACGATGAATTCAAATATAATATATATAATATAATATAATATAATACTCCAAAATCTGTTGCTGTATGGTTTTGTTTTTCACTTGCCTGAAACAATGAGGCGATTTGTAATCAGATTAGCGTTTATTTAAATGGCATAAACTTGCAAAACTCGTTTTATAAGCATTGCAGAGCTGTTTGTTATTTCTTAATACGCATTAAAGCCTTTTGGAAATATGTAGAAACCACAATAGCAAACGACAAATATATAATACGCGCATAAAAATTCGCGTTTGCCGTAGCGGAAAAAAATGTAGAAAAAAAAATCGATCATAGCTTGTTAATAATTTACATGGGTGTTGCAAACCGTGGTGCAAGACGAACAGCATTTGTCAGGAATTTAAAATAAATTAATAAATACTTGATACATATTTATACACGCTTACCCCGACTTAACATTGTGTTTATTTTCCATGTTGCAGCAGTTGCGTAAATTTAAAAGTAAAAGTCACTACCAATATGCGTTTGCCTCTCAGCGAACCACTTCAGTACTACACGTAAACTGAAGTAAACCAAACTAGTCAACATGTGAAATTAAAAATTGACCGAATCTTCCTCACTCTACCTTCGATTGCTCAAAGGACGTTATAATCAATTCTATGAAACCATATCTTATCTGTACATTCGTATTTATTTATTCTAAAAACTGTGGAAAAAAATTGTTTCTCTGGTGCGAATTTATTTTTGTTGTTGATTTGTATGGCCCTGACCTTACAATTATTCCTCTTCGCTTCAAAAATTAAATCGTTGTGGTTTTTGTTTCATTCAAACCGCAGCAGCCATCTCAGCTATACTAAAAATATAAATACAGGGTCATCCACGTTATAGCCGAAAATTGTGCCTAAAAATGCGGCTTTCAAAAAATATTATTTTCGGGATATGTGGGCGCCTATTACAATTGCTTTTTAAAATTACTTTAATATTATATAGGTCGTCCCAAAAGTGCTAAAATTATCTCTCCTTTAATGGAATTTCCTGTATATTCTAGCATTTCTACAATTCTCCGGTCAAAACATTAATTTTGAAATCATTTGAATTCTGGGAAAATGTCGCACAATTACTCCTGTCAGTTGAAGCTTGTTCTAATGTTTAAGAGACTTTTACCGGATTTTATAAATAACATAGGCAAACCAATGCAATAAAAAATATATTAGGTATGCAAAAAGTTTTCCAAACGACTCTTTAGTCACGAGTGTGTTTGGATACGAACGCAGCAGAGCAGGTATTTACTAAACGAGTGTCTGAAAAGGTTTATCAACGTCTTGCATACTATACATTGTATAGTATGAACTGCATACATACATAAATGTTTGAAACAGCCACTACGCTCGTACCAAATGCAGCTCGTGACTAAAGTGGCATTTCTCAAATTTGTTGCATAATATACTATTATTTGAGAAAACACCGAATAGCGCAAAACATCATCACAGCTTGGCGATAGGAACCCCTAATAGGTAATTAAAAAGTACAGTAATGTGTGTGTGTGTGTGTTAAATTAGATTAAATTTTTGGTATAACAATGGAAATTTTCGCTATGAAAAACTTAACAGTCTAAATGTCGAGACATTTTTTTTTGTAAAGACCTAAATCCCATTTATGCAATAAACCAAGTGTTCAGCAATTTTATTTCTCTTCTAATAGTGAGGGCAATAGGTCAATTCAGGCTAAATGTACAATAAATATTTTAAAAAATGATGACAATCGATCATAAATCTTGACACATTGTAAAATAGAGCAAAAATTGGCAATTATTTTAAAATTAGTTGTATCGTCAATTTTTTAGCTTCAGGAGTATATAATATATGATTCTTTCAGAATTTGTGGAAGCCTAACAGAGGGAACTCTTATTTTTAAGTTGTTATTTTAGAAATACTCGAGATCCGTTGCAGTATTTGAATTTTAAATTAGACGAACTACATTTTATAACACAATTTTTTAATGAAAATGAGGAAATAGTTTTAATGCAAGTGAATTTAAAAAGCTAGAGAGAAAGATAGATATATGAAAATATTGTTGGTAAATTATTGGTTTATTTGGCGGTGTAATAAAATGGTGGACATTTAAAAAGAACTCTTCAGCATTATTAAATTACAGCAAGTAAACACATCGCCATTATAACCCATGTTTCACATTCATGCATTTAAAATTAACATTGTCTCAATAAAGACTGCATTGAATAGAATATTTCGAAGCTATATAGATATATAGATTTTGTTCCTTTTCTTACCTCTCCAGAACTTTCAACAAGACACTTGAACGTGAATCGCCCTGTATACACACTCGATCATGTTTTTGGAAGTACTAACTAATAGTATTAATTTTTATAAAATCGCAAAAAAAGTTAATATATTTATTTACGTTAAGCATCTTTTTTCGCAAAAGTGCAGTTCGGTCACAAGGGTATTAAAATAATTGAAATAATTAAAAACAAATTATACTGACCTTGGGTGGTCATAATTATTACGGATTATTTTTTGTTTAGAACTTTGTTGATTATTAGATTGAAAGATTGCGCATTTCATATAGTAATTAGCTTCTTTGTTTCTTCGATATATCAATACAATTGCTGAAATACTGGTATACACATACATACACCTATTTGCAGATATCCATTGCTCAAAACTATTTTGGATAATCTAACTTGTGAATTACAAAGTCATATTACTAATAATATTGCTTTCGTTTCTGAGATTATTTTTATTATTGTTGTTTCGCAAACTCATTGATATAAAATAGTTAGACATATACACCGCGTCCCATTTTTGAAGAAACTAACCAAAACTAACTACGCCATTCGATCCTACGCCAGATTTTTTAAGAAGTAGCACTTATCTTGATTCGGGTTTAAAGGCCGTCGTCGGTTGGTCTACGTCCAACATCGGAGATGGAACGACCTCTGAAGAAGCTCGCCACTCGTGCTAGCGAAACGTTAGGAAGTAATTCCAACCGACGACGGCCTTTATACCCGAATCAAGATAATAGCTTATCAACGGGCCACGAAAGCCTTAACCAATTTATCAAGTAGCACTTATGTTTAGTTTTTGCTTTATTCTTTTTTACTCCCTCTTTCCTTTCCTTTTTTATTTTTTTGGACTGCAGCTTATAGCTATAAATAGTGTATGTACAGAGTGATCTTTTTATTATGGGATGATACCTTTTCTCAGAATCTGTAAAATATGTCAAAAAACAATCAAACACGAGTGGTTTGGATCTTTGTGAAAACGTAACAACTTTCTTATTGTAAATGGAACACCCTGTATATTCAGGCATATTCAAATTCTTCGGGACTTTCTAGATATATTTGATATATAAAAACCCATAATTTTAGTGTCGTATATTTTGAATTTTATGATATTTTGCAGGTATACATATATTTATGGATTGAAAACCTTTGTTATATATTTGGGATTGATTTCCTTATAGAAAGGGATCTAATTTAGTGGTTTGTGTTGATATTTTATAAATAAATCAAAATATAATATTAAAAATATACATGGCAAATCGTAAAAAGTCTTTTTTTTTAAATAGAAATACCTACCTAATTTTTCTAATTGTATCCTATTTCGCATTGTGAGTGAGTGTGACTTTGTGTAAGGTTTCCTATTTGAAAAAGTTATAGATTTCTAAGTACTAACAATAAAACGTTTTTTATTACAAAAATGCTCTGACAAACACTAGCACTACAGAACTGTACTACAGAAATGTCCACAACTTAGGCTGATTTGGTTTAGAAATCAATATTTGCCGCAGTTCGTTATGTTTAATTCTATACTGATATGGAGCACTGGATGTGATTTTCCATGGAAACAAAAATGTAAAAAAGTAAATATCTTTAAAAATGTAGAGATATAAAGTAAAGACTAAAAAAAATGGACTTATGTTTAGCAAGACAGGTTGTTTCAAATTTGACTTTCGGCTACAGTAAATATACACGGTGACTCAAATTAGAATTCAATTGGATCCTATTTCTATACCATTAAAAAAAAAAAAAATTTATTAAACCGGTGTGTATTTACTTGCTGTTTTAGACGATGTATTTATAAATATACAATTCTCCAAGGTATTCTCATAATAAAAAATTGCAATCAGTGCAGTGTTTGTGGTAAGTATGTGTAAATATTTAAAATTAAATTAAAAATGTGCATAATATAATATTCTGCTTTATTTAAATGTTCAAGGTCAATATGTTTCCACTTATACACACATAATTCATTGCTTCCAAACTATTGTTGTTTTTAAAAAAATTAAATTGCTATTAAATAATTTTATAATAATGTAATGTCTTTATTTTGCAATAAAGCAAATACATAACCATCCAAACCACCTAATTGAGAATCTGTAGTAAAAAGTTGTTAATTTTATCATCAGTTTTTTTTTAATTAAAAATATATAATACATTACATAAATATAATACATTAAATAAGATCTAATTTTCATTTTGGTATGTTGTGTTAGATTTGAAATTTTCGATTTTAATGTAATCTTTAGTTACGCCCTCAAATTTTACGATTAAAAACTGCTTTCATTGTCCGGCTTCAATAATCATTTGTTAACTTAAGAAAACTTATAATCTATGTGCTTTGCGATTTTATATTAAAACTTACATTGCGTTAAATCTAAATCCATTTCTATACCGTTTAAAATATTTTCGACCCAATTGCCCCTATTCAACTGTTAAATTTTTAATTAAAGAATTAATCATTAAATAGGTCCCTACTATATTATTGGGCTTCGATCCTTTTTTTTTCACTACCTCTTGCCTCATTTTTTCTAGGATGAGTTAAAAAATATATTTTCTTATCATCTGAACACCCTCTTTTTCTCTCTAGGTTTTTAAGTTAATAAATATTATAATTATTATTATTAGGTACTATGTAATAATTATTAGAGTCAACCTTTAAAACCATTACATTTGTGCGTGTTGGAAACGTATAGGAAATCTCAGAGGGCAAATGATATTTGCAGCTATAAAACAGTCATAAAAAAAACTGTATTAATCGAAATAATAGGTATAGCACCAATCACTCTTTTTATATTGCAGAAAAATTAAAGTTTCGGTTGGGAGAAGACCAATTACTTCCAACTTAAAATTCCACACACACCCCAAGTTAACTGAACACACAATTCTTGAATTCTTGTGCTGATGCCACGTTTTATATTTGATCCGAGATTTGTTTAAATAGAGTTCGTTGGGTTGCGGGACATAATAAAATATAAATAGTATTCTGCCGCATTTAACATCAGAAAAAATATGAAAGCAATAAGGACAGATAGAATAACTATAACACTTTAACTGCTTGCTGATCTCCATGTTTTGTTTTCTTGAATTAGTTCTTTGTACAAATATAAAATTGGGTTTGGCAACGCTGCAGAGCGTAGTTTCGTAGTCATCGTCGGTGAATGACAATATGGAGCATGTTTTGGCAGAAATATGAAGAAAAAAATGTTAGGAAAAATCCAATTCTGTAAATATCGTCAATGATTAGTGGTAGGTAATTATTAGATATTTTAATGTATTAAATGCACTTAAAATTAAAGTCGTTTTAAATTAATCTCCGTTGGATGAGCCACCATACTTACACGCCTATTTTTGTGATGTCAGGAAAAACTTTGTTTTTCTGGCTTTCAATGTCAAATTAATTTTCCATTTGGAGACGAGGATGTGCTTAACGAAGAAAGATAAGTGTTTTATTTTTATTTTTAGATCCTGTTGGTAGAAAACGGGCTCCTGAAGGATGGGGAAGTTACTATCAAAAATTTTTGGCAATAAGGAGATGAGAATTTTGATGCTGGGATTAGATGCTGCAGGAAAAACCACTATATTGTACAAATTAAAATTAGGCCAGTCAGTTACAACTATCCCAACAGTGGGATTTAATGTGGAGACGGTGACCTACAAAAATGTGAAGTTTAATGTGTGGGATGTTGGTGGTCAAGATAAAATCCGCCCTTTGTGGCGTCATTATTACACTGGCACACAAGGCTTAATTTTTGTGGTCGATTGTGCAGATCGTGATCGAATCGACGAGGCGCGTCAAGAGCTTCATAGAATTATCAATGACCGTGAAATGCGGGACGCAATAATACTCATTTTTGCTAATAAACAAGACTTACCTGAAGCTATGAAACCCCATGAGATTCAAGAAAAGTTAGGATTGACCCGTATTCGGGACCGCAATTGGTATGTTCAGCCAGCTTGTGCAACAACAGGGGATGGATTATATGAGGGTCTAACCTGGTTGACTAGTAATCACAAGTTATAGCACTCTTGCTGGGCAGATACTCAATTTAGTACATGCAATTTGATGTAGTTCTAAAGTGATTATTAAAACAAGGTTAAGAACTGTTAATTTCAACATTCCAATTGCGAACCTAAGAAGATGGTGAGACAAAGCCATTATTACCATTGATGACAATGGTTGTGCCTCTCGGACCAGTGTTCTTGGTTATCGCCTCCTAGTAATACAATTTGTAAATAGTTGGTATTGTATTAACATTTATTGTTTTATATTGTAAAATATTGTTGCCGCATTTAAATCCTAAAATGAATACAAATCATAAGTAAAAATCTGCTTGTTAGTAAATATATTTTCAGAGTTGATGATTTGTTTGTCTGGAGGTTAAAAAATCTCAGATCATTATATACCATTTTACTAAAGTTTGACATTTGTTTAAGTGTTTGATGATTTTATTTTTATTCTTATACCATTTTGAGTTAATTTCCTCAATATCTTCACATATAAAGACTGAATAGATATAAGAATGTTTGGGCCATTTAACAACAGAAATATTAATGCCAGTATTATAGAGATTTGTGCCAAAAATTTCCAATATAAACATTAACTAAAATAGTCTACCGAATAATTTATGATGAGGCAAATATTTATGTTAAATTAAAGCAATAAAATATTTATAACAGACATTTACCAGGAAATTTTTTGCACAAATATTTGCTGGGCTCATGTCGGATTAAAATTTGGTTATTACTAATTCGATGAAACATTTCGTTATACGGTGAAATTACAAACAAATCTAAGGAAAGTGCTTTTATAGTTTCAAGAAATATCTTGCGTCCATAGCATTTTTAGGTGAGATTATAGCATGGTAGATTACCATTGAAAATATTTGTGCTTGAATTATAGGAGATATGTAGACATCATTTTATTTTTACACTGAAATGTGTGATGGGATGTTAATTGAAGAAATATTAAATATTAATTCAAATTATTGCACTTGCTTACTAGGAAATACTTAGGAAAATAAATGATCAGAAGGTTTTGGATTAAAAATTTGTGAAATGTTGAAATGCTTTAATTTGTTATTATGTACATACAAATTATGCTTATTTAATATGACTGGCAGATTGTGGCATGTATGTATTATTTAAACAGTGATACTTTGGGAGCAATACTATTTATTTTGCATAGTTTAATTGTGACATATTTTCAATTGGAAGTAAAAATATATGTTTTTAAAATTCGACGCTATTATGTTAATTACATCCTCAAAACTTTTGAGCCAATGTTTATGTAACCCTAATAAGATGTTTCATAAGCAATTGAGCATGTAATTAAAATTCATGTCTTTGTTGTATAAATTGTATCTTATAAAATGTTAATCTAATCGGAATACGTGTAAGTCAGATTACCGCAAAGTATTTTATAAATTTGAACAGTTGTACCATATACCACATTAAAAACGAAATATCTTTAAAGTCAATTAAAATGTCAATATCATTTTTTTTAAGTACACCCCCTACTGACATGTGATTTTTTTTTGGAAAAAAGATTGAAAAATAAAAACGTCTCATGTTATTTGGATATATATTTCTACATATGTAACACTTTCATATACATAAAATTTGCTAAATCACTTTAGTTCCTATTAATAATTAAAATTTGTCATAGATTTAGAGAGACTAAAATTATTTTATGTAAAGTTGGTAAAAGGTCAAAATGATTATAAAAAAAGAGTCAAATTGAATTTTAAATATAAATCAGACTATTGTTCACACATTTCTGGTTTTCTCTTGAACACATGGCAAACAGACTTGAATAAATCTTTCAAAATGTTTTTCTGTGGAACAAAGCTTTGGCTATCATTCAGTTCAATAGTTGGAATAAATCGAACCCCAGGGTTCAAAGCATGAGTTCTCTCTCCATAATGCTTTAAAAGCTGAGATCCTTTAATGTCAGCTGCACAATTACTTATATGACTAAAATCAATGTCTAATTCACGTCCACACTGGAATAGAAAACCATATATTTTCTATGTATTTTCTACATTAATCTCACCCTTTCTCCTGCTTCTTCAGGCTTCATGTTATCTGTGATCATGCAGGCAATGTATCTCAACCTCAGTTCTTGATCAGTAACATGTTCAATTACACAAGAGTGTATTTTATTAGCAACACATTCTAAAGATTCATGTTGGCAACGAAAGTTGATTGTACCATCCGCTCCAATAGTTGTCTGCAATGCCCTTCTCAATGTCCTACAATTGTCTTGCTAAATAATAGTCCTTACCTCAGCTTTTCCATATGGTACCAAATCAATCTCAATATTACTTTTCAGTTTATCAAAAAGTGGGAGAAGTTCGCCAGTAATAAAAAATTTTGAGTCGGGACAGAGAGCTTCATAATATACACTAACTTTAACTTTTTCAACATCTTCACCAAACTCGTTCTTTCTTATGATTTGTTCAATGATTGGTTTTCTAGGGAAGACATAATGTTGGAATGCTTTGTACAAAATAATGACTATCACTAATGTTGCTAATATTCTTGAGTATTTTGGATTCATTTTGGCAAAAACTGTCAAAAGTGGAGTATACTACTACCATGAGGGTTGAATTACCCCTTCGCCTCAAAAAAGCCACTTTATGTCGATTATTAACCAATTTGCTTCTAAGTTTCTAAAACAGCGCTTAAAACACACCACACTAATTGCTTCATAACCCCCAACCTATGGAAAAAACTATGAATGTGAGCAAACTTCGCAAAATGTTAAATCAAGTTTTACAAAATTAGTAGGATTTTTTCATTATATTTTTTACCTACATATTTTTATGAGCAGTAGAAGAAATAGGGTGGCATGTTTTATTGGCAAAATATATTATGTCTCTTCTAAAAGCGACCCTTTTAAATGGACTTATACACCAACTGTATAAACAATGTAAAATTAAAAACAAATATTAAGAAAAATGACTAGGAACACTGCTTTTTAAAAGCGCATGGTTGTTACGTTTCGAATGTCAAAAATTTGGAGATACGAAAATTTTAACAGCAGCTGATGCGCATTAGCTAACCAAAACTCAAGAACGGTTAAATTACATTCTCCTTGGGTTAACCAGCTAGGATAGTTATCAATTATATTTTCCTCTCGTGAGCGGTACATTGGTTTGTAACAGAAATTTTCCTTTCCAAGTATTGTTTTTCAATATTTTTTAGGTGCTTATATTTCCTTGCGTTTTTATGAAACACTTTTATCACGTAGTATAGACATGTTAATTTTTGTTAATTATCTAAACAGCTTAATGTCATAAAAATAAATCTAATCAGTTAGCCTTTCGAAAAGAAAAAGAAAATTTTACATTAAATACTTGTCTGGAATTGGAACCAGGTAGGTAGATCGACTATTATTTATATAGTAATGTTGCTCTATTAGTTTGAAATCAAATTTATCGAAATTTATTGTATTAAGAACCATATTAACCTGTTGCTTTACAAATAATACATTGACCTTGTTCGAAGTGGGGCAGGTGACGTCACTGCATGAGCTGTCGACGCGTGAGTACTAGAATTAGGTTAACAGATTTTTTTTTCTTTTCGCTGACACCAAGACTGAATTATCTACTCCTAAGTGATTGGTGTAAGTCATACATATTGCTACTAGATATACATAGAGGCCCTGCCCATGCTGATTATACACAAACTGCGTCTTTTAATATACGCATGCGCGATCATTTGAAATTCCGTTTTTAACCAATAAGACTTATCCGCGTTTAACAGCCAACATGACCGCTGACACTGCGTCAATTTGACAGATTTTAGTTTAAATGTAATATTCTTATGGCAATTTTCTTTCAAAATATGACTAGACCTCGTTAAATGTTGTGGGAAAACGAAATGAGTGTAACAGAAGACAGAAAATGACGTCAAGTGCAGTTTGGTGGTTGAAATTCAGAGCCACGCGCATGCCCTTAAGTGTAAGCCATATTTCCTTTTCTGTTTAATTTGTTCTTTAAATAATTTTTTAATTCATTTTATTTTCCTGTTAGTGAGGGACCCGAAAGAACCATTTCTTTTTCATATTTATTTGTAATTACGCAACTATGGCGAATTCATTAAGAATTTTTTTACTTGCCTTAAATGGATTTTTGTCATCATACTTCTCAGTGAAATGGTGTGGTCAATTTTGATAAAAACAAATTATAATGGATACCTATTTATTACCTCGTATAAAAATGTTACAAATCATCTCTCAACAATATAAAATACATACTATTTAATTATAAACAGTTAAAAAAAATAAATCCAGTTCTTAATTTATGGTAATTTGCCGAAGACCATAGCTGCAACAGACATATGGCATTGGCATGGATAAATCTAAGGCTTCAAAACTGGACAACTTATAATAAAGTGGACGGAATCGTTTGTACAGAAGTAAATCACGCGATTGTGCATTAAACGAAAAATTTATCACATCACACCATATCATCAAAATGTATAGCAGTCACTTTTAACATAGTATTGCCATGAGTATTAAGGACAGTAAAAAATGTACAACTACATGAGAATGCAAATACGAAGCTGTGCTTCTAAAATATTCGGGATTTCCTGTAAGAGAAATACCAAACATTATGAAAAGTAAATATTTAGGATTAAAACAATACAAACCCATTTGGAATATTAGTTCGGGGGAACTCATACGACCGTCACCTCCATTTGAATAGGCCAACACTCTCATCCTGTACGTTTTGCCAGGGGAAAGATTTCTGACGTAACCTTCGAGGTTTCCCCCAAATGGGATAATAGTATCGTTGGCTGTGCTCAGATCTTGATCAAATTCCCAAACTCGAATCTATAGATGTAAAAGCAATATATAACTCCAAGTTTTTAGATTGGTGATATTACAGCAATGATATTCTTGAGAGTAGATCACTAATTAAGTGGACATTAAAATAGAATGCAGTATTTATCATAGCATAGAAAAAATACATCTCTATATCAATGCAAACTTTATCAGAAGGAATGTTCTATGAATATTCAATTTCTGTCATTTTTTTCAGATTCACGAATAGTTATCGCTTATCATTGCCTTATTTTTTTACTAATCTATGCCGGTTTATTTTGTTGGTTAAATCTTGTCAATTAATTGATTTTAAGAAATGAAACCTTTGTATATCTTGTCTGGCATGGTGTGTGTTTGTTCTGAAACCTCTGCAATTTATTAATAAGGCAACAACATCAATGAAAATTAAAAATACGCATAATAAAGAATAAAAAAAGCTGATTCATGTCCACTTTTGAATTTTACCTTATAACCCTGTAAAGGCTCCTCCTCTAGTAATGGTTGCACGTAGCGCCATGTTACTCTTATGGTAGACGGATTCATGCCGTATACTCGTACAGACGAAGGAGGTTTCTGTGGAGCTTTCCTGAAGGTACGTTCTAAATACCTTTCACTTTCAGGCCCTTCACCTGCCGCATTATAAGCCATTACTTTAACAAAATAATACGTATCGGGCTGAAGGCCAACAATTAAAGCCCAAGAACGAGTAGTCCTGGAAAGATAGTAAACGCTGTCCTGTTCGTTAGTGTCTTTCTTCCAATATTTAATCTACAGGGAAATTATAAAAAAATAAATGCCATTACCTAACCGTTTGCACTCACCCTGTGTCCTATGAGTTTGCCTCTGACTTTTTCGCGGGTTTGTTCGATCGGGTTCCACGAAACATTCAACGCTGTCGAATTGTAAGAGAAAGCCACTACCAACTGTGGTGCCACTTGGGGCATATCTTCCGCCGAAAACACGATAGCTTCTTCGCTAATAGGACCGGCACCGGCATCGTTGATTGCTTGAACCTTGACGATAAACTGGGTATAATAAAATTTAGGCTCAATTTGGACAACAGCGGTATTCGTGTTTCCATATTCTTTAAGCACGACACTTTGAAATTCCACTTGATCGTCCAGTCGTTTCCAAAACACTTTGTAATGTATTCCAGGTGCGTTCTGTTGGTCAGGCTTTAAAGGAGTCCAGGTGATAGTTAAATCACCAATCTTTCCACCTCCTCCTCCCACATTCGATGGAGCCGCATAGGGTTTGTCCAAAGGCGTCTGATGTTTGGGACTCGGTGCCGAATACGGACCCAAACCTAAATCGTTCCAAGCAGCTACTCGAAATTCGTAAAAAGCCCACGGAGTCAAAGTGGCTTCCATATCTGCTTCCTTTCGGCCTGTGTAACGATCTATTTCCCTTGCACGCACGTTTTTCGCTAAACTAATCCAGGAAGCGTTCCAGTTGGTCCGTCCCGAAACTGAATAACCATATATGGGCAATCCATGAGAAGCGCTGTCTGTCCATTGCAGGGTAAACGCATTTTTCTGGATTTTAACCACTTGCAACCCTCCAGGTGGTCCTGGTGGTCCTTGGACCGTCACGTGACTTTTGGAAGCGATTACGCCAACAGCAGATTGGATAACACATTCATATTCGCCAGAATCTGCGAACGTTATATTCGGAATTCTTAAATAACCTCCGTCAATTCTCTGGAAAAAAAAATGTATACAAGGGTGGGATAAGGTGGATAGTTTACCAATCGTCCATTGGAATTCTTTATATCAGTATCCCGAATCCTCATATGATTGTGGGTCCAAATATAGGCAATATCGAGTATCTCATCAGTCACTGCATAACACTGCAAGTCAACATTGTGCCCTACTACGGTTACCACACTTTGTAAAGGACTTTCAACAATACGAGGGCCCCCTAAAATACAAAATCCGTGTCTCCCAGCGCGGTTTAAATTAATTACCGTGGCTAAATTACTGAGTACAATCAGACGACCCTGAGATTCCGCTACTCCAAGTTCATTGCTGGCAATGCAAGTGTAAATCCCATCATCATCCCGAGACACAGGCCCAATAAATAAATTTCCATTTTCATATATTCTCCTGTGACCTCCGGAACCAATTTCGATGCCATCTTTTCTCCACACAAATCTGGGTCTGGGAGCAGCCTCCGGATTGCATTTAATAGTTATGTTACCATTTTCAGCAGCATACGTCTCAGATTCCAGGGGATTCTTCTTAAAGGAAGGCGAAAAGGCTAAAATGTTGAATAGACAAAATTCAATGCAAATTAAAACAAAATAGGTGTTTTTTTATATGAGGAAAAACTTACCCAGAACTCTCAGCTGTGCTGAGGAATATTTCGTTTTTAATGTATTGGTAGCGCGACACTGGTACATCCCGGGATCTGTCTCGTCATTTAAGTAGTTAATTGTTAGAACATTGTCACGTATATTAAAGCGAGTTGGGTCCAAATCGCGCATCACTAAAACACAGATGTAAAACTTTTTCCTAAATAGATAAGATATAAGTTGTTAGTACATAATTGTCGGCCATCCTTCCACCATGTATAATTTACGTCTGGAATCCCAAATGCCTCGCATGTCCATATCAACTCGCTCTTTTTATCAATGTACTTGTCAGTTAGTGGAATGGTGAAATTAGGCTCGGCTTGGATATTGAGAATCACTCCATTCTCAATGCTCATACGGTCATTGTAAGCTCGGCAGACATATTCTCCTTCATCTTCAATGTTTACATTTGGAATAATTAGAACTCTACTATAACTTGTTAGATAGGCATTTCGTGGCAATTGTCCATCTTTTCTTGTCCAGTTGTAGCTAGGCACAGGGCTAGAAGACAAACAATTATTATTCTGCTTGCTCACATGAAACACAAATGCTTACTATCCAAAAGCAATACATTCTAATCTAACATCTTTTCCAGCGATAGGAGCTTCAGGAAATGCTTTAGGAAAATTATTTGCAAATTTTAATTGTTGATAGCTCGCTGTAACCGAGAAGCAAACAAGTCATACATATCTCGGAGTAAATAAATGGGTGATTACTTACAATGAGGATTAACCCTTAGAGGAAAGAAAGGACCATTTCTTCCAGAATCAGAAAATTCTGACTGGACACTGCAACTATAATTTGCACGGTCAATTGTTTCTAAAGCTGAGAAATACAAAGCACCATCATTGGACACAAAGACACGTTTATCTTCTTCTACAAAGTTTGGAAAAAAATCACGTGACCAGGAATATCTCACAGAAGGAAAGTGATTTGGGGGATCACAATAAATTGATTTTCCCCAATTTAATTCTCCAACTTCTGGTGATCTCTTCAGTACAAATTCCAATATAAATCCAAAATTAAGGTTCACACTTTCTGAGATTACTGTACCAAACCGATTTGAAGCTCTGCAATGATAAGTTGCTCTGTCCAGCCTTTGTTGAGGATCATGTATAATAAGGGTGCCCCCACTGACAGTATAGCGTGAATCCCGCAGAGGTTCAATTTCATGAGATACCAAGGTGTCATTCTCATAATGTTCTCGATACCATTTATAAGTAGGTGTCGGATAACCTGCAGCTAAACAACTAAGGCTAACATAGTTATATAGCTTTCTTTTTGAAGTGTCAAATGTGGCATCTATAGGTTGCCTCACAAAATAAGGACCTCTAGGTATTCTTTCAGGATCTTTTATGTCCGTCCCATAAGTGTATGTGCGATTGTTAACATGGAGTCTTTGTACTGCAGTGACAGATGCCTGACATATGAATGGCAAGTATTCTTCACCATTAACCGGTTGCAATACCCAGTGCAATAAGTCCTTAGAAAATTTATAAACAAGATATTCAGAGATCGCTGATGTCGGCTTATCATCTAAAATTGCACCCTCCATTGTGGGCAACTGAGAACCATCAGGATTAGTGTAGTAATTTGGAGATTGTTGCTGAGCTCCAATATACCATCGCCGATGTTGTGGATCATAACGATTTAGTTGTTGAATAAGAAATCCATGCTTTTCAAGGCTATTCAATGAGACCAAATCTGAACCACCACTTTCAACAGAGTAAGTCTGCAATAAAAAGAAAATACCCAATGAAAATTACCAAAAAATAAAAACAAAGCTTCACCTGACAAAGTTTCCTTGCTTCAATATATGATCTCAAAGGAGATTTCACAAATTTAAAACAATGTTGTTGAAAGGGAATCCAATATTCGGGACATTTTAAGTCTTCATAATAATTATTGCTACCAACGTAATTATTGAAATCAAATTCTGGGTTTTGACTGTCCGCTCCATTAGTCAACAAACATGAAATTAATAGGGTGAGAATCATTTCCAAATGAACCAACATAATCCTCAGTGATTGTTTTTCAATCCCTTCATTTAATTAGTATCATTTATGTGTGTTCTAATTGCTTCCCTGTTGTGATCATCTGAAAATAAAAGTCTGCTGTCAGAGTTAAAATGTTAAAATGTATTCAAACAAATTATTCTTAATCATTGTCAAGATGAGTTTATAAAAAAGATTTAGGATTCCCGTACTTTGCAGCTCTAGTGGTGCGGGGCACTAGACACCTGCAACAAAAGCAAAGCTCCCCAAGCTTTTTAACTGTACATGGGAGTGGCTTGAATCATGTAAACAATGAATTTTTTTTGTGATTTATATGTTTATTTTAATTCAAAAATATTTATTGAATACAAACAGGACAATCTAATTACTTACCATATAAATACAAACAAGAAACGATAAAATTATTAAAAAAATAAATAAATAGTCCAACAATATAACCTGTGAAATAACCAAACTCAAACACGTCTTTCTAACTCACTGACATAGACTATATTTGTTTTGTTGGTGTTGTTTCTTGAACTTAGATTAATGCTTCGAAACAAAACTGCCAGAAGGAAGAAGAAGAAAGACTGCAAAAAATTTAAACTGACTTTAACAAAGTTTGGCTTTGACATTAGAGAAGAAAATTCACCAAACGTTAGTGGCTAATATCCAGAGAAAACTAACCAACCCTCGAAGAAGAACAGAACCTCCAAAATGAATTTGTGTGTTGAAGAATTTATTGTTTTCTTATGATTTCACAAGGGAGAAATCGTCCAAAAGTATGTTACGTGGCATTTTGTAAAATGCTTAAGTTGAATTAGTTATTTTTACTTCAACTAAATAGAGTACCTACTTATGTTTTTATGAATTAGATACAAAGTACAACGAATTTCGCAAACTTTGACAAAGGAACGTCATAATGATAGGAGGGAGATAATAGCAAACACTTGATCTTTGAATTGTGAACATAAAAAAAATTATTGAAAATTGTTTGTTAAAAAGTTCACTGGTTTTGGTAATAGTAGTTGAGTGCCAACCATCAAAATGAGTGCAAGTGATCAAATAAACCCCGACTTAATTAAAGAAAGGAAAACCTGCACATTTAATACATTAGAATTAACACATCTTCTGGATGGGGGCCAAAATAAGACTGAAGAAAGATGGGCTAGACGTTAGTAGTTATAAATAATTGTAGAATGTTTGAGGAAAATAATATCTATTCTGTTTTGCAGAAAAATTTTTCCTAGAGGATCCAGAATTGAAGTCAAAAGTTCCATTAGAGTATTTAAGTCATAAGGAAAAATATGAAGAAGCAGTTCGAAAAGCCTGTTTGATTTTTAAAAAAGTCCAACAACTTCAAAATGAAGGCAAGGGAGGGATGGATAATTTCAGGTAATTCTATTAAGTCAGGACTTTGCTGCGAAAAACATAAGGAGGTGGTTCCTTGTTTAAAATAAATGGTAGTTTGCTTTATAAATATTGGGTAGAAAGCTGCAAAAATAATGTTTTTATATTATCTTAAAAAGAAAATACATAAAACAAAATATTACGAAGCATTACTATTATAAAAACACATTTTCTTCATATATTTTTTTATTTTTTAAAATGAGTGGAGGGGATCGAATTAGACTACCCCTATCATTCTTTTGAACTAAATTTAAGGAAAAACTTATGCAGTAACATAAAAAACAGATATTTTTTATATTGTGTATTATTTAGAAACATTTGTTTTCAGCAATTTTTTCAAAATAAAAAAATTAAATCTAAAGCAATGCATAAAGAAGAAGAAGGGTAAACCAAAATGCAGAAAGTGTGTTTTTATAAACATTTATATCAAAAATTACCCTTCATTTTTTGCTAGAAATCATCATATATATCATATATATATATATATATATATATATATATATATATATATATATATATATATATATATATATATATATATATATATATATATATATATATATATATATATATATATATATATATATATATATATATATATATATATATATATATATATATATATATTTGTAGTAAAACTACATTTCTCTAGCACCCAACAGTATTACCATATTTCAAGCTAATTTCTGTATTAGCTTACACAATTTCGCGCTCTGTCGCTGAGCGTATCTTTGAAAACGAATGAATTCATTTTCGTGATTATTTTACACACTTTTTAAGAGGATAGCGACGACATAAATTATTAGGTTTCCTAATTGTTATATTTTGAAGCCAAAAGCGATTGAAATAAAAATTATTTACAGTTAACTTTTTTAAATCAGGCTTAGTTTTAGCTAAAAGGGAAAGTAAATATTCACTCCATTTAGGTCTTATTTTTTAGAAACATGTATTTAAAACTCTTAAATACAGGCATTTCATTACAACATATAAGTATGAAAATAAAGTTATTATTAAATAACACTATTTTTTAATATAGCTGTAAGTATTAAATACGAATGTTTTAACACGAACCCAATTAACACCTTCGAAAGAATTATGTTTTTTAATAAATATTTTGCATTCCTGCTTTCTCGGAGCTTTTTTATTGTCAATAGCATTCCTAAAATGTTTTTTCATAATTTTTTTTTGTTGTGCCGACCATCTTTGTCTTTGTGCTAAAAAGAGATTTTTTTAATAAAGTAAGTAGAATAGCTTTGATCCTTTTCTAGACTTACACCCAGCTTTCTTATTTTGCTCCACTTCCTCCACCAATTCCATATCTGAATCCGATATTTTACTATCGCCAACAACACAATTATTTCATAAAAAAATATTTTAAGGCTGAAATCATCTAACAAATTGTTTTTGACAAACCAGAATTCTTCTTAAAGTTTCTTCTCATAGAAATAATTTTTGCAGTAGCTATTTCCTCATCTGAGTCAATTTCTGTATCCGACACCTTATAGGTGCTATCGGAATTGTCGGAGTTTTGTACTTCCTCTAAAAAAATGTTCTCAGATAAATCCGAAAGTTGATAACTACAAGGATAATTTTTTCGAGGTCAATGTTCTTTATTATCGGAGAAAGGGGCAAAATATTGCGTTGAAACCATTCATACCTTCATCATTAAAGCAACTTTGTGTGCCCGATGTTGAGGGTACATTCTCCTTGTCTGCGTCTAAATTGGCGTCTGGGGCATCTATCATGGAATTTCAATTTTCCTTGCTCCATTAGTTGAAGAATTTTAGTTACTTTGGAAATTTGGTAAACATCTTGTAGAAGCGTGAAAATAACATTATTGGTTTTATTTTTACAAAACTCTAATGTTCTTGAAAAACGTACGATTGAAAACTTACTTATCAAATTGTTTATGAGTTTTGGTGGTGTGTCCCATAAATTTCGCTAATTGATCTACTTCATTTCCTCTTAAATTAAGGACTTGTGTGACAGTTGCGATGTGTTTTCTGAGTCTAGAAGACGTTAGTAGTTGGGGGTTTTGTACCCCACTCAGTTTTGCGTATTTTCGTATAGCAGTACACCCATCTATCCATCTTGATGAATTTGGAAATGTAAAAAAATATGTATTTTGAGAATCAAACCATTCAGGAGTATTTGTTCTGATCTTGTAAATAGTTTGATAAAACTGTTGCAATGTTTTTTCGGTAACATAATAGTTACAGGCCAACTTCCCTTTCCTATAGCAGTAATGCGTTTATAATGTCTAGTTAGCAATTTTTCATTTTCAGAGAGAGCGATTGTCATTTCGTTTTGAGTTGACAGATCAACTTCGTTTTCTATTTGTTCTCTATAAGAATTTAGATCTAGGTATTGTATATCACCTATATATATCCTATTATGAAGAATTGTCTGTATGAGCGCTGTTTCAGCTAATATTTTGTAGTCTGCCCGGTTTTTTATTAACTCTAGTTTTGCAACTGCTTCATGACCTTTTTCCTCTACAAACTTACGCAAAATCATAACGCTTTGTGTTAGTGGCAATAGTTTTGGTTTTAAGGCGGTGGATGCATTTAAATTTTTGGTTGCCAGACTTCCAACTTCGATGGTCCATTGCAACTCAACCAAAGTTTTAAAACGTTCTAAATTCTTCAGAACTTGTTCAATACTGCTTTTTGTTGGGATTATAATTTTTTTCCGCAGCAGTAGTTTCATAGCAAGAGCGGTTATATTTTTAATAGTAGTTCCAAAATGCAACGCTAAAGAAGCAGCCCCAAACGTTTTAGTATCTGCATCGTATTGAGATATGGCTTTGACTGCTTCAACTATATCATCGAAGCTTTCTGGTTTTAATGTTGAAAGCATATAGGTATAATCACCGAGCTTTTTAATTTCTAACAAAAATCTTGCACATTCTCGCAATTTATTAGAAACGTGATACAAACTGCGCTGCCTCCTATTTTTTTTGAAGAGATCTTCACCATAGTGCGCTATCAGAATGTCATTAATGGCTGTGTTTGTTATATCGTCTGAAATCATTTTGCTAAATATTTCCTTTGTTACTGACATCTTGGTTAAATATTTGCCATACGTTTTTTTGGAAGCAGCATAAGCAATTGATCCACTCAAATGTCGAGTAAATTTTTTCGAGTCTTGATTGGGATTTGCGAAACATCTTCTGATATGCCGGCTTAAATAGGATTTTGTTAAAAAAGCGTTACAATGTTTGCAAATCGCATATTCATTTTCAGAAATATTTTCGTTGTGAGGTTCTTTTACCTAATTCTAGGAACTCCTTTACCTCCTGTTCAGTGGAATGTATTCTCTCGAGGTGTCGCCCAAAGTGTTTTGATACTATATTTGCATCACAGAATTTGCATGTTGTTTTTTTATATTTGTTCAACCATGGTAAAGAGTAAACATCAAATTCCTAATAAATAAATTTTATTATAAAACCTAATTAAAATAAAAAATGAAACTAGGCTCTGAAATACCCTACTTTTTTTTAAATTTTATTAAAATTTTCTCTTTATAACGTTAAAGTATGTTTTTTACCTTTACTTTTTTATAATTTGTTCTGTTTATTTCTTTTTGCAAGCATTTGTGTCCATTTTTTTCATTGCCTGCTGGTGACTTTCTGTTTGATGTATTGAATGTATTTTCACCATTTTGGGTATGAACCACAACGTTTTCATCTGCAGCATCTTCGTCTCTATCTTTTCGTGTTTTATCACTTTGAGTTTTAAGTTTTTTAGTATTGATATCACTTGGAAGAATCTTCCCGAGTTCACCAGAATTCTTATTCTATAAGATTAATAAATTACCTACTAACCTGTTCAATACAATCTTGTCCATCGTCATTTTCATTATCACTGTTTTCTGTTCTATCCACAGCTAAAATTTTACCAAATGAATTGATTGGTTGGGTAATGTTCTCTAGCGCGCTATGTAAGTTTACAGTGTAAAAATCTTCTCGCCCCTTTAATGGTCATTTACTCAATGTATACAGAATTTGATAATTTTGCGCATAATCATATATGTCTGGTGCATCGCTTTCCAAACGAGTTGCATGGCTACTTAAATCAAAATTTAGGTTTGATGCAATATTCCAATTTGATTGGTTATTTAGTGCGACACGTTCCAAATGAGGTGTATGGCTATTTAAATCTGAAGTGTAATCTAAATTTAAATCACCGTTATTTAGCTCTGATACATACTTATTTGAAGTATCCCTTTCATCAGTCAATTCTAACATGTTTAAATTTGATGCAGAATATCCCAAATTTGATATATCCGCATTTGGTACATCATTTGCTAGATGAGGTACGTATGCAATTAAATTTGTCATAATATTTAAATTGCAGGAGCCGTTATCAAGGTTTGAAGTTTTTTCGTTTAAATCTGGTACATCGTTATCAGAATTTGATGCAGCGTCGCCCAAATCTGGTACTTCACTCTCTGGGTTTTTGTTTTTTTGATCTTAAAAGTTAAAGAAAGTTAGTTTGGACAACTATTTATGATCTTAGGAAGCTTGTTGTAACAGATAAAAGTATAACTTATAACAGTATTTGAATAACTTTTGAATGATATATTTTTAAATTTGTTTCAATAATTTAGAAATGTGTTAACATATAGGGAAATTCAATCATACAGGTTTACTGATCGATTGATATTAGATAAAGTAAAAAGGTATTTATAAAATAAAAACTTCTACAAACTTCATAGTTTTTCCACAATGCAATTGCAATTGAAATCAAATGTTCGAATATTTTTTTCTTAATAGATAAATAATAATTATAGAATATAATATTTCTTTTTTTTTTACTTTTTGTAGATCTTAGAACGAAACTACATCCGGTATAAAAATTCATAAAATTTTTAAACTAAATAATAAAAGAATTTACTTACCTGCGACCAACAGTAAATTTTTTTTAGCCCTTTGACTCATTTTGAAAGGTCTACCTACACTCCTCAACACCATTAACCTAACACTGCCCGCGCAAAATCTCGCATAAAAATATCATGTACCAATGAATTCGGCGTTGCCAAGTTTTGGGTGCCTAAACGTCGAAATATTGTCTATATGCCACATAATACAGACTTTATCTACTTTATGTACAAACTTTTTGTCGCGCGCCCCCTAGCATTGAACCGGGTGAACCCCTGCCGTATAAAAGGCGATATAAATGAGCCATATGACTCCCTGGAAAAAATTTGTCAGAATTCGTTACAGAAGGAGGGGATACCAATTTTGAAATTTTCATGGCTAAACGTTGTGGTACCCGAAAGTGGGTGCCGGAACGTTATATATGGTGCCACATGAATAAGTTTTATTCACAAATGGTGCCAAATTGGCAGTATATATATATATATATATATATATATATATATATATATATATATATATATATATATATATATATATATATATATATATATATATATATATATATAAAGTACAATAATGTTACTATTTAGTTTCACAAATAGTTGAACTCTTTCTATTAAATGATAAGTTTCTTCATTTTAAAAGTGTTAATAAAGTTTGAAAATATCATTTTCTTTTCTCAATAGGGAAATACTGGGTGGGCAGCTAGGAACGGCAATTTTGGGAGATGGAAATCCCTTTTCCCTCCATTATGTAATGTTTATACCTACCCTGATGGGACAAGGTACTTTTGATCAGCAAGCGGAATGGATAGAGAAAGCTTGGCAGTGTGATATTATTGGAACCTATGCACAAGTATTGCCTATTTGAAATAAGATAAGAATAAAAATAAATTACTTATTTCATTTGTAGACTGAGTTAGGCCATGGTACATTTATTAGGGGATTAGAAACCACAGCCACATATGACCCTAAAACCGAAGAATTTGTGCTAAATAGTCCCACGATAACAGCTTATAAATGGTGGCCTGGGGGATGTATGTATTATATCCCAATGTTTTGCTTATTAATAGATTTTCTGTGACTATAATTTTTAGTGGGCCACGCAGCCAATTACGCTGTGGTAGTGGCGCAACTTTATACAGGCGGTAAATGTCACGGCATTCATCCCTTCATAGTGCAGCTAAGAGATGAAGAAACTCATTTGCCTCTGCCCGGGATTGACATTGGTGAAATTGGTTGTAAATTAGGAATGAACAGCACTAATAATGGTTACCTTGGATTTAAAAATGTCCGTATACCTAGAACCAATATGTTGATGAAAAATAATAAAGTTCTGCCGGTAAGGCGTACATTAAGGTTCACTTTAAAATGTTCTACTATTAACATGCTTGCAGGATGGTACTTATGTAAGTTCACCAAGTAGTAAACTTACATATGGTACTATGATTTTTGTCAGGGTTGTATTAGTGCAAGATGCTGCTACTTATTTGAAAAAGGCAGTGACAATTGCAACAAGGTACAGCGCAGTGCGTCACCAGTCCCAGATTAAACCAAAGTAAGCCTTCATCAGTGCTTATGGGCTATATTTCCTTATGTCTTACTTTTTTAGTGAACCTGAACCTCAAATTATAGACTTTGTTACTCAACAGCACAAGTTGTTTCCCAATATAGCAACTTGTTTTGCGTTTCAGCATTCTGCCACTTGGCTTTGGGATGTTTACAATAATGTGACATCAGAATTAGAAACAGGACAGTTAGATAATTTGCCAGAGGTCAGAATTGATTCTATTATTGCTCCATATTCCCTAACAGTTTTTTTTTATTCACCAGTTGCATGCTACAGCATGTGTCTTAAAAGCTATTAGCAGTGCAGATGCAGCTGCTGGGGTGGAGACCTGCCGTTTGGCATGTGGAGGACACGGTTATATGACGGCATCCAATTTGCCATCAACATATGGCCTTGTTACTGCTATGTGTACTTATGAAGGCGAGAACACGGTTCTGTTACTGCAGACTGCTAGGTTTTTGATTAAAATGTGGCAGAGCAAGAAAAACTTATCAACATTGCCCACCCTTAAATATTTAGAAACCGCTTTACATCAGCGCAGGCCCTTTGAGAAGTCAGTGAAGTGGATTATATTTGCTCTGCAAAAAACTGCTGCCAGGTGCCCAATAAAGTCTTGTTTTAGGATTTCTTCAACTTTGATTTTCCTTACAGCAAAATTGATTTAGCTGAGAAGCATATAAATGAAAGAGTGAAGAAAGGGCAAGCATTTGAAGATGCTTGGAATAATACTTCTGTGGAGCTAGTAGAAACAGCCGATATTCACGGAAGGGTGTTTATAGTGGAAACTTATTACAACACCGTTGAGAATTTACAAGTGTCGCCTGAACTAAAGCGCGTTCTCAACCAACTTTTGGAGCTCTACGCCGTGAATACAGCTCTTAAACTTACTGGTTCTTTATTGAGGGTGAGTTTTTTTAGATGTTAAGGTGATTGAAATTATTTAAGAAACGGAAACTGAGAATGTATTTCTTGCAGTTTACAGACATATCAAGTAGTCATGTAGAAATACTTCAAAGCTGGTTAGAGGAATTGCTAGCTGCTTTGAGGCCAAACGCTGTGGGTTTGGTCGATAGTTTTGATATAAGCGATCAGGTACTATCCTCTGCTTTGGGAGCGTACGATGGTGATGTTTACAAAAGATTGTTTGATGCGGCGAAATCTAGTCCGCTTAATGCAGAACCCGTGAACAAGTCATTTCACTCGTACCAAAAACCATTTTTGAAATCAAATCTCTAATTTCAAGTTTTTATTTTATTTATACTTTTATAACGCTTATAACGTATCAAAATACTCTACTAGAACATTCCAAAATTGTTTTTTTGTTTGCTAATTGTTGACAAATATGGAACAATTCGTTAGAAAACACGGGTCTGGTTATTTGTGCAATAACGATTACACAAATTATTAAGTTTCTTTATATACTATATATTATTACAGATACACATTTAATATATTTATTATCTTCTCTTTAAAAACAATTCCAAAGTATTTAGCATGGGAGAAAGTACATAATTTATATATAATTTTTTTGCATTTCTCGGGAATAAAGTTTTAACATTTTTTTTTTGTTTTGAGTCTCTGCATCCTCCACAACATCTGTTTTCCTACTACACTCCTCTATCTGTCAGTGTCATTGTCATCAAGTTATAATTTTATTGACTAATCTTCCAAATTCAAATTGTTTTTTACCCAGCTTCTCTTAATTTTTGAATGCCTAATAAGACCGGGCCAAAAAAATCAACTACTTTTGAAAAATATATGGACAAAATCATTCAGAATAACGAAAAATAAATATTTTGAAAGTTTGAGATGTTAATACTAATAGGAAGAGGGCTATCACTTGTATTTTCGATTTTTTAGCCCTGAACTCATTAGCCTTTTATTTCTGCAAGTTAAATGATGAATAATTTTTTAAAATAACTATAAGGAAATGTTAAGGGATATTTTTTGGAGGGCATTAAATGTTTGTATATTGATTGTTTAAAATGAAAAAAAAAAAGTTAATCATGTATGGACAACTGAATTTAGGGTAAAAATCAAGGCAATAAAAGTCGCATTATGTTTTGATGAAAATTATATTAAACCATAACACACAAAGTCACCAATAAAAATGTAATCAGAAATAGTGTTAAATCGTCGGCATAACCTAAAGCAAAAATAGCTTATAATACTCCATAAATGATAATACAAAAAAAAATATAATAGAAATTTCAACTAAACAGACACTCTTTTGATTGATATCCCCTTAAAAAAAATTATAATAAAATTTCTTACATCGTTTAGATCACAAGGTTCTCACTCTGTACGAAAAGCACAAAATTTTTGGACAGAACACTAATGGTGTTTATGTATCGATTGTAGCTTCACAATGTTAATTGAATTCGAATTCTAAAAGTAAAGTTTTTAATTCTTTAGATTTGTTTCTAATTGAATGATTTGTTCATTTGCATTGATTGAGCTGCCTGTATCATCTTTATGAGGAGGTCTTTCATTTTGCAGCGATAAAATACTTCTATGAACTGCAGGCATGACTAGTATCTTTTTATCAAATTTACTCTGGTTTACTATTTGGAAGAATATTTTTCTCCAACATCCAAAAAAGCTATTTAAAAAATTATAAAATTTGACAACTTCTTTTCTTGCCTCCAACCAATGCGAAGATTATTTTCTAGCCTCCAAATCTTCTACATATTTTTTGGTCAGAAAAGACTAGTAAGAAAATGCTATTTAAATACTCTCTTATTTTTTCCATTTCTTGGTACTCTTTCAACACCGAACTATATACATATATACACACATATATAAAAGGTATGACAAAATAGCTGATATATTGATCAAGAAAAAATAAGAGAGCATTGTTAACTATTATATTAAATAACTTTAACATTATTAAAAATACTATATAAATTGTCTATATTGTTCTTGTTTCTCAACTATAATCACGCTCCATTTTTTGAGAGGGAGAAGTGGAAGCTCTTGGATTTATTTTATTTGTCCACAGTAAAGAGGGATCTTCTGCCTAAATAATTAGTATTCACCAATAGCATGAAAATTAACGGGATACTACTCACATCTCTTCTAATTGCTTTTCTGTTCCGTTCAGATTCATTATCAGATTTTCTTCTTTTCTTCTTTGCTGTTATCGACTCCTGACCACTGTCTTCATCCTCTGAATCTGAATGTGACGAATCTGAATCAGAACTTGAACTTGAGGAATTGCTTGAACTATCAGATGCAACACCTACAGAGAAAGATTACAATAAAATGTAAAATCACACTGATATTCGCGCTGTTACCTGAGGGTTGCTCTATATTAATCCTATCAGCTAAGGCTGCTAGGTTTGGTTCCTTTTCTCTTAGAACTTTTAACCATTTCCGGGATAGTTTCGGTCTTCCTCTCGCTGTTTTATGCCAAACCTAAAAAATGGTTACATGTACATCTATTTAAAGAAATTAAGTTATTTTGCACCTACAACTGGGAAATTGGTTCTGCTACAAAAATTCTGAGTAACTGCAATTGTTGTATCTAAATTAAGAACTACATGCCACCAGCCACCAGGCACAAATACTGTCTCTCCAGGTTTCTGTAGTATTTCAATAGGTTTGCAGTCTTCAGGCCAAGATGGTTCTTTTGTTCTTGGGTAAATAATACTGAACCATGTTATAGCTTCATCTCTTTGCTTGCCACCTTGACTTCCAGTAACTTTTAAAAGTTCTTTTGGAGTATGCGTAGGAAATAGGCACCAGCTATAAATGGAAATTAGCAGTGAGTAAAAATTTGAAAACATTGATCTTCTTATACCGTTTATGTCCTACTACTAAAGCATTCCAGGCACTTGTTCCAAGAGGATCAATATGAATTCCGGTGCCAGACCTAGCTGGTCCCATTACAAACCAACGATATGGTGGTCTGCGACTTTCACCTGAGTATTTAAATAAGTCATCTCTAAAGTATAACGGCACTTCGTAGTCTTCTAATATTTTTTTACGGCGGCGATGCTAAAAACACCATAAGAAGTGTATATGAAAATGAAAATGTCAAATGCAGCCACTGACTTACCTCGCCAAAGTTGCTATCAAAAATATATAAGGGACTGTCATCTTTAGTGTTGAGCATGTAGTGAATATAATATTTCATCTTCATTTTCACACTGTAACCTTCATTATCTTCTCCGCACTTAAATTTTTGGTTTCTGTACTTTTTCGCCAGTCTTTCCAACGTCCATTTCTCGATAGCTCGCCACCCGATCTGGCAATTAGTAATTACAACAGGCTTGTAAGGAAGTTCGTAACTAGAAATAAATTCTCGTTGAGAAACTTTAGACTGGTCAATTCTTTCGCAACAATCTGTAAAGTTATGAAATTTTTCGAAATTATTAGCATAATTGCATTGGTACCAGGATTCTTTAGTGCTTAACTCTAGAACAAAAAAAAATCCCAATTAGGTAAAAAAAGGCATATCTCATGATTTTCGGTATTTCTAGGGTTAAGTTTAACCTTATACCTGGTCTAGCCTTCCTTTTCACTTCCTTTATCCTCTTGCGGGCTCTATGGGCAAATTCAGCGTCATCCATTCCTTGCAAACAACAGAAAAATAAAAATTACAAAACAAAATTTGAAAAACGAACAGAAAACACTAAAATTATCAATTTCTTCCCGTTAGACAACTCTTCAAATAATATGACATTGACAATTCCAATTTTCCACCACAGAATAATTTTGGAAGTGCCCAAAGCAGATTGATAATTTTATTGAATAGATTTTAATATCCGTTCATAAAATAATATTTCAATAATATGTATATCATGTAAAAAATTCTACAAATCTATATAACATAATTTGAAATTTGTTTGCAAGTTAGATAAATATGGTGTTTACCAAAAGAAATCTTTTCCTCAATAGATGGCGCCCTCAGTAATCATACTCATCTCCCGCTAGTAATAGACTCGATGCGGATTTTACCGAACATTTTCGACTGATAATTCATAAAACAATTTCAGATTCCCCCGATAAATGGCTAAAATTGATTAAACATTAAAATTTCCTTAAAAATTTTACGCGTAAGCGCACCCAAGAGCAATCTAGCATTGCCTTATGTATTTTGTTAAATTTTTGTAGCAAAATTCGTAGGTGGCTATTAATTACCGTAAGCGTAAAATGACGTTTATCTTGTTACTTACGCAAAATGAATGAAATTCATTTTTTGCGAAAGTATACGCGTCAGTCAACTTTTTCCAGATCTCGGAAACGGTTGGTCCTAGGGGACCGCCGTTGGTACAGAAATGATCAGCGTCGAAAAAAACGTTTTTTTTTGTCTGGTTCTCTGTTCTCTGTATGGACTAAATTTTTTGTCGTCATTTTGGGCTGCATAAAAAAATTCATTTTGCGAAAATGCTTTACCCGATCGACAAAATTCTTGAACCGAAAGACGCACAAGATTCCGGACTATAACCTTTATTTCGGGCATTTTTTTGATTATATACAGGGTTTTTTAATTATAGCCAAAAATCTGAAAGACTCTGAAAATTGTCAATTTCCAAAGTACATTCTTAACCGTAAATCAAAATTCGTGAAAAATATGACCAATTGGTTTAAACGGTGTTATAGGCCGCATCGAGAGCTAAAATTTTTGTATTTACGGTTTTCTTCTACCACACACGCTGCACTAGATATTTGAAAAAATCCATTTGAAAATCACGCTCAATATAGAAGCGATGACGTCACTATTACCACGTGCTGTGCGCTGCATTGTTTCAGATAAATATTATTTTCCAGAAAACCATCTGCTCTATTGGCAAACTTTATCTACCACGGAACGTGGGAGATTCAGGGTTTTAATCTCGATTTCCGTAATTTTTCCGATTATGTACAGGGTGTCTCGGTTATGGGCAAAATATCTAAAGTACCATGAAAATTGCCGTTTTCGTGTATAAATTATTAGCAGTAAATGAAAAACTGTAAAAGATAGGAAAATTTGGTTTCAAACGTATTATGAACTGTATCGAGAACTACAATTTTCGGATTTAGAGCTTTCGTCTACTATACAGGGTGCGTGAGATATTCGGAAATACATAGTCAATAATATCATAAATCGTCATGAAATGTCAACATTTTCAAAAAGTAGTTTGTGATTTGGATTTCTGATCCTCAGAAACCCCTTTAGCCAAAATTTTGCAAGCTTTTGGGATATTACCTCGAAATCACATTATGGGCTGAAATACCAGCTCAAAAATCGATGGTCCGCAATTTATGATTTATATCTCGCTTATTTTATACTGTGAGAAATTGAAATCTATATGTTATATACCTACGTCCTTCCTCTATCCAACAACACAAAAAAGTTTCACACAAGTTGTACCGTTTGCCGTCGGGAACGGTTTTTGTAAGACGCTGCAAATTTTTAAAAAATGCTTAATTACAATTAAATCGACCGGGCTGAGGTTGACTTTATGGTATCTGCGGGAAGTCTTCATTAACCTCCAGGTTCGTTCTATGAAAATTTCAACCTTCTCGGAGCAACGTAGGTATTTAAAAAAATAAAAAACCTAAATTTTTGGGAAAAATCACGAAAAGAGGTCGGGGGGGTATTAAAATAAAATAGTCGGTTGTTTAATTATAAATTTTTTAGTCCCACTGGGGGCGCAAATATTGGTAAAAAACGTTTTTAAATGTAGATAATTTATCGATCGCCCATCAACAAGAAGCTTTATATACGCCGACGACTTAGCTATCACCCGCCAGTCAAAAAACTTCGCAGAGATAGACGAGCAGATAACAGAATCCCTATCAAGACTGAATGATTATTACAGATCAAATCAGCTCCGCCCAAATCCAGCGAAAACGCAGACATGCCTATTCCACCTCAATAACCGACAGGCGAGAAGGGAACTACAAATAGAATGGAACTCAGTCAGACTGCAACACTGCCCAAACCCAGTCTATCTAGGTGTTACATTAGACCGCTCCCTAACGTTCAGAAAGCATATCGATAAAACCAAGGCCAAAGTCAACATCAGAAACGGTATTCTCCGGAAACTGACTAATGCTCGATGGGGGGCAGACCCTAACGTCCTGCGCTCTTCGGCCCTCGCACTGTGCTACTCCGCAGCCGAGTGTGCATCCCCCGTATGGGAGAGATAATCACATGCCCATAGACTGGACCCTGTCCTGAATGACACGTGTAGATGCTTAAACCCACTAACCTTGATCAGCTTTACATGCTAGCCGGAATTGCTCCACCGCAAATACGTAGGGAAACCCTAGCCATGGCCGAACGAAGCAGACAATGTGAAGACACCAGACATCCTATGTACCAATACATTCCGGCAGCGGCCAGACTGAAATCAAGGTGAGGCTTTATGCAACCTACACAGCTCCGCACAGCCTCTAAAACTGCTACCAAGGAGACAAAATGGGAACAGCGCCTAGCAGTCAACGACATCCCAACCTTGCTGCAGGCTCTGACTTAGACTGGGGTACCTGGAAAACCCTCAACCGACTCCGGTGCTAAATGGGGAGATCCAAGAACAACCTCCTGTAATGGGGATACGTGGAAGAGGAAACGTGTGAATGTGGAGAATCCCAGACAATGGAGCACCTTCTAGCGTGTCAATCCCTACAAGCCCCATGTACCATCCGTGCAATGAAAATGCTGTGAAATGCGCCAGACACTGGAGTGATATATAAACAATATCTAATAATTTCTAGTCACAAGTTGTAGTTCAGACACGATTAAATAAATTTATCGATATTTTCAAAAAATAAATTCAAATTCGACCTTCCCGTCCTCGAAAACTCGCCTATGCAGAATTTTACCCACTTTTGAGAAATCATCTAGAAATCGCATTTTGGACTGGGTTAATTTTGAAAGTTTAATATCTCGCTTATTTATAATTTTGAGAATTTGAAGTCCGTACGTTCTATACCTTGGTCCTTTCTCTATCCGGCGATACCAAAATGTCTTACCCAAGTTGTATCGTTTACCGTGGGGAACGTTTTTTGTGGGAGGCTGAAAACTTTAGAAAAATAATTAATCACAATTTAATGGAAGGGGCTAGGGGGAACTTTATAGTATCTGCGGATAGACCTCTTCCATAAGAATGGCAACCTTCTCGGAACATCGTAGATATTTTGAAAAATCAAAAATTTAAATTTTTGGGAAAAATCACGACCAGGTGTTCACGATAATTTTGGATAGAGGTCGATATTAACCGATCCGGCTGAAATTTGGCACAAAGATAGGGGGTCGTTCGGGTATTAAAAAAAAAAAGTTTATTTATAAGTTTTTTAGTCCTGCCCGGGGCGCAAATATTGGTAAAAAACGTTTTTTTTTTCGAAAAAATGTTGATAATTTATGGATATTTTCAAAAAATAATTACAAATTCGAATTTCCCGTCCTTTAAAACCCCTCTATGCAGAATTTTACCCACTTTTGGGAAATCACCTCGAAATCGCATTTTGGGCTAAAAAATCGGCTTGAAAATCGATGATTAATTTTGAAAATTTTATATCTCGCTTATTTATAATTTTGAGAATTTGAAGTTTATATGTTATATACCTTTGTCCTTCCTCTATCTGACGATACCAAAAAGTCTCATTCAAGTTGTACCGTTTGCCGTCGGGAACGGTTTTTGTAAGACGCTGCAATTTTTTTAAAAATCCTTAGTTACAATTAAATGGAGCGGGTTGGGGGGACTTTATGGTATCGGCGGGAAGACCTCATTGACCTCCATCTTCTATAAAAATTTCAACCTTCTCGGAGCAACGTAGGTATTTAAGAAAATTAAAAATGTAATTTTTTGGGCAAAATCACGACATGTTCATGACAATATTGGATCGAGGTCGATATTAACCATTCCGCTAAAACATTGGCAAAAAGAGTGGTTTTTGATAAAATGTTTTATATTTCGCTTATTTACAATATATTCCAAATATTCCCACAAGTTTGTCGTCGGGAACGGTTTTTGTATCGGGTTGCAAATTTAAACAAATAATTAATTATATTTAAGTGGAGGGAGCTGGGGGGAATTTTCTGGTATTTACGGATAGACCTCATCAACTTATATTCTTGCTACAATTTTTCTATTTATCCATCAATCAGGGAGCGCAGGTTATTTGAAATAATATCAATGGAAATCGCAATTACCCGTAAAAAGTTTTATGTTTAACAAAGTTCGACGTGTTAAGTTGACGAGATTGCGAAAGCAATCTTGTTCTATTCGAAATTCTAAAACTGCCATTGATTTTGGATAAGGCTGCATTTGCGCAAAAGGTATTATTTTTTGAATTGCTCATATTTTTTTCAGCGATTTTAAATTTTTAAATGTCGGAGGCGTAGATACTGAAAAGCATTTATGTGATCTCTACCCAATTGATATATTGAATGTATTTTTAAGTCGGATTCCACGGAGTCAATCAAATCAATCAATTTAAAAACCGAGACCTTCAGATGGTCGATAATTATCGTCCTATCTCTATCATTGTTGTTTTCTCTAAAGTTTTTGAAGTCCTGTTAAAACAGAGGCTATATAAATTTGTTGAAGTAAATCAATTACTTGACTCTGCCCAGTTTGGTTTCAGAAGCAAGTTCTCCACAACTAGAACTTTGATGAGGGTGGTGGAGGACATAGTCGGGGGCTGGAAAGGGGAGAACACTTAATGATTTCACAGTGCGACCTCTCAAAGCCTTTCAACTGTGTTTCTCATCAGATTCTCTTGAGCAAGCTTGAATTTTTTGGAGTCCGTGGTGTTCCACTCAAACTTTTTAAGTCCTATTTAACAGATAGGCAACAGTTTGTGAGTGTAGAGAACAATAAGTCTGATTTGGCTTGCGTTGAGTTTGGAGTATCCCACGGCTTCGTTCTGGGACCCCTCCTTTTTATTATATACATAAATGATATTCGCCAGTACATGATGCCTGATACTGAGATTGTGCTGTTTGCTGACGACACAACGTTTATTAATTCAAACAGGAACATCACTACCATGAGTAATATTGACACATATACTTTATCTAAGGCCAAAGCATGGTTTTCAGCAAATAATCTACAACTTAATGAAGCTAAAACGAAGAATATAATAGTGTCTATTAGCAGTAAGTTGACATGTGGCAAGGATGCAAGATTCTGGGCGTTACCTTGGATGACACTCTGAATTGGTCAGAATATATTGGCGAGCTAAGTAAAAATCTTTCAAATATTCATTTTCTTTTGCGTCAACTTCGCAGAATGTTGAGTTTTGATGCATTGAAGTCAACTTACTTTGGTTTATTTCAGTCGCGTATAAACTATGCCACCATACTGTGGGGTAATTCCTCTTATGCCATTAAAATATTTAGGATGCAAAAAAAGGCACTACGGATAATTACAAATTCAAATTTTAACGAACACAAAAATATGATATAATATATTGGGTGAATTCGATACTGTGTCACGGACAAAAGAGTCTTTAGATACGCAGTCTATTAAGGCGGAATTTGGTTCACTAAGTCTGCAACAGACTGTATACGGAAATTCCAGAGACATAAATTAGATATCCACAAGCCACGTAATGTTCAGAATTCGGTGCCGATTTTGTATAACAAATGAGATTGAGATTAAGCACACACAAAGATAACTGAATCGCCACATCCCTAATAAACCGTCGAAGTTTCACACCTTCGTGTATGGTGTTTCAAAACAACAGCTATCACATGCGAGTTAAGTCCGGATTCACTACTGAATTAAGTTTCGAAGTTCCTAATCTCGACGCACTCCGAGCAAAATCTTAATTGGAACTGGATTTCGAAAAACATCCACGGCATCATGATTAGGGGAAAAGGAAGTGAAAGAAAATAGTTTGGTTTTCACCAGCAAATTACTAACGACGTAAAAATTTTAACGAAACCGTTCTATTTTGTAACATTCCGTCTCCAATTTGAATGAGTTAGTTTATTTTCAGAACGTTTTCAGTAAATAAGTCATCAAAATTTCCTACCGTTTTATGAAAGTTGACCTTTATTCCGTTTTCTCAATTCCCTGACGCGATAAACTCTTAAAATCCAAAAACTTTTGGGCACCGAGTGAACCAGGCGTCTACAATTCTATTTTAGAGGATTTCTGTAAGCTATTAGTGGCGTATTAAGGAACATATGTACAGGGTGGGTCCGTTATTAGGGGTCTGCACCTTTTCTCAAGAACTAGTAATTTTAGAAAAAAAAATCGAAAACCATTAGATTTAAGTAAAGTATATACCAAATTTTGGCCCGCTTTGAGAAAAAATATCAAAAAAACATGAGCGTCTCATTAAAAAAAAAAGAATACTGCAAGTTGAAATTAAAAAAAATGTCCTTTAATTTAAGACACCCTGTATAATTTTTAAATACCTAGTCAGATCGTTAAAAATGTGTTTAAAATTTCATCAACTAGTCATTACTGCCAGCTAAGAACATAATTTTGCATAAAATAATAGATAATCTCAATTTCAGTCTACACAAAATCCGAACAAGTAGTTTCTATAAAATTTTAAAACTAATGTCGGTCCACCACTTATTGGACACCCTATATATATAAAAAATAAATAATTTTAATACTTTTTACAAAACTTTTGGATTCCTCTTGCGTCGATTTTTGCTGAGTCGAACTTGCTGACGTTTCGCCAATCATCCTGTTGGCTTCTTCAGAGCTTGACTGAAACTGGCTCGTATTTTACTCTGTACCTGCTTATATATTGTTTGAGGGGGGCGGAGTTAAATGAGTGGCATAAACACCGTGACAGGTAGACACCTAAGTCGCGGTTAAATTGTTAGGTTGTTTATAGATTTCTATAGACTCTCGGATTTTTCGTTGGTAGTGCAAGTGCAAGAATTTTAGTTTTATCGGCAACAGCTGATGAGTTTATTTGCCTTAGACGTAAGGTTCTTTCATGTTCTTTGAGCCTAGTTGATATTTTTCGTCCGGTTTCTCCAATGTAGTCCTTGCCGCATATGCATGGAATGCTGTAAACTCCTGGCATCTCAAATGGAATTTTATCTTCGACGGACTGAAGATGTTGAGAGATTTTTGGACAAGTGGTAAATCTGGTTTTGACGTTATACTGCTTTAGAACTTTTTATATGTGGTCAGTGATATTTTGAATGTAAGGAAGGACCACAGTGGCAAGTGTAGGATTGCTTTCGGCCTCATTGGAAGGTGGTGGTGAAGTGTATTTTTTGATCGAACGCTTAATATCTTTAATGTAGAAATTATTAGAGAGAAGAGGAGAGGTAAGGTGTTTTAATTCTTGGTTCAGTGACAGGGGCTGAGATAGTTTTATGGCTCTCGGATAAAAAGTTTTTAATATAACTAAGATGAGAAAAGCGAGGAATATTTATCTTGGAAAATGGTTAATTTTATTCGATTTGGTATTCTTATTAATAAGAGTAAATACATATAATTAGAATTTTCATATGATCCTATGCTAAAAACAAACACCCTGTACATTTTTTTCAACATGAAGGGCATTACATATGTACGCGCCATTTATTGAATTTAATATATATGATATTACGACATCTATACATTAAGAAATGTGGCGTGTGGTATGGATATTCTTAGAAGTTTTATAAGTTTTTTCGCATGCTTAGTCTGAATCTCTCATGTGAGGTTGAACAATCGTTTTCTTCATTCATATTTGAAAGCACTATGCAATTTTTATGGTGGTAACGTTCAAATGAGAGCACTCACTTGTTTTGTATCAAGGGATACATTGCAGATAAGATAAGATAAGATTTTTCTACATTGAAACGCCCTGTAGAAATAATATTCGATACCAATAAATACTGGATATTTGAATCGATTTTGGTCTGACTTAAATCGCTAAACTCCGAGTTAACTAAAAAGGTACATTTTGAAATATTAAATGAAACTCGGTTACATCAAGAGCAAAATTCTATGTCGAATACGGTAACAGATTGTTTTAATTTTCAAAGGGATATAAATTTAGGTTAAATTGGGGTTTCCCTTAATTTAAAGCGAGATTCTAAACTTAATTCGTTCTATTTCCAGGTTAACTTTCGGGAAATGTTTTTATTAAAACACGATTTAAAAGTTTGATCGTGGTAATATAACCGAAAAACTCATTTAATAAGGCGATTCATCAAATTTTTCTTTTCTCTCTTAGGAAGTTTCGTCAAATTCAGATTCACGCTGGAAATTACACATTTGAAAATCTCAAGTGCCTTAGCAAAACCTCTCAAAATCCCGCTTTCATTTTGCTGGTCTATATGCATAATTAGAGTCGTTGAACATGGAGTACCCTAAGGATCCATTATGGGCCCTCTTCTGTTCTATATAAACGATCTCCCTGAGCATCTTACTGACATAGTTTGTACATTGTTCGCTGATGATACTACCTTTTCTTGTCGAAGTTATTCTGAAAACGACTTGGTGCACAGGATGGAGGGGACACAGTCCGGGGCTAGTGAGTGGTTTCGTGCTAACAAATTAACCTCAATGAATCAAAAATACAACAAATTATATTTTCTTTACGCGAGTCAACATCCAACAATCTATGTGAACTGTGTTGGGGTTCTGCTTGATTCGAAATTGACGTTCGAGCAGCATATTATTGCCCTTTGTGAAAAGCTCTCCAGGGTGGTGTACTTGTTGCGCGGTTTGGTCGGCGAGGTCTCTCAATGTATAGTCAGAATGGTATATTTTTCACTCTTCAAATATTAACTGCTCCATGTTATTATATCTATTCGGCATTAAAGTATACTTAAAGCAACCATTATCATCATGCCTTTGATATTAATTTTTGCCACCAGAAACTGAAACGATATGTTGATTAACTACTCAAGAATTGCAAAGACTAGAAATTATAAGAACTATCACGGTCCTAAATTCTTGAATCTATTGCCTCTTACTATTACTCGTTTGATGATTTGATGACTTTTTTACCAATTTTAATAATGGTTAGCGTTTTCTGTGTTATGTCGCGGTGCCTTTGTAATTATACATATATGTAGATTTTGTTCAATGTTTTTGCTGACTTGTGTAAAACCGTAGGGTTGTTAACGTCAATGAATTATTATTATTATTATTAATTAATTCGAGTGTTTTCATCTTGCTCTGTAAACATTAGAGATAAATTTCCTCATTCGTTATGGAGGTTTCGATATTAGTGAGACGGCGTTCATAGTCACATTTATATTTCCCTATACATCTAACTAGGGTCGTTCTGATGATTTCTATGGCTAAAAATTAGTTGAAAAACAAATACCATTACAATTTCTCGCTACTAGTGGCCTTCCAATGATAAAGTAACGAAAACGGATGTCGTTTAAAGTCAATTCGGAAATGAGATTGGAACAACTAAGATCGAAATGATTATTGATTCATTTGATTGAGAGGGTCTATTGCGATTGCCTCCATCTATCTATCTACTTTCTGTTTGTCTGTCCACCTGTTCATCCATCTGGATCCAATACGCTATTTTAGATTGTCCAATCATCTTATTTGAGGTTTTCCTTTAATTATTTTTTTTCCAAGGTCTCCTGTTTGTAATATATTTTTTTTATCTATCGCTTTTTTGGCTGATGTTAAAACCGGCTAACTTCCATTTTGACTTCGTTACCTCCTCTCTAAAGTTTCTTACTTTTATTTTATTTCTTATCAACTTGTTCCATAGTTATCTTTATATAGGCGCTCCCTCTACAGACTTCTGAGGAATTCCTTGGCCTGTACTTTCCTGGCGCCTGTTCCCATGTTTGCCGAGATTTCGGTATGATCAGTTCCCTAGCTGTCTATTAAGCTAACCTAAGAGTTGACTTATAAACTAGATACCAAAATTATATCATTTATATAGGAGAATAACAATAGATTATGTCAAACTTATATATGAATTGCATTGAGGAGGAATAAATAAATACTGATTATATAAAGAATAGGATTGATTTGATATGGCTGGGTAGCGTTGTAATTTAGGTTTCACATATTGTGTTAAAAATATATCTGCTATTGCAAATGAAAACGAACGCTCGTAAAATTTGCATGAATGCTTGATAACCATAATTGTATATTTTTGTCTAATACTAAGATTGTGGACATCAGTTCTAAAACTAATTTTATTATAAAGATTCTTTGGAGAATTGATAATTTTGTGGTACAATCTTCTAGGTTTCATACAGAGACAACCAGATTAATTAATTTTGTGACTAATTCTCTGATATTTTCTTATTCCATGTATTGGTCGGAGATAGGAACTCTGCATTTTTTGTATGCGTTCCTATCTGCAATCTGACATTTGTGAACATGAACTGCAAATCACATTTTTAAAACAGATTTATATTAAAAAAAGTTATTATCAACTATTCGGCGAGAAAAATTAGTTTTGAAAAATTCTCTATTTGCCTAAGTACCAAAAATAATTTCCACGGAATTGCTGTTATTAACGTTTAAACGATGTTTTTTTCCAAAATTCGGCTATTTGCCGCAACTCATAGTTTAAATAATAGTATAAATAGAAAATATTTTAGGTTTTAGTACAGAATCCTGTGGAACTCTTTACCAAATACAAGAACTCAAAAGTTATTGTAATTTACGAGCAAATCTCCGTTTGTTTTTTTTTTGCCACGCAAATGTAGGTTGGCCTTTCAAATGTAAGTGGACCATGCAAATAAATAAATTAATCTAATTAAATAAATAATTAAAGTCAAACTTCATTGAACAGTTCCTTTTTGTTTTGCAGTTTTGTTATTAGTTTTGAAGTGTTTTTTTTGGAACTATTAGCAATTGCTCAGTTCATAATTTTATTTTTATTTAAATCTCAGATTTAATAAATTATTAGTGCTGTTATCTAAAATAATTATACTTAATTCCTCTTTCTAGATTTTTCACGTTTAGCTAATCTTTATTTTGTTCTCAATTTTTTGAGATATTTTCGTACGGTTTGAAGATTTTCGGTAAAAAATACTAACTTTAGGTATAGCGAATTATTAATACATTTGAAAAAGCATTAATAGGAGTAATTAATGGGTGTATAATATACAGGATGTTCCATTTGCTTTTTTTTTCACGAAAATGGATATTTTTTATTTTGACTCACTCTGTATAAACGATTCGAACTAACTTCAATACAAGTATAGGATAAATGACTGTACCAATTTATTAAATTGTCGGCATAATAAAATTATTAATATAAATTGAAAAATATTTGGAAAATTTTAAATTTTTTAGTTTGGCCTCATCTAAAACTTTTGTATTTAACATTTTTCTACTATTTGGACACTCTGTATAGCCTGATATACATATTGAGCTTAGTAAACGTTGACGTAACGTGGCAAAAGTAGTCGAGCAATATAAGAAATGTAATAAGTTCCTTTTATGGTTAGTAGTGCTGTGTTGAAACTATGGTGACTCTTGTAGCCACACTATTTTATTTTTCTTCAAATGCTTTTCAATTTATTGGTTGAAAAATTTTTAAAAAATCTTGGTTTTAGCCACCCGATAAAAGGGTCCAATCACAATCACGAGTCTTTGCTTTCTTAATTTGGTGGCCTTGGTGACGTGCTACCATAACAGCGTCACATTATTTTAATGCCTGATGACAATCTCACTGATAAACTTGTCTTGGGGTTGCAGGAATTCCATCGGATTCATTGAAAGAATGTGAACTGAAGAGGAACAGCATTTATTTAGAAGAGTTGCAGAAAGACTGGGAAACTAACATGCTTTTTTTCACTGTACGTTGGCATAACTAATTACTTATCTCCGACATTTTCCTAATGTGCTTTTCATATTTTAGACATTTACCATAGCGGCGTTTTGACGATTGTAGTCACAGATCGTGGTCCATGATTTCGCTGCTAGGTGACAAGGGCCTGCCCTTAAACTCCCAATAAAGCACTCGTGCCTTATCGGGAAGTTAGGGATTCAGTGTAAAGCACGCAGAACGTAAGACCCCGCGAGATATTCTCGCAGGGAAAGACGATTCAGCAGCGAATCAGGGCCCGCTGATGGCAGGAATCCGTTTATTACAAAGCAAAGCGTCGTGGATGAACTTTTTAAGTAAGTTTCCACTTCGAATGGACATTTTTTTGATCGGTAATCTTTCTCTTTTTTGTTGCAGTATCGGAACAAAAATCATCCGGGTTAATATAAATGTGTTGTGCAGTGGTGATTCAGTAGATGGGACGGATCTAAACGTGATTTTCGGTATATTGGTACAAAAACTGGCACGCTCTTTACATTTGTCTAATGAGGCTTTTTTTATTTACAGGTGGGTGGCAAAATCGGGCACGTCGGCTCGATCGGTTTAGGTCCAAATTCGAAACGCCGCAAAGCGAGGGTTGCGAGTGAAATTGTTTGGTTTCGATATAATGTTTTTATTTTTACTCTGAAAGTGTATTATTTATTTTCTCAGCTCCATTTCCTCGAAATCCACTACTAAGTACACGACTTCCTCGTTTTACGCGGTAACTTTATATTAGGTTTCACTTACACGCGCTTGCGATTTAATTTACGCGATTTTGTGCTGTGAAATAGTGTTTACTGTCATTGATTGGGAGGAACGGATTGAATTAATACCGGTTACCATCTTGGCGATGTATTGCTGATTAGTGAACTAAAAACCAAAAGAAAAAATGTAAAAGTTGCCTAAAACTGAAAGGATTTCGGATACCATTTATTCATGCAGCTTAGTAATAACATTCACAGTTTTTAAAAATCGTCGAAGAAAGAGCGATCTCGATTCGTTCAAATGATCTTGGGAATTGAATTATTAGGCATTAAGAAAAGTCTGGCAAGCGCGCCGGACTACAGAACTTTCACACAGCATTAGAACGTTCTCTGCTCACCACAAGATGGCGTTGTGGACCTATAAAAGCCATACACGGGTGTTATTGGGACGATAATTAACCATGGCATTTGAACATTTGAACCAAAGACTATAAATGGGTGCTGATTTAATATTTTTATAATATAATGTTCTGTACCGTTCTTACAAATCATCGAAGAAATATATTTTATATCTTCGAAGAGTATGGCGCATTTTTACCAAAGACGAAAAGATCTCGGAAGGGTTAAAGCGGTAAAGAATCATCTCGCATTTTCGCCTTGCTCAAATGCGTTTGGGAACGGATTGAAATAATACAATGTATGATCTCAGCGATTTATTGCTGATAAGTAAACAAAACAATAAAGTCTTGCCACCATTGTTCTACAAATCAACAGATTTAAAACAATGAGGACTGATTAAGCGGAATGCGACAATAAGAAATGAAAAATTACTGGTGAACTTGCAGTTCCGTGGTCAATGAAAAAAGTGCAATTTTGGATAACCGAGTTGCTGCTACTAGACGTACATTTAACAAAATATTTTTGGCCAGTAAAAAGTGATTCGAAAAATGTAAAAGTTGCCTAAAACTGAAAGAAGACGCACTTTCAGATAGTATTTATTTATCCTGGACAGTTTTTAAAAATTGTCGAACAAATAGATTTTAAACAGCAACAGATTATTAAAAATCTGCTTAACCACGGAATTTTGTCCCGGCCTTTCGACAAAGAATTAGAAAGTTCTCTACCACCGCAAGATGGCGTTGTGGACCTATAAAAGCCAAACCCGAATCGACAGACACTGTATCACTGGGACGATCTGGAAGCAATTATGGAAAGACTACCCAATCGCAGATCGTTTTCAGTAAAGATTGATGAACTTAAATGAACTTTTACAATTGTCTTTAAATAAGTGCTGGATAAGTTTTCACCAGAAGTTGCAAAGACACGTGAACTTATCGTTGATGTAGGAAAGTCAGGAATACCCAAGACAGGAAGACTATCGTAATGCTATCGTAAACAGCGTGTTATGGGAGCAAAAAAAAAATACAAGACGAAACAAACAGCTAATCATATAAAGAATAGCTGCATATAGTTACGAGGTATGCGAGCTAAAAGAAAGAACCATGAGAATGCTGTAGGTAACAGAGATGGATTTCCGGAGGAGGAAAATCAAGACTGAAAAAAATTTCGAATGAAAGAATTGGCGCTGCGATGAAAGTAGGACACACGCACAATCACGAGTGAAATAACAACAAAACAACTAATTACTATTAACCTACTATTACCTAATTAATTAATTAAAACTAACTAAGCATATATATATATATATATATATATATATATATATATATATATATATATATATATATATATATATATATATATATATATATATTCTCACGTATTGATTCACGGATGGAAAAATGTGATGACACTATATTCCGGGATATCATCCGTTCGCTCGTTGAACTCCGACTGGAATCCTGCATCCGACTGGAATCCTGCAAATCTTGCATCCGACTGGAATCCTGCAGACGTTTCGCCAAAATCTCACTTGGCATCTTCAATGCTCGCGCTCCGAAAACACTTCGAACACGAGCGCGAGCATTGAAGATGCCAAGTGAGATTTTGGCGAAACGTCTGCAGGATTCCAGTCGGATGCAAGATTTGCAGGATTCCAGTCGGATGCAGGATTCCAGTCGGAGTTCAACGAGCGAACGGATGATATCCCGGAATATAGTGTTATCACATTTTTCCATCCGTGAATCAATACGTGAGGATATATATATATATATATATATATATATATATATATATATATATATATATATATATATATATATATATATATATATATATATATATATATATATATATATATATATATATATATATATATATATATATATATATATATATATATATATATATATTCTCACGTATTGATTCACGGATGGAAAAATGTGATGACACTATATTCCGGGATATCATCCGTTCGCTCGTTGAACTCCGACTGGAATCCTGCAAATCCTGCATCCGACTGGAATCCTGCAGACGTTTCGCCAAAATCTCACTTGGCATCTTCAATGCTTCGAACACTCGAAGTGTTTTCGGATATATATATATATATATATATATATATATATATATATATATATATATATATATATATATATATATATATATATATATATATATATATATATATATATATATATATATATATATATATATATATATATATATATATATATATATATATATATATATATATATACATTATTAATTATACATTTTGGTTTTGGTTCAATGCAGATTGTTTTAATTTTAAAATTAATTATACGGATTAAATGATATTTATGCCTTATGCATAATAAGACAGAATTGTATTTGATATCTATGTAGTAATGTATGTAATACACTTTTTTTTGCTTAATTATAGGGCGATTTTAATTTGAAAAAAAGTAATCGCGCAAAACGAGGTCTTTCAAGAAATATTATACTTTCCGAGTATTGTTTCTAAGTTTTTATAAATGTTTATGGGTAAAATATTTCATTCGCGACCCAGACGCGCCGGGTGCGGTCCTTTCGAGGCCCGTCCTTATACCCTCGAAGGATACGGTTATTTTTTCGACTCTCCTGGAAAAATTATTATTGGCAAGGGGCAGTGGCGTCCGTTTTAATTTTTTCAAACCCCTTAACGGTTAGCTTCGCCGCCGTCAATGATCTACCCTCGTCTTAAATTATAAAGTGCCAATAGGAATTGATGAAATCGGTATCGCGTCGCGTGTTAGGGTGGCAGAGAGAGATACCAACTCGGAGGATTATTATATGATTTTCTCAATTACGTATAATTTTGGGTGGGTAATTTTTTTCCATGCGTTGGTATGTCTCGAGTCATCCTTCGAAGCTCAGGGATGTCATGTTGAACCGAGCAGATGAAACCGGAGCAAGAGGACATGGGCGAAGCCGCTACAGAGAATAGGTAATTCTTAAACCTAATATTCCTAGCGATTCTGTTTCGAATTAACGATTAATAAGTTAAAAAACCATTCCTATTTTTATTATCAACTTAACAACATTTACAGCACGGTTATCGATCAACGGTTAAAAAATATAAATCATGTACGGTTCTTAGTTAATATGTACAGGGTGTGTCAAACATAGAGGTAAGTTCATTATTTCACTGCTTTCAAAAGTTATGGGAAAATGGTAAATACAAAAGTTGTCAAGATTGTTAGTATGCACAATTGAAAATTATTTTGGTGGCTCAAAAACGAGTGAGTAACAAAAACTAACCAAAACATCATTTTTTAAATTTTGTTTCGAATTCCTTTTACATTTCTTCATCTTTTTTATTAAGAATAATACATAGCTAAACTCAATTTTCTTAAATGCCACACCATATATATATTTAGATTTTTTCTGAAAGATATTACTGTTATTAAGCATCATTATATACCAATTTTTAATACTTTGCGTCTAATACTTTTCTTTCTGTCTCAGTAGTTCAATAAACTTTATGGTAATTTGATAATTAATAATTTATATTTCTATCATTTAATGTTACAAAAATGTAGAATTTAGAAACAGAATCGGTAAGATTATTTCGCTTAACTGCTCATCTTTGTTGGAAAGTATGATGGGGCATGTCTGGTATTGTGCTGACGAAGCGAATTGGATCTGGTCTTCTGAACGTATCCCATATAAAAGTGGTCTAATTTTATGATGATTAGACCCCATAGGAATAAGTTCTCTGCGAGCTTATGCATTTCTTGCTGAATTATCAGTCCTGTGACTTAAAAGATTCACTATGAGAAGTACATGTCACAAAAATCTGTGTGCTGGCCTCAGGCATAACACGGATCTTTTCCAGCTCTGTTACGTACAATAAAATAACGATTTATCCGTGAATTCTGTAAGCCTTGACAGAATTTAAGACATAGGCTATATTATACAAGCTGTTAAAAAAAAAGATATTTTGTTATATAAACGTAAATAGGACAACGAAATAATTACGAAAGTATTACTATTATAAAAACACAGTGGAGGGGATTAAACTAAACTACTGTCATTATTCTTCTTAATTAAATTTACAGAATATCCCATGTAATGATATAAAAAATATACATATTTTTATTTTATGTTTTATTTAGAAAATATTTCGTCTCCTGAAATTCTTACAGTTTCCAAATAAAAAAATGAAATGTAAAGCATTACATGTAGAAATTTTTTTTTTTGAGAAATAAATTAGTGGAGTCTGCCAAACAGTTGTATGTTCTAAACAATTACATAAAAAAAATAATTGACTTATGATCTGAAACCAATTTATCTATTCCATATCTAATAAAAAACCAACAAACAAGCAAGACCCTAAGGCAAAAAGCGTTGGCTTGCGATATAATGTATGCATTTATGCTTCCAAGGAATTTCCGTTTGCACGCTCGTACATAAAATGTATATTCCCCATTACTGTAATCCACCATTATTGAACTAAAACTCTTATTATTATTTTACTTATTATTGTGTATTTAAACTAACTGAGCAATGTCAAAAAAAGCAATAATAAGAATTTAATATTTTTATTTTGGGAACAGGAAAGTATTATCGAAAATTTGCAAGAAATAAAGAAGTGTCTAAATAAAACATCAATCAAAAAACAATGCCATTACTTAAATTTAGTAAAAAAATATTGACAAGTGGAGTCCAATTCAAGCAATTTCAATTCAATGTATGCAGAAACTGTGTTTTAATAATTAGTAATACTAATATATATTGTGTTATCTATTTTAGTTTTGAAGATAAAAAATAAAAGCATTATTTTTCCGCCATATTTGGCATTTATGTCAAACCACCCTTTGTTTTAAATAAGGTATCACCCTCTTACGTTTTTTGCATTTCCTTTGAGAGACCCTGTATATAGAGCAACTGAAAGGTCGAATATAATGCTTAGTAATATCTGTTCGATGGTATTTACTACATGTTATCAATATTATGTACTTTTTTTCTTAGTATTTTTTGTATTCCATTTTTTTATGTATTCCTTTGTTCGGAAGTTGTATTTGGTGGATACTGCCCTTCCTTTATTTGTAAATATATTATATGGTGTCACTGTGTGATTTTAATATTATTATTATTATTAAAATAGGACAATCTAAGTCGGCGTAGGTGTTTGAAAATCGCCGAAAATGTATTTTTCTATATATAGTTTTATGCTTTTCCATTGATTTAATAGAGTAAATGACGCCTATTTCCGGAATTTCGGTTTCGATTGACTGTTCCAATTGGCTTCGTATTGACTGTATCAGATAGCCTACCGTTGAGGCAACCTGGCAATGTCCTTGTAGCCCTGCTAGTTAACTTTGTCGATTAATTATTCCTTTTCTCTTGTTACAGAGGTAGGTGTGACATAGTTTTGTAAACGTTTCCGCACAAGTGTTAATTGGTGAAGTGACGAGTAAAGAATCGCTGACGTCAAGGCAAGAGGTAAGTATCCTTTTAAATCACTCGATTATTAACCATTGATAATCAACAACAATTAATTATTTGTAGGGGTCTCTCCTGTCGCTGGTCTATATTTTCTTTTCAGGAAAAATTAATGCGTATTTTTTTTTAGATGTTTGTTTTGCCTTTTGTATTAATTAATATTTCCGGTTCAAAATGAAGCGCTGTCCCACGTCCTTCTGGAGAAAGGAATTCCGACTCGATTTACATTGATTATTGACCTAAGGGGTTGATTGCCACGAAGGAGACTCGTAAAAGGTAAGATAAATGCTTGCAAGCTCTGATTCGACATTCTCATGGCTGTTTTCCTGCGATGCTAACGAAAATAATTTTAATTTATATGATGTTCTCCACATTTTCCAGTAATGATTACAAAATTTTTGCTTTTTAACTCGAAGATTTATATGGAGCAAAATTAAGCTTGAATTGAAAAATATTAAGCTTTTCGTTTCACAGAGTGAACAAAACCTTTGATATAAAGTGATCAATAGACAATGAGCCATATATATTTTCATAAACTGGTTTTTTATTATACTGTATTTTATTAAATTCTACACAAAATTTCAACTTTTGTATGATTGTAAAATTCTTTGTATTAAAAAAGATCTTTTTTAGAATTCCTATTTAGTTTTCCACAGACAAGCCGTCTTCCTTACTGCCTAATCTATATCTTCCAACTCTTCTGAGGCTTAGCCCGTCTATTTTAGTACCCCTTCTTATGCAGTACTTTTTAGGGATTTTTTTCGTTTGAAATCCTTTATTTTTATTTATTTATATATTTTGTTTATTTATTGTCTAAGAGGAGAATCTCAAAATACACAAAATTTTGCAGAGGTGATAGAAGGAAAATGTCAGCAACAAACAACAAAAATAATAATTATTCAATATTAAGCACTAAAATACACCACTGTGTGTGATTTTAGTTATAAATTGATTAGTTTGATTGGTTAGCACTTAAAATGTCCAACCAATGACAGGAATGTTGTAGATGAACTGTTTTAATACTGCGTATTGTAAAGATAAAATTAAAAATATTAATTTACTTAATCAACCTCGATATTTGTTCATTTTTGCAGAAATATTTGACTAGTAACGTGCACATTCTACGATACTACCGAGCAATATTGTAGCCTGGATTTTATTATGGAGTGTAAACAAACCAACTACCAACTACTAAATGAGGAGGTTTGCCTAAAGTTTTTAATCCTAATTTCTGGACAAAATCAATATGCTCATTAATTGATTGACGTCTTCTAAACAGTGACTTCGACATCAACATTATCTCTGGCTTTACGACCCTGATTGGTGCTTAAGTCTTAATTAGCGTACTTTAGTAGATGAGAAGCTTTTGTATATTCGTCGATTTATTTCGGGACTCATGGCATTACTATTAAGTTGCTATCTAAGATAAATGAAGTCGTTAGCTTCTTCAAATTGGTGTCAAAATGTTGCGAAAAAAGTACCGGTTTTAAAAAGTTCTTGTTCCCACTAGGGTGCTATTTGAAAAACTAATTTATTAAAAAAAATTGATAGTTTATATGACTGAATGCTATTTTCCATTAGATAAGTAAAGAAAAGTTTCATTTACAATTTTTACCATGATCAGGTGACCCGGGAAATAGTATTTATGATGGTCACAGCCTGCGAGACATAATTTTCAAAAATTAAAAGAAAACTCCTGAATCCAAAAATGCAAAAAATATAGTGCCATTTAAAATTTAAAATTGGAAAGTTACTGTCATTTCCGCTCAAACCGGAAGTGCAACACCATTGATTTAAAAAATTGGACATTGAGCTTATATTAACCCCTTCAAATTTTAAATCGCTGTCTCAAGCCGTTTAAAAGTTATGGAATTTTCCCACTTTCTTGTGTCACCCGGTATGCATTATTCAGACAGGGTTGATATGAGTATTTCGGGGCTTCTATATCTTGCCAGATGCTTATAGGTTTCTTCAGCTTTTCGACTTCGTGTTTCAGTATTTCCGGAGGAATATTATCCGCCCCTGGGTACTTATTGTTCTTTAGTCTTTGTATAGCACTGCTAAATTGTTTTTTCTTTTTCGTCTTCAATCGTATTACTTTTCCTCGAAATTCCTCTCCACTAGTTGGTGTAGTTTGCTGACGATATTCTTGATTTAAATTCTTTTCTCCAGATCCGTAACTGAATTAGAGTTCGGGAGCATTAAGCCCCCAGCAAATTTTTCTTTATGTTGAAACTTTTAAATGCAGGTTACTATTACAAACCAATTAGAGATAGTCATAATTCTTATACTCTTAACTAAACATAAATATCACTAAGATTCTGGAACAGATTCGCATGTTTTCGTCGAATATTATGAATAATCCGCTGAATTCTTCTTCTTAACAACGAACTGGGATGGCTTGCTCCTTAAATGTGACTTTTCAAATCTCTAGTTTCAATCTATAGCTAATTTCTCTCCCGAATTGGACCGTTTTAAACGAAAGATCGAAACTAAAATCGGGTTTTCAGTATTGCCAGTCACCGACGATCATTTAGTTTCCTATGGGATTCCTAATATTATCTCAAAGTCAAATTGGGGCTCATCATTTACAAATTATGTGACCCTAGAGCGGGGTTTAAAATAGAGCAGGGTTAGTATAACTGGACCTGGGTGGATTCAAACGCTCCAACGCTGAAATAGGACGCAAAATTACGGGCTTTAACGACGGTTTACTTTAGAATTTCTGTTGCCGTTTAAGTTTATTAGCGGCATTGCATGCCGTTTTTGTATGACTTGCAATTGACGGAAGTTTTAAATGAATCGTTGTATTCAAATTGCCGATAAATTCCGAAATATTTCAAAAGTGATTAACTTTATGGAATGCTTATTGTTCAAAGAAATTGTTCATATTGGAGACATGGGTTTCCTGGATGTTAAAGTCTTATTTCTGGTTTTTCTAACTAATATTTGAAGTAATGTTGATATTTCTGTGCGTATTTAACTAATTTGTATACGTGTAGAATCCGCCGACACTCACTTTGTTAATGGAAACGAAAGACCCGCAGTCGATGAATGTGCCTGTTTTTAGTAATGTCCATCGGTGTTTGAGAGAAACAGGCAAGTTTCCTACAACTACTTTTGAACGTTCAACAGGAACTTGCTCAAGATGGCAAGCTGTACAAGCTTTAAAACCGGCCGAATAAGCTTCAAGACGCTAATTTAGTTGCTGGATATTGCGAAATCAAACTATTTGTCGGATAATATTATTTAGTAATTATTCATATTGCTGGACACTAGAAAATCCACAACAAACTCCAACATTCCATTTTCAAGATCGATTTTCGGTGAATATTTGAATATTACTGGATGATGTTCATCTTGATGCAAGACGACGAATGTAGACTCAGTAGTAGAATTTATTAATCAAAATTATACAAATCGGTGGTTTAGCAGTTCCTTGGCCAGCAAGGTCCGAGAGACAACCAGAATTGTCGGCAGAAAACTAGTGGATTTTGCACCACGATTATTCCCAATTTTTTGACAATAAATGCAACAAATACCATCCAATAGCCACTGAATTCACCTGATTTGCCTCTCTATGACTTTTTTCTGTGCAATCGATTCAAAAAAGTACTACGGGCAACGCGTGTCAGTAGCCGAAACCCGTGTATAAAAAATGTTTCCAATTGGATCCAGCGCTGGCTTAAATGCGGTGCAGTCGATGAATTAATGCCGGGAACTTTTTGATCAAGGGACTACAAAAATAGAACTTTAACGCCTCTCTCTGTACACTTAGCTTTATTTGTTAAAAAATCATTTACTGAAGTATAGGTACTGATACTGAATTAATTTGCCGATATTCTTGGTTGGTGTCCTTCTTGTGAGCAAGTAACTCTTCGAATGTCAAAATCAGGATTGTATAGTCCCCCCAGAATTATAAGAGGGTAATAAAATAATAAGAATTTAACTCTCAGAAACCTAATTGTTAATGACTCTGATAAAATTTAATAGAAGTTCGCTGAGAAGGTTAGACTGAACTTTTTTGAGATTATATTGACTTAGATAGACAATTGCGGAGTTCCCTAATCATTTTTAATTGCATCATTATAATTCGTGGCTGATTATACATTTAGGAAATTTGAAAATTTCAGGTCCAAAATATCATGCAATGTCAGCGAATCTTGAATGAATTTCAAAATGTCATGTTGGTACTCCTCAAAAGAAAAATAGGGGTTCCTTGTTGTGGCAAAGTAATTCTTCAAATGCCAAAAAAACAAAATTATAAAGGTAATAAAATATTTACAGTTTAACTCTCAGACGCTTCATTGTTATTGACTCTCATAAAATTTAATCTAACTATACTGAGAAGGTTAGAACAAGGTCAGACTGACATAACATCCCAGGTAGTCTAAACCGTCATAGAATGTCAGACAATTTGAAATAAATTACGGTTTTACGTATTTTATGTATTCATTATTTTTTTTACTACCTGCAAAATTGATCGGAATTAAAAAAAAAACTGAAATTTCAATCCAAGCGTCGATACGTTTTCCAAAATTAATTAACGACGACGTAGTTAAACAATAACAAATGGGATGTCGACAGTATCGCAGTCGATGAAATTGATGACCTGAGACGATTGATAAAATTAGAACTTAGTTAATCGACGTTTAGTAGGTTTAATTAATGTTTGGTTGTAATTGCCTGTCCCAAATTATACACGAATGTGCAGATGTCTATAAAGTTTGGGTCACAGTTTCAAAACAAGTTTGCATTATGGATCCAGCCCCTATATTCGGATATTACTCAAATTGGTCTAATAATTATTAGAACCAGAGTTTGCATTGCGCGAAATTTGTTGGGCTTAGCCACCAACTAACGATAAATTAAATTGCAATTAAAAACTCGTGTTTCCTATTGAATTTCGGCCTCGCAAAATCATGTTGGAAATATTGGATAACTGTCAACGAAAAGAAAATTAAAATGGAAGACCTTTTTCAAATCTCTAGAGCCGTATTAGAGCAACTTAGTTGGATGCGTCATTTCTTCATTTACTTAAATGTAATTTTTTCTTTGAAGTATGAAGAAATAAAGAAATTTAAATTTGGAAAAGTTCAGTTATACAAGAGAGGGAATTTTATTAACCGACCTGAATTTTTTCAATTATTCGTCATTTTTATTGTTTTAGTCCAATCCTGTTTTCTGCCAATTAAAAGTACGTACTAAGTTATTTGCATAAATAATTTCGGTTGGGTTTTTAATAACATGCTTTTTAACAATTTGCAACGACAACAATTAGAGTAGTTGTTCATTTGAGTACGAAGCATTTTTGGAATTTTTAGAGCAACTTAAACAGACTGGGTAAAGTGTTTTTTTCTAAATTTTACTATTATGCTATCAGTTCAATAATTTGCATATTTCAAATTTATTATTCTACTATCAACAACATAGTAATAATTCTAAGTGTCTTGATAAAGCGAAATAGTTGAGTGACAATAAAAAATAAAAATTTTATACTGCTTTGTATTTTTCTTTTCTGTATTCTTATCTCTTATAAAAAATAAAATAAAACAAAAATTAATCTAAATATTGGAAAGAAAATTGTAGTGTGGTGTAGTGTAGTATTTATAAATTGGGATTTTCAGTGAAATATGTTATAGCTTATGTTTTAAATCAAATTTTCTTTTTATACTTTTTAAGCTATTTTGTTGCGTTAATTTAAAAAGATAACACCTAGCATATTTAAAACATGTTTTGTATCGGAAAACTACTTCATCATTCAGATATAAATTATTTTTATTTCTTAAATTCTAGGTGCGAATACAATTTTTTGTTGTAAACGCTGTAAAGTCATTTAGTACACGGATATAACTCGGGATTATTTAGAACTTATATGACCAACCTTATATGCACCGAAATACGTTGGTACAGCATTGGAATTGAATATTTGCAAAAACAAAACTAGTTCAGTGAGTTAAATTATCTGAAAATGTTCGCTGTTAGATAAAATTTTGATCAATAAACAATAAAAAATATTTGTTGTATATAATCGTCAATTTTTAATGCATTTAACACCGTGCCTTGGTATTTGCGTTGTTAATATGGCCACCATCATTTCTTCCCATATTTTCGACGCTGCTTAATTTATTCTTTTCTCAAGATGATCACACTACGCACCCTGTATCGAGCTCTGTACATTATTCGCAAAAATTCTGTTTCACAGGGGAATCAAAAATCAGAGTTAATTGATTAGGCGCTTTATTGAACTCTTAGTAATTTATTTGACTTTCTTAACGTTCAATTTTGGTATTATAAAGGGTGTGGATAGTTATAGGAGGTAATATAGTCTAAGAGCCAGTGGGTGGCTACCTGTATGTATTTGACCAGACCTGGGTTTTTGTACATTGAGACCCCTATACCTATTATACATGAGGTGGGGTCCCACTAAGCCCAAAGCGGTGCACCCAGGTACTGCGCAGGTGACACAGGTATTGATTTTTGGCGAATTTTAAATATATTTAACCACGGCTGCCGTTTTGAAATCTTAAAATATGTTATTATTGATATCGAAAAACAATAATGGCAGGTCATTAGCATGCGGTTAACATTATGGCAGACAGTTTTGAAAATGCTCAAAAAATGAAAATTTTAAAAGTATTTGACCAGATCTGCCATTGAGATATATTATTCGTTATAGTCTTAAAAACTTATATTAATAACGGCAGAAGTTTTTATTGAGTACACTCCTCAGTAGATAACAAAATCTTTACTACTTTTTTCTTTCTCCTATGTATTACTATTCTAATCATTCCAGCTTATAGTATTTTATTTTATAGCTACTATCACTTAAATAATTTAGGGTTTATACCTGAGGTGGCTCTGTAATAATCCCAACCTAACGATTTTTGTCAGATATTTTCAGTATGCTTTTGAATCTCTATAGAAATGCCTAGTGTTTAGTGAATTTAATAAATACCCAATGTTGCTTTATATTATTTGTCTTTAATTACTATTATTCGTTAAATATCTCTGAGATTATGTCGAGTGAAAAAGAACTAGTGAAGTGTGTTTTTTGTGCAACAGCAAAGACTGAGAAATTATTGACATTTTCAAAAGAGAGAGAGATGGAAAAATGTGGACAAATTTTGAGGTTAAGAAAACCTTATAAATTAAAATACAATGAAATAATTCTATAGGGCGAAATTTTTGATTCTGTATATCACAGTAGTTGTTACAAAGCGTTTACGGCTTTAATAAAAATTGCAACCGATCTGAACAAAGAAGCTGTATTACAACCCACTACGTCGTCGTCTGCAACTGAGCAACCATCAACATTAGCTCATAGCTCAATAACTGATGATACAATAGTACTTGATAATTTTGTAATGGACGTAAATGTTTCTGAGACAGATGAAGTCGTAAAAAAATATATTGGCACTGAATTAGATCAGTCGTTGGTGGAAGGACCTTGTGTAGTACCGTGAGTAGTTACAAAGCTTTGGAAGTGAATGAAAATTTTAGTAAAAAAAAAACAAAATTTTGACGCAACCTCAATACAACCAGAGTGAACTTTACCAACAACTTACATTACATTTCAACGATTTGGAAAAACGCTTACAAAAAGCAACCTTCAACCTTGAACCCATTGGAGTATGGTTGGGTTGAGGAGGACAACACATTTGTCTTTAAATGGTTCGATGGAGATCAACTTCCATCTTTTGCTAGCGACTTAATTACCAATGTCCCTGGTAAGTTGATAAAAAATAATTCTTTATCAAATATATTCAATATATACAATTTGCGGTTTATTTTTACAGAGTTAGATTCAATGGACGATGAAGAAGAGTTAACCTATGACAAACGTGACTTCGATACCTTTCAAATTTTGTCTTAAATAAATAAAAAAAAATTGAAATACAGATTTGAATTGTTTTTTGTTACTTGCATTATATCTATTTCATTTTTCATCAATCTTATAAATTTTAGTATATAAAGTACAAAAAAAGTATTAATTTTATACATATAGTGATAAAATAAGTGAGTAAGTGAGTTAAATTTATGTAAAACAGCGATCTTAATACATATACATCTGACCGGGTAATAGTAATGATTTTATTATCCACTGAGGAGTGTACTCAATAAAAACGTCTGCCGTTATTAAAATAAGCTTTTAAGACTATAACGAATAATATATCTCAATGGCAGATCTGGTGAAATACGTTCAAAATTTTATGTTTTTGAGCATTTTCAAAACTGTCTGCCATAATGTTAACCGCATGCTATTGATCTGCCATTATTATTTTTCGATATCAATAATAACATATTTTAAGATTTCAAAACGGTAGCCGTGGTTAAATATATTTAAAATTCGCCAAAAATCAATACCTGTGTCACCTGCGCAGTACCTGGGTGCACCGCTTTGGGCTTAGTGGGACCCCACCTCATGTATAATAGGTATAGGGGCCTCAATGTACAAAAACCCAGGTCTCGTCAAATACATGCAGGTAGCCTCCCAATGGCTCTTAGACTAATAGGAAAGCGTATTTTTTGAAATATTTTCTATTTTTTACCAATAAGTTGGCTTACATTGCCCTCACATAACTAAAAATATTAAAGCAAATTTTGGAAAATCAGCTAAATAAGGGAGGTATTGTACATTGTTTTACTATTATGCCGCCCTGTATATATTACATTTAGAGCAAATATTTTCGAGTAAAGTAACGTTAAATTAAATTCCAATTAAAAATTCCAGTCGGTTTCGTATTGGATTCTCACCCTCAACCTTGTTTAAATCATGTTAAAAGTATTGGGTAACTGCGACCGAAAAGAAATCAAAAGATAATTTAAGGACTGATCGAAATCGAACGACAAGCGCGTTTACGAAAAACCGGACTGTATAAAAGAGAATGAAGATAAAAATTGCGTCTGGGCAACGACGTTTCTGCGGGGTCTACTTTCTTTTTATATTAAACATTTTGGGGGTTGGAAAAATTCGACTTTTTACCGTGACTTTTTCCGCAACTGAGTTTGTTTTTGGGACGATACAAATTTTTGTGTATCCCTTAGCGAACCCTGAATTAATTATGAGTCGTTTCCGTCTTTTGAATTTTATATAGGGAAGTTTTGCTTTACTCAATTTTGGAATTTCAATTTGGTTCCTACTCAGAATTGAGGGGAATAGGTATATGGATGTGTAAGTATTTTCAAAATACTAAATAGTAGTATAAAAAAAACTGATTTTAATGCACTAATCCAAAAACATATCTCACAAATTAAAATCCATTCTATAAAAATATTTTTCAACAAAATCATTTTGTCGATTTAATTACCATTTAACATCTAATCCTCTCAATGATAAGTAGTCTTCGCTAACATCCACTTACGCTTTCTAAAAAATAACTTTGCCAAGTTTTGATTTAAAAAACGTTTATCAAACCTTACTTATATATCTAATAGATATATTAATTATGTATTATCAGTATAAACCTCTCCTATATCGGCTGTTAATACAGGCAGATTATATACATATCATTTGAAATCTTTCGTTCAACAGTTAATAGTCAATATGGATACGTAATTTTTTCGGCAGTATTTTATTAAATTGTGTCCAGGTCTCATTAAAGATTCAGGGAAAGAGTTAAGTCGATAACAGAACAGAAGTTTGTGCTTTTCAGAATAGTTCAGTTCAAAAATTTTTTTCTGTTATACGGACTACTGCAATAGGTCTATAATTTGAGGCGACGTGGTGGCACAATCCTGCTTACTTTTAACTGTTCTAAAAACATTCTAGTTTCGAACATCTGTTTAATTAGATGAGCTATATGGTTAGCTAAAAATGTTGCGGTATGTTTAAGAATTTTTGAGTTGAGGCTAGAATTAAGAGAGTAAGTCACTGAAAACCGGATCCAGGAAAAACGATCCCTTGCTATTGCAATTGCTATAACAGCGACTAAAATTGATAATAATAATAATAAAGCAGTCTTACTGCAAACCTGCCATCTAGTCCGAAAATTCATAAACTGAGTTGGACAAACTGAATTGTTTTGACACCAGAGCAAAATATAAATAACAATAAATGAAATGACAATATCTACAATAATCACTTGACACCTATCAACACTAGAAATCTAATTCAGAGCACCGATTAATTAAAGCTGGTATTTCGAACATTAGGATCAAAGCATCCCTGTGGAAATATACCATAAAAGCCTGAAATTTTAAAAATTTCTTTTGAAAATAGGCTACCATATAATGACCCCAGCTTAGATCTAACTTAACTGAAGTAGAGTGCCTTTAGTGCCTGTTCCCTTGTAAACTCACTAGCATTCTGAAATATGAATGTTCAACGCATTGTTACAAATTTGATTAATATCGTTAGCAAACTAAAACTTAGTAACTCCCAGATCTTCGTTTTAATTTTATATTGCCTAGAAAATAATCAAAACCAATACAACCAACCCGGTTCGAAAAATTTACAGAAAAACATTTGTCAATATTCAATGGTAATCTGCTGAGTTGACACCAGGAGTCAATAATTTGAAAAGCCCTTTGAAAAAGGTGACCGTTCATCTTGATTACGGACAACTCTAAATATTTTCATATCATCTGGTGTTATTTCATATCATTCGTTAAAAATCGTGCTTCTGCTTTGAGGGTTTTTTCTCACCTTAAAACGAGATAAAGGGATAATTGCCGATAAGGGCGCTAAGTACCTAAACAAGCGTCCATTCAACGAACATAAAAGTGATCGTGTTTGTATAAATTTCATTCATCTTAAATACTAATTTAATAATTTACGGTTTTACCTTTTCGTCTTCGGCTATTGTACTTGACTTTGGCGTATTCCGTCGGTATTCATCAATGCTATTGTCTCGATTATCTGAACTTGCTTGTGCCCCGTTTGAGCCCATTTAACACTACATGTTAAAGGCGTAACCGAGTGCTTTTGCGGGCGCAAAATCGCAAGATCTAATTTCGAATTCTTGAAACACCACCTGCAGTGAGCAATGACCCTTTTTGTTTTCTTTTAGTTCGTACTTAACTCGATTAATGCACGTTTTAGTTTTCTTCTCGGGGATGTTCGGACTTTGCGATTATAATACTTCTAATCAATGGGTCGGTATGTTAGCGTTGACAATGCAGTTTCTTTGCATGGCCTGTTAAAAATTTCTTAATTACAATATCATCATTTTTTAATGAATGATTTATGTAACTTTAACGATCTGGAAATTTATTTTTATACGTGCAAGCAGACTTTATGGAGATATTATAGAGCAACACGAATTACAAACGAATTCGGACTTCGTAAAGGGTATAAGCGACTTGGTCCATTGCTCTTCTCCCTTTGCAAGTCCAACTTTACCAAATTTTTGAATGACTGAAGTAGCTATTAGTATATGCTGACGGTTTCCAGATACATTTTTCTTTTGAGTTAAGCGACCTGGATTTACCTGTTTCCGACGCCCATTGATTAAAACTGAATACTTCTAAAACAAAGATGTTGACTTTTGCATGCAAAAAACATATTTTGAAATAGTGAAAAAATATTGACATCACAGTCTTGCCAAATGTTTGCTTTGTTATTGATTTTAGTTTGCGGTTAATTAATCGTATTAACAAAATATTGCAAAAATCATATTATAAGCTTAAACGATGAGAAAATTTTAAAGCTATAATATAATAAGGAGAGCTTTCACAAGCTTCAAAATTCTGGCTAGCTAAAGTTGACTGAAATATATATTATGGCTATGAGCTGTTTTGTATATAAACTCACAAAAAATAAAGCTCCTTCCTATTTAATTATTAGGCTAATTAAAGTTTTTAGTTACAACGCCGCGCGGTGTTATAACAAAGTCCCCCCCAACATAATAAATCTTTTTTTTTCCATCCTCCTACCACTTCTACTTCTTCCCAGCTCATGCTCCGTATCTGCGGGTGACGGGTAACGTACCGACCGCCTCCATAGACAGACCGCCTCCATATATAGACCGCCTCAATAGACAGACCGCCTCCATATATAGACCGCCTCAATAGACAGACCGCCTTCATATATAGACCGCCTCAATAGACAGACCGCCTCCATATATAGACCGCCTCAATAGACAGACCGCCTTCATATATAGACCGCCTCAGTAGACAGACCGCCTCCATATATAGACCGCCTCCATATACTGACCGCCTCCATAAACAGACTGCCTTTATAAACAGATCGTATTCGCATCTATTTATGAATATTTTTTGCTAGATGTAATATTTTTATATATAATTAATTTATATTTAATAAAATGAAAAAAGTTGAAAATTAAAATGAAATATAAGTAAAAATGTTTTGGAACTAATGAAGTTTTTATTATGTCTTTTTAGACATTCGCTCCGCTGCGTTCCGCTCGTGACGAAACTGTTCAGTTTATTGTTATTACATATACTTATTTACATTTAATGAAATTAAAAAAAAATCAAAATTAAAATAAAATCCAAATAAAAATCTTTTGGTAATAATGAAGTTTTAATTATGTCTTTTTAGACACTCGCTCCGCTGCGTTCCGCTCGTGACGAAACTGTTCAGTTTATTGTTATTACATATACTTATTTACATTTAATGAAATTAAAAAAAAATCAAAATTAAAATAAAATCCAAATAAAAATCTTTTGGTAATAATGAAGTTTTAATTATGTCTTTTTAAACACTCGTTCCGCTGCGCTCCGCCAGTGACTAAACTGTTGAGTTTATTGTTATTACATATAATTAATTTATATTTAATAAAATTAAAAAAAGTTAAAAACTAAAATAAAATGCAAGTAATAGTATATTATGCAACAAGTGCGGTAAACGGCATTTGATGAGTTTTTAATAAACGAGTGAGTTAAAAAGTTTACCGAACGTGTTGCATACTATACTTTTTCTACGACCGTTCGTTTCAGGGTACATTTTCGCAAAACAACACGAATACATTAACTAACATGACCGTCAGAATTGGCAAACGTCAAAATTAAAAGCGTGGGAAATATTTCCGAAAACATCCGTGCGGTGGTAAACTTACGGAAATGTCCTAAGTGGCTCGGATTCATGGGAAACGAAACTGACCGTGGTAAAGTGACGCTTCCCGCACGCTAGATCGGTGGGTAATTAGATATTTTACAGAAGGAATAGAGTATTTTCGTATTAATAAGGTGGTAAATATAGCATTAGAGCATTATTTAAGTTGGATATCAGAAAGTATTATTATTGCTGGTAAAACCTATACTGCACGAGCATTTTTTTCGTTTTTGTTTTTTTTGTGTGCGGATAATATCTTATTACTTTACAATTTTCTTCTCCACCGTTTTTGTCACTTTAATCTAAATTGTTTTTCGACCTAAATCGTTGTCATTATTTTAAATGAGGGGTCTTATTTATTTATTTATGTTTATTCTTTATAATTATTAAAATTCATATTAAAAGCTTAATCGATCAAATTTATCAACCGATGCTGATCTCTTACCGATTTCTACAGAGTTTATTGGAGTATTATAAAATTTGTTCCTAATAAACAGTCTTGTGCTATAATAATGTATATGGTGTAATTTTTCTTAATTAATTATTTTTTTCTTCCGAATAACTACTACTGCCTTAAATTTTTATCGACATTTGCTACAGGCCTATGTTAGGGGATAGTATTATCTGTGCTAGAGGTTTTTCAAAAACTATTTCTTCCTCTATTTACGCATATCCACTACTGGATGTTTGCATCCACATTGTCAATATTTTCTCTGTTCATTGCTGTGCGTGACAGGTGTTCTATGCCGTATGCAGTTTACCTTTCGTTGATGGTCGGCAGTTGATGTGAGTGTCATGATGAGTTAATTTTGCTGTACACTAAATCCACATTTATACCATTTCCAACACTTGTAGGAAAATGCTTTGGGAATATAAGAGCAGTTCAAGTATGCGACTACGTCGAAAACCTCTGGGAATAGCTATCTAATCAGAAATCATGTTGTTAAACTATATTGGGGCCGTCTATTCCAGTACAAGTTGTCTATACAGCGAAATTTTCACAACTGATAGAGTTTCTCATCAAAAGCTTTTTTCTATTTTTGATTAACAGTTCTTATTTTTTGTAAGATTTTGAAGTATACATTTATCATAATTCTAAGTTTATTGTCGAATTGTTTTTCATGAGTCAGCCTATTAACATTTCTAATTGGAAAACTCATTGAAAACGTCGTTAGAAAATAGAAAGCAATGAGAACAAGTAGGTCACAGTGGAAGTTCCTTCGATTTACACGCCCCAAGTCAAACAGCAAACACGACGTGTTATTAGCTACCCCTATTAGAGAATTATTTGCTTGGCAAACTCGAAATAGATGGTCAAATGTCGCGGACCAGTTCGAGTTGAGATCACGGTGTGAAACTGAAATGTCCCTGTGGGGCGACTTAAGCCCCAGGTCTGCCACGGAGGTTCTCGGAGGGTTGAAAATTCATTACCTTTGCAAAACGAAACTGTCGCATTTTAGATTGCATTTTCTGTCCCATCAAACCAGCCACCAAGCTGATCAGTTTGGTATATTGCAATAACATTTGGGATGCTATTGTTTGTGACAATTCCCTCGTTTTGACTGAAAATGACATTTCCATAAATCAAAATGGCATAATTTAGGTTCATTTTTTTATGGATTCATTCATTTTGTATTTTTATGTTTTTATGCTTTATGTATTTGCATTTTTACTTAACTAAAATTATTGTAACTTACAAACTTACAACTTAAAAATTACCAAAAAATAAATTAATGCTGATAATAAATTTTTTCCTAAACCCAACATTCAAATCACCAACGTAATCATTGGAAAAAATAATACTAATTTGCTAGTTTAACCGACTTTGTATTTCTGCTCATAACAAAGTTTCCAATGATGAACCCTAATGGTTGTAAACGCAGTTCTTAATTTTGGAAAAATTTATAATGTAATACGCTATATCAAATAATCAGGTCTGATGTAACATTATTTTAAAAATTCTAACGATATCAAAATATTACACACCGAGACAAATAAAAGCCGAAGAAGAAGCAAAAACATACTTCAACAATTGCAACGACACCGTCTACACTTTATTTACATAACATATACCGGGTGACACAAGAAAGTGGGAACACTCAAATTTTTAAACGACTCGAGATAGCGATTTGAAATTTGGAAAGTTTAATATATGCTGAATGTCCGGTTTGAGCGGAAACGACAGTAACTTTCGAATTTTATATGGGACAACCTATATTTTATTGCATTTTTGGATTCAGGAGATCATTTTACGTAGGGTAGGACAGTTTTCCTCTTTTTTTACCCGGTAAATATGCAGTATTTATGATGGCCATAGCGTCCTAGACACAATTTTTAAAAATTAAATAAAAGTTTAAAACACCAAAAAAAAGAGAAAAGCTATCCTCTCCTATGTAGAATGATCTCCTGAATCCAAAAATGCAAAAAAAAATAGGTTGTGCGATTTAAAATTCGAAAGTTACTGTTAGTTACAACATATTGTCAAAAAAATGAACATTCAGCCTATATTAACCCTTACAAATTTCAAATCGGTATCTCAAGCCGTTTAAAAGTTATAGATTATTCCCACTTTCTTATGTCACCCGGTATATAACGTATTTTTATATAGGAAGTTTTATTTAACATTAGTTTTTTAATTTTGTGTTCTAGATTTGAAAATTAACAAATTATAGTCGGAATAATATTATCAAATAATAGACAAGTGTAATAGTTAATAGTAATAATAAATATTATAATTATTAATTAATAATTAGTAAATATTTAATAATGATAATTAATAATAAATAACTAATAATTAGTAATTATTTTGGAGATCCTGAGACGCAACTTAGTACAATAATTAGGGTTAAGTAAAAAGAGCAAATATATATAGTATAACAAATAATAAAAACATAAAAAGACAAGAATGAACCAAACATCTCTAATAGAAAGACCTTAAAAATAAAGTGTCATATGATCAACGATTACATAAAAAATAAACCGAAATTATGCCATTCTGACTTATGGAAAGTTATTTTCAGTGAAAAAAGAGAATTGTCTCACATAATACCATCCCAAATTTCAACGCAATTTACCAAACGGATCAAAAGTTAGAAGGTACGACGCACTTTATGGCCTCACTGTATAATAATAACAACATTCAGCAAAATTTTTTTCGTAAACTTCAACAATTCATTCATTCATAGTTTTATTTAAATCTATCCAACCAATACACGTCCTCATTGCAGGAGTGAATTTAATTAAGCAAGATACTCTCCTGATATTATAAATTATGTAAATTAGGTACAAATCAAATATAATCAAAATTATGGATGTCATAAATATAGGACCAACCAATGTTATTCTAGTTTTAACAATTACAACAATTATTAGTAATGATATTAATTATGCAAATTAAAGCGGGGTTATTCGTTTCCCAGAAACGATCGCATTGTTTACAAAATTTGCAAGTGCGAATATAATTTTAAATGTTTTTTTTTATTCTAATCCGTTAACAAGATTCGTGATATAGTTTATATTATTGGCAATGGAAAAGGTTTGGAGAATGGGCACGAATTATGTCACGAGGTATTCCTACACCTGTAAGAAGAAGACGCTTATTTAGATTTTGCCGCTTCAGCTTTTAATCACGTAAATCTGTTATTTTGCATATTTGTTAGTTAGCCAGTTGAATACGCTTATACGGTAAGCTACTAATTTTTGTAATTGGAAGGAATAAAGTTGTTACGACTTTCGGTTTTCTCCTTAGAAATATGGCGCAGTCGGTAAATAGTTCCAAGTTTGTGATTTATGGGAGTATCTGAACTTGTTGAGTGACTGGTGGAGGTGTTTAAGAAGAGCAGAAATTTGGTGGGACAAATTATTTATTAAAAGCGATCCCTGCAAAAAGATCCGACCCCAGTTTTATATCTGCGGAGAAGCCAACCTACAAGAAATACAACACTTCCACATGCTAACAAACTCAAATTTCGGTCTCCAAGCTAATAGACTAATAATAAACTAAGACAATACCTAAACCTACATCTGACTCTGAAAAAAATTACTGCGAATAGAAAATTATATTGCCTCACCTATGCAGAATATATAGGGGATGTCTTTGGTGGGACGCTGTACCAAAATTACGACTGCCAAAACTAACCAGAATGTCGGACCGCACCCTAAAGTCATATAGACCCATAAGTCTATCCTCGTTTGGGCTGAAGATCCTAGAAAGGATAGTCGATAGGTACCTCAAGGAAGGCACATTACAAACTTTCCCGCTAAGTGAGCGTCAATACGCTTCTCAACCGGAGACGTCAACAGATCTAGCTCTGGATGACCTAAACAGGCTGCTCTCGAAGACAATAGGAAATACAAGGAAATACCTGTTGCTACATTTCTAGACATCGAGCAAATTCTATTACAAAAGCGCTATAAAGGAGGAGAGATCGAATGGTGGTGTAAAAATTTACCAGCACTCTGTCCCAGAGAAGTGAAGAGGCTAAAAAAGAGAACGATAGTTGTTCCATTTGCTAACAGGCGAGTCCTCACAGGGCTCTAATGGATTAAGACTGCACTTTTCCAAGGAAGCAAAGTATTCGAATTGGAAAATTGACATTTAAAGGATAACCCTTAGGGCAACAATTGTACGAGGAAAGTGCAGAAGGATGTGTGGAATCTGGTCAGGGAGACGTATCTGAAGTCAATATGTTCAAATAGAAACTTGAGAGAATGTTAGTGTCTCTCAGAAGAAGCACAGTTTTCGAACAACAATTGGTCGAAGTAGATTTTCAATTTCAAAATTCAATGATATTTCCCACAGCTGTTGCCCATGGGATTCAAAAATTTCAAAAGACAGAACTCAGGCATGTCTATTTGAACCAAGCGAACGAGATATTTTGGGACACATGTTTAAATTTACTTTTATACTTGAATCCGAGATGAAAGTTACATAATTTATAACAATTAAACTTGTAATTAGGAAACATAAACGATATGTCGTCTTATTGAGCGCATTTGATAAGATAAAGTGCAGATGGGGGTAAGCCGACGTTAAATGTAACGAGGCACCGATCTTCCTTGTAAATCGGACTCAATTCGAGTTCTAGTCTTAATTAGAAACGAAATGATGAAATCTGTGACGCTCTCTTCGTATTACAACTTTAATAAAAAGTGATTAATATATCCAATTAGCTCGCCAAACTGCTGCGACAAAACTCAGAACTGCAACTATTCATTTAAACTTAAGAATGGAAAGTCTTCTGTCAGAAATAACGAGCCATGAAATGGTTCCAGTTTAAATAAACTAACAATCGGTTTAAATTCGAGCGTAACTCTGAGATGCAAAAGTTGATTTTTCGGATTTGGAATGTTTATTATTGAAACTAAACGAACAAATTTGAAAGTTTTTGTTACGTTTAGATGTAATTTAGGCAGCCGATTCAATGAAAACAACTTTAATTAAATACGACTGCAAAGCCAATTATAGCATTTCGCGAAAAAGCCTCCTTTGTCAGCCGACACGGCAATTGCAAATTCATTTAATATTAAAATACACAAACCTCTCCCGTTACGGGTTTAGTTATGTACAATATTTATAAATTCAAGTCAGACGGTAGTTAATTAAGCTGTTTCGTTGTTATACGAAATACTGCTACGAATGTGAGAACAATATAAGAAAGATCTACAACTTGGAGACATTGATCGTCTTCCGCAAGGCTAAGATCTTTTTTTTTTAAGAAACTTCCACAGGCTACTCTAATGCTTTTTACAAAACTTCTGGATTCCTCCGGCGTAGGTTTTTGCTGAGTCGAACTTGAGAGTCTATAGAAATCTATAAACAACCAATATGGAAGTCAGTCATCCAAGACGGTGTTTAGGCCCCTCATTTAGCGCCGCCCCCTTCAAACAATATATAAGCAGGTAAAGTCTGTTCATAGATATAAGAAAGTGACTAACTGATACGAATTAAGGAAAGACCCGGGCAAGCTGTAAGAATGAAATATGGCCGCACAGGTCCGTACTTTGCTTAGAATTTAATTATTTGGGGTTTTGTTGGGAAAGATACTAAACAATATTTATTTATTAATGTATGTATTTATGTTTAAATCTAAAATAAAATTATAAATTATTTTTATTACCTACTTAAATTACTTAAAATTATTAACATAATATATCAGTATCACTATCGCTATCATCTCTTGTTCTAATTATTATTTGTTCTATATTGTTTGCAATATGGATATACGATTGTTCTGTTTTTTCTATATGTTTAACAGAATTTGCCCAACTTTGTTGAGGGATGTTAAAAATTTCGGCTTCAAACACATTGTTACGACGAATGGCAGATTTCAGTTGGTGCCAAACATGTTCAATTTGATTAAATATACAGTGGTAAGGTGGAAGCCTTAAAACTGTATGCCTTAGATTTTTTGCATAATTCTCACACGACGTATTCCTTTTGTAGGTTCAAGCTTTGTAGAACCTCAATTAATTGCTTTTTGGTATAATCTTCGTGAAAATAAATGTCGTTATTATAATGTAGTTTTAGATTGTTGCTTTTGTGTCACATGAGGAAGGGGTTTTAGTCAACTGTCTACTGTGATAACTTGCATTGTCCATTACAATTGCGCCATTAGGCGGAATGTTTGGAACTAGTTTGTTTTTAAACCAACTTCAAATAAATCAGCAGTGGTGTCTTCATGGTAATCCAGAGAAGAATCTTTAATATTTTTCGCAGACAGAGAATCCAACCATCTTTAGAGCCAGCATGCACAATACTTATTCTTTTGCCTCTTTTTGATGGCGCGTTTGTTTTACACTTATCAGCTGAGTCAACGTAACCCTTTTCCGGGGTATCATAGGTGTCGAACTGGGTTTCATTCAGGTAAATAATTGGCCTTTGTTGTTCTCTGTAAATCCTAATTTTTTCTAGATATTCCAGTCGCCATTTCCGAATTCTAAAAGATTCCATTAAAACTTGCCTTTTGTCAATTTTTTTAAATTTAAAACCCATGTGTTGAATACACTTCCATAAGGTAGTTCTGCCACATTTAACACCGGTTTCATCTTTTTCAAGCCTCCTAATTAAGATATGTAATGTAGGCACGCTTTGTTTCTCGTATAACTGGTAAATTTTACGCCGTATTATATTTTCATCTACACTCGAGAAAATGTCACCATCGCTTCTTTTTTACCTCGCTGAAATGGGATTATTCACAATTTTCCATACAGTTGATGTTGGAATTTTCGTCAATGTGGCCGTTTCTTCTAAAGATGCTTGCTTGCTGGCACCACGTTCACTGTGAGTCAAATAAACATTATTTATAACTTCCTTAGTCTCAATAGAATAGTATTTTCTATATTTGGGCTGGAGGATCTCCTGAGATACACTAGACTCGCACATATTTTGCATAATTGGCACACGATTCAACGCACGCTGTATTATACACGAAATAAACTTAAACTAAGTAGTATATCAAGCCAAAGAATATTAAACACAGGTAGGTATAAAATTATTTTCTATTACGGACCACAATTTTACTGAAAATTTAGAAATTTTAGGTAATAATCTTGTTGCATTCTATGTTAATGAGCACCCTTGCATAATTCCATTCAAAAGCAATTGGTCACTTTCTTATATCTATGAACAGACCATACAGAGTGAAATGCGAGCCAGTTTCAGTCAAGCTCTGAAGAAGCCAACAGGATAATTACCGAAACGTCAGGAAGTTCGACTCAGCAAAAACCGAGGCAGCAGGAATCCAGAAGTTTTGTAAAAAGTAGGCTAAGATCTATTCGAACTCTTAAGGCCAACTTTCCACTAGTCACTCATGGTCAAGATTTATGGAAACTACAATCAAACGTCGTTCTTTTTTGAGTGGTCGCGAAGTTCTAAACTTATTTTAAGATTTTTCAAAGAAACTTCCACAGGCTACTGTAATACTTTTTATAAAATTTCTCGATACTTCCTGCGTCGGTTTTTGTTGAGTCGAACTAGCTAACTGAAGTTTCATTCAAGCTCTGAAGAATCCAACCGTATTATTTTGAGATGTTTAAACGGTAGTAAATTGACTTCTATCGCAATATATTTGGACGAAGAAGAATATGAAAAAAAAAAATGGAAGATAATGATAACATGTTAAAAAAAAACTGAAGATGATTTTTTTTATTAAATTTATTTGTTCGTTACTTGTTGGTTAGGAGACTCAAAGGTTACCAAATTGAAACAAGAATTCATCAAAATAAACTGCTAGACATTCGAAGCTTCTAAGGAAAAATACCGGATTGTTTCAGACCTCCATATCTGCAAAACCAAAATAGACATTTGGAAACGGTATCGCTGAGTTTTGTTAGGTTTTATAATATGTTCGATTTAAACCACACAAAACGTTTTTAGATTTTACGTATATTGCAGAAGTCTAAAGTTAAGAGTATTAAATAGAATCCTACGATTTTTGATGTTATTACAAGTTTTAATTTGATTTTTTTTTCAAAGAAGTTTTAACAGACCACGGAGCTTAACTGAAACGAACTGTTTCAGAAGATTTGTAAATAGTGTTTTAATTTGACGTTTTAAATTTAAATTTTCAATAGTTTTCACTCTTTTTGGGCTAATAAGAGGAGTGTTTCCAATTAATTGAATTTCCCTTTCTAACAATGGTCAACCGAGTTTGCAAACCTTAGCTGTCAGTGGGGTTCAGCAAGAGGGAAAATAATTGAAAATGCCGAAAGAAACTTCTGCTGCTTGTGGTACGATGCAGAAATCCCAGAAGAAGTGTATCTACAAATTATTTAACGTTTGCAAAGTGAAATTAATTCCCCTAAAAAAACGCTTGCCGGAAATTTTATTTAAAAATTTGACGAAGATCAAAATCAAAATAGGTCGATTTTTTTTCTTGCTTTTTAATCTGTGGGCAAAATGTATTTAAATAAGGTTTAAGTGCCATGTGATTGATATATATATATATATATATATATATATATATATATATATATATATATATATATATATATATATATATATATATATATATATATATATATATATATATATATATATATATATATATATATATATATATATATATATATATATATATATTAAAATGCAGTTTGGTTTAGTACTTTGAAAGCATGGCAAAATTTTGGTTTTTAGGAAATTAAATATAAATTTAACTACTACTACAAAACAAGTTTAAAAAAATTGAAGGTTGACTCCAACGTGGAAACTTAAAATTAAATATTTAAAAAATAAAATAATTTTAGAATCAATATAGAATATGGTTTTTGAAATCTACCTTTACTCTTAACACTTCACTTTTTTTTATTTATTTAAAATAAGCCATTACCATTGCTGTTTAATCATCACTTCAAGTAGTGGAATATATCTTATAAGAAATAGTTGAATTTCTGTTTTTGATTTTGTATAAAAAATCAGTGTTGATCTTTGTAACTTCCAAAAATACTTGCAATCTAATGGAGGACGTCTGATGTTTTTCCATCTGCGTCCACCTTATACGAAAACTTTAATTGAAGCCTTCATTTTATAGTTTCATTCGCCATCAAAAACTAAATATCCCCGTCACAAATTTCTCTAGTTCGCAAATCGATAAGCGTGAAAAGTTCGCAGATACAAATTCTATTCGACAAAATGAGCAAATTCAAACCGTAATAGATTGGATACAAGATCAAGTTTAACTTGGGGATATCTCTATTATCACTCAAACTCGATATAAATTTCTCCGTGTTCGACGTACATAGGCTATTAAATTTTGGACTTACGGAGAGTGCTGAATAATTACTATATATATATATATATATATATATATATATATATATATATATATATATATATATATATATATATATATATATATTAAAATGCAGTTTGGTTTAGTACTTTGAAAGCATGGCAAAATTTTGGTTTTTAGGAAATTAAATATAAATTTAACTACTACTACAAAACAAGTTTAAAAAAATTGAAGGTTGACTCCAACGTGGAAACTTAAAATTAAATATTTAAAAAATAAAATAATTTTAGAATCAATATAGAATATGGTTTTTGAAATCTACCTTTACTCTTAACACTTCACTTTTTTTTATTTATTTAAAATAAGCCATTACCATTGCTGTTTAATCATCACTTCAAGTAGTGGAATATATCTTATAAGAAATAGTTGAATTTCTGTTTTTGATTTTGTATAAAAAATCAGTGTTGATCTTTGTAACTTCCAAAAATACTTGCAATCTAATGGAGGACGTCTGATGTTTTTCCATGGGACGAAGAGGAATCTTTTAGGGTATGCTTGTTTCCTTTGAACATAACGAACTTCGTTATTTTTTGTCTACAACAAACGCAAACGCAAATACAATTTCATAAAACGCGTAACTTCGTTGTTTCGCGGAGTAGTTCTTATTAATTTAGGACAAAACAAAGAAATGTTCGGAGACGAAGAATTTGCTCAATTTGCATTCTGCTTGACAATATACCGACAAAATAATCGATCCATATATGATTTTTTTAAATAGAAATATTTTTCATGTGAATTAATTAATAATGAAGACATTTTTAGAGGCACCGAAGCGTGTAAGATTGGATTTTCAGGTAAAATAACATTTTTTCCCCATCAATTTATGTCATAATTTGATTTGTTTTCAAGATACAGGGTGTAAAAATCGCTTTTTTAATAATTATTATTATTATTAAATATTATTTTTTCTTCACTTTTAACGCAATTCGAATAAAGGTGTTAAATCTTAGCTGCGACACATTGGTATTTATAGGAAAATTCTTTGTATTCAACTGTTTAATATATTTTTGTAATTTTTGCTATTTACGCACTTTTTTGCCTCTTCTAATTTTTATCCAACGCGTTTTGTTTTTTGAAGAAATTAAAATAAAAATAGTTTCCGTACATGGTCTTAGACCACGTAAGACAAATAGCCAATGAAAAAGTATTTTATGTTAACTAAAACCTTAAAATAAATAAAATGTTAAATAATTTTTTTTCTTTTTGTTTGTCGGATAAATAATAAACAAAGCAGGTTACGAAAAAACTTTTTTATAATTGCATTAAAAGAAGCCCCTTATTACCGTAAATGAAAATGTCAATTTTATCAAACTTAGAAAAAGGTTTTATGAATAACTAATAGAAAAACGTGTTTTTTAAATAAACATTTTGATTCCCTATATCTCGAAAAACAAATCAAGTTAGGACATATCTTTAGGGGAATCAAAGTCTTATTTTTACCCAAAAATCAGATCTTAAACGATTGGCTGTTTAACCCTGGGTCGCTCAGTGTCCTCAAATGTTCGTATAGACTCCCGATGCCTTACAAAATCTGATTTTTATCCATGCTACAATGTCGGGTTGACAATGTAACGAAGAAAACTACAATAAATTCCTTAAGCCGGATATTACTTTATATTGTCACGAAGTCACTAAAGTTTCAAGCACCTTGCGAATCGTCAAAGTTTTTTATGGTCATTCTCGCAAACCTAATTATTTTAAAAGTTACTTTCGAACGACTTGACTGGTCGCGGGATATTCAGGTAACAAATACGATTTTTGATCAAATTGTTTCTGCCTGAAGTAAGCCACTTTTACGCTGAACTTCATATACGGTGACGCACCAATCGATCATATGAGATTTTCGCGAAACCTATCATATTGACATGCCGTAGTAAACGACAGGGGTTAAATAACCAAGCCGAGTCGTGCATAAAAGTACACCGTGTGCCAAATAAAACGATCCACTAGACGATCTGGAAACCTATAGGAAACAGGAAAAAAGTTTCTTTCAAAAGTTTCTTGGACTCTAATGAAGATTTAAAATATTATAATTTTGTTAATACCGGGTGCCCCAAAAGAGCCCCTCCCGACATCAACTTTGTTATTTTAAATCAAATACCCTATATATTTCGACATTTTTCGAATCCTTGGTTAAAATAAAGGTAACTTTTCCTATTCAAATTTTGCATAGTTTAGGCAGAAATTGAGGTTATGTGTTTTTTTCTCATATTTGGATTGCCCCATATAAAATTGTGTTGTGACGCTACTGATACAGGTATTGCAACGAAAATTTAACCCCAGACTAAGAAGTGATGGACTACTCAAGCTAGATGATGAACTATTAAATGTTTCTTTACATATGAATTCTGAAGTTTTATTAAATCCGTTAAAGTGTGTAGTATAAAGTCGACTTTTTTCAAAATTTCGACGTATTAATGGACAGCCTGTATTGTTATCAATAGGTTTTGTTCGTATATGTGGAGTATTATATCTTTAAAAGAAGTAGTCTTTGCTATTTAAAAAATACCTAATATTCCAACAAGTGACCTAATGTCGGCAGCTTTAAATTAAACAATAATTTATACGGGTGCTATCTTAAACCTCGAATAACTCAAAAAGTAAGTAAAATTTAAATATAAGATAAATTACAAACTTACCTTATTTTTGTCCCAGAATTGATATCTGTTTCATTTGAAAATCTTGAGATTTTGTTAATTGAATTCGTCAATGTATAAGCTGAGGCGCATCTGTCAATCTGATTGAGTAGTGCATCATCTCCTTAGTCTGTGGTTAAATTTTCGTTGTCATGCCCGGATCAGTAGCGTCACAACACAATTTTATGCGGGACAATCAAAAATATGAAAAAAACACATCAATTTCTACCTAAACTATGCAAAATTGGAATAGGATTTTTTAAAGAAAGTGACCTCTATTTTAACCAAGGATTTCAAAAATGTCGAAATTTACAGGATGTTCCATTTAAAATAACAAAGTTGTTGACGGGGTGGGGGGACATATTTTGATAACAACAAAATTTGTATAGTGGATCGTTTTATTTGGCATACGATGTATATTAGGCGCAAAGTTTAATATAACTTTTGCGCATCCTTTATCCCAAGAAAATGACCAGGCGGTCCAGAGAATTACAAAAGAAAACTTAAGAGACAAAAAATATATATTTTGGAACGTTTAATCTACAAAAAATACTAAATATACAAAAACAATTGCGTAGAAAGGTTTCTCTGTCATTTTTATGTGAAGAATATAGCCTAAATATTTGAACGTATAACCCTGGATCACCTGGTTGTATTAGTTCAATAATACATCCATTAGGTTGGAAGAATTATACAGATTTTTTTTTTAGAGAATTCGAAAAAGCTGCCTGTTTGTTTGATTGTATTTTATTTGAAACTGCCATTAAGTTATTAAAGGTATTTTGTGATATTAATTACTCCTAAGAATAAGCTTTAAACGCCCCCGGACATAGTCCAATCTAAATCTTAGATTACATTTGGGAAGCTAATTGCTTTAGTAATTATTCAGCACTCTCCGTAAGTCCAAAATTTAATAGCCTATGTACGTCGAACACGGAGAAATTTATATCGAGTTTGAGTGATAATAGAGATATCCCCAAGTTAAACTTGATCTTGTATCCAATCTATTACGGTTTGAATTTGCTCATTTTGTCGAATAGAATTTGTATCTGCGAACTTTTCACGCTTATCGATTTGCGAACTAGAGAAATTTGTGACGGGGATATTTAGTTTTTGATGGCGAATGAAACTATAAAATGAAGGCTTCAATTAAAGTTTTCGTATAAGGTGGACGCAGATGGAATTGTCAATATAAAATACCTAAAATTAAAAAGTCTATGACTAAAAGCTGCTTCTCGTATACATCTGTTAGACTGCTTAATAAATATCCTCAGATTAGCGATTCGCAGAATTAGTTCTTTGCGCTTTTAAATTTCACTTAAAAAACATCTTTTATGAAGAAATACCTAGATAATTAAACATTTCTCTTTATTTATTATTATTCTTTTATCGTTCCTACGCTTTCCAGTTGCCAGTTTTCGCTACTTTTTATTTTCCCAATCTCCGGGTTGTAGATTCCTGAGCTTTGCTAGTCTATTTTCACCCATTCTGTCTCTCCTTCTTCAAGGGTAGCTAATTAGTAGTAGTTAATACTAAGTCTATCCTTATTTTACTGCGCCAGAAGTCTATTTCGAATGACAGTTTTTTTATGTTTATCTAACTAGATACTTCATTTCTTGCACATCCTTACGTAAATATAATGTTATACATAAGTTTTTTATTTCTTGGGAGGTATATGTTGAACACAAAATAGAGTTAAGACATCTTATAAGGCTTTTCACTATTTCACTATTCGGTCTTTTATTTCCTTCGGTTACGCCCACTTTAATCCATATTGGTCCTTAGATTACGGTTAATTGGCATATTATACACCGTATTTTTTAATTGAATGATTTTTTTTATTCACACTGAAATATTGTTGCGTCGTTTTTTGAATGTTTTCAGAACTGTTTAGGAATGAATTGGAATTCCAGAATTGATTATTATATTAGGAGATATCAGAATGTGTTCAAAGTACTCATCATAACAAATTGCATTATATCTCGAGCATAACTGCAGATATTATAAATCTATCGAGACCACTCTGTATCGTAAAATTTAAAATATGAACTGTTATTTTTAATTACAAATTAGTTTCTTAAATATTAACATTCAGTTAGCATTTGATATCCTATTAAGCATTAGGCGTTTAAGCTGTCTTCTCTTGAATTGTATTTAATTGGGCAACCATTACAGGCCTCAGATTTCTTAGAAAAAGTAAGCTTTTTTTTTTAAAAGCTGCTACTTCTAATCTTTTAAAACGATCGTTCAGTTTGGGTAGAACAATTGTCCATTAAACTAGGAAATGATGACTAATTAACACCTCACAGTCGTTCATAAAAACCAATTACCAATTAAATAAATTTGTACTCTGGATATCTTCAAATATCAAACTTAAATATTATAAATAACTTAAACTGGTCGGTTCACTTAAATTATTTATTTATGAGTTTTATATCACAATTTTTCTGCATAGAGGACTTAAATGGTTGGTCATCTTTGATACAAAAAAGGAGTTAGTCAGGTCTATTTCATGCAAGGCTTATGGTAAAATAACAAAATATAAATTATCTAATTGTAAAAACAATTGCCTAAAATTTCATATTTGTAATTATCTCTAGGACAAAATTAATAAACTTCAAAAAAAAACCTTAGTAGTTTGTATCTTCGTGACTGATGTTTCTATAGTTCCCACATTTTATTGTTTGTTAATTAATTGTTGTCTTTAATGTCTTGTACAATTAACGTTTTGCTTTGGGATCTGCTACAATTATAAATTTATATTATACAATGGTGGTCAAATAAAATGCTCTTCTATTCTATGTAATGGTAGTGAGAGTGAGACTATATCCCTGTGTAAGAAGCACTTTAGGTTTAATATAAAATCATGACATTCTCTCCCTGTCTTATCCTTTTTTAAAAGCTATCGCAGTATGGATTCTATGGATTGGTTGGTATTTCGTTCGCAATTGTCTATTCAACATTTAAATATATCGTACCAATGGAAGGACAAATTGTTTTGCCTCAAGCTTTGACGAATTATCATATTTGCTAAGAAATTTCCTCCTGTAATTTTTTTTTTGTAAATTGTATGTAGTTCGTAGTATTCCATAACCTGTCAGGATATGATTCCCATTTTATCTCTAAGACGCTACCCAAGAAAGGGTCTTTAACCGTATTCACGGACAAAAAGAAACAATGCATATCTTTTTCATATTGCTATCCCGAATTTAGGTTAAAATTTCGATTTTTGGGCGCACCTTTAGATAGTTTGGAAATTTAAAAAACGTAAATCTCGTTAATAATATATATTTTTTTGTAAATTCTATGTAGTTTGTAGTATTCCATATGCTGTCAGTATATGATTCCCATTTTATCTCGAAGACCCTAGTCAAAGAAAAGGTCTTTAACCGTATTCACGGACAAAAAGAAAGAATACATATCTTTTTTATATTGCTAGCCCGAATATACGTTAAAATTTCGATTTTTGGGCGCACCTCTAGATAGTTTGGTAGTTTAAGAAACGTAAATCTCGTTTATAATTTTTTTTTTGTAAATTGTATGTAGTTCGTAGTATTCCATAACCTGTGTAACTTTGTCCATATGATTCCCATTTTATCTCGAAGACCCTAGCCAAAAAGGGTTTTTAACCGTATTCACGGACAAAAAGAAGAAATACATATCTTTTTCATATTGCCAGCCCGAATATACGTTAAAATTTCGATTTTTGGGCGCACCTATAGACAGTTTGTTAGTTTAAAAAACGCAAATCTCGTTTATATATATATATTTTTTGTAAATTATATGTAGTTCGTAGTATTCCATAACCTGTAAGGATATGATTCCCATTTTATCTCTAAGACCCTGGTCAAAAACGGTCTTTAACCATATTCACTGACAAAAAGAAAAAATACATATCTTTTTCATATTGCTAACCCGAATATACGTTAAAATACCTCTAGACAGTTTGGTAGATTAAAAAACGTAAGTCTCGTTTTTAATATTTTTTGTGATACTAATCCAAAACTATGGTATAATATTCTGTTCACTGAATTGATAAAGGAGAAGAGCAGAGCTATAATGCTACTTCATTAGTGAAAAAGGAAATCCCGGCCGATGACGACATCAGAGACGATTATTTCAAACACACCGTTTATTTGCGGATCCCGAAAATAAATTCAGTTTCCGTGTAAATCTGAGCCGTTCCGTTCAATTTCATTCGACTGCAATCCCAAAAAGAACAGACGAACTTGTCTATTCTAACCGAAACCGGGTTCTAAATATTGGGACGATAGCAACGAGACGTGTGTTACTGGCGACCGTAATGATTACAGAGCGTTGCGATGGGAAGGGCGCTGATTGGTCTTTAATTGTATTCAGATGCCCTTTTGGACGTCCACGTATTCCAGCATTCCACCACTTGGGGTCATTTGACCACGTTCTAATTACACAATAATAGTAATTCGATGGATTCCCTTAGATTTTGTTAGAATGAAATGTCGTTGGATAGTTGATGCGAATTTAAATTCTCGCGTCTTTTGTCATGTCGACGTGTTTTCAAAGTTAGGGAAATTTTAAATTTTAGCTTTGATGGAATTGGAGTGTTTAGCTTGCTCAACGTTTACTAATCAGGAAACCTAAGTTTTTATTATTTTTGAGTAATATGAATCTTATTTAATATTTAAAAAATGTTATAAGTTCGTCATTTCTATGGATTTTCTTTAATTTAATCGGAGGCAACTGGCTGATTTTATGGCAACTTTGTCCGGTCATGTTATTTTTCTCCTGAAATGTTTTTCATAAAATACTTTATTTTTGGGATTTTTAATGGGACGCTAATTTACTTTAGTTGGAGCTAACTGGTGAAGTTTGCTGCCTAATTTAAGTTGCTTGTTCACTGTTTAATTTTCACTGACATTACTGTTCTTTTAATTATCTAGGTCTATGTATTTTCTACTCATGATATTATTATTTTCAGGAATTTTTTTTTCATAGATTTTATTTTTGGGATTATTAATGGGAAGCGATCTACTTTAATTGGAGCTAACTAGTTAACTTTCCGGCCTAATTCAGGTTGACCATTTATACAGTTTAAAATTCACAGACATTACTTTTCTCATAATTATCGAGATGTATGTTTTTTTTTCATATCATACTTTATTTTTTGGATTTTTAAAGGAAAGCTACCTACTTTAATTGATGCAAACTGGTTAAGTTTCTTGTCTAATTTAAGTTGCTTGTTTACAGTTTAATTTTCACTGACATTACTTTCTTTTAATTATCGATGTCTATGTCTTTTCTAGTCATGTTATGAATATTCCCAAGAGTTTTTTTTTTCAAAGAAAACTTTATTTTTGGGATTTTTAAAGGAAAGCCACCTACTTTAATTGATGCAAACTGGTTAACTTTCTTGTCTAACTTAAGTTGCTTGTTCACAGTTTAATTTTCACTGACATTACTTTCTTTTAGTTATCGATGTAAATGTATTTTTTAGTCATGTTATTAATATTCCCAAGAAATATTTTTTGATATAATACTTTATTTTTTGGATTTTTAAAGAAAAGCCACCTACTTTAATTGATGCAAACTGGTTAAGTTTCTTGTCTAATTTGCTTGTTCACAGTTTAATTTTCGCTGACATTACTGTTCTTTTAATTTTCGATGTCTATGTCTTTTCTAGTCATGTTATTAATATTCCCAAGAGTTTTTTTTTTCATAGAAAACTTTATTTTTTGGATTTTTTTCCGACCTAATTGCTCTATTATACATTGCTCATTTATGCAGTTTAATATTCACAGATATTACTTTTTTCGTAATTATCGAGATGTGTCTTTTCTAGAAATATCATTATTATTCTCAAGAAATGTTTCTTCATATAATACTTTCTGTTTTGGTTAGTTTTATTTAGTTGTCTAATTTAAATTGCTTGTTCGCAGTTTAATGTTCACTGACACTTTTGTTCTTTTCATTATCGAGGCCCATGTCTATTCTAGGCATGTTATTATTATTCTCAAGATTGTTCTCATAAAATACTTTATTTTTGGGATTTTTCATGTCAAGATCTTAAGTTGATTGTTCACAGTTTGTTTAATCTTCATTGAGATTACTGCTCTTTTATTATCGTGATCTATGTTATTGCTACTGATGTTATTATTATTCTCAAGAAACTTTTAGTTGGGACTACTCGGTCAAGTTTGTTACCTAATTTTTGAGGCTTTTTTAATAAAAAATGTCCTCCCTCACCCGTTTTCAGTGCAATATTGAGTACTTTTGAGATTGAGGTTAATTTTTAAAACTCGAAACTAAATGTTTGAGTAAAGTTTGCCGCAAAACCACGGAAATGTATAATCGAACCATACTAAAAACCAGGATGATGTATTCTAATACTCAACAATGTGGGTAATTTTGTTGGTTATGGAATTGTGGTTGGTATTGCCTTGTAGCACATGGACATTTTGAAAACAGAGTGGTATAGTCTCTAGACCTATTAAACCTTCTATTTATTGATTATGGTTTTGGTTACTATGTTGATTGCAAGTAAATAAACTTTAATTATAACAATCATAATACGTAATAATATTTTAATTCTCGTTTAACAAAAAAGAAACAACAATGTCTCCAACTATTTTCTTATTGGTCAAAATGTAAGTTTGATCCCATGACTTTTGCAAAGGTTGATTTTGGCAGATCTGCACATATTTTGCGATAGGCTAAGATGACGACATTAAGATCTCCAATGTCTCAAATTTTATTTGAAATCAACACGTGAATTGTTTTATGTTTGCATCGCGTATCCTAATTTCAATGTTCCGAAATTATTTATCTATATATTATATACATTATGAGCGATGTTTAAATTGCGGAACATTTAAAATGTAAAAATATCGATGAATATTTTAAAGACAATTTATGTACTGGCGTAGTAATATTTTGCGGGGAAATTTCCCGTAGACAATCAGTTCGTTCAGATTTGTGCCCGTAATTACGTACCGAGCAAATTCGAATTTTGGTTTAGCGGACAATTTATTTCGCCAGTGCTCTTTTCCCGATTTCTAATCAACCGGTACCGGACCAGATATTTGTATATTCGGCGGGTGATAAAATTGAACTTTTTTTCCCATCAACCCAAAACACTTCGGTATTCATGGGACCCAAGGTTTTTTTCCCCCACGTTTTTTTAATCTATAACTTTCATTAAAATCACGAGAAAATACTCGAACGGATTCCGCGCGGAAACTTTCTCTAATGAAGTTTTATGCTGATGTAATCATTGTTTCCAACTAATATTTTACAAAAAGCAACTTTCGGGACAGTGGCGCTGGATTATTTATGAATAAAAGTTTTCTGTCGAAAATTTTCTACTAAATTAAATAGAACGATAGTGCAGGTGTAATCGTGTGTGTGCGTGTTTTTTTTTTGAACGCCCCTCCTTTTTCCTTTGCCACCGAAAAGTTTTTAACCTGTTGCAAATTCGTTTGGCCGCGTTCTTCGATCTGTCTGCATTGAGAAGCCCCATGTTTTAGATTACTGATTTATGAAATTTGAAATTATTTTCAAGTATACTCAAAAAAGTGTAACCAACAAAAAAAAAAGGTTTGTTCACTTGAACTATAAGATTTTTGTAATAACACTAGTAAATAGTTTTGGTTGGTTTGGTAGACATTATGTTGTTCACTTGAACTATCGGATTTTTGTAATAACACCAGTAAATAGTTTTGGTTAGTTTGGTATACATTATATTGTTCACTTGAACTCTAAGATTTTGTAATAACAATAGTAAACAGTTTTGGTTAGTTTGGTAGACATTATATTGTTCACTTGAACTATAAGATTTTTATGATAACACTAGCAAATAATTTTGGTTAGTTTTGGTTTGTTTGGTAGGCCTTATATTGTTAACTTGAACTATAAGGTTTTTGTAATAACACTAGTCAATAGTTTTGGTTAGTTTTGTAGGCATTATAATGTTCACTTGAACTCTTAGATTTTTGTAATAACACTAGTAAATAATGACGTCAAAATTTATGCGCTCTTGGGGCAAATTCCCTAGAAATTTTTCTTAAAATAATTTTGCGTTCTTTAGGAATAGAAACTTATTTTGTTTCAGTAAAATATACAAAACATCATTAGTTGTATTAATTGATGAAACTAATGTATCTGGTATAATTTCTATTATAATAGGTAGTACTTTATCTTCCTTATTTTATTTATTTATTGAAGTAGGTCAAGTATTTATGGAGTCTAAAGTCTTTGTAACTTGATTTGTTCTCCAATATTTTGGCATAGATAAATGGATCTTGTGACAGATATACTATTCTGTTTTAAAAAATAAAAATGTTTGCCTCAGTTTGGTTATTTGGGTTTTGTTTGTTTTATTATATGACTCTAGCGAAGTTAAGCAGAGTTCTATCAATTTTCTGGATCTTTCAGTTGAAAACTTACAACATGAAAAGAAACTATTAAACTTACATAAAATTATTAAAAACCTCAAAGTGAATTCGTGCCACTAGATTCGAATTGCAAATAATAATATCAAAGCTTTTTTGGTATGCTTCAAATGAAAATATTTAAAATCACCTTCCTCTTCAAATTTTTAATTCTTTAATATTTTTACGTTTAAATTCATGGGACATTTTTCTTTAAAAAGCTCGAAAAATTGACACAATGGAAGACTTTGTTGTGGAGATATAAGATTTTCTTTCTAAACTTTGGTAGCATTTGAATTTAGGTGCTCCACGATGAAGGACAAGTCCGGTAAAATAAAGGAAGTATCGAATTATTAGATGTAGAAAAGAGATACAAATGCACCGACAATTTACCTTGTTTTGTTTGGTTTCTCAATAATGCAATGTGGTCGAATATTTTAAATAATACTACATTTCTTAATCAAGGTATTTACTTCTCTTATCTTTCTTCACTGCGTTGTACGCTTAGTGCTGCAAACCTTCATTGCTTACACTCTCACATGACCCCTTAAAGAAGATACTCATTGTTATGTTTTTTTCATCTCTTTGATTTTGAATTGTTTTTAACTAATGCTGAATCCTGCGTCAGTATTTGAAAGACATTTTTTATATCCTCTGAAGTGTGAAACAAAACAAAAATTCCATTTTTTAAACAATTCAGAAGTTATATTAAAAAGGGAAATTGTTGAACTGACTCTAATCAACATTCATTTTATTAATTCATTTGGAATTTAAGCAAAGTGAATTCAATTTTATGTTTACCCAAAGAATGTAATGTGAATTTGAGTTTAAGGTAAATAAGGAATTTCCCTAACCTTGTGCACAATTTATATAGAAAAAATGTGAAGCAATTGATGAAAAAGTAGAACAAAAAACGGAATGTATTAATAAAATAATGACATCCATTCTTGTGAAGTGATAACATTACAAATACGGTAGTTCCATATAAAGAACGGTAAGCAATGGTGCCAAAGTGTGGAGACTTTCGAAACTAATGGAAGAAAAAAATCTAAAATCTTTTAAAATTCTGAAATTACTTTGTATAAAAATTCGTGGTATTTTTCTTTTACGTATTTGTTAAAAGAATCAATGTTTATGATGCGTAGTGCTAAAAGTGGCATTTTTCTAGCAAAATGTAAATCGATTGGTTTAATTTCCCATTATTTATCCTACGTATACAGCTACAAGACTTCGCGAGTGTAAACTGCAACATTGAAACGAGAAACAGTACGTATTCAAATTGTAAAACAGGCTATAATGGAAAGAAAGGGAAAAACGTATAAAAGAACAGGCTACACAATAGGGCAGTATTGATTTGAATGAATCGGATATAAAGGAAGACTCGATATTTATGTTGCACTTAGGTGGACCGTTTTGTATTGTGCAATGCATAATTTCGAAATGTTATATCTTATTATCCAAAATTAATTTCTATTTATTTGCAAATGAGATAGTCAAATTTCAAATTTAGGCAATGGAGGACTATACTTGTTTGATAGTTCCGCATTAGGCCTTTGCATAGTTAGAGATCGGCTTCATTTGTATGCGATTTAAAGTGAAATTTAGCAAATATACGTCTGTCTGCTTGTTAACGCATTCAAAATAGAACTCCGATGTGATATTGCGGTCTGAAAGATCGGGTATACATTAATGCTGAATTATGTTTAATTTAACGTACATATTTGAAAGTTTGATGGTTTGAACGTTTCGTAGCAACATTGCGTAGTTTATCTTCATAGTTATGATTCATTGAACGCAGCCGAGTTAGTTCAATGATGCTCTCTACGTATATTGTAGGGTAATAGGTAAATAAGACAGAGAACCTAAGAACTGTAGAACTTTCCTAGTAAAGTTAGGGGACGATATTAAAGTTTGGTTTTTTAAGAGATTTCTTAGGTACTAAACAATGAAGTAATTCACACAAGTTTATCGTATGGTGTTCAGAATTTAACCTATTGGATGGGAATTTTTCCTAATCAATTCAATATAATACCCGAAATCAAAGTAATAAATAAAAATAATAATAATAAATTGCCCTTTTTAACCTCTTAAATGTTTAATTTGAAAACTAAATAGGAAGTTATAATTACATCGATAAATTAAATACAGTGTAACAGTAATATGGAACAATAGAAAGTTATTCAAAGTAAAAATAAAAAGAATAACATTGAAGATCAAATTATTTGAGAAGTTTGCAGTCTCAACCTGATTTTTTTTTTAAGAATTTAATTTAATGTGAATTTTCTCAATTGGGTATTGTATTAAAAATTACAACAACGTTATAAGAAAATAATCTGCGGAATAAAGATAAACGATATCGTGGCAGTGAGATTCTGTAGGGGTGCCTTAAAGCTAATGATTAACATTACGAAACTGTAATTTAGCTCGTAAGTAGGACGGATGGGATGTGCTAAGAATTTCGAAAACCGTAGACGCCAAAAGGTACTTGAAAGTACTGTCGATTTTTAGCCCTAAACTGAAGTTAAGGACAGTATAAATTGCACAAAACCAAATAATACTTTTTCACCAACAACGATACATACATATTCCACGAATCGAAGTCTCCAATCAAATATAACACCAAGGTTTTTATTACAATTCACAATTTTCAAACTTTCACTGTTAATTAATAAATATATTTGGGATACTTGTCTAATGTTAGGTTTAGGCGAAAAGAACATTGCACTGATTTTTTTAGCATTAAGTTGAAAATTATGCCTAGAAGAATATAGAAATAAGTTATGCAAATCCAAATTAATATAAATTGAAGCAATATCAAATAATTTGGGATCCGGAGGAGTAAAATAGCTGAGTGTCATCAGCAAATGAATGCAAATTGAAATATTCGATGGAGGTATAAGTATCAGAAATATATATTAAGAATAATATAGGTCGAAGGACATTGCCAAGGGCAACTCTGATATCTGTTAGCTAAGTAGTTTTCAAAAAATCGAATCGAAACATCATCAATCACCAATTTGGTGCACATAAGTTTATGGTCAAGCCGATCAAAGGCTTTGGAGTAATCTGAAGATATAAGTGCAGACGCAAGCCCGTTATCTGAAGAACTAATAATGTGATCATTGATGTGTAAAAGTAGACTAATAGCCCTAAAACTTTTACGAAATCCAGATTGACTGTTAGTGACAATATGATTAGGAATAAAATAATCATAAATTTGTACATTTATGACTTTCTGCAAAACTTTAGATAATGTTGGAATAATACTTATTGGACGAAAATTTGAGAACTGGCCGGGATTGTTATTTTTTGCCAATGGTGTGATCAAAGCAAACTTCCAAATACTTCCAAACAGCAATTAATAATATGTGGCGCGGTAATATGGAGGGTCATCTGAAGCATTCTAGCAGGTACACAAGCAACACCAGCAGAATTTGACTTCAAGTTTGAAGTAATGACTTTAATTGAGTCAATAGTTGCGAGTTTAAATGCAATTGATATATTTGAGTTGAACTTGCGATTTTTATTGAAAGAAATGGTTTCGGACAATTGTTAATATTGCTAAAAACAGAAGTAAAATAATGACTAGTATGACTGGGATTTTTGAAGTTAGGTGGTATTTCCAAAGTCGGTCGATTACAAATTTTCAACATTTTTTTCCCTATCTGTTTAGAATTCCTAGAATTGAAATTGTAAGACAAATATGCCGATTTTTCTTTACGCACTGCAATTGTAACAACATTCCTTATTTCTTTATAAGCAATGTTTATCAAACAATGAAGTTATGAAGAAATTGAACATATCTATTTTCTGATCAATATAATTGTCGTGAATAATGAGATGCCAAGGGATACCAACAAGATCCTGTTAAAAAGAGTCATTATGGAAATTTCAGAAACATCGATATTGTCGAAGCAATGGCGATTGACGGACGGCAGAAAATTTGATTTGACAAAAAACTGCGAGATGATCAGAAAAATTATGATGCAAAATTCTAGAAAAAGTAGTCATAATAAGTTGGGTAGTATAATCATCACATATTAAAAAGCTTCTCTGGATTAGTCGACTTAGACCGAGTTTGCCTAAAGAAAATATTTTCGACCCTCAGAATTTAAACTTACACCTCCACACAACAACCTCCCTGAAAATTCAATATTTACATCAATTAATTAAATGTTCCAAATAATTAATCATTAACACAGCGGGGATACAAATGTTAATCATTTACTTAGTCGTAATTTATATTAAATTTGAATTACTGCCAATAAAGGCCGTAATTTGATGAAAACGTCAAATTAAATTACGTCCAAATATTGACAGAAGTTTTTGATGGCCAAAATGCCCGCGTATTTCAATGTTATCTGTGATTCTATTTTTTAATAGGCTTTGCTCGATACGATCTTGTGAATTTTGAGGCCCGGTAACACAATGTAGACGGCATATTTTTTTGAACTAATTATTAATAATGTAGGTTTTGGGCGTGTTTAGTCAGGTTTTTTATGTTTTTTCTTCAGCTAGTTATGGAAAGTGGAAAATTTGATTATAGGTGGGTTTTGGTCTCATGATGGCAGATCGGTATATTTGAACTACTCCGTATCTCCAGATAATATTAATAATAATATTGATAATAATAATAATATTTCTTTGGTTGCAAAAAAGGAGTTCACAACAATTACAAAATGTTCAAGTTCAGCTCTTAAATAAATAAAATAAGAACGGCTTTATTTATCACTCGGCGAAGAGCAGCAGCGCTATGAGTCGAACATGTAAAAAAAATCCATAAATCAGCTTACAATAACAAATAGCAAATGTCATAAATAAATACGTAAATGTAACAAAAAAAAAACAAACAACAAATCTCGCTCTGTGACTTAAAACAAAATACTTAAAAAAGGTATATGGATGAAAGGTATATGAGAAAGAAAAAAAGAGAGAAACATGAGGAAACAGAATTTTTCCATTCACCATTCACTTCAGAATCGCATTCAAAATAAAGTCTGTGCGTCTATTGCTCAACACTCGTATCTGTTGAGGTCTGTTATTGGATACTCGGTTTTTTAAAAATCCCCATAGGAAAATATCAAGAGGGTTTGTAGAATATGATACTTTCCAATTTACTTAACTTTAAAGAAAAAAAACGATTTAAAAAATTGTTTCAAAGTTATTTTATAACAAGCCTTTGTGTGTCTACTTTAACTTCGGAACTATGGCTAAGTTAAACTCTTATCAGTGATCTAATTACACTTTTCAAGTTATCTTATAGATTTCGTTATTAGTATTTGGGGTGCCGCACTTTTCTTTTCATTTTTTTTTCAATTTTTTCGGATAGGAAGCTCCAATATGCTAGCGAATTCATTATAAATGGAACCTTAGACATTTATTTTTTAATGTTTACATTCAGCTGTGTTTAATACATCGCTCTCAATTAGGCACTTCTAGCACAATTTTTAAATCATTCACATCAAATTCGAATCCGGACGCGAAACCGACTTAAACTATTAAAAAAAAATCTAAAATTCTGGAAGTCTAAAATAGGACATGATTGTAAAGAGCACTTCGAAGATCTCCGTCCGATGCTTCTAATTTTGATGCCGAAACAGACGGCGGAATAAGCTTTTTGTAGAGGATTCTCTACGGCGAATTTCGAAGCAATCGTTTTGGGGAGAGTTGTTTTTTTCTCGGGGTTTCATTACGAGCAATTTGAAAAGAATATATCTCCGGTTATCGATCCGGCAAAAATGTCACAAGAATTAAAAGAAGAGGTCGGCCAGTGTGTTTACTTCCGAACCGTCCGTCGGGGTGCTTTGTCATGCGTTGTCATTATTGTCTTTTGTGCACAAAAAGACACATTCGTGTTTTCGGTGCCATTGTGACTTAAGAAATAAATTGCTAAAGCCTATGTGATAGGATTATAGAGTGTTCTTATAATAGTTGACGTTTTTTTGGCCCGATCTGCTAATGGATTTTGTTCAATGACGGGGAATTGAGAAAAAAACAGTCTACGCCACTATTGACGGGAGTGTTCATAAAATCTTTACCACGTCCTCTATTATTAATTTCAACTTTCTTTTCAAAAATTTATGTAACTCATCGTTATTTTATGAAAAATTGAATTTTTCTATCTATCTACCGTGCGGGAAGCGTCACTACCACGTCAGTTTCATGTCCCACGGATTCGAGCCCCTTCGGATGTTTTCGGAGATATTTCCCACGCCTTGAATTCTGACGTTTGTCAATTCTGACGGTTATGTCAGTGAATGTATTCGTGTTGTTTTGCGAAAATTTATAATTTTAGTTTGCCACAGAAACTTTACATGCCGCTCATATGAACTTTAATAATAAAAATTAAATACCGTTTATCGCACTTGTTACATAGTATACTATAAATTGCCATTTGCTTTAAGTGAATATGGAGGAGAAGAAGCATTCCATATACGAAAATTTTTAAAAATATTTGCAGATTTGTCAAAACTGTCAAATCAATTGATCGATCAGTCATTGTGATTTTCCATAAAATTACGATTTTCGCTAAAGCTCGCGAATTCAGGTGTATGCACCAAATTATAGGTTATTTTATGGTCCTTAACATAGGGCAGTTACATAGTATATAATTAGCACATTACTACTTGTTTGGACATTGCTTTTATTTGCCACCGAAATATTGAGATGTAATCGCAAATAAAGACAATGCCTCTTCTACTGGAATACTCCATCCTGAGAGAACCTAAAATCTGAGTGAAATGTTCTGAGTTTTTAACATAGGAATCTGCCTTTTCCACTATGGGCTGAAGTGCACTGACCAGATGTTTTTTCAGCTTGCATAATGGTGAGTTAAAGGCGCTTATGGATCTTTGGGAGCCCGTAGAATGTTGGGCAACGACTCGATTTTTCCCTCGGAACAAGTTTCTTCTTTGTATCCTCGTTTATTGATGAATCGGGAATTTTGGACTTAGTTGTTTTTTCCAAATATGTCGTAGGATCTCTGGTGACTAGTTTGTATATTGGGTCGTTCAAAATACCCTTCAATTTTGCATTATAATCCGACGTATTCATGACGACAGTGGCATTTCCTTTGTCTGCTGGCATTATTAGAATATCTTCGTTTTTGTTTAGATTCCTTAAGGCTTGCATTTCTTCTCTGCTTAAGTTTGGTTGCGGTGGTTTTGACTGTCTTAAGACTCTGGCGACATCTTGCCTAATTAACTCCGCATCTTGTTCGTCTATGGTGGAAAGACTTGCTTCGACGTTGGAAACGATCTCTTCGACGGGTATTCTTTTTGGAGCTATTGCATAGTTAAATCCTTTATTCAGTACGCTGACTTCTGTATCGGAAAGATGATATATTATTAACTGTACTGCTTCGGTTTGTATTTGGCACTTGTCCTGATTTTTTGGAATTTGACTGAAGGATTTCTAATTTCTTCCACAGTTTTTTTGACGTGATATCCTTGTCTTTCTCAGTGCGCCATGATGTTAGTAATTCTATGCGGTCCCACAGCAACTGATGGATCTTGTTGCTCAGTTTCAGGTGGAGTCTAAAAAGTTGTAGCTCAGTCTCACTAATTTCGTACCGGGTCCGCCTGATCTGGTCTTGGAGTAGGGCCTTGCTAGCTTTGTCCAGGATAGCTTGTGTCTTTCTGGTGCGTGTGTGATAAGACAACCTTGTAAATGTTGGCAGCAAGTTCTTGTTGCGGCAATTTATAAGAAAATTCAAGTTGCACAGCGAAATAACCCTCCTTTGTCTTAGTTTTTCATAACACTTGGTGGCCGTAAAGGTCTCCTCCCCGTAAATGTGTATGATATTTTCACGTATTGATTCACGGATGGAAAAATGTGATGACACTATATTCCGGGATATCATCCGTTCGCTTGTTGAACTCCGACTGGAATCCTGCAGACGTTTCGCCAAAATCTCACTTGGCATCTTCAATGCTCGCGCTCCGAAAGCACTTCGAACACTGGGAGGTTATCTGCGGTGCGTGCGGTATTTATACTCAGGAAATGGTAACGGTGGTGCTTGTGCGGGAGGGGAGGTGGCTCCGCCCCCCGAATTGTCGACAAACAACAGAGCGATACGCAGCAGCCAACGGGGACATCGCAGGAGGAATCCGGAAGTTTTGTAAAAAATATTACAGTAGCCTGTGGAAGTTTGTTTGAAAAATTAAGACCTGTATTTGCTGCTGAGAGAATGTCATCTAGAATTTTGAGCAAAGTCGTAGCCGTAGTGCACCCTTAACGAAATGCTGACTGTAATTTAAGTAAAAGGTTTTTGTTAGTGAGATAGTCATCGGTTTGTCTATAAATCAGTTTTTCGAAAACTTTAGAAAGCACTCACTGGTAACAGGTTAATAGGTGGCAGGCAGTGACACTGTGAGGTTTCTAGGATTGAGTTTGAATGTATCATTGTGATACCCTTATTCTAACTGTAAATAGCGTAAATTATCTTTTTATAAATCTTCGTGAGATTTTAACTAGGCAACAGTTGCTTAATTTATACTATGTGATTACGTTATGGTGTCATTTTGTGGGGAGCATCTGTAAATGCCGATAAAGTATTTTTGACTCAAAATCGTATATTAAGGAGTATTGCGCATATTTCCCAGTTTACATCTTGTAGGGGTTTATTTGTCCAGTACGGAATTCTCACACTGGCGAGTCCATTCATTCTTGAAATGTCATTGTATGTCTTTAACCATTTATCGAATTTTAAGTTAGTTGGTGACCTACATCCTAAGCATACAGGACAGAGCGGTAAGCTGCAATTTCCCTGATTATTTAGGTGTTCGAGGTATTTAACAATCTGCCATTGGAGTTAAGAGACAAAAGCTTAAAACCTTGTCTATTTAAAAATCGATTAACAATATTTTTGTTATCCAAGATATTTTATAGTCTAGACGATTTTTTTTTGAGTAAATGTTTTTTTATATATCTATCTATTGTACCTATTATGTATTTTGATTATTCCTATACAATTTTGTAGTTTCCTTCTGAAAAATGAATATTATTATAATGTTTTTATTATTTATAGTATTAGGCTTAATTACTTTGGGTAACGCTCTTTGCTATCTTTCACTGCGCAGGAAATATTCAGTTTTCTATACGCAGATGAAAAAGTTGAGTTAAAATAGGCAGTATTATTGGACAGCGAAGTTTTAGTATTTCTAGTGTAATTCCATCCTTACCGCGTGCTTACTTGCTCGAGCTCAAAGATATTTGGCAACGGTATCAACGTAGTATGACGTATGAGCTCGGAGGTTTAGGGGCATCTACGTTCTTTTTTGATTTGTTGTAGATGTTCAGATGGTCAATAGTTGTCCAAATCTGTTATTAGTGTTTGGTGGTCAAAAAGAATCAAGACCATTTCAGATTTGATCATGTAATTTGAGGATACCAGCAATTCCGTTTGAAAACTCATCAGATTTCCAGGACCAGCGTATATTCCTTTATTTTTGTTAGACGAAGAATGTAAAATATTTTCTGCGAAAATGTATACGACCATTAGCGATTGGTAAAGCTAACATTAAACCCTACGCAAGCGCGTAATCAATTACGTCGAAATCGTAAAACCACATTCAATAATTTACAACTACTGCGTAAGTGAATTATAAATGTTGAATCTATTTTACATTTAAATTAATTGTTAAATGGAGTAGTATTATCGATTTAGTATTAAGTTCGTTAAACGAACTAATTAGTTGCCATATGCGAATGCAAAAGTTGGTGCCGCGCTAATGAGTTCATGTGCAAAAATGTCTTTTTGCATCGATGTTGCCGCCGTATAGTTTGACACGTCGATTTCCATTCAGAGTAATTTCATTAACGCGTTGCGGATTCTCTACAGAAGTAATTTATTTAAAAAGTTAGCTAGTCGATTTTGAAGGCGCATCGGTTATTAGCGGAAATATACAGCGTGACAGGTATGTTCCACATAAAATCGCATTACCTTTATAATAAACACTGTATAAGTCTGAGGCACTTTCCCTCTGCGTATGTGACAACTGTTCCCAAAAATAGTAACCCCACTAAACGCTAAGACTTTCGGCATATTAATATACTGCCTACTCTATCAAAACTCTTCGAAAAGATCGCAACTTAGCTCACAATTTTTTGGACAGACCATTATTCCTCTCATTCAGTCGGGATTTCGTCAGCAACATAGTACAACAACAGCATTATTACACGCGTCTGATGATATGCATAAAGTCAATCATCAGGGGTTAAATACTTGCCTTGTATTATTGGACTCTAGTATATGAAAAAGCTATCGATAACAGGCTACTGACTGCTAAGGTAGGGTATTTGGGTCTTGGGGACGGGCTCTGTAGATCTCCTGGTAAATTATTTAAGAGTTAAACTAAATGCAGAAATGTCAGAATATGTGGTAATGTCCTTTGGTGTGCCCCAGGGTAGCATTCTCGAGCGACTTATCTTTAGTGACTTGGGTAATAAGATGAATTCACACGAATATGCTGATGATGTACAATTTTATTGCTCCTTTGGGCTATTAGATTGCGATGCTTTTCAGAATCATATCCATAATTTAAATCCTGTACAAACACTCTCCCTTAAGAACGGGCTGATTATAAATACAAATAGAACACAGCTTCTGTCTGTAGAAAACCGACTGATATTGATCAACCTCCATAAATCTATATAATATCTTAGCTCTATAAAGGTATATGATAGCTTTATAGAGCCACATTTTAAATACTTACTTGCATGTTAAACACAGCGCTTAAAGTAATATTTGAATTGAACTTTGACATACTCAGCGAAGAAATATATAAAAAGCTTGCATACTTAAAATGCTGGATCAAACAAGACTGATAGATCTAATAAAAAAAAACTAGATTAAAACAAATGTGAAAATGAACGAAAATAGACAATATTACAGCTATAGCACAAGGAACAAGCGGGAAACTCTCCAATATAAAAAGAAAATATGTCATAACGTTAAACCCTGTATAAGAAGAAACATAATATAAAATTTAATTTAGATTATTTATATAATAGAGAATGACCTCGATGCTGTTTACAGGACAGTAAAAAATCGTTAACAAAGAAATCTAATACCTAGTATCAACCAGACTTCGACAGACAACATCAGTAATTCCTGAACATCGCCACGAAATAGGAAACCAGATTGCAATCGATAGGAAGAAAATAATTGGAGCCAGCACTTTCTTCTGTCCAAGAAACTAAACCCCCTTCTTCCGCAACCTGCAAGTACTTAAGATCGGCTCTCAACTTCAGACACCTTTCTGAAGAAGCCAGAAGCATGTCTGGCGAAACACCATCTAAATAGTCAATATCTAACTACAATGTTCTGTAACTATTTGTGGCATGCTGGTACCTTCTCCCAACATAACGTGTACATTGAGTAAATGTGTAGCGTTTTACTTATCATATGCATGTTCAATAGGCGATAAGTCTAATCATAATAATAATAATAGTAATAATAATAGTAGTAATAATAGTAATAATAATAATAATAATAATAATAATAATAATAATTATAATAATAATGTTTATTTCCATTGACTTTTAACAAAAGTATCGGATAATGTCAACAAGTAAAAAAAAATACATTAGAATTCTAGAATACAAACTTTAAAAACAGATACGTACAGACAGATACATCAACAAAAGAAAAAACAGAAAAACACACAAAGTATATCACACTGAGAGATCGGCATTACTACAATCAAATTATTCATCGATAGAATAAAAAACATTCTTATTCAAAATGAGCTTTAATGTTTGCTTAAATAAATGGACAGGCAATATCTGTTTGACGGACAAAGGCAACTTATTATCTAGTTTTGATTTGTTTATGATTTGACTTAAGAGTGGCTCTAAAATTGTAATCTCCATCAATTCTGGTTATGCAATAATTATGAAAATCTTTATGTAAATTATGCTACTTAATGTGAAGGGAGAGGAACACGTTAAAATATTTAATTTTGGGAACAGGGTTCTACCAGAGTGATCACGAGACTTCCCCGACAGCTCTGGAGGAGTTTGCTCAGCATATAATAGCGCAAGGTAAGCAAGATCGAACATATCCGAAATAATACAATAGTTAAAGCTGAAGATTCACACTGGACCGCAGTCGTCAAATAACAAAATTATGCATAGACATTTTGTTTAATACGTAGTCAATTTGGCCTGTTCAGGACAAATTATTGTCTATGAACAAACCCAAATACTTGACGACGTTAGTCTGATTAATCCATTCTAACCAATAAGCTCTTGTTCAAATCCCTAAACAACATCATCTCAGTTTTTATCCGGTTCAAACAAATACCGTTACGCTCACGATATCGGGTCATACCACGTCTGGGAAAGAATCAGATATATCATTAATAAATATTATAAATAATAAAGGTCCCAGTATGCTTCCCTGTGGTAATCACAGTGGTATCACTTCTAAGCACGACCCTTCAAAAACCACTCTCTGGCGACCTTTCGGGCCATATTGTCATGCTTGTGGGAGGAAGTTTTAAGTAACTGGTCTGGCATTGTCTTGCAATTGTTGAAGGTAGGGGAACGCTACTGACTTTAATGATTTAGTTATGTAAGATTGAGTCTATAAGTTTCTCTCCCAAAAAATTAGAGGGGACTTGCTTCCAGCTATTTAGGCACAACAAATTATGATGAAAATTGAACGTTTGGATTGATGCCTTTTTCTAAGTCTTCTGCAGACTCCCTACCATCGCGAGTCCACCAACAAAAACGCTCACTGACTGATTCCAGTAAACAATGATAATAAAATTTTAATTTATTACGCCCACTTTATGCAGACATTTATAGATTTTTTTTTTGTAAATACGGATACATTGCACCACCCGTAATGGGTGGTGCAATGTCAATGGTACTCGTTATTTATTTATTATATATCAACACGGGCGGGCCATGTTTATCGGAAAATTCTTCCTGGCAAAATTATGTGCGGTAAAAACGTTATGATTTCCCTTTTTTACGTTTTATTCGTCTTTCCTCAAAATTCGTGCTGCACATATAAAACTGAATCGCTAGCGAGAAATTATTGTCCAGTATTTTATTTTACAACGCCGCGCTGTCGACGTTGCCAATCCCTATATTCGTATCAACCAAAATTGATTCTGGGGGCGCTTCGTGTTTTCCTTATTAGCATTGTCAACTGGAGGTATTGATGGTTCGATTATGATCGTTTACGCAAATCTTTACTGTTCTCAATGATAAACGACAAGAAGTTTGGATTGGTGGAATTGTGGCTGCTGTCAATGAAATCAAAAACATTTAAAAGTCTTTATTCAAAATTGAAATACTCTGAATACATGAACCACTTAAATCTAAGATTTACAGGTCTCGTATATTGATGCGTATATTTATGGGTGAACTTTATTGCCTACTGAAATCTAAAAGTACCTCAAACTCAAAAGAGGTATGTGTATAGAACAGTAAAAAAGCCCGTGGTCGTATGGTTGCCGAAAGATGGAAACTCAATTCAAAAAAACCGCAATCACTAGAAATATTCGAAAGAAAAGTTCTGAGGAAAATATACGTCGGAAAGAAATGGGGGGAAGTATGGGAAAAAAGAACAAATAATGAAATCATCGAACTACATGATGAACCATGAGATTGGATATTACAAGGACAACGAAACAAAAGTATAAACATCGTTTTCTCTGACCACTACCTGATGTTGGTGCAGTGTGCTGGGTGTTCTGTTAGTTATTTATATAAACAATTTGACGGGAGTTAACGGGGATGTTATTAGCTCCCTTTAATAACATTAGTTTTTTTTTTGGTATAGTGTTCTGAGAATAGGGGAGCATTAATATAACTCTTCAATGTCTTAATGCTAACGACACTAGGTCCATAATCTAATTGCGTGTTCATGATAATTTAGCAAAGGTGCCTGTGTTTATTTGAATTCACAATTCGCTTTTGTCACTAAACTTCCAAAAATCGAGTGCATAAATTAAGATTGAAAATAATAAACAACATGCAATATAAAATTTTTAGTAGGGTGTGTTTTTATTTATTTACCAAGTTCCTGACTCTAGTATCGAGGGTATTAGTTTCATGAAATGAACTAAAATGACGTTCTCCGTTATAGTAAATAGCTTCTTCACTGCTTACATCCCGTAACTCCAATCTGGATCAGCCGGTAAAAAAAAACGCTTCAATCTGGCAACGCCGCTTTGCATTATTTCTACGTCTGGAGTTACGAACACAATTTGGTAGCCGTGTGGTGTGTATTTTATTTGAACTGAAAAAAAAAGGAACTTGCGAAAATTTTTATCAGAATATGTGCTAGGATTAAATTTTTAAATAGTCTTCTCTCGAGCTGACCAATTTCTTCCAGATAAGTGAATTAATTCGCTTTTATTTTTATCGAACGACGACTTCGTTCGCGGTAAAAAGAGCTTCGGTGTTGATATTTGAGGTAACAGTGGACACAAAACAATTTAACTATGTCACGACATTTCGACTGCGGCATATAAAATATATTTGGACGGGGATTTCGGTATGTAAAGGGTTATTTTAGCCGATAATATTGTGTTTTTGCAAGGGCTTTTTAACGAGCTTACCATAGCTTCGCTTTTTTTTTGTATTTTCTTACATTGTTGAACGATTTGGTCGATTTTAAATATTAAAATTTAAAGCAAGTTCCAAAATATTTTTTTTTTACAATAAGACATGGAAATAAAAAATGATAAAATGTGTTTCATTTAGGATTTTCCAGTCAAATCGATGATAAAAATAATAACTTAACTGCAAAAAAAAATTAAACAAATCACAAAGAAATGAAAATAATTGGTTTTTTGAAAACACGTAACCTATGATATAAATATTTTTTTAATTTTCCTGAAAGCTATTGATAGGTTGCTAGATTGATGATAGATGGAAAACAACAGTTCATATTTGTGCCTGACGTCATAGTCTTAAATTTGTTATTTGCTCCATGTCAACTATACTGGGTGGTCCAAAATAACCAAAATAGGAGATTCTTTAGGTAAAAATACTGGTTGTCAAAGTTGCAATTTCTTTTTTTTTTAAATAATCCATGAAATAATTGAGTTTTGTGCATGCAGAAGTAGTTCATACTCGAGGTGAATGACTGCGCAGGATTGAAAATGCCTCTGAATCATTTCGAAACGAGGACTTGTTTTTTAAAATCTTCCAATAAACGCGTCTCTAAATGCATCACAGTGAATGGAAATGAAATTTGTATTTTCCTAAAAGTTTTTTGTTTCTTTTTGTAAAAATCACAAAATAAATTATATTAAAAATGTTGTTATTACCATATTAGCTCAGTTCTTAAATATTACGTAAATTTAAGTTTTTCCAAAAGGGCTACTCGGACAAAGTTTAATAGTTTTTGTGTAAAAATGGTTATTAAAAATCAGCAGCGCCCTCTGCAATTTGTTCTAAAATTATTTGCCAAATTTTGTGCAAAGATTGCAGATTTGTCTCTCGGTTAATATCACCTTTGAACTAAGATCATATATTTGTTTTTATCTAGAGAATCTTCCATATTGCCATATAGCATTACTCTGTATAATTGAACTGGATAAAATAACAAAATATAACAAAATCTCTTTCAAAATTTAGAAACAAAAAAAGTGCAAGGCTATACTATGCGGTTGGGCACAAATATGAACTTTTCTATAAAAATTTATAGGATTATAAATATTAACAAATATCGGTATCGGATTAACTTTTCAAATTTACGAAAAGCACTTGATCGCAACCATTTAATTTCAATAAAGTGAAACCAGTCGCAACGCTGATTAATTGGTTTTCAATGCTCCGTCGACAATTTAATTTTTTTAATTGTTAATTACACTCCCTAGATATTTAAACGAGTTTTCCAATGTGCCCCACGGGTCCAGCGTTTGCCGTGCATTGCATAGATTACTTCAAGTTTACCAAGTTCGAAAAATTAACATAAACTCGAGTCGCATTTGAAATCACTTGTTGCCCAGGACTAAAAAAGGAGCACGTCACCTCTTAAATATTTAAGAATTATTATATATTCCGCGAGTTGTCTGATAGCAATTCGCATTCTTTGAAGATGTGCTTTAATTTGGACCTTCGACGAAAGTGAATTAGCCAAAGCAACGCGACAAAGTTGGAATTGCATATTTTATCTTCTTGGGACGAAAAATTGGTTTTCTTGTCGATAGGTGCTTAAATAATGATTTATAATCTGAAACGGAACAAATTAATCTTAACTTATGGCTTTCATATAAGGTGATCCATAGAGAATGAGCAATATGCTCTTGTCGGGCAACAATGGGTGTAGTTTTGGTGAGCTACAAATTCGACTTACCTGGTTCAAATATCGCGCAGGGGCTAATTTTTACTTTTACTTTCTCTTTTGTTACTGATACTGAAATTGTGAGGAAGAAATATATACAATAATACAATACAATAATCACACAAGTCTAAAATTCCGTCTAATCTTTTGATCGAGGTAGGGTTAATAGTTTGCTGCAACGATGCTTGGACGTGTACTGAAAATTTTTGGATTGGATTAATATATACGGTAAGGGCAAGGAAGCAAAAGAAATTGCCGGAAATCATTTTGAAGTTTCTAGATTTTCTTTAAAAACAATATTTTGAAAAAATCAAATCTTTTTTTGTTCAGATATAAATATCGACTCCAAAACTTAAATAATAAATTTGAAATCGTTGACAGGGCTTTTGTTAGTGCTACGAGTGAGGCGATTTAAACAAGACGACGCTAATTTTCTTTTAAAAAATGCAAGCGTAGAATCTTTTACTTAAGGGTCCAACAGCACCTCGAATATCTTTATCCTGCAATGCTAAAACACATAAAATACTCTAAAGCTCTAATCAGTTTACCAGATGTTATTAATATCTTGTTATCCGTCATTCCCCTAATTTATTGTTTAGGATAACAAATGATATCTGTATTACTTTATTTGGTAGAGAATTGGCCAGTAGCTGACATTGCTCATCGATTGATTGATGCTACTTATAACCTAGCAAAAGAATATTACCGAAAATGTTTAATCAACATTCAGCGATACAATTAGAACACGGGTTTTAAAAATCAAGATGGCAATTACGCTCCCGCATTTTTTCTTTCTCCTTGTCGTTCTCTTCTTATTTGTTCTTGTAGGTTTTTATTTTCTTTTCTCTTTATCGGGACCCGGCATTTCTGGAATTCATTTATTGTTTGAGGTGTTGCAGTCACTTTGGATTTCGTATTAGGGAGTTCTCTGATAACATTTACACGCTTACTCGCTCATCATATGCTCAGGAATATGTTTTTTTTTTAGTCAGGGTAAGCAACGAACTGGTACAGTGTAATATTTAAAAATCGAAATTCAATTGGAATTGCAGTAGTTTGGGGTTTGTATTTTTTTGTTAATTTTTAATGAAGGTCTTCGTTTTTTATAATTTATATTTTTGATGTAGTAAAATGTTTGTACCATAGCAAATGTTGTTTATATGCAGATAAGTTACTTCAACTTCCGACTGCATAAAGTTACAGCGCTGTGAATCGTATTTTAACAATGATGGTCATTTTATAAACATTGAAAAATGCTGTGTTATATCTTTTACTAGAAATCGAATGGCATTACTTTCAACTGCTCTGACAATAATAGCAATCTGCAAAAAGTAACAGAAGAAAAGATTTCGGACTGATATCCTGTTCTCAAATTTATTAATAGACAAGTAAAGGTTTTCAACAGGACTCGCGCTTATCATAGTCGGTATCAAGCGTATGTTAATGGTAGAGTAAATTTTGGCTTTAGGTATAACTTATACAAAATAGTTTTGAAAGTTTAAAATGATCTGCCTCTCTTACTAAGAAAATCTTAACTTAATAGCCCAAGCCTTAAACACACGTAAGAATGCATTATAAACTCTTAACATCGGAGAATCGAAGAATAGTCAGCGATATTATTATTCCCTTTAGAAACACCGATCACTCCAAAAATTCTCAAAACTGTAAATCTTCACTGCTTAGATATGGACTTGTTCACAATTTCACAGGATTTCTTAAAGAATTCACTGTTAGACTTTTAAATCGATACTCGTTATCTAATTCATATTATTTTGTTGAGTTTACTTACTTAAAGTATACTACAAAATAAATTGAATAATTCTATATTCTATTTATCAGTATATAAGTAGAATAAAATTAAAGAAAAAAGTGTTTCCTGGCCCGTTGTTCGTTTTGTCGCACTTTTACATTTAAAATATTATTTTCATTGTTTTGCATGTTATCATGTACTTCTATTATAATTTTTACAAGGACACTTTAGAGGGTTTAACCTGTCTGTGTTCCAAAGAGCAAATAAAAAAATAAAATAAATAAATGATGTGGCTATTTCGATCAGAACGAACTGGTCCGCGATTCTGATAGCAAAAATGAGGAACGGCCTAAATTAATTCCAAAACAAAAAGCGTATGAGGTGGTGCAGCGCTAAAATTCGTATTAATTAAAAAAAAATGTTCTTACTTGAGGGGTTCGGTATAATTCGCGTTAAGCTCCTGGCGTAACTGTTTTTAATTTATAAAATTCCACCGTGCAATTTACATCAGCCGTGAGAACGTGGGTACGTTTTATTAATTTATTCCGCGATACTAATGCATCTTTCCACATCCAGAAACGAATAAGTTTTAAGTTTCCTCCCGAATAATGCAAATCCTTTACAAGCGCCGCGCCTCGTATACTTTAATTTGCGTAATATATAAAATTTAAACCCGTGTCGCGGAATTTTAAATTCTATTTTCTTTTTTTTTTTCGTTTTATTATCGTTTCGTTTCACTGTCAAATTTGAACAGTCAGTTTCCACTTCCCACGCCCCAAGGATTTGTTCTCCAAAATTGTTTAAATCGGCGCTATATATATATATATATATATATATATATATATATATATATATATATATATATATATATATATATATATATATATATATATATATATATATATATACATATATATCAACCCCCCAGGTTGAACTTTATCGTTCCAGCTTTTGCAGTTTTGGAGATATTTAAGCGTTCCGATACATTTTACTAATCCGGTAGATACCCGTACAAATCATATGTGGATCATTTAAAGTATAAGTTTCATTGAAAAATCAGAATTTTCTTATGAAACACCTTGTACAGTAGAAAAAATTAGTAAAATTTGGTGGAATTCAAATAAACCTCAGACTTATTAGATACAAATAAATTAATGCAAGCAAAATTTCCTTTTTTCTTTTCTTTTTATTATTTTTCGGTTTATTTTTAAAAACAAATTAACCGAACATAAACTTATTTTACCAACTATTAACTGAACTTACTAATTTATTTACAACGAATACATTTTATATAAATTTAAATCGGATTTTTCAATGGCTGTTGACGATATATTTTAAGGAAACTTAGTATGGATAAATATAGATAAATTATTGACGCTGTAATATGAGAATCGTATTAAGTTTCACGTTATAGGTTGGGAATTTATGCATGTCGGCACTTTCACGTGGGAAGAAATTCTTACCGTAATTACCATGCTAATATTTTTTGACGAAAGGTGCACTGTGTATAAATACCGATTAAAATATTTGCGTCAAGTGGAAAAGTGGCCTACGGTTCGTTGAAAGAGCTGAATGTTGCAAATTGTACTTTAAAAAGTTAAAATTTGCACAACAAAGTCCGTAAATTAAATGAACACAACAGTCATCGCTTGCGACTTAATAATTAAGTTCGCTTTAAGGTTGCTTGGTTAGCTCGTTGTTTTATAGATACGATAGATGCTTTTGAAGCTTTATGAAAACTACCATTGCAATTGATCTGTAAACGTATGCTGCTGTTGTGTATTTTAGTTTTGGAGTTCAGTGCGCTTCTAATTGAAATGAAATATTTTTTAGTATTTGTGTTATTTTCAGTTACTCACATATTTTTTTTACAACCGCAGGTCCAACACTACCTGAAACTTTTTTGCAATCTGCTACTGAATCTGTCAAAGAAACAGAGGTAGCTTCCAATTTCGTAAGTGCTATAGGGACAAAAAAATCATTTGTTTATATAAATATTAAATTGTCTTGCACTGATGTTTTGTATTTATTACATCCGCAGAAGATGCGTAAAATATAGCAGCGGCTAAACAAGTTCCCCAGCGAGTTATTACTGGTTGTAGTGGTAATTGAGTACGAGTGAAGGTGTTTTTAGAAATAATTTGTTTACTTGATAAATTAAATCATTTACTAATGGAAACTTTTCTTTTATACATTCTGCCATCCTGTTGATACTACGAACCAAACAAGTTACATGAAATAGGTTAGAATAAAATAGTTTTAAATTTTTTGCTGCCTTAACCATATAGAGTGCAGCATTCGATAAAAGGAGTATGAATTTTTCTGTCGGAAAAAAGTTGGTTGATGCGTCTCCAATAGTTCGGATGCCATTAAATAAGGTCTACCATAATCATTAGATTCAATCAATGCGTGTGCAATCTATCTCCCACGTGAATCCAATAATGTCACTTACAGTTTGACAAAAAGGAAAAAAAATAGAATATCCATGGCCAATTATTTCCACTTGAGGGGGGGGGGGCGTCCTTGTAATCTTCTACAAAGCTTATATCAGAGGTTTTTATTTATTTAACACTACTTTTTACAAAACTTCCGGATTCCTCCTGCGTCGGTTTTTGCTGAGTTGAACTTGCTAACGTTTGGCCAATCATCCTGTTGGCTTCTTCAGAGCTTGATTGAAACTCAGTAGTAGCCTGTGGAAGTTTCTTTGAAAAATTGTCAAGCATATGTTAAAAAATAAATCCCTGCGTAAAATCCGAAAGTTGAGTAAAAAATCGTTATAATTGGTTCGATTTTTTGATAAACACCACCGTCTTAATTTTTCAAAGAAATTTCCACAGGCTACGGCAACACTGTACACTGTAAAATACCTAATTATACACCGATCTAGCGTGCGGAAAACGTTACTTCACCATGTGAATTTCTTGTCCCACGGATCCGAGCCCCTTCGGATATTTTCGTAATATTACCGCACGGGTTTGGGAGCAATCGGATGTTTTCGGAGATTTTACCGCACGACTTCAATTTTGACGTTTGCCAATTCTGACGGCCATGTCAGTGAATGTATTCGTGTTGTTTGGCAAAAATGTACCCAAAATCTAACTGTCGTAGAGAAAGTATAGTATGCAACACGTTTGGTAAACTTTTCAAGTCACTCGTTTATTAAACACTCGCTCCACTCCACTCGGTGTGTAATTGGGCATTTTATAGACGGGAGTAGAAAAAATAATTTATTTTACATTTATTAATTGTAAAAGCTGTCCGATAGGAAAAACACTTTATTGTGCTTAGATGCATTTTTATTAGGCACTGAAAGTTTCGAATTTTATATAGTATTACGTTTACCGCTACCTTTAATGCGACGCCTCATTTTCACACTTTGTATAACCGAAAGCAATGAGATCAGGGGTGTAATATACAGTGAAAACTCCCTATAGCTAAACTCTGTATAACGTGAAACTCTGTATTACGAACAAAATTTCTTGTACTATTAGGTCTCCATACAAAGCTATGTGTTAATCCACTCTGTATAACGAATTTCTCACTCCCTATAAAGTGATGTGGGACGTCGATACGGACTTACACCGTCGACTGTATCCACGATTTGGAAGTGCAAAGAGAAAATCATTCAGGCTGAAGCGGCAGGCAGTTCTAGTAAAAAACTAAGAAAGCCAACATTTGAAGATTTGGATCGGGCAATGTTGCAGTGGTTCCAACAGCAACGTAAACTAAAAGCTGAAAAGTTTGCTGAACAGCTTGGCATTACCGATTTCAAGGCTTCGGCAGGATGGTTGGCGAAGTTCAAACAGAGACATGGTGTATAAATTATGGACAGATAAGTGGCGAAGCCCGTGATGTCGACAGAAACGTCATTAACGATTTGCTGGAGAAGACGTGGCCAAAACTAGCGGAAAAGTACCCTGCTGACGACATTTTTAATGTTGACTAAACTGGTATTTTTTACAAAATGACGCCAGATAAAAGTTTTAAATTTCGAAGCCAAAAGTGTGTGGGTGGAAAACTTTCTAAAGATCGTACAGTGTTCGTAGCAGTCAATCTGATTGGGAGAGAAAAAAGAATGCTAGTCGCAATTTTTTTAAGAGGAGATACGGAAATGGGATGCAGAATTAAAGGGGAGGAAAATATTACTTCTCTTAGATAACTGCCTTGCACATCCCCATATTGAATTGGCATTTCTTCCAGCGAAAACAACAAGTGTATTAAAGCCGATGGACCAGAGTGTAATAAAAAGTCTTAAGAGTCGATACAGGAAAAACATTTTAATGGAAATGACCGAGTCCGAAGACAAATTTTCCATTAATATGCTAGATGCAGTCAACTTTATTAGTAAAGCTTGGAAAGAGGTGACAGAAGAAACAATTGAAGACTCCTATCGTCATGTAGGACTTATTACCGAGACAGAATGCGAACAGGACTTGGAAGATGATCAGCCACCAAGCGAGTGGATAAAGCAGTTTCAAACAACAATTACGTTTACAAGTGAGGAGTTGCAAGCTTTTATGGTGATAGATCAGGATTTGCCTACAACAGTAGAGGAAACCATATTACAACAAGCAAGAAAGGGTGAGGAAGAGCTCCAAGAGGAAGAAGAAGATGAAGAAGTTGATCTGGGACCACCACCAACCATTCAATAAGCCCTATATTCAGTTAAGCTGCTAGAGAAATTGTTGAGATGCCTTTCTCGAACAAATGATGAAAATACAAGTCAAAGTACGAGATGCGTATTGGCATACTAAAAAAATTCAAAAGAAAAAGGCCGATTATTTGAAACATTAAATGTAGTTCTTAAATATTTATATAAAATATTCCTAAGTAGATATTAAAGTATGTATATAAAATAATTAAATATTGCAGAACACATATGCGTATTGTTATTTTTCAAGTGCACATAACCCTTTATAACGAAAAAAAAGCAGTCCCTTCAATTTCGCTATATAGAGTTTCGACTGTACTTGCCGAAGTGCGCTATCAAAGTTAATAGGTTAGCCGTTCATCTTCACAGAGGAAATCACCCTAAGACGCCATTAATCTCGAACAATATGGTTTGCAGGGTAGACCCAATGTCAAAACTATTTTAATCTATCGTCTCGTTCTGTACAGCTTCTCCTGCGAAAGATTAACTAACCGATTTTACGGCGAGCGGCAAACTTTACTTCAAGTTAAGCTAAAATCCGCGGCGATATTTTAAGAACCGCACCTACGAACTTTTTGACAAATTAATTTTTAATATTTTCATTGCTTCGGCGTCAAAAGTTTTTTCTTTAACTGCCGTCGCAAAGAATAAAACCTTCGGGATTATTTTTTTTTACCTTCCATGTAAAAATAGTGTATAAATTAAGTCGTCCGTTGCTCTAAGCTCATTATTGGTCGGTGTTTAACATTCTGTAGCAATCGTATTAAAATAAAAGGGTGAGAAAGCGTCGCGACGCTTGCGCTATCCGGCGTACGTCTGCGCGCCTTCATCGCAGTTTTGCCCAGTTATTTCTCGTCACAGTCGACTTCGATCTTTGATGGTGTGCATCGTTTCCACGGACGTCCGACGATCAGAGTTCGCGCGGTTTTGTCATGTGACCACCAGCTCGTTATCAAATTGACATCTCGAAAAGTTTGTGGGTGCAAAAAGTCGACAGCGTCCATTTTCCACACGGATTTAACTGTTGCCGTTTAGGTAGTCCAACTTTAAATTTTTCATTTTTGCGCTTTTTTTTTCGAATTTCGTTTAACGCGTTTTGGATTTTTCAAAAATTTCGTTTCGGCTGAGTCGAACGTTAAGAAAATATTTTATATAGTTGCGTGTTTTTTTTCTTTTAATTCGAGCCGTTTGATGCCGTACGTTGTTTTTCTTATCGCCGCGTTACGCCTGTTAAGTGATTCTTGATAAAGGTTTCGATATTGGCCAAGAATGACTTAAAACGATGATCGTTTGCTTCAAATTACAATTTATTGTTATCGAAATTTGTTGTAATATATCGAAAATTAGTGGAAACAGCTTCCGTCGGCAAAAGTTTGTCGCTAGTACCAAAAAAATGCCATTTTGAAAATGTAATAATAGGTTTATTGGCATACACAAGAATGCAAGAAAAACAAAATTCTTAGGTGCGAAACTGTAGCAGAAGGCTGTTGTAAAAGTTAGCCATTCGGGGAGTTTAAGCCCCTTTATTTGTAATATAGAAGCAGATATTCAAACTAAGTTAACATATTGCTTAAAATTCAGAGGGATAGCAGGTAGCATGAGAATTAATATAAATCGCCTTCTTGGAAGAAACATGGCACAAATTTTATTACAAAAATAAGTGGAAATTTTGATATAAGTCTACTTGAACGTATTCCATTAATAAAAAGAAATCTAGTAGTCACAATAAAGCAAATAAAAAAATAAAATTTTCTCCAAAAAAGATTTTAAAAACAGGCATCAAAAAGACACAAATATTATTCCAAAACGTTTATTTATAGTTTTGCTGTTAAATCAGAGGTTTAAGTTAACAACTAAATATAATAATATAGACGATATTTTCCAAGTTTTCTTAAATATCTAAACAGAAACAGGTGAACTCAGGAATAAATTTACAATCTTTAAAATTTTACTTTTACAAAACAGAATATCGTTATAATAGTAATTGAGCAACAAAATTAATTTCGTTTTAGAAATTTTCATCGAAGCACTTTTGACTTAAAAAGAACAAGAAGACCTTTTTTCTTCTTATCAGTAATACGTCCTTTTCTTGTAAACACTTTTGATGGTAACTTTGTCAGTTTGCATCGCTTAATGATTTTTTAGAAAAGTTGCTTAGCTCATGTTGTTTCTCAATTCTAAAAGCTCGTAGTTCTAAAGCCGGAACTGCCCGCTTTTTAAGTCTTTCACGCGAAATCTTGAGGGTTCATTTCTACAACTTCATACCGTTTACGCCGCGGCAATGCGGTACCGTAAGTAGATCTTAAGAACTTAAACTAAATGAAGCTTTGGTAAATAGAAAGGACGGCACTTCTTTGTAACGATGGTGATAAAAATAAAGTTTTTATATCATTATCACATCATTTCATTCCTGTCGTCTAGTTCAATTTCCTGCGAACGTATTAGGAGATATATTTTTTATAAAACTTCTGGATTCCTCCTGGGTCGGTTTTTCTTGACTCGAACTAGCTAACGTTTCGTCAATCATCCTGTTGGCTTCTTCATAGCCTGACTGAAACTGGTAAGCTCTGAAGAAGCCTACAGGATGATTGGCGAAACGTTTGCTAGTTGGAGTCAAGAAGAACCGACGCAGGAGGAATCCAGAAGTTTTATAAAAAGTATTACAGTAGCCTGTGGAAGTTACTAAATATTAGGAGATATATTATATAATTCATTCTATGCTAATGGAATTGGCGAAAGGCCCATGTTTTGCAGGTTTATGTGTTTTGCGCTAGAATCGGCTCCACTAAATTCGAAATGCGTCTTTTTTTCTAATTTGTGATTTGGTGAAAAACAAACCGGGAAAAATTCAAATGTTAAATTTAAATTAACCGAGTTAATTGCTTCTGGAAGAAAAACAATTAAGAGCTAAAATATTTGTCTTTCGAGCTTAAATCTTTCTGTTTGTAAACAGCCCTTGCAAATTTTTATGTTAATTGAGGTATTTTCTCAGGATATTCGCAAGGTGGCCGATGTTTTCTGAGGCCCGTCGTTAATTAAAACAAAAGTTTCCATTTTTGGACTGCGCATTGTGTCGTATAAATTACGGATATTTCTGAGCGAGGGACCCCAATTTATTTCCATTTATTTACTTTGCGTTTACATTCGAATTACTGCTAAATGTTCAAAAATTGGGGGTGCACCATCTGCGTCCAAGGAAGTATGGAAATATTTCACGACAATCCGAAAGCTTTTCGTTTTTAAGTCTTTCGTGAGTTTTCGGCGGGCAGCAAGGATCGAAATCGATATTGTATGAATATTCTCAAAAATATATATTATTTTTTATTAACCTTTTCGGAGTACCCTTAGACAATACGCGGTGTAGTGGAGTAGATAGGAGTTTTGCACATGAATGGTATTATTTTGACAGAATATGCAAATTTTTCAACGAAACTTCCACAGGCTGCTGTAATACTATTTACAAAATTCATCCTCCCCCCCCCCCCCCCCCCCTAAACATAAAGTTTGTATTCCACAAGCGGCGACAAAAGTCTTTTAACATTTTTAAACAATTATTGATAATGATACTCAAAGTAATAACTAATATTTAAAATATTTTTATTTTTCTGTCTAACTGCTCCAATTATTATATTAAATTTTTAGCATTGTGGCCCTTTGAGTGATTTAGAAATTGGTTAAATGGTTCGCGCGATATTTTTACAGGTTTCTGTCAACCTGGGTCGGTTTTACCAAAAAATGTTCTTTTTGTTCCGGGAAGTCATTAATTTATTATAAACAACTAATATTTTTTTCAATTCCAAAATTTCTATGATCCAACGACCCCCACTCAGTTTCGATTCTTCTTCTGAAAAAAACTAAGTACTATACATATATATGGATCGTTAGATATTATTTTTTAAAATTTATTCTGTATGTACGTACGCACCGTACACAGTGATTGTAAAAAAAATGTATATATATCTCTTCTGTAGAATTTTTTAGAACTAGTGTTTTTAAATAAAACAATAAAACCTATGTTTGAATAATTCTAGCATTAACATAAAAATGAAGTCTTCAAGAAATTAATTAGAAACATGTAACAGTATTTAATTTCGTTCACACTGCATATTACATATTTAAAAATGCATTTTAAGTTCCTATCACTTATATATTTATTTCAGATATTTCAGTGTTTCAGTTATACCGGGGGATTAAAAGTGTAAAGATTATTTTTATATTTAGTAATAATTGTTGCACCCTATATATAAAAATATATGATAAAAAATTCAATACAAAACACCATATTTCATAATAACTTTTATGTCTTGACGAATCGAACATGCTGACATTTTTTTTTTCACTTCACTTTATCAGGGTGATTTGCGAATGCATAAGATTGATTGCTTGTTGATTTCGACAGATAAAAATTATTTTTTCTATTTATTGACTTTTTCTTTGAAATATGAAACTGGAATATGGTTTTTAGTGGAGTTTATTTTAAGAAGTTCGCCTCAATTTCGTTTAGATCGTGTGGTATAGGTAAATTTCTTAAGCTTAAAGAGATGCTTTTATAAAACAACCGTTTCGATTTCAAAAGACGTTCTCTTTTGATATAACGAATAGAATATAACAACCGGGGATATCAATGTGGTTCTTATGCGCGTCTTTATTTTGATGTACGATGAAAAATATTTTTCATTAAGTACATAAAGGGGGCGGTTAGTATTCAATATTGCAAAAATGTCTTTCTTGAGTTTACTGAAAACAAAAAGTTCTAAAACAAATATTTATTTTCATTTGTTTATTTAGCGTAAGGTGTTAAAGTCTCCAAATTTTCTTCACCGGGGAATGCGAGGCATTTTTCCATTAAACTTTTACTTTTATCGGATGAGACGCGTGCCTTTTCTGGAAATTCAACACCACGGGATTATTAAGTACGCGTTTCCGTTTCTCAAAAGCCACGATTACGCCTAGCTCTTCTCACATTTTAAGCAGCAGAAAAAAGTATTTTCAATTTTTCGATTATGTTCGGTAGGTAATTGACATCACGGCAGGTTAAAAAATCTCAGTTCATAAGTAAATAAATATACAGTCTCACATACATTGCTAATGGAAAATGATTTTATTGGTGTTTTATATTTCTTCTTGGAAAAAGTGCAGTAAGGAATTTTTTTATTATATTTAAAGTATTTTAAAAAAATATAAGTAGGCAAGTGTTATGGTAGCTTCAGTTCTCATATCATTTTGACCTATTTTTATTGGCAGTATAAATTCCTTATGCACTTTATATAGTGTGTATTCGTTAATGTTGTTATGTCCCAAATTATTTATTTGATGATTTAAATTTCTAAGACCACCGCATATAATGAGAGTAGTTTTAAATTGAACTATTAATAACTCCCACAGGCTAGTGTAATACTTTTTACAAAACTTTTGGATTCCTCCTGCGTCAGTTTTTGTTGACTCGAACTTACTAACCTGTTAGCTTGTTGTTAAGCTCTGAAAAAGCCAACAGAATGGCTGGCGAAACGTTAGCAAGTTCGAGTCAACAAAAACCGACTCAGGAGGAATCCAGAAGTTATGTAAAAAGTATTTAAAGAATTTTTGAGTCATAATGGAAAAGAAAATTCGTTCTACTCAATTTTGACTACGTTATGAATTTTTGTTTTGTAGCCGGATTTTAATTATTGTTGTTTTCTTGAAAATCTAGGAAAATAAATAACATGTGGGTCTTATTTTGATTAGGCAAATTTTTGAGGAATAAGTTTGACAACTAAATACAAAAATAGGAATTAAAGGTTACAAAGAAATTTTTTGAAAAGCCTGTCTTGCAAAGAAAATCTTAACTTAATTGCCCAAGACTTCAACGATGTAAAAACTTATTATAAGCTGTTAATATTGGAGGATCGGGGAGTAGTCGCTCATATTATTTTCTTGCATAAAGTTTTAAATGGCCGTGCGAACTCCTCTGAGATTTTAGCAAGAATCCCATTTAATGTAGCAACTCGAAATTTGAGAAACATGTCTTTGTTTATTATTCTCTTTACAAATACCAATATTTCCTAAAATTCTGAATCCTGCAAACCTTTACTGGTTGGACCTGGACTAGATCACACTCTCACATGATTCCTTAAAGAAGAAACCCACTGTTACACTTTTGGATCGACACTCGTTATCTAATTCGTAATCTTTTCTTGATTTTACTTATCTAAAGTATACTATAAAATAAAGAATAATTTTATATTCTACTTAGCAATAAATAAATAGAATAACATAAAAAAAAGGAAAAAAATGTTTTTTTTTTGCCTGCTCTATATATGTTTGTGTCCCAAAGAGCAAATAAATAAATAAACATTTCGAATAGTACATTAGAAGTACAGGATAATTCATAAAGAATGAGCAATCAGTAAACTGGGAGTTCTAGACACCAAAATATTATAAAACTCTAACATTTAATTGAAACTTTTTCATTACCATTTCCAAAATGTTTATTGTTCGATATTGGTTTTTTATTGCTCCCCGCACCTTTTCATCTTTTAAGTATTTATAAAAAATATCAGAAAAAGTGCTTTGAACTTTTTAAATGCAAAGAAGTCAAAAACCCACAAAGTTAGACGGTTATTCTATGAAAAATTCAATCATGTTTCAACCAGAACGTGAGAGATAAAAAAATATGATTCTATTTATCTAAATAATATGGTGAAACTAGTGCACTCTAGTGGCAATGTCCGCATAAAACTGCCAATTTTTATTATTATGCTATAAAAACTTTATTATTTAATAAAAAAATTCAGATTGAACTTACTTTTCAGAAATTTTGAATTGTTTCTTAGAAGTTTTGACTGATTTTGGTCAAGTCAAATTTGGCCAAGTAAACTTAAATTTTGTTTAACGTAAATATGATCCTTTGATCCTATTCATATGGTTTAGAAATCATTAAAGATTTTTTTAAAACGTTAGGTGAATGTTGGAAACGAAAAGCAGCAGAGAATTATTGTAAAAAAAACGTGCTTTCTTTTTTTCAGGCAAACTTTGTAACCCTTACTTAAGTACATTCTGCATTAGCCCTACTTTTATCCTCCACTTTTTTATATCTTAAAATCTAGGATAGATTTTGGCCCATGATTGTTTTCTAGTTTTGGGAGTTTTTTTTTATTTGTCCTTTAATTGGTAATTCGTTTTTATTGATGAAATGTTTCTGGTCTGGTACGAATTATTATGTTTTAATATTTTCCTTGTTGCAGGTCTTCGCAAATTTTCGAAACGAGAAAAAGCAATACCAACTAGCCGAAAGTCTGGAAATCAGAGCTTAAATGCGCCGGATACGTTAGTTGTTCTCGCATTAAATTTCGTACGTTTGTGTCGGGGAAATAAGTCGCCTGGCAAATGCCGTAATTTGAATATGAATCACGACACTCTATTAAGCTCGTTAAGTGAAGTGCAGTGAATTTAGAAAAAAACAGAGTCGCAGCTTTCAAGATGAAAATCGTCGCCCCAGTCGCCAGAAGAACATCAACCACGTTTATAGTCTTCACCTCGTGGATGTTGATTTTCCTCGAACTTAGTACAGGTTAGTTTCTAATCTCACTACTTATGGTAATGGCTATAGTCGCTGGAGACGTTTAAAGCTGTTATCGGAAGCGATTTCCTTGCGGTACTTCCATTAGCGGGCCCCGGCGTCGCACTTTTTGTTCGATTTTGCGCCAAACGCATCGCACAGATATTGTTTGCGTCGAAAACCCTCGATGAGATTTTATTTGAATAATTAACTACTTAATAATCGTACGCAAAATGTCTGCGGCTCGCGTCCAAATCAATGCGATGCCATTGGCCAAATTTTCGTTTAGTATTGTGGTTTTGGTTTATATAAAGAAGGATTAAAACAATTTTTACAGACCCTGTATTTTACATTGAGACCTTCCTCTTGCTGAGGTTTAGGTTCAGGGAGTGACAGGCTATGTAAGGCTAAAAAGTGTTACAAAATGTAATTATTTCTTAGATTTCTTAAAATTTCAATTAATATAATTCAATTAATTAAGAACAATACCTTTGTTACCCATTAAAATAAGTTTTACGGAACAACAAACAGTATATAAACTTCAAGTTACATTACAGTATTTATCAGTTCTTTACAATGTGGAAGATGTTCTTTGGTAAAGCATGAAGAATTGTTTCTACTCGCTTCTATAAAATGCGCAATTATACACCAAACCAGCGTGCGGAAAGTGTTATTTTACCACGTCAGTTTCGTTTCCCACGGATCCGAGCCACTTCGGACATTTCCGAGATTTTACCGAACGGGTTTGGGACCAATCGGATGTTTTCGGAGATATTTCCCACTCCTTGAATTTAGACGTATGCCAATTCTGACGGTCATCTATTCGTGTAGTTTTGTAAAAATGTGCCCAAAAACTTACGGTGGTAGAAATAGTACAGTATGCCACACGTTTATTAAGCACGTTTACCACACTTGCACCATATACTACTAAAATTGTTCTTATTATTGTTACGCTTTTCCATTTCAGATAAAATATGTAAAAAGTCCTATCCACTTAAAATCAATCCAAGTTTTTTATTACCTTGTATATGAATAATCATGCAATTGCAATTGCAATGCAACAAAGCAGTGTCCAAATCTTATACGAATACAGAAATAAGACATAGAAATATTTCGAATATTTATGTGTTTACATAAACTATTATAATAGTTATAAAGCTGAATCCAAACTTCTGCTGCTCATTCATAGACAATGAATATGGACCGTCAACGTGGATGTTGCAATTGAGCCCTAATTCTTTAAGATCTTAATATTTTGAAGCCTGAAAGTTTTAGTGCTTCATGAATTCCTTAGTAACCTATACACTCAAATCTTTTACAAGACTATTCGTAGATATTTGACACTGGTTAGAATGTTTTTTTTTCTAAAAGCTTCGTGGTATGTTGTAAGCTTACACAGGCAGTCGCAATATGATTCTATCTTCTTAAGAAATGCACCATCATTGAACATGACCTGTGTTGTGATATCTTGTTTATTTCTATTAGCATAGAGTTTTTCTTCAAAGAAACTTCCACAGGCTACTGTAATACTTTTTTCAAAACTTCTGGATTCCGCCCGCGTCTGTTTTTGTTGACTCGAACTTGCTGACGTTTCGCCTGTTCTGTTGGCTTCTTCAGAGCTTGACTGAAACTGGCTCGTATTTTACTCTGTATCTGCTTTTATATTGTTTGAGTTTGATATTGTTTATATTTTTTGCTGACGTTTCGCCTGTTCTGTTGGCTTCTTCAGAGCTTGACTGAAACTGGCTCGTATTTTACTCTGTATCTGCTTTTATATTGTTTGAGTTTGATATTGTTTATATTTTTTCTTCTTGTGGAAATAGCTCACAGTAACTATTCAAAAATGACAAATGTACACCGAAAACTTTACATTTTTCAATGAATATTTCATGATCCTCTCTGGTATTAAGGTCTTCGAGAAGTGCTTTTCATAAATTACGAGATTGCTGACTGGAGATTTACCCTACACAAATCCGAGCTGATGAGGGCAAATAATATATTCGATCAGTGGGGAAATGTATGGTATTAATATTTTCAATGTCGAATTTATAATCGTTTTTAAATATCATTTTCCAGGCTGGGGCAATAATGGTTTTTCTTAGATTACAGTTGGTACATAATATGCAGTATTAAAACAACAGCAAAATTCTTGAAATTTTTAAGTTTTATTCAAAGTTTCAATCACAATATGGATCATTATCAATAATCTAAAATAAGTTAAATATTTGATACAAAATTATTTATATTCTTGGTGTGATTACCAATGAATTCAGCAAACACAAATATGAAATAATTGAAATGAATATTTTGGGTTTGAAGTTTATTTATTATGAGTTGCTAAGGGTTTATTTAATTGTTGGTTGGTGTACTTTGCACTTATTATAAGAAAGTAGAATTGATTTTTAATTCAAATCTGATTATTAAATTGTGGTATAACTGACTTAAACTAATAATATCTTTTCGATCATTCACATCATTTATTTCTTTTTTTATTAATTTAGTTTTTGATAATTATTATATTGAATTCATATTTTCGATTCTTTAAAATTAGACTAATCGTTTAAATTTTCATGTTTTTGCAAAACAGCTGGCGCGTTTTTAGTATGTTTATGTCCGTTTATACGATTTTCTAAAAGTTTGTTTATCATTCCAATATACCTTTTGCGATAATTTAAGCAGGGTATTAAATATGCAACATTTGATTTCCTTTTAATTGGAATTTTACTTTCTAATAGAGTGAAAATTGCCTTTATTGCTACGTAACAATATGTTTTAATTTTTGAGCTAAATTATTTGGAGCATATTTCTGATTAATTGTATTATATTCTGATATAACATGTAGGTTCGTTGTTTAAAATTTTTATTAATGTTGTTTTCAGGGAAATAATTTTCAATTAAAATTTGTTTGACTTTTGATGAAATTTCTATCCTATATTCTAGTTTTTTAGCGATCTAAACCGATAATAAAATAAAATTAAATAAAACGATTTCTGGGATGATTAAAATTATAATTGTCTTTTGTGTTCCATATTATTATTATTATTAAGATTTCTTATTAAAGTTAAGCCAAGAATATTTTTTCTTTTTAATTTCTATAGTAAATTGTAATTTAGAAATCTGTATCTGCAATTTTATTTTTATTTAATATTTTTTTAATAAAATTTTTATTTTTAGTTTGATAAGATTGTGTTGGATCGTTTATTGGGTTTTTGTATGTAGTTAAGTTCAGCATTCATAATTACAATTTTATTTGAAATTAATAATTTTTTTGACCTTGTTATGTTTCTTTGTAAGTTAGTATGAAAGGTTGCATATTTAATTGTTGTTTTATGGTTTGTGATTATAACAACTATGTTTGCACTAATTGAGTCTTTTATTATATTTGGATAAAATAAATAAATATATATAAAATACAAGATATAAATGTACAAACTTTTTACTCTAAACTAAAATCTTACATTCCATTAATATTATTTAGGTCCTACATAAATATTGGAGATGTATTTTAATTTTCTGAAACATTTTCAGAATTGGGAACCAATTGGTATTTTCCAATTCTACTGGCAAAAGGAAAAACGTGGCGGATATGTAGGGGGATTGAATTTTTAAAGGCTGCGCAGGACTTAATAAATATTAATTGTTTTCTCGCGGATGCGTAGGGCCAAAATTTATACGATAAACATTTATGGGCAGGTATACAGCGAAACCGAAGGGCAAACAAAAGGACATTTCACCAACTACTAATTAAACGTGAACAAAATTGATTAACTGAGTAATCACACCTAAATTAGTTTCATTGTTTTAGGAAATTAAGTGGTTTCCTGTCCTGGTGTGATTAAAAGTAGATGCGTTAAGCAATAGCAATAATTTCGACGAAATTATCACGACCGTTGGGCAAAACAACTGCAAAAATTTTTACTTATGCACAAGAATGAGACAAAAATAATTAGAGAAATCTTACAATTGAACATATTGAACAAATGAACTATATTGGCTATTGCATATCTGAACCCACAAAATGTCTGTCTTCTCCGCAAAGTTATATATCTGGACAAAAATAAGAGCTGGGTTTTATGATACTAATAATAGATTTTTAATTAACAACAGAAATGATATAGAAAAAAAAACATAAGGATTTAATATGTATTAACAATTGAGACATAATTCAAATTATTCGGTTTATTTAAAGATATGTTAATGAGTTAAGTCAAATACTTTCTGTAATTTAACAGAAAACAGAATAAGGATGTTTTATGTGTCTGCTGCATATCGTCAGCTTAATTGGCTTAAAATGAAACAAAGAAATCTGAACATTTCAACATATTCGTCATGAAAATTTTATTTAATCTCAATTTCTCGATTTTGCTAAGAGGGCGGCTTATTCCTAGAAGTACCACCTTGTAAACGTAAGGTACAGAAACACTAACGATGCGACAGCATTTATTATTATTCTTATTTTTATAAATAAATTTCTCTGGCAATATTAAGAAGCACTTACTTTTGTTTTCGAATTCTACTGAAAAATTGGCTCGTTATGATTTCCATTTGACACTACATGAGTTTTAATAACGTCGAAATAAAAAACGCTATAATAAACGGGATGCCTTATCGTATGTTATTAAAAACTCGTAATTAATGTCTGTACAAATTTTTATTCATGAAATACATCGCATTTTCTATACAAAACTTTAGGTTCGGTTCTAAACCAAACCAAAATCTTGATTTTATTTTATTTCTCGAATTTGTTATTTTTGATATTATAACAATAGTTATTTAGAAAATGGATAAATGCTTGCTGCTTGTTTATGTAAAATTTCTGAATATTTGATAATGAAGTTATTGTGTCGTCCTCGTGAAACACGAAAAAAAAAAAAGGATTTGGCGCTTCGATGCAGCAGTATGGGTATCAAAGGAAATGAGAAAAATAGGTACGCTGAGTTTGATCACGAATAAATCGATTGTATTTAGTTCCGGTGTAAAAGATCGCGCGCTTTTCAATTAGTTTTTTTTATGAACATGTAGTTGTATCACTCGTTTTTTCCTGCTACTGTGAACACTCGAACCCGTAGTAGATTAAAACGTTACATTAAGCGACTCGGTATTTTATGATTTCGTTTGAAAAAAAATCAGCGAACAAAACCGTATCACATATTAAGCGGTGATTCAATTTTTCTACCTTTCCATTTCGTATTCCTTCACACCGTATAACTGATATTTTCTGTCGAGACAATGCCACCATTCTCTCGGTTTCGCTTGCAATTTAAATATAAATAACCCAAACCGTTTACGTCTTAAGGTATTTTCTTCCCGTTTCGAGTTGAATGAAATGTGGAATTTTGAAATTTCCCGGCATCACTAGTGTCGAGTTGCGCCACTTACAAATTATTGCAAGTCGACTTCGACCCGGCTTCAAATGGAAATCGCGCATAATTCAATTTCGTAAACTAAATGGAAATCGATATGTTTGCTTGGTACGGAAAAATGGGGTTAGGCATAAAAAAATATTTTTAGATCGTCTGCACACACTATCAATCACTTTCCTGGTCGAATTTGCTAGTTAAGAAGATATTCTCGAGAGACAGTTCAACTGTTGTTCTTTTGCTATTCAAAATAGTTCACCATATATGATACTACGTTTTGTTAATTCGTCACCTATAGGTATGTAAAGTATGTAGGTAGATGTAGATAGATATAGCCTTGAGATACAAGCGTGGGGATATTAAATAAATAAATAAATTCTAATTTATTGCACAACAGTGTAACCACCATTTACAGGACAAATAAGAGCACGCATTTAATTACTATCTAAAAGTAACAATAAAACAATGTTTTCTTTAATTAATTCCAAAATAACATAATCTGATGTTAAATGTATCACACTGATCATTAACTTTGCTATAATTTGTACTTAATATATAATATATAATAATTTTCGTTGTTGCAGTGATTGAACTATACTGCCCTCCATTCTAAGATGTAAGCCCTTTAAAAACCTACGCTGTACTTCCTCTATCGCATCAATGTGAACTTTGTAAATGGAATACCTTACGATTGACGCATATCCCAGGCTAGATTTAACCATCGAGTTGCATAAAATCCTGAGAATTTGGAAAAAATACTACAATTTCTAACAATAATTCACCACGCTGGAAATACGTGCCCGATACAACACAACAGTCAGGAATTGTGACCATAAGTTTGTAGAAATTAATTTTTGTATGAAGATTACGAATTAAACCCAAAACTTAGTTAATTATCAGAGCAACATTTCTGGGCGCCTTCAAGCTCTTGGAGGCTGTTCAAGACTAGTAATGGAAGATGCTATTTTTAGGGCGTCAACAAACAGCAAAACCAGCTCAGTTTCAGTTATATATTTCATAGAAATGAAGGAGTTCCGAACCTCTTCAACATCTATCAGAATTCCTTGCGTGTCTGCAGGCCTGTCGACACAACCAAAATAATAGTAATCAGTAAATAATATTGTCATGCAAGGCTGCAAATTATTAAAAAATGTTTCATTACAATTAAATGGTGGGTGCTGGGGGGAAGTTTCCGGTATCCGCGGAGAGACCTCATTGACCTCCATCTTCAGTAAAAATTTTAACCTTCTCGGAGCAACGTAGGTATTTTAAAATCTAAAATGTAAATTTTTGAGAAAAATCACGAAAATTTTGGACCGAGGTCGATATTAACCTATCGGGCTGAAATTTAGCACGAAGATAGGAGGATAGTCAGTTATAAGTTTCTTAGCTCCTTCGGGGACAAAATATTGGCAAAAAACGTTTTTTTTTTCGATAAAATGTTTTATATCTCGGTTATTTATAATTTTGAGAAATTGAAATTTATATGTTGTATACTTTAGTCTTTTCGGTATTTAATGATACCAAAAGATCGATTTAAAAAAAACATTAATTATTAATTACAGTTACATGGTATCAGCTGGGGGGACTTTATAGTGTCTACGGATAAACCTCATTGACCTCAATCTTCAGTAAAAATTTCAACCTTCTCGGAGCAACGTAGGTATTTAAAAAAATTAAAAATCCAAATTTTTGAAGAAAATCATGACATATGAAAATTATGAATCGAGAACATTAATCGAAATTGGAGGGGGTTCGGGGAGACTTTATAGTATCTGCAGATAGAGCTCACCGATCTCCATCTTCAATAAACATTTCAACCTTCTTGGAGCAACATAGGTTGAGAAATAATCTTAAAATCTCCTTTTAAATGGAGCAAACTGCTCAAAAATCAATGGTGAATTTTAAACGTTTCATATCTCAGTTATTTATAATTTTGAGAAATGGGAATTTATACACTAAATACTTTCGTCCTTCCTCTATCCAACGATACCAAAAGTTTTTTAAAGGTAGTTCTTCCAAAGCTCAAAAGCTCATTTTTTTTATTATATGTTTTCGTTTTTCGATTTTTATTTTTTTTGCTATATAATAATAGAAGCAATAAAAGTTTTTTATATGATTTTTTTGGTCCCATAATTCTTTCTCTAATTATCATGAAGACATACTCGATTGACATTTTTTTTTGTAGAAGAAGTAGAGAGATTATCCTCCGTTAGAATTTTCTCAAAAAAATTTTATATGCTAGTTTTAATAAATTAATCAAGCCGGCCGAATTAGCTTGACGTAGGTATTTCTTTTAATAGCCGAGAGACTTGGAGTATCTACGCCTTGTTTTATTTAATATAATTCCGGGAAGAAGTCATCAAGCCTTATAACAACACATTTCGTCGCTATTTTGCCAGAGTGTAACAAAGGAAAACTTAATAATGAAATTCATAATTTTTCCCCATTCATTCCTAAGCTAGAATTTTATTACGGTCATTGTTGAAAGTTCCGCTTGTATATGAAGAAGTAGGTTAGGTTAGTTCTTAAGGAATGAGGTAACTTTTTACAGCGAGGGATATATTTCATTAATGACCGGCTGAGGTTGGATGCAAGGGCACAACTAAAGCTATAAAAAGGGCACGAAAAAGAAACAAGAACGAGGAAAGAGCGGATCTGGTGAAGTTTGCGGGAAGAATCAACATCTGAGATGTAATTATAGACGGAGAGTTCAAAACTACTATTAAAGCTTCCGTATTTACTGGCATTAGAGACGTTTTTTGCGTCCGGTGAAAATATACGTGGCGTATTCTAAGTTGCCGGATAAAACCTTAAAGTTTTTCTGGTAGCATTCAAAACTGACTCTATCGCATGCGGGGTTGTGTGGTTTATTGCTTTAGGATGTGCGGCCCGCTGAATTATCGCATTTTTTATTTTTATTGTTCCCTAGCTCTTAAGAATAACAAACACCGCTATGATGTCAATATGTATATGTGTTTGTGTGGCATCGCATCGTAAGAGTTTTTATTGATTAACCAAAGATACATAAATGGATTGCATGGAGTAAAAACTTACCCTGGAACAGATATCGGATCTGACCACAACCCCGTGGTAGGAAAATTAAAAATTAAACTTAAGAAAATTAAAAGAAGATCCATAAAGAAAATCGGTATAAACAACTTAAAGCAATCTAACGTGAAACAAAAAGTCACAGAAAAACTAAATGAGGATTTAGTTGATATCACGACAACACTTAGACAACCGGCCAGCATAGAAGACAAATGGAATAATATTAAAAAAACTATAGTGACCACCACCAAGACTCTGATCGCTGCCCAAAATTTCAAAAACAAGAAATGGATGACTGACGAAATATTATCGATGATGGATGACCGCAGATCATTTAAAAATAAAGACCGAACCCAATATCAGAAGATTAACCGACAAATACGGAAAGAGATCCGCAAAGCCAAATGGAGAAATTGGAAGAAAAACATGACCACTTTAGCATACGCAAACTCGTTAAAGAAGTAACAGGTCATACAAAATGTTGTAGTTTTAACAGTATTGTAAAGGGCAATAAATTAATCACTGATCCCAAGGGTCGACTTCAACATTGGAGAAACTATACACATCAACTATACTCAGAAAACACTAGAAGAAACACTGAAAGTGAATATAAAAGTGAACCCTCCCTTAAAATATTGAAGTCAGAAGTTTTTAGGGCAATCAAACAGAGCAAATGGGAAAAATCACCAAGCCCAGATGACATATACATAGAGGTTCTAACAATGCTGAGTGAAGACAATATAGACGCTTTGGTAGATATCTTTAATGATATTTATGGGTCCGGTCAAATACCAGAGGATTGGCTTCAATCTTTGTACCAATCCCAAAAAAGCCAAAGGCTAATAGTTGCTATCAATTCCGAATGATCAGCTTACCGAGCCAGGTCCTAAAACTTTTATTAAAGATAATCCACACAAGAATATATAACAGATGTGAGAGATATAAACCCCACACAGTTCGGTTTCAGACAGGGTTTTGGTACAAGAGAAGCACTTGACCTTAACTGTCCTACTTCGGAACTGCAGAGACCAGCAAAATGATGTGTATCTATGCTTTATAGATTACCAGAAAGCGTTCGACTGTGTTAACCATTCAGAATGAATAATATTACTCCATGAACGTTCGATAGATGATACTGATGTTAAAATCATATAGAACCTCTATATGAATCAAATAACGTCCGTGAGAGTAGGACAGGAATTTACTAACTAACAATATTGTGTTCTGTCCCCCCTCGTTTTTAACCATTACTCTGAAACGATTTTCGATAGAGCCTTAAGAGATATTGAGGATGGAATCAAAATCAACGGACAGACTGTTAATAACAATCAAGAAGCACTAGAACGACTAATAGACAGAACAAAAGGAGAACAACTGGGACTGAAGATCAATATAGACAAAACGGAGGTAATGGTGGTTAGCAGAACACGAAACATTCATTTAAATATAAGACTAAAAACAAGAACTTCGAAAAGATCACCAAGTTCAGATATCTCGGTAGTTGGATAACTGAAGATCTAGATCCAGACTTAGAGATACGTAGCAGGATCGAGCAAGTTAGAACAGCATTCATTAATATGAGAAACTTGCTAAGCAGTAGTGGACTTCATTTAACGCTTCGATATCGCTTTGTGAAATGTTACATTTACTCCATACTGCTATATGGTGTAGAAACCTGGTTCTTCAAGGCCAACGTGATGAATCGATTGGAGGCCTTTGAAATGTGGATATTTAGAAGAGTACTCAAAATTCCCTTCACAGATCACACAACAAATGTTGAAGTATTAAATCGAATGGGCAGAGAGAGAGAGAGAGAGAGAGAGAGGGAGAGAATTGTTGGCAATAATAAAAAGAAAAAAAACTGACTATCTGGGTCATATATTTCGAAATTCCAAGTACCAGTTCTTAAAACTTATAATGGAAGGAAAGATAGAAGGAAAACGAGGTATCGAATGGAAAAAACATTCATGGCTAAAAAACATACCTTTGCTTTGAGTGGCTAGTAATTACTCAGCACACACTCACATAATTTACGAAGTGATTTCAACATTGGCTGTAATTTACGAGGGGTGTTCTATAAGTTCTTGGGAAATCATATAACTGGCGATAGTAGTATGGAAAAAAAAATTGCCATTAAGTAGCACTTCTAACCAGTCAGCTGTAAATGTTTCAGGACTATCGAGCACATGGTTTAACTGTTGTTATATATTGAAGAAAACAACTTTAATTTGTCTATAAAAGTGGATGGAAGTAAGTTTTGAGCAGAGAAAGAATAGTGCAAGAAATCAAAGCTGAGTTTGGCATGTCAAGTCCTGTGTTTACAGTTGGATAAATAAGTTAAAACGAGAATAGGAAAAGACTGATATTAATAGATATAGTTGTAGGGCAATAACAGTTTTACCATAGTAATAGTTTCCGAAAAAAGTCCAAATCGGGTAAAGCATTGTATTTGGAGCACATTGAGCTCTATGTCTAGAGCAATAAAACAAGTTATTCAAAATTTTAAATAAAGTCCATAAATAATGATAATCATAGCGATCACTAGGGGACACATCACCAAATCTATTTCGCGTGAAATGCCTGGTGGGGGATATGCTCCATCCAACTTATACCATACGTACTACAGAAACAGGTTGAATTTTTTTCCGGGGTATTAATATGACAATTGTATCCAATTTCATATTAATAAACATAAATCAATGGTAGATCTATTAGTGCCACCAATGCCAGTGCCTTTGTTCTTTATGCTTTTTATCACAAAAATTGATTGTTCAGAATCAGCTGGAAGATCAAGTATGGAATTCTTAAAATAACTACTGAACTCGTTAACGCCAGGTCACTCTTCTGGAAGTTCCCTGCTTGTTTTTTTCACTACTGCCTATGTTTAATGACTTTTGACTCGCTTCTGGATGTTCTGCATACTGTTCTGTTATAGTTCGTATCATTGACATATTTCTGATGTTCTGTTAAAAAGAAGTCGTAACCTTTCTGCACGTCTACCAATGAAAAAAATTGGATTCAATAAACTCGATAAATTAAATAACCATTATTTTTCCATACTTGTGTACGGATTCCGTTTTCGCGGCGAACGTTCAAACAACTATATTCGATAATGCGAACAGAGAGGTTTAATCAAGTGGAAACTACGTGTTTAATAGATGCTTTGTGATTGCAGGCCCCAGAATTCGCATTTCGAATCAAAAGTTTGAGGTATCGGGATATGTACCCGCAGATTAATACAATATCCTTTTCCATTGACTTGGATACCGCAATTACCAATCACAAACGGCATTTATTGACGGCCAAATCGAAATTCCGCCCGTACGCAACTTAACAAATTCCGGTCTTCGACGCGTTTTTCATTAAAAGCGTTTAAATTTTATTTTTTATTTCAATTAAAAATACTTCATAAGGCACGATCTCTCCGCGCGCAGAAAACGGCTTGAAACTCGTCACACGGACTTACAAAAAAGATTGGATTATATTTTTAGCTTCCACGTAGATTTATTTATCATTTGTCTTACGGGGCTTGGCTTTAAACACTGACGTACATTTCCACGCCCTTCGCTCTTGATGAGCCACGCGACAAATTGACATGCGGGTCCCTTCAAAATAGATATATCCAGAATCCTCCCGCTCTTTCTCTGTCACTCTCTCCCAGATGCGACTCCACCAAGCGAATGCATTGAGTAAGTTTTTTTTAACCTGATTTAAATATGTCATTTTCTCGAAAAGGAAACGCACCTCTAAAACACTTATTAGCATATACGAGGGTCTCTCTTGTTTGGGCGACTACCCCCAGTCGTAATTCTATTAATTGCATTCTCTTGATTGATTAGGACCTTTTTCTTTTGGATATAAAGATGTTTTTTCTTGATTCCTTTGCTCAGCCATTCCATAATGGCCTATCACAAAATTCAAATCCACAAGCTTGGTGCCTTTGGATTTTCCGAATCGCTCGTTACTTTCGAAAATCGATGAAATCGAATATAATATAAATATATAATATAAAAATTTTATATCTCGGTAACGGTCTTATAGGATGGCAGTTGGTACAGAAATGATTACCGTCGAAAAAAATTTTTTGTTGTCTGTCCGTTCTCCGTTCTCCATTCTCCGTTCTCGTCTTTTGGTTTTTCCTGAATAACTTTCGAACCGTTGGAGCTACAAAATTGAAATTTGCGAGCACATGAGCTTGTAAGAAATGGCCCTGATCTGACGCCGGTATCCATCTTTTTTTTGCGATTTTCGACTGTTTTTTGGACCTTGCTATGAAACACGATAAGTGTCCGAAATTTGAATCAATCGACTTCATATATGGCACATATATGCAGCTTTGACCCGTGACGGAAAATAGGGGGCTGGGGGGTCGGGAAGTATTCTAAAAAAATAAAAAATCGCGTGTGCAATTGTCTACAAGAAACATCATTTTTCAAAAACTGTTTACGAGACCAAAAAAATTCTTGAACCAGAAGACGCAAAAGATACGGCTCTATATACTTTTACTTTTGACAATTTTTCAAAAATATACAAGGTGCGTCGCAAATTCAAAAAAACTGAAAAATGGGTTCCCCTATTATTGAAAATTGGTTATAACTGAAAGACTATGATTCAGATCTCACTTTCTTTTATATTGCGATATAGCCCGCATAGATAGAAAAAACTTTTGTATTTAAAGTTTTCACCTATTGCACAGGGTGTTCCCGATATTCCGTGCTAAATGAGAAATGTGTTGTGTCCTAAATTTGCAGATATCAACTTCAAATTTAGCATAGAGGTAAAAGTCCGTGTCCACATTTAAACTGTACAAATTGAGCGCAATCAAATATTATTAGTATTTCTTAAATATATTTGAATTTTTTATTTGTTAATTTTAGCTTCCAGAAAAATATGTTTTCCTCCATGATCGTTAATCCGATTGGCAAAATTCTTTAACCGGCAGACGCAGAAGATCCAGTGCAATAGCATTTATTTCAAGTATTTTTTGGATTATGTACAGGATTTTCAAATTATAGGCAAAAATCTAAAAGACCTATCAAAAATCGTACAAAATATGGCTAATTGATTCAAGCGGTGTCATAGCCCGCATCAAGAGCTACAATTTTTGTATTTGCGGTTTTCGTGTATCACATACGCTGCTCGGGATATTTAAAAAAAATCATATTGAAATCGCTATTTCGGGGACTGTCAAAACGCCATGACGTCATTGATTATTACGGCGCACTTCATGGTTTTAGAAAAAACTTATTTTCTCGAAAACCATTTACTATTTTCAAAAAATTCTTGAACCAGGGCGCGTGGAAAATCCAGGGCTATGACCTCTACTTCGAACAATGATTGTATCATATTGTGTCGTTTATTGCCAAAAATTCTAAAATATCGTAAAAATTTCCATTTTTGTGGCTAAATTATTGGCGATAAATGAAAAACCGTTAAAGATGGGATAATTTTTCTTGAACAATATCGTAAACTGAGAGTTTCAAGTTTCGTCAATTATACAAGGCGCGAGATATTTGAAAAAATATCATTCGACAACGCTGTTATTTGTGCAAATTTTGATATTTACCGATTTTTCGTGAACAATCAATTTTTTAGTCTAACTTGTCTTACTCTCCTGCGTAGTTTGGAGAAAATCAACAATTGGCCCCTAAATTATAACTTGCAACATAATACAGCCAAGTGTCTCTTTTACCACCATGAAATATGACCATAATCTTTTTGATACAAGATTCTAACACTTTTTGTGACTTGGGAGTAATATTCGACGAACAGTTCGCCGTGAAAACGGAATATGTATACGTAGATGGAAGAAAAACATGGAAAAATAATGTTTATTTAATTTATCGAGTTTATTGAAGCGCATTTTTTCATAGCTAGAAGCGCAGAAATGTTACAACTTCTTTTTAACGGAACATCAGAAATATGTAAATGGTACGGACTAGATCTGGGTATGCAGAAGACCTAGAATCGTCTTAGAGTCAAAAGTTATTAAACATAGGAAGTCGTAAAAAAACAAGCAGGGAACTTCCAGAAGAGTGAACAATCAACTTTTTAGTCTCAATGAATTGTTCTTTTTTTTTTGTGATAAGGAAATGTGATAAAAAGCATAAAAAACAAAGCCACTGGCATTGATGGCACTACAATTGATTTATGTTTATCCTTTCTATTCTGGGACATAACTCATTTAATTAATTTTTGTATTATAAACTCGTTTTGCCAGAAAAATGGAAGGTTGCCAAAGTAATTCGCCTCGTCAGAGTCTCTAATCCTGAAACTTTCAATAACGGTAGACAAATTAGCATTTTACGTATCTTTTCCGAGATTTTTGCAAAACTTTCGAAATAACAAACTGAAGGGGTCATCGTAGTTGCACGACAGCACTACTAAGTATAACAGACGATATTATCAATGTTAGGGAAAAGGAACTTATGTTGCTCGACTATTGAAATTATCTTTTGCTTTAAATTATGGACATCAAACTTTCGAATTCTTGCATTTAAAAAAGGGACTTCCATAGGGTTCTGTGCTAGAATCTAAAATATTTTCTATTTTAATTTCAATTCAATTTTTCAATTTCAATTGACTTTAAATCCTTAAAAATAATAAAAATAAAGATTTACCTAATTACTACGATGGTCATTATACAGATTTAAATATGAGACTAGGTAAAACATAAATTACTGGCCCACCCTGTCATATCATATCATAAATTGCCGTCATATATATTTTAATATAATATTCTTAAACTGTTCTTAACATACTTAGTACATACTTGTTCCTTTTCAATGTCAATCAACGCTCCTTTATAAGATATGTTTATTTTATATAAGTATATAAATTTCACATACTTTATTATTATTCTCGTTTATAAATTCTATAATTTTGATGTCTAGTATATAAGTCAACTCCTTAGTCCGCTAGGAATCGAGAGAGTCATTTCTCTGCCTTAAAATAGTGTTGTGTAACATCATTCTCAAAATACGCCCTAGATTACTTAGGGATTCTATATGATCTAGAAGCTTTAAATATGAAATTGTTAACACAGTGAAGAAGAGAAATATATCATACTTCGATCATGCTTGAAGGTAGTAGACAACGATTCATAAAAGAGGTCGAACTCATGGGTTTCATAGCATCTATAATTCGGTCTTCTTATGCGACATCCAGCATTTATCCTGGTAGAAGCAAAAAATTGAAGGTAAAGGAGCGATTTAAACAAGAATTGCTCATTATGCTGTAGCTAGCAATGCTCCTGAATCACCAGAAATATCTCGGTTGGATACTGCAGTCCGTAGTACTTTTAAACGTAGGTCAATTCCTTTTTAATAACAACGAGGCTACAGTAGGTACCAATTACTATTGATCGATAAACTTATGCACCTTTTCCGCGTAACTAACGTGCTATAACGAAAGTAAACTTACATGTTGAACATAAATTTCAAAACAGAAAGTCGATAATCCCTGTGATAAAAGGAATGATGTACCAAAGAGACAGTTTGTATAAAAGAGTAGTACTTGAACAAAATAATGATATATGGTGTGCATACAAAAAACAGGGAATTCGTATTGTAAGCTACATTAAATTAGCGGAATAAAGCAGTTTGATACCATAACTATGCAGGACAGGGAACAGCTTATAAATGGCTTTGTTCGTATTTAACAGTTAGGGTACAAAAATTCATGAAATCGAAATTAAATGTTGGGTGTTATATTCGACTCAAAATTGACATTTTATATATATACCGAATACATAATGAATACATTTTTGTAAAAATACTAATTTTCTATCTACAAAAGGGAAAAAGCCGTCAATTAACACAAAAATCTTATTGTATATCCTAGCTGCTCCCCATTTAGAATTTTATTCCACACTTTTGTTCAATTTTCCAAATTATAAATTAGAGCAACTGCAGATTGGTCAAAATTGAGAGAAATATACTACAATGTAACCGATATACGCCAATTCAAAGCATGTTGTCTGTACTTAATTTCTTGCGGGTGAGACAAAAAGTAATGTCTATGTCTTTATTTTTAAAATTAACCAGCAGTGTTTGTGAAAATGTTACCTACTCTTACAATACAAGAAATTGTAGTAATTTTATTCTAAGAGAATGTTATTCTAGTCATGTATAAAACTGCATATTCCAAAAGGGTCTAAACTATTTTAACAATTTACCGCATGACACTAAAAACTGTGATGCATTTAAAAGACTTTTAAGACATCATGTATTGTCCTAATTTTGATTTGTGTGCTTAGCTCTTGGTTTATGTTTACCTTTTTATATTTAAAATTTCTATTTTGTATTTTTATATAGTACAAGATATGTTATTATTATATAATATATAACAAATTTGGCAAGCATTTCGTTTAAAAAGCCCCGTCTATTTATCCAAAAAATAAAAAGGAAATTTATTAAGAATCGGACCATGCAATATTTCGGTTATCTTCATTACCCATTCGTCGAAATAAGTACAGTAACTTAGCGTAATCGGCTTACCAAGAGAGATGTCCTTTTTCTTTCCAACTCATCAGGTACATTGTTTTAACCTCCTTACGCAAAATAAACCGGAATTGGAGTACAGGAAAAGGACCGAAAAATCCATATCAACGTCTAGAATGAAATTTTAATATTCCTTACCGTCATTCGTTGCCGTGATGCAGAAAAATAATGAAGCTCTCTTCGAGAACGACTCACTAAAGCTAAAATTAAATTGCGCCAAAACTTTATTTGCCTAGAATAAGAGTGATGCTTTTATCTACGTGAAGCGCGTTGACATATTTTTGTCGCACGAGTTTGAGTCAAACGTGTACGTGTCGTATTGACTAAACGAATCAGGAAATTGCGGAGATTTTGGGATTCTACTTCATATAGCTTCGTAATAGCTATCAAATTAGCAATTATTCACTATTCAACGAACTTGGATAGGCTAGAGAAACCATTGTTTTATCTTTGTGGCTTACTTCGTCGTACTTGGTTGCTCCATTATAATCGTCATATACGGAAGAGTACTGGAGATTTTAGGTGAATGCAAGCTGGGAAGTTTTAACTAGAAATTTAAGGAGGCTTTAAATATAATATAAATTTAAATATGTATGGATCCCATTTTGGTTAGGGGCCTTTTGCGAAAGGAAGTTTTAGCTCAATCAACGAAAGTATAGATTAAATAACATAGGTTTTTTTATCCTGCGAATCTTTTTACTTATGACCATTTCTAATTAACAAATCAGTTTTCGATGTTTTTAATAATAATAATAATAATAATAATAATAATAATAATAATAACAATAACAATAATAATAATAATAATAATAAATTAATATTAATAATAATAATAAAAATGGAACTAATATGGAGAACGAAAATATAAAAATCCATAGGGACATAGTTGAATTAAACACAGAGAAGAAATACGCGAACATCTTTGACATCATGATATCATTCAATGATAACATCAAAAGAGCGAGAAATGAAAAGTTAGATAAGTATGAGGAATTGGCCCTGGAAATAAAAGAAATGTACTAAATTTCTGAAGCAAACTGAACTATTGGTGTAGAAAACAATTATATGTCTTGCCTAAAAAGCTGTAATTCTATCAACATGCAGCACAGACAGAAGAGTTAATAATAATAATAATAATAATAATCATAATAATAATAGTAATAATAATAATATTTCCTTGGCAAATATGTTATACAAACATAAAATGAAACGGCTTTATAATGAAATAAAATTAAATAAGATATTCAAAATTATTATACTGTTACAATTAACAATTGAAACAACTACAGGCTACTGTAACACTTTTTACAAAACTTCTGGATTCCTCCTGCGTCGGTTTTTGCTGAGTCGAACTTGCTGACTTTTCGCCAATTATCCTCTTGACTTCTTCAGAGCTTGGCTGAAACTGGCTCGCATTTTACTCTGTACCTGCTTATATATTGTTTGAGGGGGGCGGAGCCAAATGAGTGGTATAAACACTGTCTCGGGTGACTGATTCTCAGATTGGTGACAGGTAGAGACCTGAGTCGCGGTTAAGATTGTTAGGTTGTTTATAGATTTCTATAGACTCTCGGATTTTTCGTTGCTGTAAATTCCTGGCATCTCAAATGCAATTTTGTCTTTGACGGACCGAATATGTTAAGAGATTTTTGGACAAGTGGTAAATCTGGTTATACTTCTATAGAACTTTGATTGTGGTCAGTGATGTTTTGAATGTAAGGAAGGACCACAGTGGCAAGTATAGGCTTTCGGCCTCATTGCTATTGGAAGCTTGTGGTGAAGTGTATTTTTTGATTTAACGCTTAATATCTTTAATGAAGAAATTATTAGAGAGAAGAGGAGAGGTAAGGTGTTTTAATTAGTTTTCCCTTCTCTTTTAAATTGCCAATCGATCCTTCGGTCTAGTTCAAAACACACATTCTTGGGTATAAATTCCTGAAACATTTAGAGTATTTAGAATAATTCTCAAAGTTCGCTTTTGACAAATTAAAAAATTATGGAAGTTCAATTGTTTCCATGTTCCCAACTCAATGGTCCACATATTTTGATGATACGCGTAGGCCATAAGAAGTGGAATCTCATTTTCTTCAAGCTTTAAGAATAAGTCCTAAAAATCTAGCTCTAGCTAGGAGTTACTTTAGTAGCAAAATTTAAAGCTTTACTAGCAACAAAACCGATACAGATACAGAAAGATGAACTGAGAATACAATACTCGTAGGTCCAAGAATACTCCCCTGAGGAACACACCTCTCCAAAGCAATTGACTGTAAATGGGTATTTCTTATAACCACGCTGTGGCGTCTCTGACGAGGAAGATTTTATCTCAAAGTATTTCAGTTTAAGTAAGAGAAGGATCACTCCAAGAGTTTAACTTAGAATCAGCTACTTTCAACAAATTATCAGTAACAAGAAGCAGGGGAGAAGCAGTGTGAAAAGGCCGAAAACCCGATTGAGGATTTTGCTGTTTAGCTCCAATTTTTTTGAACAACCGTTGAGATGATGAGTTTAAAATTATTATTATATATATGATTAATGGTCTATTAAAAAATTTGCATAAAAATGTTTCAACGATACTGGTCTTACTTGACTGAAAGGCATTCGATTGCCTGGATCATTGTGGATTTCTTGTGTGCTAAACTAAAGCACTTTGGTTTCACGGATCGATCTGTATCTTTTTTCCAGTATTCTTTAATTAATAGGCAGCAATTTGTTGGAACTAATATCGGTATATCAGATTCAGGTTCAACTCTTGAACCTGATGACATCCAGCTGTTACACACGTTTAACTTAATTATGATAACCTCGAAGCTTGGATCCTAAAAGTCTTTTTCAATATAGTAAAAAACATAATCTTAAGCTAAATTCTAAAAAAACACAAATTTTGCTATTTACTCCCCTGGAAGCTACAATTTTTTCTCTGATCATATTAAAATGCAATTGGAAAATGAAGATGTTAAGTTTACATATGAAGCAAAAAACTTAGGAGTACTATTGGATAGTCAATTGAGATATAGTGGCCACATTAAAATATACAACACAACACAAGTCTGGTCGTATATCAGAAAAAATATTTGCGTTCAAATGTTGCATTGGTGTATTTAAGCTTATGAAATATTCATTATCAACGTACCTGAAAGAGTTTTTCGGCATGAAATTCACAATGGTCCTTTGCATAATTCTTCCCAGCATAATTCTTATAAATTTGAACGCTGCTAAGTTCTAGAACTAATGTATGATTCAAGAATGTAGCGAAATTTTTAATTTTTACTAACAATTTAGGATGATTTACTGCTGCCTTGGAAGAATAAGTTGACTCGAGATGGTAAAAATGCTTCTCCGCATTTGAAGAAGAAGAATGAGTTGAAAGTTTCCCATAAAATCGCATTGAAAAAGTGGCCACGAAATGATGGATACATATTACATTTTCTCGATTTTTTGCGTTTGCTTATCCGTTCGCTTTGGAATTAGTTGAGAAGTAAACGATAAATCCCGAGCGTGCGAAAATGTCGCCCTGTATGAACGGATTCCCCGGCATTCATTTGTTTTCATGACACTTTGTGGCGAACGAAATAAAAATAACAAACAAGTGCCAAAGGGCTGGTCGCGAAAAATCATAATGCGGTCGAATCGAGCTTATAAAGATTAAACGGTTCGATCAACCATAGCCGTTGACGTTCGCAGCCTAGGCGGCCTTTTTCCTGTTATTCGTCACGATGTCAAATTTTATTGTTTTTAAACGGACGGCAACATTTCGAATCCTTCCCTATACAGGGTGTTCGGAAATCGTGTTCGGAAACTTGGATGAAAGTTTCAACTTGGTAAAATAATCGTAGGCCTAATTCTCAACGAAATAGGCTGGTATTTTACACGCAAAGTCATGGTTAGAAAATAAAAGTCGCTAGAGGGCACTTTACCTAGAACGTTTTTTTTTTTGGTTTTCCTTGTATTTTATTCATTTTGACTGATATTGCAAAATAGAACAGATTGCCTTAAGCAGAATCACAAATCCTCAAAAACTGTTTGTTTTAGGTCGTTAAGTGTTATCGTTTACCCACAAATCGACTTTTTTATACTAGGCTCTATCAAAAAAGCTTATTATCCAACTGCTACCGTGATGGTCCATCGGGAATATTCAAAAACTGAATATCGCGATATGCATTTTTGCTACGGAAGAGCAAATGGAAATGCAGACGGCATGCTAAGACATTCATTAATATATATACAAGCATTGGTGAAAGAGGATAAAATTCAAAGCTGATAATATGGATAAATGGAGACCAAGGTATAAAAGAACCGCTACAAGAGAAGAAAGAATGCTTCAAAATGTGGAGGCTGCCCCGTCAACAAGTACGAGAAAACTCGCTTCTCAGGAAAGAATTGCTTGCTCTACAGTTTGGGAAGTTTTGCTTGAAAATGATCTTCCTCTCTTTCATGTTCAAAGGGTTCAAGCACTGTATGAGGGCGATTAGCGAATGAGAGTAATTTTTTGCAGTCACATTTTAGGAAAAAATCAAAATTACTCGCGATTCTTAAACGTAAATGTAAATTTTCGAAATATGCATCAGTGGAACATTGAACATTTCTTTAACCGATCGCTTAATGGGGAAACCTATTTGGAATTTCTCCAAGCAGTGGAGACAAAACATGTGGTTAATGCAAGATCGCTCTCCACAGCATTTTGCATTGGTTATACGAAGGTATTTAAATTAGGCATTTAAACATCGATGGGGCGGACCTCTAGCTTGGCCACCTCGCTCACCAGACCCTAATTCGATGGACTTCTTTTTTTAGGGGCAATTAAAGTCTTTAGAGTATGAAACACCTATATCAGATATCAATGATTTACGACAGCAAATAATAAACGGTTGTGCATTTTTTAAAATGTATAAGGAAATGTTTAAAAATGAGCTGTGCGCATTTTGAAAATGAATTGTAATTAGCGCTATATACTGTTTCATTTCAGATTACTGTTAATAATTTTGTTAAATGTATTTATGTTACTTAAATTAAACACGTTATTGCATTGACTTATGACTTATTTTTTCACTATTTTAATTTGTAGCCTACTGTGTTGGAAAATTTAGTGCACTTCTCCTGCAGGTTAATAATGCTGGCCTGCATTTCCACTTGCTTTTCCGTAACGTATCACTTTTCTGTAAATTAGAAGTGCGGGGTATTCGGGCCGAGAAAAAAAGTCTATTTGTGGCTAAACGGTAGCACTTATCGACTTAAAACAAGAGTAACACTTTGTGAGGATTTGTGATTCTGCTTGAGGCAATCTTTGCTATTTTGCAATATCAGTCTAAATAAATAAAATACAAGGGAAATTAAATAAACGTTCTAGGTAAAGTGCCCTCTAGTGACAGATTTCTGAAACACTTTTAGTTTGTAACGATGACTTTTACTAAATTAAAAAGACAAGCTATAACTATAATCTTTCTTCCATGTTTCCGAACACCCTGTATAAAGGATAACAGTTTCACCGGCGAACGCGTAATAATTTATTCCCGCAATCTGTGTCAAGGATTATTTTGGATCTAAACGGCGCGACTTGTATGAAAAGTTCATTACTATTACCGCCATCAAACTTTAACCTACTTGCGAAGTGGTTAAGACAATTTTCTTGAACTTCATAAACTCGCGAAGTTGCAAATGAAATTTGACGCGGAACGAATATTCAAAAATATTAAAGAATCGGATAACGAAGTGGAAATTGGCTTAATGAAAAAAGCTTTCAACGAACGATTTTTTGCCAAGCGACGCTAAACTATCCGGTAGAGTGGCCACAATAAAACATGTAATTTATAAGAAGGAAACAAAGGAAGTAGGGGGTGGGTCGAGTGAAATACATGTCCAACGGGTCTAAAATATATCGACATATACTCAATTTGTTCAGTCCGTTGAAAAAGGTGTTTATTTAATACGTATTTCTTTCAACAACAGAAAACATATGAAAATTTGCGAGACAGGTATAGGGTGGCTAAAATCGAGCATAATAGGCTAGTAAGGAATAGAAAGAAAAACTTTTACCAGCAAAAAAGTGTTAATTCTGAAAATATAACAAAATCCACATGGAACGTGGTAGCAGAAGCAACTTATAGAAAGTTAAATAATGTTCAACTTGAGCGAAATAATAAAAAAAGTGAAAATCCTGGGGTTAAATCGGACATGTTTAATGATTTTTTCAGGGAGGGTCCAGAAATATTCCCAAACAATTCCAAAAAAAAACTCCAATTTTCAGAATGTCGAAATGCTTTACTAGCTTTTTAATGCCATTCTTTGAAGAGGAGCTATACAGTTTAATTACTGAAAAGCTTAAGATTAAACGTTCTACTGGATTTGATGATATCCAGAATTTTCTGATCAAGGGCGTGTTAATGTTCATTATAAAGCCATTTATCCATCTAGTAAATTTATCCTTTTGTGATGAAAAATTTCCTTCAATCCAAAAGATTATTCCATTACATAGAAAAGGTAGTAAAGCAAATATTAATAATTACAGGCCAGTTCCAACGATAAAATGCTATCCTATAACCAGTTGGGTTTTCGAAGTGGGAGATCATCCATACAAGGAGTTACTTTAGTCTTGTTAACTCTATAGAGTCCTGTTGCGGTCTTCTGTGACCTCCACAGGGCATTGGACTGTGTAGATCACGACACAATGTTATGGAAAATGTTTTTCAATGGTGTAAGCGGTGCTGCATTGAGGATGTGAGTGAGTCCTGATGATGTAATATTTCTTGGAATATTCATCGATAAAATCATGTATTTATTACATAACCTGAAGAATATTTTAACAGAATCACAAATATTAAGTGTTTATTACGCTCATGTTGAGAGTAGAATTAGGTATGGCATAATTTTGTGGGAAGTTCCGACTGATTCGAGAAATGTTTTCGTGGTTCAGAAATGGACCGTAAGAGGTATGGTCGGTATTTCCAAATCTACTTCTTGTAAAGACTATTTGAGAAAATTTAATATTTTAATATTTTATAGTCTAGATGTGTTTGAAGTGTGTTTATGTTTTGGTGTTGAACAGTAATTTTCACCCAGTGAATAGAGGATCTAAACACGACTTTGGAGTTTCTTATGCAAAAAATAATAGTTCTTATAGAATCCCAAGTGTAAGTGGTGTGCGATTTTTTACCCTTTTACCGAAAGAAATAAAAATGTGAGATATTTTTTGTGTTTTTTACAAAACTTCTGGATTCCTTCTGTGTCGGTTTTTGTTGAGTCGAAATTGCTGACGTTTCGCCAATTATCCTGTTGGCTTCTTCAGAGCTTGACTGAAACTGTTTATGTTTTTGTGTTGAACAGTAATTTTCACCGAGTGAATACTAGATGTAAACACTGCTTTGAAGTTTCTTATGCAAAAAATATCAGTTTTTATAGAATCCCAAGTCTAAATGGTGTGCGATTTTTTACCCTTTTACCGAAAGAAATAAAAATGTGAGATATTTTTTGTGTTTTTTACAAAACTTCTGGATTCCTTCTGCGTCGGTTTTTGTTGAGTCGAACTTGCTGACGTTTCGCCAATCATCCTGTTGGCTTCTTCAGAACTTGACTGAAACTGCAAGCAAGTTCTACTCAGCAAAAACCGACGCAGAAGGAATCCAAAAGTTTTGTAAAAAGTATTACAGTAGCCTGTGGAAGTTTCTTTGAAAAAGAAAGGAAAAAAAAAGATAATTTCTGTGCATTTAAAAAAAATGTTGACTGCATATCTTGTGATTAAATGCCTGTACTCAGTAAGAGAATACTTTAGTTAGTCTGTTTATAGATTACTGTTTGTAGTCTTGTAGTGTTGTAGCAACCACTTAGCAATTTTAAATTTGTAAGTTGCTTGCTCGTATTTTCTAGTGTTTATGTTTTTGTGTTGAACAGTAATGTTCACCGAGTGAATACTCGATGTAAACACTGCTTTGAAGTTTCTTATGCAAAAAATAACAGTTTTTATAGAATCCCAAGTGTAAATGCTGTGCGATTTTTTACCCTTTTACCGAAAGAAATAAAAATGTGCGATATTTTTTGTGTTTTTTACAAAACTTCTGGATTCCTTCTGCGTCGCTTTTTGTTGAGTCGAACTTGCTGACGTTTCGCCAATCATCCTGTTGACTCAGCAAAAACCGACGCAGGAGGAATTCAAAAGTTTTGTAAAAGTATTACAGTAGCCTGTGGAAGTTTCTTTGAAAAAAAAAAAGATAATTTATGTGCATTTAAAAAAAATGTTGAAGGAATATCTTGTGATTAAATGCCTGTACTCAGTAAGAGAATACTTTAGTTAGTCTGTTTATAGATTACGGTTTGTAGCCTTGCAGTATTGCAGCAACCACTTAGCAACTTTAAATTTATAAGTTGCTGGCTCGTATTTTCTAGTGTTCCAATGTTTTGGGTTTGTTCACGTCTAAGTCAAGTCAATGATCATCCTTATGCCCATCCTGCAAGACTGCTTTTAATTTTTCGCTTTTGAGAACAAAGTGTAGAAATTAGCCGAGCCAAACAGTGGACCTAATATAGAGCCCTAAAGCATTCGCTTTTGTAGATACAGCCTTTTCAGTTTCATTGTATGGATATAAATTACTTGATCAGTTAGTACATCGTGGTTCATCCTGCCGAAGGCTTTGGAGAAGTCTAATAAGCTTAACATTGTATCTGCTAAATATACAAATACTCTTTCACTGACCTCATGTTATTTATAGTAGAAATATCACCTTTTTGGTAGCGGAAAAACTTTTTCAATGTTTGCAAGCAAACATTTTGTTCTAGAATTATTCCATATTTTTTTATAACCTACCTAATATGATCAAATATTTCATTTCATTATACAGGAGTGGAACAGCAGGAATTTTGCAAATCTTCAATAATTAACAATAGCTCAGCAAACGTAGTTTACACTTTAGTTATTTAACATCCGCATTCTCAACTGAAAATGAACTATTATAAAGGTTCATAGTAATAAAGGTATTGGTGTAGCATCTCCAAGACACTGTTTAAAATCTACTTAGACCACCACACTTCCCAAGTGTAAGTTATGTGCGATTTTTTACTCCTTTCCCGAAAGAAATAAAAATATGCGATAATTTATGTGCATTTAAAAAAATCTTGTGACTAAATGCCTGTATTCAGTAGGAAAATACTTTAGTTAGTTTGCTTATAGATGTCTGTTTGTAGTCTTAAATTGTGCGTCGTTTTATTTTATTTTATTTATTTTTTTTTTACAATTTCGTATAGAAACATTTGTTGATTTGAAAAATAAAGATTATCATTATTATTATTATTATTATGATTGATATTATTATTATTATTATTATTATTATTAATTAATTAAGTAAAATTTGTTTCTTAGCGTAATTACACCGGCTGTTTTCGAAGCTCACGTTGACGGTAATAATAATAATGTTCAGTGTTTGAACCAGAATGAACGCGAGTTGGAACAATTTCGCAGACGTGAATTTCAACTGTTTCCCATGATGAACGAGACGTGGCTAATGCCCAGTCATTAAATACACCTAATAATCTGCGGTTGCATATCATTTCCGCGGAGTACTTCATTAGCAGGCGTATGACTAGTTGAATGTCTGACGTCAGCAGCCTCGAAAGTTTTCGAAACAATTCACGTGTACATTTTTCTTGTTGTTCAACTTGTAATTTGAGTGATCGTAATGGGGTCGGGCATGATAATATAATGATGGAAATCCTGTTGATTAAGTTTTCGTTACTGTGCATATCGGTATTTTTTCGTACAACGTCAATTTTATGTTGAATTATAAATCGTTTTTCAAATTAGCTTCCCAAAGAATAAAGTTGTAATTTAATGTGTTAATGTGGAAGGGAAGTTTAATGACAATTTAAAAGTGGATCTTTATGTTACATTATTACGAAAATTTCGTTACCAAACTTTGAAGTTTAATATGATTCTTAAGACGTTTTTTAGCGTTTTTAATCCCATATTCGTTATACTTAATTTTATACAAGGAAAATAGAATTTCAAGCAAGTTTCCAGGAGCGCCGATCGGCACAAAAAGCCGTTGGCAATTTTAAAAGCCTCGGTTACTTTTTAAAAAGTTTTTTGATTAGGTTGCGTTTAATTCGTGTTTCGATACAAAAAAAATTAATAGGAAAGTCAAATGAAATGAATTTAACTTATTATAATTTCACCTAGATAGTATTGGTCAAATAGAAAATTTTCTAATGGAAAAAATAATTATTAACAAAAAACAAAGCGGCATAAAAATATCACAAATATTCTTTGATATGACGACTATATCTTTCTGAAAAATCGTATTTGCTACAGCAATGAGGTTATACTTTTTATAAAACTTCTGGATTCCTCCTGCGTCGGTTTTTGTTGAGTCGAACTAGCTATCGTTTCGCCAATCATCCTGTTGGCTTCTTCAGAGCTTCACTGAAACTGGGTCGCATTTTACTCTGTACCTGCTTATATATTGTTTGAGGGGGGCGGAGCTAAATGAGGGGCATAAACAACGTCTCGGATGACTGATTCCCATTTTGGTGTCGCGGTTAAGATTGTTATTTTTCTCATAGATTTCTACAGACTGTCGTATTTTTCGTTGGCAGAAGAATTGATTACATGCAAAAATGTTATATTTTATATATATATCGAATAAAATTTTATGTTCGGTTTCGTGATTGTGTTCGGCAACTGCTGATGAGTTTATTTGGCTTAGTCTTAAGGCTCTTTCATGCTCTTTGAGCTGCAAACTCTTGGCATCTCAAATGGAATTTTGTCTTTGATGTAGTCAGTGATGTTCTTAAGGTAAGAAAGGACAACAGTGGCAATTAAAATTCAAATAAAATATATTTACTTGGATGGATTATTTTGCCGGTCAATTTATTTATATAATTAATTTTTATACGTTTTTGTTATAGTGTCAATAGAAATCGCTTTATCCACCTATTCGACTCTTTAAGTGTTATTGCGAACTTAGTTATCTCGCGTCTGAGAAAATGGGCATTAACGCAAGGACCTCCCGTTCTTCGTACTCCGACAAACGCATCACATGTGAGCCGGTTTTTAAATAGCGATTTGTTGGTATATTAAAAGGCAGTTTCAGAGGCGGAAAGAAGAGCTTTTACAATAATAAACCGGCTAAGTTTTCGCACTTAAGAACTTCCACGCGAAGGTCTTTACAATAAAACTGAATAGATATAACCATTATTTCACACCTTAGACGTTTCTGAAGTTCTACGGATTTTCAGCTTTATTGTGTTATTCCCTTATATAATGAGCTGGCCGTGTTCATAAATAAAAGTTAAAATAAACGAGTTCATTGTTTACTGTTAAATTTTTCCGCAAAATTTCTTTTATCTCGCAAACTTTCGGAAGTAATTTATTCCTCTCTCAAATTCTCTTCTCTCTTTTTGACACACTTCTTTTTTTATTATATGTAGGGGGTTTCAAAACAAGTGGGGTTATAATAATGTTTTAAATAAATTATAAATGATAAAAACACACGGCACTGCATATTTTTTCAATATTAACTACTTCATCATTCATTTTAACTAAATTTAAAGCAAAACTTACGCAACGATATGGAAAACATAAAATTTTGATGTGCGGGTTTATTAGAAACTTTTCAATTAAGATTCAAATTAAAAAAAAATTAAAAAAAATTAAAAATATAAAATGTAAAGAATTAGCATTCCAACATTAGAAAAATTTGCAACCAAGATAATTACATATTCTTTTGATAAATTCGCGATTATGTTTGTGACAATGAGAAATCCACGTTCGTGAATAATTTTGGGGCAAACTGTAGAGGGCGCTAAGTATGGCACTTTTCGTGCATTTGATACTTCCTCACTTTTTTTGCGCGTTAGTGTATGCTTATTTTTAATAAAGATATCACTTCTTACACCTTTTTTATCGTGTCTGTTTTCGTCATGGCCTACTTCGCACTATTTTACTGTCTTTTATCGTGATTATATTAGTCAAAGTTTACTTTGAACTATTTTGCATGTTCACATATAAAAATCTACATAAACGAAGGCGCAAAAAAGTTACGAAGTATCAAATGCGCCTTTACAAATTTTCCGATACACAATATAATAAATTTCTAAGTGAGTCTGGAGAATCTGCTTTAAATTTACCAAAGTCAACAATTTCATGTGTGGGTTAACAAATAAGGGTTATTGTACCTATTTTTCTGTGCCTCAAATTCAACCAGAAAACTATCGCCTACGTTGGGAATTGCTCTCATAACGGACAAAGGATTTTTCGACAAATAGGGAGTCAGAATTTGATATTTTTGAGTATTAATGTGCGATATGATGCTACGAAACATCACAGCAAATAATTCAATCGAAATAGGACAATATTTCAAACTGTCATCAAAATGGGAAATATGTAATTTAGGTTAAAAAGCCCTCCACGGTTTGCCCCGATATAATTCAGGAAAATGGATTTCTGATGTCCAAAAACCCAATTTGCCAAATTATTTAAAAAATCAAAAATGAAATTGCAGCTTTGACACCTGTATCTCGGGTAATATAAACGTTTGGTAAGTTTCGTTAAATCGAAATATGTTTACCCGAAGAATCTCCTAGTTTACCGTATACTATTACTTATGGGACACGATGTATATATACAAATAAGTTAGTTTCGGTTAGTATTTTGTTATTTTTAAATCGGTGTGTAGATGTGCAAAAATGGCAAGTCAAATGTTAATCAAATTGGCCGTTTTTAAGTTATTTAGCAATTCCGTAATATTTTATTGTTCTATCTATATTCATTTTTTACAAAGCCTATTTTCCCGCCATATTTGTACATATCTCCTTATTGGTTGCCATTTAACCTAAATTTTATATAACAAACTACCATTTATTTTAAACAAGAAATCACCACCTGTTTTAAAACACCCTGTATAATATAATCACCGAGCATTGTTTCAACGTTTTTATTTTACCGGTTTTTTTTATAGTCTTGAATTGCCAGTAATGCGATTATCGCGCAGTTAGCAGTCGGAATTCTGTATTTTAACGTTTCAGCAAAACGATTCTCCTTCAAATCGCCTTTCCCAAATGTATCGTAATTGAATTCCGATTATTCGTTATTTGGAGCGTAATCGCCCTGTACACTCGCGTAATAATATAGGTTTCAGCCGGGGCTAAGCGGATTGTGTCCATTGTGAAACAAGAAAGTCTGCGGCGTTGGAACTTGGGAGTTTATAATTCAGATTTAACGTAGTCTTGCAAAGTGGCAAGTACTTGGCTCTCCAGTAACCGCCTTGAACTCTTGAAATCCAAGCATCATATTAATCAGTTTAACTAATGGAGCATTCAGGATTTAGATGCCAAGACTCGCCGCTATTTGAACGTAGGTATTGGTTGTATACGACTATACGATTGATAATCGTACTAATGCGACAGCATATATTTTATTTAGAATATAAATTTTTATATAAAAATTTCTAAATGCAATCTGGAATATGTATAAAAATTCAAAAAGTATGACAAGACAGGGAAAGTTCCCTTCGGAATATATAATATTATATTATAATTTTTAATTATGAAAACCTACAGTACAGTGCCGTCGCGGCTAAAGAAATTTTATAAAGGACAGTTAAAAAGAATGTAGGAGAGTAGAGATGACCAAAAATAAAATGGAGCATCGTTCTCAAAAAAGAAGGCAAAGATGGGGACCTACAACTACATGGTTTGATGGAATACACAATTATTTTGATATTCGATTGGTCGCAAAAAAAAATTGTAATTCGGAATTAATCGTTTTTATGACACCAAAATCATTTTTCTTTAATCTCTATCGAGTAAATTTGATGAGGATAAATATTAAATATTAGAGTCCTAGTACAGTACAGTACAGTCGTAGCTGAAGAAGACTCCGCACAAGGAAAAAAAATTCAACAATTAATTTGTAATTAAAGTCTCTGTATTTATGTAAACTTTTTATTTTCCTGAATGTTAGGATATTCCACTGGCTTGAAATTATTGATATTGATTGATTGAAATAAGGTTATTTCGAACGTAGATATTTTATCTTACCGATGCTACCTAAAATATAGTATTTAAAAATTAAAAATAATTATAATATGAATGTAATATAGATTAAGTTTAATTTACTTGCTTGGTTAATGATAAGCGTTTGAAGTAACCTTTTTATAGACAATTTAATAGAAGACTGGGACTGGTATGCAAATTTAGTTGGTAATTCGTATTTATCATTTCCCCAATATTTCTGATGAAAACATGTTCAATGTTGTTTAAAACTATTCAAATAATATTTTTCGGTCGATGTTACAAATAGAGATGATTATTAATAAAAGCTTTGCAGTAGTTTTTTGGTACTTTAAAGACTTCATCGCTGTAATCTTAACTTTTTCTTAGCCATTGAAACTGCAAATTGGGATTTTCTGTAAAAGTTTGCTGGTTTTTTTTGCATTCCATAAGATGTCCTATAGATCATTTGGTGCTTAGCAGTGATTTTACACTTGTTCAGGAAACTTTATTTTGCTGAATATTAGAACAGCTTTTCGAGCCACTGACTTGAAATTATTGATAATGATTGATTGAAATACGGTTATTTCGAACGTAGATATTTTATCTTGCTCATTGTTGAATGAATTATATGCTACCCACATATAGTGTTTAAACATTATAAAAAATATATATTACTTGCTTGGTTGAGTATAAGCATTTAAATTTTTATAGGTGATGATTCGTCAAAATAAATAAGAACTAAAAGTTTATTTATTTATTATTATTATCATTTATCATTTAATAAAGACACGGTGTTGTCGAAACAATTGTCATATCAAAATATATAATTTCGTGAAAATCTGAACTTTTAGTTCTTATTTGTTTTGATAAATGGATTTTCATCAAGTAAAAGCCACCTCAGTTCAATTAGCCATGATTCATATTTATGGTTTCCCCAATATTACCGACGAAAATATGTACAAAGTTGTTTAAAATTATTCAAATTATTTTAACTTTTTTTTGTATGTCAAAAAATACAGGCGACTTTCTGTAAGATGCCCTATAGATTCTTTGATACTTAGGAGCGATTTTATACTAATTTTGTTCGTTATAACTTGTTTAATATTTTGTGAAACTACGATTTTTATTCAGGAAATAATATCATAATATATAATCTTATTTTGTTAATTCGGTTACAAATTATATAGAAACCTAATTGGCACATATAATATACATGGGAACTCGAATGTTTTTCGATTTTGATTATTTGTTTAATATTTGCTTTAAATAAATATATGGGAAATTAATACAATGTTATGAAAATATGGTGTCCTATGTAGTTCTAGTATTATACATAAACGTTTACTAGATAGTTAACTACTTACATATTAAAATATTAAAATATTTTGTCACAGGCTTAAAATTGTTATTGTTGATATTAATTAACTTTATTTCGAACTGATTATTAAATGGATTATTTGCTACTAATGCTACTATATAGTGTTTAAAAATCATTATTATTACATTATAAAATTTAACTAGTATCAAGCAAAATAAGAAAATAAGTAAAGTTTAAGTTTCTTACTTAGTTGAGGATAAGGTTTTGGAATAACCTTTTTACAAGTGATTTAATAGAAGATTGGAAAAAAGTTTAATATTCTGGTAGTAATATTATTTTCGAGTTCTTTTCGAAGTATATTAAAACATTAAAAATATAACATATATTATATCAAACAAAATTATCATAAACCTAATCATAAACGTCCTCTTATATAATACTCAGATGTAAAACCTGCGTTATAAATGTAATGATAATAATAATAACTTATTTTCAACAACTCTAATTATAACAATAATATCGTGCACAGCAAGATACAAAATAGTACAGTACAATTAGTAGCGAAAATGGCTATATCATATTACGGACTCTATATTGCTCTAAATTAGTTTTTATTTTAAATTTAAGGATGATAAGAGATACAAATGCAATGAGTTGTTAAGGACGAGTAACAATCAATAATAATAGGCTGAGGCTATACCACAGAACCAAGTTATTTAATTATTTATTAGCCACTGCTTGGGTGCAATTTTTATTTTATGATGTTCTTAAATTCAACGGTAAGATGTTAAATATTTTTGGTATAAAAAATATATTTTATATTATTATTATATAGTTATAATTTTGTGCGTGTCTTGTGACATTTTGTGTTGACTTGTATAATATTTTTGTCTTTTTTGGGCAAGTCTTACGTCTGATGGTGTATACAATTGATTAATTTGAAATATTAAATCATTAAATAAAACTTTTTTTTTTGCGGCATCACCTTCAAAACATATTTTTGAGTGACAAGTTGAAAATATTTATAGATTAATTTTCTAATTTTATTAGAGATTTATTCAATATGCTCTTGCCATTTGAATTTAAATCTATAATGACTCCAAGATATTCAATTTTATTAGTTTTATTTATTTTAAGGGTACAATTGCAGTTGAGCGATTTTGAAGGTCAAAGCTATGAATAATTATATCGATAATACTTTGATAATTCACTTTTGTTATTGAGAAGCCAAGAAAGTTTTACTTGTTATTGAGAAGCCAAGAAAGTTTTACTTGTCAACGTTCAGTGTTAAGTGATTTTTATCATGTATTAAAAATGTTTCATTATATGTTCCGTTAACTTCCTTCCCACCGAACTTGTTGAACTTGCTGACGTTTCGTCAGTTTCTTTGGTTTTTTCAGAGCTTGACTGAAACTGGCTCGCATTTTTCTCTGTACCTGCTTTTATATTGTTTGAGTAGAGCGACCCGAGTCGCGGTTAAGATTGTTAGGTTGTTTATAAGTTTCTATATATTCTATATACCTATTTAATTTTATCGAATAAAATTTTATGTCCGGTTTCGTGATTGTGTTCGGCAGCTGCGGATGAGTTTATTTGTCTGTTTTTATGATCTTTCACGTTATTTGAGCCTAGTCTCTGCAATGTATTCTTTGCCTCACATGCATGGAATGCTGTAAACTCATGGCATCTCAACTGGAATTTTGTCTTTGACGGGTCGAAGAAGAAGTCTGAAGAAGAAGATTTAAGGATGTGTTCCATAGATGACGTAGGATCTTTTTTAAGTTGACGATATGCTCCGTCTGTAAGAATATCTTGAATCTTTTCCTGATGTTTTCACGACCACCGTAGCATTTCCTTTATCTGCTTTTAGGATTAGGACGTCAAAAGATTTAGAAGGTTTTGATTTCCTCTTTTGGGATCATAATTGGGGCAAAGACTAAGTTGGAACCTTTTGAAAGAACTGAGTTTTTCGTTTCCGAAAGTTGGTGCGATGATACATTTATCACAATGTTTGGTAGTTGAGAAGAGTTTGATGGTTTCCTTAGTGTTGATGTTAGTTCTTCAAATATCTGAATGTGATTTTGGGTAGAAGATAAACGAAGATTGTCATGAATCATGTAAGAAAGGGTATCGAACTCGGATGGGAGTAAGATGGAAGCAATTTCAAGTTTTCGATTAATTTTATTAGCGGATGATGTTTTGACATGAAAATAGGAGATAACGTTATGATCTCCACAACGTAACGAAAAGGTCAATCCTTCCCCGTTTGAAATTAAAGATTTATTAATTACTTAGAACTTATTTGAATCCTGTTGGTAATTAATGACCATTTAAAGCGATCAAGAAATTTTATTTGCCGTTAAAATCACACATCCCGTCGAGTTAAAAAATGGTTTTCCGGAATATAATTCGCCACAAAGCCAAGCAAGCAGATTAATACGTTTGAAAAGTGCTAAAAATATGTATAAATTAGGTTGTCAGATAGGACCCACCCACCCGTATATAATAAAAGGCATTTTTTCGGCAAATAGATTTTTAAGAATAAAAATGGAGCAATCGCGCCCGAATTCCCGTTCGGGGAGAGTGTCAAATTAAATCACGCATAAAATAGGCTGTGGGGGAGAAAATTTAAGAGTAATGTCTCACCAACAGCGCTTAAAGTAAAGCATCACAGACATCAAATTTTCCGGAAAAAATATAATAAAATTTATTGTAAACGCCGACTCGTGTTCTGTCGTTTCAAGATTTTTAATCTCCATAATGTAAAGTAGTGTAAAGTGAGTACTTGCTTCATTAACTAATTGAAACTCTCTGCCTTGTTGATGGGAGTCAGGAATGAATATTTCCAGATTTTGGCGACGAGTCGGCTTAAAAAACGACGTCGATCCATCAGTTGGCTACTTTGCTACACTAAAAACACTAATTTATTTGATTCGAATTTCTCAGAGAATACTCGCGAAGTTTTACTGATCAGAAATTCCTGCAACATTCAAGACCATTTTAACAATAACGAAAATTGCATACATAATTAATAATTATACATTAACACATTAAACAAAGAAACATATATAAATAAAATTCTTGCAGATATTCATCGATTGCTCATCAAGTGCCTTTCAAATCTCATGTTAGCTCAACAATAACCTCTTCTTTTTTGAAAGTTGAATGGTGAGAGATCTTACTAATACTTTTTGATAATAAACTCAAAAATTTGTCGACCAAGATAATGACATGTCTTTTTAACATACTCATGCATATGTTTATCAGTACTTGGGTTACTCTTATTCCTTCTGGGATATGAATCAAAATAATAGTTTTCTAAATATATAAGGTTGTTTCATGGATCTCAGCATAGCTTTCGACTTAATTGACAGTGGCATATTGTTAGGAAGCTTTTTGATTACCTACAGGGAAGCAGTGGTCAAACTCATATTTACGTGAACAGAACTATCAGCACCAAATTCGAGATCGTCTTCTATGGAACACAATTTGAATCTGTTATTAGGACTTCTTCTCTCTAAAATTCCTCGTTTCTATGGATTCCCTAAGATTTAAAACCAGTATTACCCCTTCGACCTATTATCCGCACCACTAGTTCTCCAACCTATTCTCTAGCAAAACATTGTGCTTCTATATTAAAACCCTAAATTTTGTACTGAATTCCTTTCATTTGATTGATCAATTAAACAGTATTACATTAAATCCAAACGAAATTCTTATTACTTGCGACGTAGAATCCCTCTTTATTAATGTCCTTATTTGTGAAATTCAAAATTATGTCAGAAATATTAAAATTCGAGAACCTAGAACCAAATAAAAAATGTTTGTTTGGAACATATTGTTCTTGTAACTGAAATTTATGAATAAACGGGTTATGGAAGCTTTTGAGAAAAAAGCGCTCGACACCTTCCATCAAAAAACCAACATTATGGAAACACTAGGTTGATGATACTTTTGTTGTTGGGCTTCATGATCAAGAATTCCTCCGAGATTTTCTTAGCCATTCCTAGATACTCTTATCAATAGAAAATCAGACCTAACATTGGATCATTCTGTTTACAGAAAACCTACGCACACAGACCGATACCTTCATACATACCAAAACTAACCAAACAATCTTAACTGTGACTCAGTCTTTACCCTTCATCAATATGGGTAGAGAGGATCACTAAGAAACAGTACTGGAAAGTCTTAACAATAGAAAATCAGACCTAAAATTGGATCATTCTGTTTACAGAAAACCTACGCATACAGATCGAAACCTTCATACATACCAAAAAGAAGCAAACAATTTTTACTTTGACTCAGTCTTTACCTTTCATCAATATGGGTAGATAGGATCACTAAGAAACAGTACTGGAAAGACTAACACTATAAATACTTCTAATGAATCATTTTCTACCACCTTGAAGCAAACAGTACTGGAAAGAATGAGAACATATAATTACAACAAATTCTTTAAATTATTTTAATCGATCCTCCAGGAAAAAGAAAAAACAGAAGATGTCATGGCAATTCAGATCAGAAGTAAACAAGTTTGCTTTCGAAAAATCGTCACTAGGCGGGGTAAGTTCATAACAGGTAGCGCGATGCTTGTATTTCAAAAAGAATCCGCTTCGTGGTTTCTTGTGCTAGAGGGACGGATTATGTTTCTATCGTGCTCCCGGGGACCACTTCGCAAAATGGAGGTTATACCCCTAGATTTTCCACGTTTCCTAGTCTAAGAATTTTTCTAAAATGGTAAATGGTTTTCGAGTAAATAAGATTTTTCTGAAACCATGCAGCGAGCCGTAACAATCAATCATCGCGCTTTGACAGCCTCCGAAATAGTGATTTTCATATGGATTTTTGCAAATTTCTCGAGCAGTGTGTCTGATTGTAGCTTTTGATGCTATGACACTGTTCGAACCCATTAGCCATATTTTTTACGATTTTTGATTTGCGGTTAATAATTTATTCTGGAAAAGAACATTTTTCAATTTTAGATTTTTGCCGATAATTTAAAAACACTGTATATAAACGAAAAAATGCTTGAAACAAATGTTATAGCACTGGATCATTCGCGTTTGCCAGTTTAAGAATTTCGCCGATCGGGTGAGTGGTTATGGAGAAAAACATGTTTTTCTGGAAGTCAAAATAACCAAAAAAAAAGAAAATCAAAAATTAAAAAAAAATACATTGCCATACTTGATTGCGCTCGACTTTAATAAATGTGGATCTGATCTTCTATTTCTCTGCCAGATCTGAAGTCCGTTTCGCGAACACCCTGTACAATAGGTGAGAACCTTTAATACAAAGGTTTTAGCTCTGTATGCGAGCTTTATTGCCATGTAAATGAAACTGATATTTGAAACACAGTCCTTTAGTTATCGCCAATTTTCAATAGTAGGGGGAGCCATCTTTCAGTTTTTTTTTTAATTTGCCTGTACATTAATGTAAAATTGTCAAGAATTAAAGTTTATGCAGGCCAATCTTCTAGGTGTTCCCGTTCAAAAATTTTTTCGATTCAATAAACAGTTTTCGAGAAATGATCTTATCGTGCTTTATAGCAACGTCCAAAAAACGGTCGAAAATCGAAAATAAAAAGATGGATGCCGAAGCTTAAACGCAGCAATTTTTACATACCTTATGCACCCCGTGGACGGTTAAAAAGGAGCAAAATTGGAAGCGCGTAGCTCGAACCTGGAACCGAGAACGGAGAAACGGAGAACGGAGAAGATACAGACAAAAATTAAAAACTTTTTTTTTCGATGCTGATTCCATTTGTACCAATGGCTATGCTGTTCGATGCACCGTTATCGAGATCTGGAATTTAGTGAGGAGCGCGTATACTTTCGAAAAGGATCGCTCTCATCGATTTTTCGAAAGTAACAAACAAGGTCGTCATAGATAACATAGAGTATTGGAAATAGACAAACACGTGAAAAAGAAGACCTAGGAAGCGTTTTTGTCTTTTTGAAAAACTTTTTTGTTGTTGTATACCCTAGAGAAGCGTTTGTTCAAACGTAAACGACAATTTATTGGTGATTTAAAAGAAAGGGGGTTGATTTATCAGTTTTTTACCTTGCAGCACTAAAAACCACTAATTTATTCCGCTAGAAATTCGTCGAGATTTCCTTTCGCGTCGCGGCCATTGCGAAGTGAATTAAAGTTTTACTAAACAGAAATTCGTTCGGTTAATTTTTCAATCTCCACCTAACACGTTGCGTCGTTCTTTTCTCAGGCATTTCCAGTTTCACCTCAGGTGTCCTTACGGATTGATTGATGAACATTCCCAAATGTTTCTCCAAAGTAAGTGGCTGTGCCAGTCTAAATCTTTTAAGGGATAAAAAAGTGAATATTTAAAGCTTCCTCAACTACAGAGTGCTTTTTCCACGTTCGCGCGAAAAATATTACTCGGCGGTTTCTCGGAATATGCCGAATATATTAAGAACGCCGTGTTTGTCTAACGGATAGTAGGATAACTAATGATCTACATAGGACCATCGATTTTTATTCTACGTAATTTTGCTTTAGATTCGGGAGTCCAATAGACTGAGCGTCAGCTGGTTACAGTATCCTCTTGTTACTTTTGAAAATCGATGAAATCGAATTTTTCGAAAGTATCAACACTCGAATACAAATTTTATATCTCGGTAACGGTAGGTCCTATAGCATCGCCGTTGGTACAGAAATGATCACCGTCGAAAAAACAATTTTGTTGTCTGTCCGTTCTCCATTCTCGTCTTTTGGTTTGTCCTGAATAACTTTCGAACCGTTAGAGCAATTAAAAAATTAAAATTTGCATCCTTTTTAACCCTCCACGAGGCACATAAGCTTGCTTATAAGAAAGTATCTATCTTTTTTTCGCTTTTTCGACTGTTTTTTGGACATTGCAGTGTTGCACATAAATGGGGGGCTGGGGGCCAAGAAATATTCTAAAAAAATAAAAACTCGCGTGTGAAAGGGTCTACAAAAAATATCATTTTTCGAAAACCGTTTACGAGACCAAAAAAATTCTTGAACCAAAAGACACAGAAGATACGGCTCCATATACTTTTATTCTTGACAATTTTTCAAAAATATGTAGGGTGCGCCGCAAATTGGAAAAAACTGAAAAATGGGTCCTCCTGTTATTGAAAATTGGTTATAACTGGAAGACTATGATTCAGATCTAACTTTCTTTTATATTGCGATATAGCCCACATAGACAGTAATAACTTTTGTATTTAAGGTTTTCACCTATTTTATAGGGTGTTGCCTATATTCCGGGCTAAATGAGAAATGTGTTAAGTGTCCTAAATTTGCAGATATCAACTTCAAATTTAGCAGAGAAGTAAAAGTCCGTGTCAACATTTAAAGGGTAGAAATTGGGTGCAAGCAAGTTTTACCAAGTTTTTTTTTTTGGTGATTTTAGCTTCCAGAAAAATATAATAATCTCTCCCCGAACGACAAAGTTCTTTAACCAGCAGACGCGGAAGATCCAGTGCAATAACATTTATTTCTGGCATTTTTTCGATTATATACAGGGTTTTCAAATTATAGGCAAACATCTAAAATTGTTCTTTTACAGAGTAAATTATTAGCCGCAAATCAAAAATCGTACAAAAGATGGCTAATTGGTTCAAACAGTGCCATAGGCCGCGTCAAGAGCTACAATTTTTATATTTGTGGTTTTCGTGTATCACATACGCTGCTTGGGATATTTGAAAAAATCCATATTGATATCGTTATTTTTTTTTAGGCTATAACCTCTACTTCGAACATTGTTTGAATCATATACAGGGTGTGTCGTTTGTGGGAAAAAAATTTAAAGGATTATAAAAATTTCCGTTTTTGTGGGTAAATTATTGGCGATAAATGAAAAATCGTTAAATCGTTAAAAATCGTGGGATAATTGTATTTCAACAGTATCGTAAACTGTGCCGAGAGAGAGTTTCAGGTTTTACTAATTATAAAAAATATTATTCGACAACGCTATTCAATATACAATACAATAAGATATAAATAGATAAGTTGCCGAAAAGGAGATGAAAACAATTGAAAATTGTTCATAGTCGAATCCCTATAAAATTATAGATAACGGCAACTTTTTAATTAATTAATTCGTGTGTAACACACAATTATAGTAAAATACTATTGTATGTAATATAAACAAAAGAAATCGGATCTATTTGTGAAATCTGAGGGCACCTCAATTTCTCTGGAAATATAATTGTTGATGCGTACTGCTTATAGTGCCTACAAAATAGGGGCCTTTGAGAGAGGGAAGCAAATTGGACTTCTCCTCTGGCTCATCTAAAACGGGGTCGAGATTTTTAATCGCCCATAAAAATGTAACGCTTTTTTCCAGTTCTAATGTGTTTTTTTGAAAATTAAAAATCATCCACCGAAAAAATATCATTTACAACTGTTAGTGGCTATTTGAGTTTCGGTTTACCGGGTGTGTATGTAGGTGTTCTGTTAAAAGTTCTGGAGAAAAAAAATATTGTTAGACATCTCATAAGGTGTTCCCAAAAGCAAAAATTTTTGCCGAATTTAAGTTAAGTAGGCGAAATTTTATGCCAAAATGCCAAATTTGAGAGGGTGCTTTTGTTGAATTTAAACAAATAATGGGATGGGTATAATCATATCATCGATATATCGTTATTGGTCTATACGAAAAAAAACGAACTTTTATCATTATGTGTCTTTTTTTAAATATCATTTTTTAATAAATTAATTAAAAGGAAACATCAGACCGATGCAGTTAGATGTTAACAAAAGTTGCTTAGAATTTTACACAGTGTCCTATAGAATAATAAAATATAAGGCGTTTAATTGCCGGAGTTGCATTTTGTTTTTTTTTTTTTTTAATTTATCAAACTTTATGGTTGCCTCCTTGAAGAAGTTCTAGTTGCTTTCCCTAAAAGGCAGGAATTTAGTTAATTGTTTGGTGTGCAATTTTGAGACGTCATTTAATAGTTAATGGGATACCCTCGGAATTACATGCAAATTTATATGGTAATTGGCATTTACAATTTCTCCAATTCGCTTCTTGATTAATTGCTACAGAAGATGTACGCGGCTTATGCCAAGATGCCACACCCCTTGCAGTTTGCCCTCGTGGTTAGAAATAATTGAAATAATGAACTTTAATGCCTTTGAATGGCCGCTTTAGTTGTCAGTTTTCTAGGGGTTTATGCATTTTCAGATATTTGTTTTATTTAATAATCTAATGAAAATTTGTTTTATATTTTCTTAATAATAGGTTTTATTAGATTAATATTATTTATAATTGCAATATCAAGCAATTTTAACAAAATTAATTAACATATTCCATTTTATAGGTTGTTATTCAGGTATAATTAACACGAATTTACCAAAAAAAAAATCAAAATTTAATTGGTTGTATTACCAAATAACTAAGTAGCTTACACTTCTACGTTTTCACAAGGTTAGCCCTTTTCAAATGTTATCGGCTATTGTTTCATTAATAATAAGGTCTCGTCAACTAACCAAAACTGATCAAAGACAAACAAAACAAACCAATTTTAATAATTAATAAATTATTTAAGTAGTAATATATGTATTGAAATAATCAATATTTTTCTTTGTTCCTAACTCGTCGATTTCTTCTAGGCACTGATTATTTAATGTTAACGCAATAAATATTTATCAAATTCAAACTAATTGCAACAGTATTCAGTCAAGACATTTTCACAAGCATCAGATAAGAAAATAAGAAATGGTCGTACCGTTTAGTCAGATGGCAAACATTTTAGATTGATTTTAAATATCATTTGTCATTCTAACTAATAAATTTGCGTTATTTGGCACAAAATAATCCGTAAAACGGGAATTTTTCCCAAAATTCAGATTTTGTTTGAGCATTAATTTTTTAATTTAATGTTTTGGGTGAGAATAGAGATATTGACATGGGGTTTTTACTTATAGAGTTAAAATGCGTTAAGCTTTTTAGAGATATGGATGTAGATTTTCCTTGCCTAGCTATAGCATACAGCATTAAACATAAAATATTTGATTGGCCTCAGCTTTAAAACGCATTTTAACTGTGCCTTAGGTTAGAAATTCTTGTAGAGACCGAATTTTAAAATTCAAGATAACTTTTACGCGCCATTTTTGAAACTACAAAATAATTTTCAGCACCGGTACATTACGTTAATTTAATAACGTAATATAACAAATAAACTTTGTTCTCCGCTTAATATTAACGTGAATTGTATAATTCTGGCTTTCTTTTTTTATTGCTATTTATATCTGCATAATCCCATTTTATTTGATGATATATTGTGATATCCATAATCCAGGATGCATCATGGAAAGCGACAAAATTTTCTTGAATTTTCAAAATTTAATTTTGTGGGAAATAAACAAATAAAATAAATTCTCTTATAAATTATCATATTTATTGATATATATCATAAAACCCAGCGGAATTAGTATAAAAAAACTGACTTCTAATTGGAGCTAACAAATAAAAAAAAAATAATAATGAATCTTTTGTGTTATTATTATTTCGATTGAATGAAACCGATATAGTAAACGTTTTTTCGTCTGCCAAATCGTATTTTAAAAGCGGTTCTCAATGCACGAAATAAAAAAAAACTCTTAATGGAATTTTGAACTTAACAAAAACTTCTAATTCTCTCCAGTTCTGAAATTCAAATTGATGGTTCGCAAGACGGGCGGCGGCTTTCGTATTAAGAAGTTGTTTTTGACCACGCGTAGTAAATACAAAAATACAAAAAACCGTTTTGATGTTTTATCTTCCTCTTCGTTTAAATGATGAAATTGTGGGAAATCGGGGCATCAGGAAACTTTTATTTCGCCGGATTTCCCGCTTATAAGTTTTTGACTCGGAAGTTTTTCAATAAAAATATAGAAGATTTTATTTAACTTTCCGATCATTCTATTTTGCCGCGTTGATTGAAGTTAAATAATCGAAAGGGAATTCGATTATCGAAATTAGTTTTAAATTGGATGTAATCGAAGTCGAAATGAGAAAATAAGAGTTTTATTGCTCAAAAAATAGATAAAATTAGGTAAACAATTACTTTTATGAATACAGATAGAAAGTGATAAAATAATTATGTCCTAAACAACCAAACAGAATAATTTCAAATAAATTTAACTTCTTAGGTTGTGAAACGTATCTAGTTGTGATTTTACATTATTTTAATTTACTTTATTGAATTGCTTATTATTCTTAATTTGTTGCCCAATGTATAAGAAAAGATATAATAAACATTCATGGTTTGAGTGCGAAATTTAGATTGAATCCATTTGTTGAATCTCACTAGAGGCCCCATATACAAAACGTTAACGCGAGTGTTAATAATATACATATGTATATCTGACTTGTTCCGAATGGTCTAAATTTCTAGCTCAAAACTTCGGAATGTTCATTATTATAACAAACTATAATTCCAAACATCTAACTAAGGAAACTTGAAACAAAAGCAGTGCAGCCTAAAAGGTGCGAAGTTTATCGCCTTGTCTTTCAGCAGACTTTGTGTAAGATTGCGTAGTTCTGCAAACTGTTATTTCAATCGCTTTTAATTAAAACGTTCGGAACAATTTAGTATTTCGCATCTTGTTGGAAAGGCAAACATAGAAAATGTTCGGTTCGGTAGGTGATCTGATTTTTGACTTTTCCGTTGAGGTAAAGGAATTGTCTTTATAATTTTTGTAATTGGCAAACTTTCGCTAAAATAAAAACTGTGCTTAATCATTTCGAAGCATCATTAAAGGTCTCAAATGAAAGAATTATGTGTGCTAGGCTAGAAATTCTTTTCTCTGTACTCGAAATGATAGGAAGGATAACATTACAGACTTGGAATTGCAAAGTGGATTAAATTATTAATTAAGCAAAGAAAATGTGTCTAATTCACACGTATTTCTCATTTTCGTTGATAAACAAGGCTCATTATGCTTGTTTCAACATGTAGGTTTGTGTAAAGCTCTAGATACGATCAGATATACCCTGTCGAGTAACAATAGTCCAATCTTTTCTAATAGACGCAGAGATATGGCTTTCAATGCGGCGCCACAGTGTAACACTGTACCTACTCAAACTCACAATTCGCAAGCTCTCAAGCTTGATTGGGGTGGTCAATTAACGTGAGTGCCCAACCTGGAAAATGGGGTGGGGGTTTTCTGAGCGAAATAATTCCAACGAAGTAGCCTTTAAATTTTGCCTAGTCATAAATTCGTCGCTTAAGTGAAAACGAAACGTTGTCGTGAGTAAACTTTTTATAACGCTTTTCGAATACTGTGGAAACCTTCCAAAGAGAACTGATTAAATTCGAAGCACAGTAGTTAATGTTAACGCACTGTCACACCCTTCACTATTGTATTGAAAATTAGTTGTAGCTAAGGACACCTCTTTAAGAGTAAGGACCTATGGAGCAATACAAAGATTGTAAGCCACGGACATGGACTTTCTTAGAAAAAATATCATAGACACAAAGAATAACAAACAACGAAATAAAACGAAGAGTGAATGTAGAAATAAAGGTAACAGGAGAAATGGAGAGACACAGAATTAATTGGTGCGGACATATACTACAGAAAAAAAAGGGGAAGACCTCCAGAGGAAAGGATAAAATAAGTTTCGAAGGATATGGAGAGAAGAGGAAGGGAAGACCAAGATTGAATTAATATGGACTCCCACAGTGCTGTAACAAACTCCCATGAAAAACGATCTCTGTAATAGTGACAGTCTATAATACGTCTTCAGACATCATGACTTCAAAGCGAAAATCAATCATCATCAACATCGTCTGTCGAACAAACATCCAGATGATAAGTTTTTTCGTTTGGTAGTCAGATTGTGCGTGCTAAACTGCCGAAGATTTGGATATTTCCATTGAAGATCTGGGTCATCAAAAGTTGGTTCAGAACGCACTTATCGCCTTCTGTTTTCGGGTCATATCAATAAGATCAATTTTTAACAATTTCGATTACTGTATATATCTTTCAATTTTTTTAAATTTTTATTGTAAAACTCCACTCTTACAGCTACTCATGTTCGCCAAGTTACTGCCTATGTCCTTTGTTCAAAACAAAATGGAACAGTGTATATTTGTTTTTATTTATAATATGAAGTTTTTTCTTTATTTTTAATAGATTGAGTGTTTTTAGCAATGACTGATTCCCGATTATGTAGCATTAGTTGCAATGATTTGAATTTGACGACAAATGCGGAACAGTTTTTAAAAAGTTGGGTCTGATGTGAGGACAACCTGAATTTACCAATTTTGATTGAATTGTTATCAAATTTTAATTTTTCTGGTTAATATATTAATATATTATCTTTGGGTTTCTGGGAAAATGTCACGGTAGATTCAATAGGATTTACTTATAGTATTTCATATATATTTACTAATTTAAAGATGATTTAATTGATCACTAGAGTCTCCTAATTCCATTGACATAAATAAAACCAAGAATACGTCAAACACGGTTAAAACCAATGCTAACGAAAAAGAACTTTGAGATTTAATTGCTTCTTGAGAGAAAATACAAAATAGCAATAAATGTGGGAAATAGGTATAAAGAAAGGCATTTTATAAATATACAGGGTGTCATATTTAGAAAAATAATAGATTTATATAGTGTCAAAGTAGTTTTTAAGTTACCCGCGTCTCTTTAAATATATTTGTACTTATAAAAAATCGTTATTTATTTTAAATAGAAAGAATAAATACGCCGAGGTGTATTTTAGCCCCAGGGCGAAGTCTGCCCAATCAAAATATCCAAATCCAAATATTCAAAATTTTAAATTAATTGCCTATTTTTTAACTTTCAACTGTAGTTTTTTTTTGTAAATAAATAGGAACAGATAATATGTTTTTATTTCGTTTATTTGGAAAAGTGAATATCGTTGATGATATCTTCCTTCAGCTCTAAATCACAAGGAGGTAACGAAATTATTAGAATTTTTGAGTTGTGGGAGCGACATCGAGGGTTGGTAAGTAGGCCGGATTGATTAGCGAAACAATGGCAGCCGAGAAGCACACCGAAGGCATCAACGGAAAAAGCTTGTCTTAAGCTTGTCGGGAAATACGCATTGGATATTGGACCGGCGTGTGGCGGCTTTGTGTTTCAAACAGGCTTGTATATTGGAAGCGATGCCGTAGATGTTATTAGGATCAAGCAAGCTGTTGAATTAAGCCAGTGACGGCGCGTGTTCATTTAATTGGCGCCGTCGACAAATTAGTCAAATTAATCATTTAATTTGCCGTCCTTTGTTTTAAGTAATTGACAAACTGGCATTTGGGACGTCAAATATTAACAGTCGGTGTCAATAACGGGACTCGGTTTTTCAATCGAGTGCCGCGTTTGGTTTAAAATTTTACGAGCGCTCTATACGGGGCGGTCAGTAATAAAACTTGTGAAGATAACGATTACGATTGGACAAAATTGCTCAATTTCTCAGATAAACGTATTTTCTCACAAACAGACAGAATCTGACATTGAGTCCTAGCAAAATCAAGATTTATAGATTTATTCTACTATTTTACAGGTTTAAGGAATTGGATGTTTTTTGTTGATTTATTATTGTATTAAATTCTGGGGAAGGAAAAACTTGTAGATTTAGAATCGTCACCTCTAATTTTCACTCTTTTATGCGAATTAAGTTATTCATTTTAGAAAGAAACTTATACAAGCTGCTTAAATACATTATACAAAACTTCTGAATTCCTCCTGCGTCGGTTTTTGTTGCTTGACTGAAAATGGCTCGCATTTTACTTTGTACCTGCTTACCCTTGAACTTGTGATCTGTCGTCACTGACGTTAAAACCAGATTTACCACTTGTCCAAAAATCTCTCAACATCTTCGGTCCGTCAAAACCAAAATTCCATTTGAGATGCCAGGAGTTTACACCATTGCATGCATATGCGGAAAAGCATTCATTGGATGAAAAATATCAACTAGGCTCAAACAGCACGAAGGAGGCTCGAGACTAGGACAAATAAACTCATCAGCAGTTGCCGCACACAATCACGAAACCGGACATAAAATTTTATTCGATAAAATTAAAATTCTTACATGTAATCAATTCTTCTACCAACGAAAAATCCGAGAGTTTATAGAAATCTATAAGCAACCTGACAATCTTAACCGCGACGCAGGACACCAATATGGGAATCTGTCATCCGAGATGGTGTTTGTGCCCCTCATTTAGCTCCGCCCCCCTCAAAGAATATGTGAGCTGGTACAGAGTAAAATTCTAGCCAGTTTCAGTCAAGCTCTGAAGAAGCCAACAAAACAAAACAAAAACCGACGCAGGAGGATTCCAGAAGTTTTGTAAACAGAATTAAGTTATTGTTCAAAACGCTTTTGGAATTGGAAATGAAAAAAGGCTATTTGAAATAAATTTTTGGTTGTTGACGTATTATTTTAATAAAATGGTAAACCTTCCAGAGAAAAAGTTTGTCTGTCATAATATCGATTATATAATTTCGCTATTTTATGCCTGTCAGTTTTTATTTATAGTTTCCTACGGCTCTTCAAAGTTAGCTTAACTCGAGTTTATTTAATAATAATATTAATAAATAGCTTTATTGTGTTAACCATTAATAGCAATAACATAGACAAAACTATATCCCGAATTAAATTTGGTAGCGAAGGGCTAAGAAAGTCTACTATATTTACAGATACTATTACACTCCAAAATTTTTTGTCTTACCCAAAAGGAAATTTTTAATATTATTTTTGGGGCTAATCGGGTGAAAGAAAAACTCTAGGAGAGAGATTTATCATTTTGGTATGAAAAGGACCTGTGCAAACGCTCTTTTCGATGCTGTGGCAAAGTAAGGAGATTCAAATTCTGGATATCCGCCGACAATGTAATTTGCTTGTACACACACACTCACATTATCTTCGTTATCAAAATTTTGGCGCCATTTTATTTATCTGGTAAAAATGAATCGTTTGATTTGCATTAACAATGTAATTCTAAGGCGAACTAAAATTTATAAAAATACATGGAAACTTTGAATAAATAATAAAAATACCTTAATTCTAATCAAAAATATGATTCCTTAGCATAAACCTTATTATTATAAAAAAGTACTTATTACTATAAAAATCTTAATTCATTTTATTAGACACGACTATCTGAGCCACGCAGATATCAAGGCAAATTTTAGACCTTCAGTAGTTTCTAAAGTGCTAAAACGTCATCAAACTATCCCGATATTTGTTGTGTTTAAGAATTACTACGCATAAAATATTACCATCCATCGCATTTCGCCCTACAGTACACTACATTCACAACTTATACGACATCTTACCAATGGAAAAATATGTGTTCTAAAAGTTAGCATTAATTTAACAGCTTTGGTTTTGGTTAGTTTGCAGTTTTGGAATATTTTCCATGTAGCATAGAAAATACAAAAAAAAAATTATATTTGAATACACGCCTTGCATAGGATGTCAAAACCTGTTTCTAATTCTCACTGTACAATAGACTGCCAATATCTGTTAAAATCCTCTCTAACAAAAAATTTAAAAGAGCAGTGAAAGAATTTATCTGCTTGCTTATGGCTTCGATTCGGTTCAGGAATACCTTGAGAGTAACTTTGTTTTCGATAAAAATAATTAAGCCGTATTCACGATTTCCTTTTTTTACTAATATTCATTTTAATAATAACATACATCCTGGGATGGTCACGATTTATTCACATATATTAATATTTATTGTGATGACCCAACCTTAACTTGTAAAAGTTCCTAGTAAATAAAGTTCTATTTTTATTTCCTTAGTTCTAGAGGCACTTTATGTCGGCACACAGCTGTTTGAATACTCGTGGTAGTGATATAGGCAAGATGACTTTGGCTGTGCATATAAAACTGCTTCTATTTACCATGGCAAGGTAAACACGGATCAAATTATGAAGTCCTAACTTCCAACGAATGGATAATTTTTCTACAGCTCATTCAGCAAAATCATGGAAGAGAATTGGTTTCGAAAGCCAATGGAATGACGTCGTTAATCACTCCAGCAGCGGCAAAACCTTCTGTGGATAAATTCATTGTGATACCAAGTGTACCCAATGAACCCTGAGAACGATAAGGTTGTTGTTGTAAAAGCTAGTTGAGCTCAGGGTGTACTCAATGAACCCTGAGAACGATAAGGTTGTTGTTGTGAAAGCTAGTTGAGCTCAGGGTGAAGATATTGATTGTGTAATAATTAAGTGGCAGAAAAATGTATGGGAAAACCCCAACATATGCGCGCTTAAATGTATAAAATTTTTATCGAATGAACAAAAATGCAGAAGTATTTCTTTTCAATTAAACCGCAGACCTATTTGAATAAATATGATTGAAACAAAAAAAATCGTACTAAAAGTTTTTTATTTATATCTCACACACTACGTACAGCGTTTTTTATGTAGTATATTGCCTCCAATGAGCACCTTACATAAGTGTTCATTGAACTAGTCTTGTTCGCTGTTTTCTAATTTTTCTTCATGACAATTTTCAGCCTTTGAGCTAGTCTTTTATTGATTTGACACAATAAATTTTGTATCTGCATAAATCTGTAAAATCCAAAAAGCAATGATTAATTTGGATTTACATTCGTCAAGTTAAGAGTTGAGATGTTCCCATTCTTGTCATCCAATTCTGAATCTATAGCCAATTAAATGAAAATTTGACTTAGTCTTTTTTATAATTATAAATATAGTTTCGGTTAGTATTATTATTTTATAAAGGTCTGAATATGATTTTGTAATCCAGTAATCTTAACAGGCTTTCTCAACTTATATATACAAAATTAATAAGAATAATAGGAAGCTCGTTTATAATCAACATCGCGTAAAACCAAAAAAAAAAAACACGAAAAATATAGTTGACTTGTAAGTTACGCGCACAAATAAACATATTATATGAGATAAATAATTAAAAGTAAACAAAACTCGTTTTAATCATCGAAGTTCCGAGATATTGCGATACCGAATATATAAATTTCGGATTAAAACTATTTTGCCCGGATATCGGCAATCCCTGGAGAATATCGACATATTGTGTGCAATCAGACATTCGAGAACTATTTAATTTTATTCGCGATAAAACATTCGATTTATCTCCGCTCCCGGCAGCAACATTAAATTTTGTTTCCGTTAAATAAACAATTCTCGAAAATATTAATTAAACGTTGCTCGGCGACGAAACGCGTCCACGTACGCCACTGCAGCATCGTGACAAATATATTCAGAAATCCAAAGACAGGGGCAAGTAAGCCTGAATGTACACAGGCCTTTAGTGGTACGCAAATTCGGTGTCTGACTCGTAACCGTGTGGAACCTTCGCAACAACGTGTCCCTCATTCATATTCAATAGCAATATCCCTACCGCTCTCAGTATTACATAGGCGTAGCATAATAAACAACCCATGCTAAAATTGCCATTGCGCAGTAGGCTCTCCGTTTGTTTTTCCATCGGACACAAAGTGTTTAAATTACAAAATTATTAAATGTTCATCTCGTTGAAATCACATTCGTCTTATACCTGCCTCATTCAATCAGTTTGATAAGAGCCATTTTAGTCACGTGTTCGTTTTGGCATCAGCCAGTGCTTAATGAACGAGTGACCGAAAATACAAATTAATGATGCCTCATAGCTACACCACTTTTTCAGACTTTTTTTACCACAGATTGCGGAATATTCCTGAGGCAGGTGTTATATTTCTGGAGCAAATTGGAGGTTAACGAAACTGAGAATATAGAGTCGGTACAATTTGCGATGGCATAAGAAGAGAGAAGATGCCTCAGTATTTTACCTGCTTCCACTTGTATTCCATTAATAATAATTAATTTAGAAAAGGTCCGGAGGTGTGGGAAAACAATTCATGGATTTTGCATCACGATAATGTACTTGTTCACTCACTCATCGTTACTTGTATCTAACTTTTCTTCGAAAAACAAAACCGGAATTATGCCTCAGCCACCGTATTCACCTGATATGCCCCCCTGCGACTTTTTCCTGTCCTCAAAACTCCAGAAATCCATGAAAGGAAGGAGGTTTGGCTATACCAGAAGTGCTTCTAGGATTGGAATAAACCTTGTCACAAATGTATTATGTCTGGGGGGGGGATTACTTTGAAGGGGCCAACATTAATTTTGGTAAATAAATAAATACTTTGTGATAAAATTAGAAGGTCACCTTACTTTTTGAACACACCTCAGATACCAGAATAAAAGTTCAGAGTCTTCATGGACATATATACGAGGGCAGCGCCAAAATTTCCCGGCCTGAATATGAAAGAAACAAAGTGGAGTAACAATTTTTTATTATTTTTCAATGTAATCCCCCTTAACTTCAACACACTTATCACATTTTTATTAACAACTCAATCCCTTTAAAAAATATTCTTTTGGTTTGTTTGCAAAATGAGCTAAAACAGCCTCTTTTAACTCAACTTCGTCGTTAAACCGCCGTCCACGTAAGTTCTTTTTCAAATATCCAAACAAATAAGGGTCGCTGAGGGTCAGATCTGGACTATAGGGAGGATGACCTATGTGTTGGAATCCACACTCTAAAATGGAAACTTGTGCAACATCAGCAGTATGGACAGGTGCATTATCGTGCAAAAGACGCACGCCTCTGGTCAGTTTTCCTCGACGTTTTACACGTATGCAGTCTCGCAATTTATGTAATAATGTTGCGTAATATTTACTATTGACAGTGGTATTAGTTTCTTTCAAATCTATCAAAAAAAATCCTTCACAATCCCAAAAGATCGTGGCCATCGCCTTTTTTGTTGACTGGCAGATTCTGAATTTTCTTGCAGGTGCTTCACCCTTACGACGCCACTCCTTTGATTCTTTTTTCGATAGAGGGTCATCATAGAGAACAATAGCTTCATCTCCCGTCACAGTAGTTTCTATCACAGGTTTCGGTTCCGACCCTCAAAGTTCCAAAAAAGATCGTGCGTGCACACTCGACACGGTGTTGTTTTTGAATAGCCGAAAGGTTTTTAGGAACCCATCTTGCACTAATCTTATGCATACCTAAAAGATCATGCAGGATTCGACGAACAGTTGTATCAGAAAGCTTAGTAATTTTTAAGATTTCCTTGACCTTTAAACGTTATGACCTCCACTGGTCGACCAGTTCTTGAATCATCTTCAAGGGACTCCTGCCCCATTCGAAAACGTTTTGCCCATTCTTTCACTACAGAATACGAAGAAGAACTTTGGCCATACACACCATCCAGCCTTTCTTTAATAATTTTAGGTGCTAACCCTTCTTTTGTCAAAAACTTTATGACTGCTCTATACTCAATTTGCGTTATTTGCGACATTTTTTCGGACACGTCTTGTTTAAAATACTGTCAATAAAAAACTATTCGACGCAAGACTTTTCTCAGCCTACTAAGCTATATATTTAAAAGAAGACAAATTTTTTTCGTGATACTGGAGCTGCATCTATGTTGACCAATTTTAATATTGCATTTTAGTAATTCAAGCCTTGGGAATAAAATACCTGCGAAGAGTGAAAAAAATGGACACAATAAGAAACACTGAAATAAGAAATTACCCTGATGTACTATCGACATTGGAATGCATAGAAACACGACAGTTGAGCTAGTGGGAATATCTATTGGGAAACACAAGATAAGTAAAACAGACATGGAAAGTAAAACTACAAAAAAAAAAGAAAAAAAAAAAAGGGAAAATTTATTCAAGACCATTAACCCAGTCATATGCAAGTTGATATATACATTTTATTTCAACAAGCTAAGCCTCACAGGAAGTTTCAATAGGGAATTTTATGTTGAAAACCAAATAAGAAATTATGGAGTTGATTTGAACCACGAACTCCGAGAGTTGGATCCAATAATTAACAATAATAACGTAACAATAATTTGTTGGAGATAAAGCTAATACATGAGTCAAATTGATTGATTTGTAGATCCAAGTGAAATAAAAAATGAAAATTTGGTTTTCAATGATACATCATGGAATAGTGCAAAAATATACAAAAATGGCTAATATAGAAAATAATGCTAAAACAGTTATTTGCCAAAAAATTGCAATTCATATATATTTTTCAAAATTGCATTGAAAAAACTGAGTTTCGGCTATGGCGTACGGAGTACGTTTTTTACTGTTTTTTTTTCTATCCCCAGCCATTAACAAAATATCAACCGACAACGCACTATATTCTACTAGTACTGAGGTGACATTTTCAAAATCGGCTTGACGTTCAACATGTGCATGGGGCGGTTGTTTTTTAGTTTCTGATATGACAGAAAATGTGATAAACGCTTTGATTGGGTTTGTAACTTTTGGATTGTTGAAGATTTCGATAGATAGAGGGATAGGAGACAAGTTTATAAACCTGATTACAATGGCAATGACCAATGGTTTATGAAAAGTACATTCCTAACCAAAACTAACCAAGAGAGTTAAGAAACGATACTACCAGAAAAGAGAATTTTGGAAAATTGATATGCCTGTAAAATTCGTTATTAAAACGGATTTGCTGTTATTAAACTTTTTCCACATTGGAAAAACATTAAAATCAAATCATAATTGTTATTTGAGGACCTTATAGAGTGCACTTCAATAGCAACGAATCAACCTTTGTACCACGTCAAGCGACATTTTTACGGTTTTAATATTCGAAGCGTGGTATTCAGAAATTCTGTACCAAATCACACTAGCACAAACAAATAATTCGGTTGTTTAATTATTGCGATTGTGCTTGGATATGAGTAATATATTGAAGACAAATACGCAAAACAAACAAAAACATTTGGGCGTCTATTTCAATGGCGTTTGAATTGCCGATTTCAGACTCTACCATTTTATTTCCACCATAATTCAATTTGCTAAGGCGTACACCCGCTCGATTCAAGTTTGTGTGTGCTGCGGTACATTTTGGACTCCTTATCTAACCAGATGCTGTAAATATACGGCAAATATGTGGCTATATATACTTTTTTTTTCTCGATGAGGACGTTTTTTCGCACGCTGTCATAGCACTATCGTTGATTTAAAATGAGGGGTAAACTAGATATTGGGTTGCCCTAAAAAAGAAAATGGCTCTATGGCAATGAAAAAAAAAATAAAATTCAGTCTAATCTTCGAGCCATCGAATGTTTAGTTTTAATTGCTGCGCGGGCGTAGTGTAATGTAACGCAATGGTCATTTAAACATTAAACAGCCATTAATATTTTAACAGATACAGAACTGCAAAGTTCGGGGTAGGCAAAATTTCGCATTATTAATTTTAAAGTGCAAGGAACTTTGTAGCACGGTCGGATTTATTAGTTTTGTTAAGGTAATTGCTATACAGCATAAAATACAACGGTAACGAAAATTCATCCAAACTTTAATGCATGGGTATGTTCAAATTTAATAAATATATATATGTGAGTGTGTGTACCTACTACGTACATTTATATTCAAATTCGAATGCAATTTTAGTTCGTTTCGGATTTGCCTTACAGACGATGGATATTGTAAAATAATTGAAGCGTAGAAATACGTAGAGATATATTTAACAAAACTTAAATAAGCCGTTTAAGTAATAAAACACATTTTCGATGCGTCCTTATGCACAGAGAAAAAGAATTAGATCCTGAAAATAAAGCACATTTGTTCTAATTAAATAACATAATGTATGTCTTTTTAATAAGTATCTCACCTAAAATAGATTTGTTGCAAGAAAATTCTATTTGTCGCAACTTTTGCACTGCTTGTTACTTTCGAAAATCGATGAAATTGAATTTTCGAAAGTATCTGCTCTCGTATAAAAATTTTATATCTTGATAACGGTAGGTCCTATGGGATCGCCGTTGGTACAGAAATGATCACCGTAAATTTTTTTTTTGTCTCTCCGTTCTCCGTTCTCGTCTTTTGGTTTTTCTTGAATAACTTTCTTACCATTGGAGCTACAAAATTTAAATTTGCCTCCTTTTCAACCTTCAACCAGGCACATAAGATTGTCAGAAATGGCACTGATCTGACGCCGGTATCCATCTTTTTTTCGCGATTTTCGACTCTTTTTTGGACCTTGCTATGAAACACGATAATTGTTCGAAATTTGAAGCAATCGCTTCATATTTGGTACATATATGCAGCTTTGCCCCGTGACGGAACCTATTGAAAATGGGAAGGCGGGGGGGGGGTCGGGAAGTATAAAAAAAATCGCACGTGTAAGGGTCCACAAAAAACATCATTTTTCAAAAACTGTTTACGAGCCCAAAAAAATTCTTTAACCAGAAGAAGCAGAAGATACGGCTCTATAAACTTTTATTCGTGATAATTTTTAAGAATATACAGGGTGCCCCGCAAATTCAAAAAACTGAAAAATGGGTCCCCCTATTATTGAAAATTGGCAATAATTTCAAATCTGTGTTTTAGGTGTCAGTTTCCTTTACATAACGATATAGTCCATATAGACAGTTTAAACTTTTATATTTACGGTTTCTAAGTATTGTACAGGGTGTTCGCGATATTTCGTGCAATATTAAAAAATCATAATAAAACATAAAACATAAAAAATTGGGTTGCATGATGGTCTAAAACCTACAATATCCGAAGAGATTAATTTCCAAGGACAAGAGCAATGTAACTGTATCCTTAGTGACTGTGGAGCATCTACAATAGTAATGTTATGTAATGTATGTCATATTTTACTTTTTACATAACTTCTGGATTCCTCCTGGGTCGGTTTTTGTCGAAATTGCTGACGTTTCGCCAGTCATCCTGTTGGCTTCTTCAGAGCTTGACTGAAACTGGCTCGTATTTTACTCTGTACCTGCTTATAAATGAGGGGCATAAACACCGTCTCGGATGACTGATTCCCAAATTGGTGACAGGTAGAAACCTGAGTCGCGGTAAAGATTGTTAGGTTGTTTATAGATTTCTATAGACTCTCGGATTTTTCGTTGATAGAAGAACTGATTACATGCAAGAATTTTAGTTTTATCGAATAAAATTTTATGTCCGGTTTCATGAGTGTGTTCGGCCACAGCTGATGAGTTTATTTTTCTCAGTCGTAAGGCCCTTTCGTGTTCTTTGAGCCTAGTTGATATTTTTCGTCCGGTTTCTTCAATGTATTCTTTGCCGCATATGCATGGAATGCTGTAAACTCCTGGCATCTCAAATGGAATTTTGGTTTTGACGGACCGAAGATGTTGAGAGATTTTTGGACAAGTGGTAAATCTGGTTTTGACGTTATACTTCTTTAGGACTTTTGATATGTGGTCAGTGATGTTTTCAATGTAAGGAAGGACCACAGTGGCAAGTGTAGGATTGCATTCGGCCTCATTGCTATTGCAGAAACCGACACAGGACGAATCCAGAAGTTTTATAAAAAGTATTACTATAGCCTGTGGAAGTTTTTTTGAAAAATATGCCATATTTTCTTTCTTTTCCTCTTTTTGCCCTTATGGCCTCTTCTGAGCTTGGCGATTTGGAGAAATTGTAAGATTTTCTTTAATATGAAGAATATTGTGCATTTGTAAATATTTTTTTATTGTTAACAAGTAAAATGGTAGATTTAAAATTTGAACTGAAAGTTTTGTTTTTTCAGGTCCGACTTTTTTAATTGCTTCTACAACGATTCGATTTATATTTTATTTTCGCTTTGTTTCAACTTCAAAAAATATCGACGTTTAGATGTTTGCTATTATGATGACGTTTTCAAAAAGAAAAAAGCGCTGAATTCTAATTTTAAATGGGTCCATTTATTTCTGTTGAAAAGCTGCAATGGAAAAGTGATTACAAAATCAGAATGTCTTCTGAAGGATATGGCAAATTTTTAAAATCTATAATTTTTCAATTCAAAACCTCATTATACTATTTTCCAATAAGAACGGAGTTTGGAAAAAGGACACGTAGAACATAGGACCTCCGTATTGTATTGAATTTAATACCGATTCGATAGTTAAAAGAGAGTTATAAGTTTTTATAATTCATTTTTGTAATGTTTTTCAATTTTTAATTGTTAAACTGACTTGAAGTGTAAATGTTGGCAGTAATTTTAACAGTTCAACGTGGCGTTAAATATAATAACATATTTTTATGTGAAGAAACATTATGTTCACTGACACATGGAAAGTTAAACCACCGATCGCAGTTTTATTAATTACCCAGCAGTAAGAAAAACATTAAAAAAAGTAAGTGTGTATAATTTTATGATTAAATCTCCTTAAAGAAGCTTCAGTTAAAATCCCTGCAAGAAAATATTTTATTTAAAATGAGGATAGTAAACTTTTACCAAGTATCTCACCCATTAAATGGTCTTGAATATGTCACTAAGCTTTTAAGTATTTTTATATATAAGTAATTTCATATATTTTAATTTTAGAATTCTGAAATTTTGATGTTTTCGTGTCATTAAAATTTTCTTTTCATTTATTTCGTGTTATTTATTGTTTTTTATTTATTTATTTATTATTGTTTATTTCGAAATCCACAATTTGTTTTTAAATGTTTAACGCATCTATTTCCGGAGTAGACCCTAAATCATATTTAAGTACCGTACTTTCAATTTATTGATTTTGATAACATTTTAATTGGCTGTAACTTTTTTGCTTTTAGAGATATCAAGGTAAACTTCTTCTTAAAGTGCCTATCCGTTACGAATGTGGCCGATCATCACGGCAATTTTTATCTTGTCAGCAGCAATACGGAAAAGTTGTGGTGTTGTCTTATTAAACCAGGATCTGAGATTCTTCAACCAGGACGTTCGTTTTCTTCCTGGGCCTCTTTTTCCAAAAATTTTTCCCTGCAAGATGGATTGAAGCAAGGTGTATCTTGGTTCGTTTCTCATTATGTGGCCGAAGTACTGTAGCTTGCGTATTTTGATGGTGTTGATTATTTCACGATCTTTTTTCATTCGTTGAAGCACTTTTTCATTAGTAACACGATCGGTCCACGGGATTTTTAATATTTTAATATATAGCCACATTTTGAATACTTCTAAGTTGCTACACATATCTTCATGATTCTACACCATAGAAGAGGATGGAAAAGACGTAGCAACGCAACATTCTTATTTTGGTCTCAAGAGATAAGTTGTGGCTCTTGAAGAATGCACTCATTCTGTTGAATGTGGACTTAGCTTTTGCAGTGCGTGCTCTGAATTCTTGATTGTTGGTCCATTCTTCATTTATAATAGTACCAAGGTAGTTGTACTGTTTAAATCTTTCTATGGGAATTTGGTTTATGTAGCGTTGTCTTCCTGTTATCTTATTCTTACTTATTATCATTATTTTTGTCTTCTTAACATTAATGCTGTCCATTAAGGTTTGCTTTAAGTTGTCAGCAAATACAATTGTATCGTCTGCATACCTTATGTTGTTTAATCGGAGTCCAGTTAGTAATATGCCCTTTTCCATATCATACAGAACTTCGTTAAATATCCTCTCGGAATATAAGTTGAAAATAAGTGGGGATGGTATACATCCCTGCGGCACACCTCTCATAATTTTGACGTTTTCTGTATGTTCTCCTTCCATCCTTAGGTTTGCCGTCTGGTTCCAGTAGACTTTTTCAATTAGTCTGAGATCTTTGGCGTTAATCCCGGATTCCTTAAGTATGAGCATTATTTTCTCATGTTTCACTCTATCGAACGCCTTTTCATAGTCAACTAAAGAGTTTTAGAAGATGACTCATGAGGCTAATCGTACGGTATTCCTTGCACTTTTTGGCTCCTGGTTTCTTAGGATGTGCAATAAATTCAATTCAATTCAATTCAAGGTAGACAAAAAAGTGAAATGTAGTGTTACTGGCCAAGTTTTTTTTGAAGGCGTGCATAAAACAAAACACTCTCAATTTTCTGGCATATAAGCCTACATAATATATTTTTTAATGGAACACTCTGCGTATTAATATGTGTTTGAAAGGAAATTTTTATATAATTTGAAAGAGTGCCGTGACTGACTGTAACAACAATAATTATTTACAAATTAAACTAGAACAAAAACACTAAAACTGACAAGACACATTAAAGTAAAAAATTCTTTAACTATTCTAAATATTGCTGTTTGTGACCACCATTTTCCTGAACACATTACTTATACACTCTAATTGTATGATGTCCTACATTTACTAACATTTCCGGATTGCCTCTTAACTGATTGATTGCCTCTGAAATCCTTTGCCGAAGTTCCATGACATTATTACAAAGAATTCTGTGCACGTGATTTTTTATGTGTCCCCAAAAGGAAAAATCCAGTCCATAGTTCCGCCTTTCCCTATCCTACCCCTGGGATATTCCATGTTAGGAAAATTTTTAACTTGCACGACAATGTGAGGAGGGACACGGTCGTGAAAACTATGTAGTATACGTTTTTTGTGCAAAAAGGTTGTAAGAAGTGATATTTTCATTAAAGATCTGCCTACATTGAGCCGCAAAAAAAGTTTGGAAATATGAAATGCAGGAAAAAGGACACGGTTCGGATCAACAAAATAAGATATTTTGTGCCTCCGTTTTTAAACATATCCTAAGAAGAAGGTAGCAGCGCTATGTAGGATAAATATACATAAAAAAATATATAAATACCTAGTACGATCTGTGCAAATAGAGTGACTTACACTTTGGAAATAGTTTACAATAGACATTACTTAAATATTTAGTGATAATAATACTTCACGCAAGTGTGTGGAAAAGGTATTGTTTATATTATAAGTTTAAGCCATGTAAAGGATCTTTCAAAAATTCCAGAGGTGTGACGTGGAGGGGTGAGCAGGCTTTTAAATCTTAAATCTAAAATTGTGAACGTCCGTGCAAAAGCTAATTTTTTTGAAAATATAGCTTGGAGACTTCAATCTTATAATTTTGTGATAAAGATTACATTTTTGGAGATATCGTCGATTTTTCATATTCAGCCATCGGACTTCCTTCAGCTTCCTGACTAACAGGCCTGCCGCGTTTAATCTCAACAATGAATCTTAAGACAGGATTTCTGGATTTTTTGAATCCGTTCCGAGGCAGCCGCTGTCAGACATGGGGCCATAGACGACATCACAGTGGTAAAAAGGCCCCAAAATTATTTACGTTACTTATGGAACACTGTGTATAGAGGGTTTAGAAAGAAATCAAAATAAGTTTATAAAATTTATTATGAACAATATTCCACGAGGTGGTCAATACTTTCATCAATCATCTCTGGTACAGAGATATCTCGTTTTTGCATTAATTTTTAAGAAATAAATAAAAATAAAACTGTAATTTGTATCTACCTATTTGAAATCACATGCTGACAGATAGTAAACTATTTTGTTTTCTTTAGGCTTATGTAATATCTGATGCGGAATAATAATAAATAAATAAACGTTAATCATTCTGAGGTTGGTTCGTCTAAATAGACTTCAATTTAATCTTCAGTGAAACTTTTATTATTTCGTTTCTAAAAACAAACTTTGCAAAAACTTGATATTTTCTCAATGTCCACTGTACAACTTAACGAAGCTTTAAAAATTCAACAACACGAATAAGGTTAAAAACATTATGATTATTTATTGTTATTAGAATTTATTACATGTAATTTTGTGGATCTCGAAATAAAATAATAAATTTTAAATATCTGGAAAAAAAGTACTAAAATGGAAATTCCGCTAGTAGCATAGTAGCATAGATTTCGGGCATGGCAAAAGAGCTTTAAAGTACTGGGCAAAAATCAGTATAGTCATATTTTATCTAAGTGGTTTGGGTTAAATCTCATCTAAAGTGTCTCAGATTGTCTATTTCCAATTATTATTATTCCAAACACTCTGTAGATAAAATTATTTCGAAAGTTCGTGCCCCACATTGAAAATGGACAATGGAAGATTGTAAACAAATAATTTTGTACTGCTTAAAAGGGTAATTTTAGAAATAATAATTTGTAAATATATGTGTTCGAAAAATTGTTTTAGACCCGATATAAGTTTTTTTTTCTCCCACCTTCAACACGACTGTTGACTTATCAACACGATTGGTAAAAAATAGGTGAAGGTGTCTCAGACTTGTTCAGCAACTTCGTGAACTTTCCCCGGCTCACAAGAAACTCTTTGAAGTTTAAAATAAAACGCGTCTTAGAATATATCACCCTTGGGACCCGATCGTTTCAGTCGCAGATGTTTATAGTTCAACTAATTCGGCCGCTAGGACTTGTAAGTATAATTCTGGAGCGGAAGGTCAACTCTATCTTTCTCTATTAGTCTTGGGCGACTGCCATACGACTCAAAATATATAGATGCTAACGTGGAACAAACTTAAATTTACCGTTGAATAAAACTATCCGGCGTCCAACTAAAAACTTCTAACTCTGCTCCATTAAATATATACATTCAGTTTAATGCAATAGATTCAATAAAACTCTCGGAGCCCATACGGTAATGTTATTTTCGCAAATACATAAAATTTTCCTTTTCCGGCAAGTTATAAATAATAATATTTTGATGGAAATACGTCTATCTCTCATTTAGTCTAAACAATAGGAATGGAAGGCACAAGAAATCAATGAACCAAATAAATATCGCTGTATATAAACACGGCACATTCATAATATTTGAGTGACGTTATTTCGAAGTTATCCAGCTTAATACAAGCCGGCAAATGCTAAACTATTCTAATACCAAATGATATTTGTAAATCCTGTGCCAAATTAGTTTCGTGAATGGTTATTCGGGAGTTCTGGTGTTAAGCTGTTGATCGTCGCGATTTAGAACGAGTTAACGCTTTGAAAAAAAGTAAAGCTGAATAATTCACATTGCAACGATGCAAGAACTATTTTGTTTAATTAAAAACTTGGAACAGATCATTACGAGTGAAGACGCTGGACAAGTCATTTTTACAATGAATTTTAATATGGTGGGAGTTGCTCAATATAGCGTTTTATAAATTTTAAAATAACCTCAACCAAATAAACTACAACATCTCTAGGGACGGTAAAAATGGAGACACCTCAGGCGGCTATAAAATGATATGATTATTCTACACTTTATCGAAATAAGTTCAACAACGTTTCTGATAAACTTTAGTCAGAGCATTTACGTATAATGACGCAATCAAAAATGATGCGTATGTCTTAGCTCGACTGCTACCAATTTAGGTGCGTTCCGATTTTAATTAATTGATTGCAATCCTAAAAACTAAGTTAAAATTCTATATTGTAGAAAAAAACAACCTAGGTCTTGGAATCATTTAATATTAAGCATGGACTTTGGAAATTCTAGAAATCGTTTCAAAATCCTCATTTGTGCAACTGAGAGACAACGCTACATATATAAAATAATAAAAAACATGTTTGCATTTCACCAGCATAGTGATTAGGATAATATTTATTTAGGTGCTAAGAAAAGTCAGATGTATAGATGGAGAACCATAAAGGTCGTAAATTGCTAGAAATTGGCAGAAAGTCAGGCACCACTGTACTTTAACGTCTTTGTTATAATCCAACAAAATCAAACAAGTTGTTCTTGATATATCCCGAGCCCTATGAAAATTATTAGCGACATTAGTGTTGTAATCGTACTGTGCCTGGTCCTATACAAGGCTGGTTATCGTGGGCACATTGCGAGCTACCTAATTTTCTCTTTTTCACTCTCATCTAACTTACGTTCTCTGGGGTAATTTTGCCACAGCAAACCAGGCATTTAAACTCCAAAAGAAAGTTGTTCGTTTGATTGCCGGTGCAGGTTATCTGGAGCACTGTCTACCATTTTTTAAGAAGTTGGAAGTTATGCCACTTCTTTGTCTGTAGATTTATTATCGATTGTTAAAAATACACAAAAACATATACAGCTTCAGTCAGAACTCCTCTTACCATGACTATTTAACTAGAAATAACAAGCTACTTCGTGCTTCAAGATTCAAAGGTACCAAAAGTAAAAAAAAATACTCAAATTTAAACTTGTACAGTAAACTACCAGCTAACGTGAACGTTCTAAGTAATAGAAAATTAAAAAAAAAACATCTTAACCTTCCTTAAAAGGCACTACTTTTACTCAGTCGAGCAATACATGGGTACTCCTGCTGTGACTGAAGTCAAAGAAACGTGAACGGTGTGACTGTGCAAATGACTTTCTATAATTTTGTTGATGTTGTTTCCTTTTATTTATTGTATAAACGTCTTGTTCTTTGGTATATACACTGTCTTGTTCTTATGTATTATACACTGTTTTATATAATTTACACACTCTTTATATAATTTATTTATTGTCTTGTTTTTATAAACATATTTTCTACATATTGTATTTATGACTTGCAATGATTGTATGAACAAAACGTGGCCAATAAATTCTATTCTATTCTATTGAAACTAAGGCAACACCTGTAGTTTGATGACATTTTCCAATAATAAATATCATACCAACATGTAAAATGAGAGAATGATAACAGTCTCAAGAAATTATCTGACATGTAATTACTATGAACGAAAATAAACTTAATTTTTCAAAGAAACTTCCACATACTACTGTAATACTTTTTACACAACTTCTGAATTCCTCCTGCGTCGGTTTTTGCTGAGTCGAAATTGCTGACGTTTCGCCAATCATCCAGCAATTTCGACTCAGGAAAAACCGAGGCAGGAGGAATCTAGAAGTTGTGTAGTAAAAAGTTGTAAAGTAAAAATAAACTTGTATTTAGAGAAGTCATAGGAAGAAACCAAATGGTTCCAAAAGAGTTTGCTACAGAGTTTGCTAAAAAGTTAGTTGAAGTATGTTAAGTGTTTCATGTAAATTAATCAATTTTAACCGCATAAATTTGTTATTATATTAGGATACAATTGAGATAAAATATTATTCCAACATTTTGAGATTTAGGTCTTCAAAACCTTATTAAAAGACAAGCACTCACATGAATAAAGCTGTTTGTAAAATAGACAATACAATTTAAAGTCTAAAAATTGCATATGATAAAATCTCAAGATATGATTTAAGTTTTATCCTATTTGCTTATAAGATTAGACTACGATGATTGGATATTTGCATATTAATGCCCTTCAAGTTCAAGTATCGATCCCTCGGAAAGTGATGTATCCTAAAATAATGCGAACCGAAAGATCTCGTGCCTTATTATATAATTTTTGCTAAGTCCCTTGATTGTTCGTAATTAATTAAGTTCCCTCTGTGTCGGAGAAAAAAATTTGTCGACGCTTTCATTACTTGTCAACGCAACTCGCCATTTCGTGAACATTTATTTCCCTTAACCCTTTAGATACCGACGCAAGAATTATTTTCATAAAAATTCGCGTTAAATTACAAATAAAATCCCTTTTTACCGGTGCTGAAGTTCTTAGGCCCTTAACGCCGGTTTTTATTTTGCGGGAATAAAGTAATAGTCATTAATTTTTTTGAAAACGATATTATTACAGCCGTATGGCATTTCAGTGGAATGAAACAGATCATAAAATTTTAATATACCCTTGTGTCGTATACAAACGCTCGTAAAATTCTTATCGATATTTAACATAACAGAGCTCAAGTGTATTGTTCTACATAAAAGCGAACGTTTAGATTCTATTATCCTTCTCATTAATGAATGTTTCAGATTATTGAGTTGGTCGAATAATTATAATATTGATTAGTGGGCCAATTAAAAAGAGAAGGGAAATGATGGAGAAAATGCGAGGGAAAAAGGGAAAATGAGTCTGAAACGGAATGAAGAGAAAACGAAAATAGAGAAATGATAATAGGGAAAAATAGTTTTAGAAAGATACACTGAAAGCCTTTTATGCCAATAAGAACCTGCCGAAGAATAAGATCTTATCAAGCACCTAAAAGATTAATATTGATTGTATGTAGCAGTATCTATGTTAATAACGAAAAGTGATGAAGAAATAATAAAAGTGGTGGAAAGGAAGATCTTGAGGGATACGAGGGCCTGTGGTAGTGCTTTCTTAGTTAATCATTAGTTATTAATTACTCATTAGAAACTTAGCTTGCTTTGCAGAATCCACTGCTAAATCTATGGGCAAGAAGACAAGTAGATGTAGTAGACACAGACTTTTTATTTTTTTTAGTAATGATATCTTAACATTGACAATTAAGTTTCCCACTTTGCTGCAATAATCTACTCCTGAAAACAGATAAATATTTCAAAATGTCGTTTTCAAATATAACTTTTAATAACCACCTGGCTAAAGTATTATTAAGAAGACGTGGCACTGAATAAACATGAAGTAAGTTTCTAAAAATGTTGTTTCTTTTTATGTAAGATTTTATGCAGCTAGCGGACGACCACATAGTGATCAATTAGAAATGTTTCGGATTCCCTTACAGCTAAACCGTATCATTTTAGTTTTTACATAAACTGGACTGTAAGGACATTTTCTGTGTTTCACTTAGTAATAGAATGGACGTACACCTCAATAACACAATGAGGACGAACTTACGCCACAAAAACGCCCTTATGATAGTATATAGTATAAAATTCATAGCAATCAAACCCAGCCGATAAAAAACTTAACCCTTTTAATGTCCTGCAACAAGAATAGATCAACATGCGAAATAGCCAAATAACACGTATAACACAAACAACAGGGATTTGACCTGTCTACATTGAATAAAATACGAACCCAGTGTGGCAGATGGGTTTACTAACTGAATAGATGAGAAAAGATGCTGAAACTCTTCTGGGAATGTGATGAAACCCAAATTGTAAAGGATATTAAAGAAGGCTGCCCTAAAGTAGCTGATTTTTGGGACACATAAATGTATTCGATGTATTTTATAATTATTATTTTATTGTGCCCTTTGTTTATTGTCATTATGTTAAATAAAAAAATAAATGTATCAGTTCATATTGACGTTTTTTGTTTTAGTTGCTCGCGAATTTATCATATTGATGATATTAGACAATAAAGATTATTATTAAGCTCAAAAATTTTCGAACAATGTGACATGTCTTTAGTATTATAGCTTTTTGTGATCCGTCAAAGAAGTTATTCTGCATGTATAGTTTCTCCAGGTTTTTCTTGACATTTTTTGTAACAATTACCCCCCTTGGAATACCCAATGGACATATGGTTACTTCGTTAAGACCCCGGCTCGACAGCCAGGTCTTCATATTTTCGAACTTTCTCAGCTTCCGTAGATCTCAAATTGTGGCTAAATGGTATGGCAATATCAATAATTGTCCCTTTTTTCCTGTTTATTAATGAGGAGAGTATCTTTTCTGTTGTGAGCAACCGTTGTATCTGTTAGTACCGGACGATCCCAGTATAGCAGATGTGCATGTTTGTAAAATGCACGGGTATCTTTCGACAAAAATTCCCATTTCAAGCCCAGTTGCTCCAGTATTGCCAGATTCCCTATATTTATCAATGCTGTTGATTTTCTATATATGTTTTTCATAACTTCTAGTTCTAATTACCTTGTCTTGTATTGCGAGCATAAAGCCCTCAGTGTATTATTATTATTATTATTATTTGTTATTATTATTACGGATACGGGATCAACCTTTATGGGCATCAAACTTTGGGCTACTTAAATAAAACCGACAATATATAAAATAATGATAATGATTTGGCACTTCTTTTCGGGGGGAAGGAAATCCAGTTCCCTCAGCTTATAAACATCTTTTTTTTACGATTTTGGGTGATAGAAAAAGCGTTCCCGTGTTATTGAATTTTACACCAGACTCGCTCCCCCATGGCTTGGGAATTTAATTATTTATTTTTGTTCGCCAACCTATAAAATTTAATTTATTAGCGGTTAACTCTATTTGAGGACTTATCACCTAACGGGAGAATACCCCAGTCAAAATTGGAAAAAAAATAATTCGACATTCGAAAAATTAATAGTAAATCCATCTTTGTCTCCAGATTTGTACCAAAAACTATCCCTAAATTTCTTTTCTTTGATGGCATGGTAGCAACACTGGAGTAATGATAATGTTTTTGTCATTTCATTTTAACGCACACGGTTTAATCGACGATGGGTCTTGATCATACTTGATTAAATTCGCAAGCTTATTGTTGAGAAATCCCAATACGCCATTAAAATCTTCATAAATAATATCCGTGGCAGCTAACCTTGGCCTTAAACTCAGTTTCTCAATTCGTCGAAGCAAATTTCCCTACGGATTAATTTAATATGGCAACCGCAATACCAACTCTTCAGCCACCGGCCCGTCGGAATATATACAGGGTGTTATATCGTAACGATATTGTGTCATTTAATTAAACTCAGTGCAGAACAAATAGGTCCAAAGGTATGATATAAAATGCCCGTCTTGTCGGTGGATCTGGCTACGAGAGAGGTGATGATAGTGAGAGGTGATTTTGGCACCAAATTTTGGAGTTTAGGTGCAGCTATGAGCGGTGCTTCAAACTGAGTGGTGTTAGTGAAAAACATAATTTTTAACATCAGAACAGAGCAATGGCATATTTAAAAATGCTACTCCAGAAGGAAGTTTTAGGACATTATTAATTGGTATTTATGGTCGATCAAGGAATATTGTAATATCATCAGATGAGAGTCGGGTGAATGCGGGTCATACGATTAGTTATGCCACGTGTGGCCATACCATAACTTTTTAAAAGTTTTAACGACAGATCTTAAAGTACCTTCAAAAAGAGACCAACGATTCATTCTACATGATGCAGGGTATGCAAAATGATTTATTTTGTTTGTTGCTATGGACAACGCTTTCTATCATTCTTCGAGATTGGTTTCTCGAAAAAAAAAACTTTTTTTTGACGACTCCTACTTGAAAAGTAAAGCGATATGTGGAAATTAACAACTCCGATTTCAATGAACATGGTCGTTCATTAAAAGTGCAGTAATTATTTATTTATTTATTCCAACGGCTGAGCCAATTTACAAAGAAAATGTAACAATATAAATATAATATAAATAGCAACATGGCAAAACAACATCTTAGATAACAAGCTATTTAAATAACGATATGAAACATATAAAAACACAAAAACAGTAAACAAACAGTACCACACTAGTTACAACTACAATCAACCACCTGGTTTAATTTTATCTTAAATAGGCGAAGACCGCCAGCAAAGGGATCAAGAGAGCAACTGTTAAATAACCTCAAGGTTCGAGTTAAAGGAGAAAAATAGCCATAGTTGGCGTGATGAAATGAAATACAAAACATTGGAGAGCTCTGACGTCTTTGATAGATGTTAAAACTAATGGACTGGAAGAGAGCCGGACACCGTTAAAAATTTTATAAAACGTCAAGATATCGGACTAGGTTCTTCTAATTTCCAGAGCATCTACCCCAAAAGGCTCACATACCAGAACATCGTGAAATGTGAAAGTTATTGTAGATATTTATACCCGCTCTATATGCTAGGGACCTCAGAAATGCCGTCTGAACAGTCTCCAATCTATCAATGTGACATCTGTAACGTGGAGACCACACCACTGATGCATACTCCAGGAGCAATAAAGGGCTTTAAGACAGTCGGATTGGACCAGTGTACTATTACGGGTAATAAAACCCAGACCTCTCATGTCCTTGTTGGCAATATCCTCCAGCTGATCCAAAAAGGTCAGTTTACTGTCAAAGGTGACTCCAAGGTCCCTAACTTTGGTGATACACTCTATCGTTGTATTGTTAATTTTGAAGGGTGTTAGTTAAGCGAGAAAAAGTAATACTAAAACACTTTCCAACATTTAGATCCATACCATTTTCTCTGCACCACGAACTGACATTATTAAGGTCGCTCTGAAAAAGCTCAGCGTCCATAAATAATTCAATTGTTTTGTAAAATTTAAAATCATGTGCAAAGGCAAGATGTTCAGAATAAAGTACCACATCACTCAGATCTCTTATAAACAAATTGAAGAAAACTTGACCTATATGTGAACCCTGAGGCACACCCGATTGCACCACAATTTCGCAGGAAACATAATTGTTGATTCGGACCTGCTGTGTACGCCCTGTTAAAAAGCTGTGACAAAATTCAACCAGAGTACCACCGAGTCCCATGTGTAGACACTGTCCACTTGTTTGGACTTCTCAAAAGCACCCAACAGATCCAGCTGATAAGTCAGCAGGTTAGTCACAGCGAACCTATCCCGAGAAAACCTGTGCTGGTTGTCACACATATTTTTTTTACAATACCAGGAAAAATGCTGACAGAATAGTTTATCAAAAAGTTTTGGAAAAAAAATTATGTCCAACATGTCATAGAAAAAACCGAAAAAATTCGCTACAAATTAAGTAAATTAAAAAAGTTTTTTTGAGTCTTAGTATAGGACTCAAGTATTTCTATATTAAACATTAAACGGACTAAAATCTCAACTAGGGCCTAACCAAAACTAACCTAAACTATTTGTTTGGACTTACATTGCCTTTATTTTAAATCATGTCCCATTCATTACGATATAATCTTGATAACGGTTAGAGGTGCACGGCTACCTAATCGTTAAGGTAATGGAAGTTCAAACAAATAACAGCCCTTTGCCTACCTCTCGTAGTACTAAAAAATTGTCCCCTCCATTAATTATTAGCTTCGCAATGTTACGTTTCGGTTTCTAGCCTTTGTTACTAAATTCTAGAGGGATCAAAATATAGGGTATTTAGGAGAGGTTTGTTTTGTGATCTGAGCATCTTTGAATTTTGTTGTGTGTTGTTTCTCTACTATTTTCATTAATATCAGCATAAAGGGGGTTCAGACGAACATATCCTGAAAACACAATCGCCCCACTCTCCCTCTACGGGGGCCCCCATCCTTCTAGGGTGTGCTCCACCCCTGATGCTTGTAGAGTGTGCTCCAACTAAACAATCTAATTAATTAATATTTGACAACATTGGGGTTTAATAACACTCTGTATATTAATTTTTAACTCTAGAAATCAGTTACATTAGATGGCGGGATGTTTTCGAGAAGTTTAAATGTAAGATTGCCAAAGGAAATGACATCCGCTTAAGAAACAGATCGCACGTTTTTTACGAAGCTGCGAAATGCTTACTGAACCGTATCTGAAAATTACCCGCCCTCTCGGAAGGAAATTCCGGGATTTTGTTTCGTTTATTAAATGTATGAAGTTTTTTTTTATAACGCTGCCAGGATAAAAATGAATGTGACAAGAATTCGTTAAAGTAAAGTCACACGGAGAGGCTCAAACGGAATAAATAATTGTATTTCCTACGCTCTGCGTCTTGTTGGCTAAAGGACCGTCGCGGTTGTTCTTATTCTCCTTTTCCGTAGTATTTCTTTAGCCGAATGCAAATTATATATCGACCAAACCGGATGCGATATAGTAAACATCGAAATTTGAAAATTTCAGTGGGCTATATATTTATTTTTTCATAGAAATGGAAATTCAAACTACTCTGTTTAATTATCACATTTTCCAACAATAAAAAGGTGCGTATTAACGTTAGATAGACGGCAGACTTCGATATGTTGTGGATCTATTTTCTTCAAATTCAGTCTTTAGGAGTTAATTTTTGCAAGTGTATTGAATCATTTTGTCCATTACTTTTTCTTGGCGTAGCAAATCAGTTGAAGGGGACAATTTTAATTTTGATAAATACTTTTTGATAAAACTTAACAGTCACCTTACTTTTTGAACATACCTCGTATATCGCTAATAGTCCTTGAAGTTTCAAATTTAAATAATTCGAAAAGCCTGTGAGACTGACCAGAAATGTCAAGTCAGATATGCATTTTGGATCACTCAATTTTATTTCCATAAAATGCGCTCATTTCTTGGATTATAAAACCGTTTTGCTTAGCCATCCGACTTTGCAATAATATGTTACATGTGGCTGCAAAATTAAAGAAAGGAATTTTTGTAGGTCCCCAAATAAGGCGAGTAATGGAAGATCAATGATGCAATCTGAAAAGGTCGCATGGGTTCTATTTACTGATGTGATAAAAGGTTTTCAAGAAAACAACAAATATCCAAATTCCAAAGACATTGCAGAAAACATGTTAGAGAAATTTAGGGACATGTGGACTACAAGGTGAGAGATTCCTTCAAGATATAAAAGAAATGGAACTTAGATATTAAGGTCGATGAAACGTTGCAATGATGGCAGATTACTGCTGGTCATTAAAAAAGGACAAACCGGCAATGGAATATACAAGAAAATGCATTAAACGAAGTCTTTTGGCCAAGAGAGGAAGATCTTCCAAGAATAAATTTACTTAACCATTGTTTGAGACATTTCCATTTAATTTAGATTTTTAATTCAATTTGTGTTCTTAGTAATTTTGTAATATTGATAAAAAAAACCTTAGTGGAAAGTTCTTATAAGAATTGAAGTTAGGAGGACTGAAGTATACAGAACCAAATGTCTCAATATCTACTTTCAAAAATTTAAAAACTGTTGACCTGTGCAATCAAAATGTCTAATAACCTGCTCAGATTTTGAAAGCCTACATTGCGTAGGGAATTCAAAACCCTCATTCTTTCCATATATGCCGCCACTATCTGAAAACCTTACTTTATCACGAACCTTCATCTTCTTCTTGCTTCTTTTAGTAATTTATGCTAGCTTATCTACTTTTCCTCTCCAAGAAGAACTCTATATTCTCTAAGAACTACAGCAGCTCTTCAAAGTAACTACAGCCGACATCTGCCGCCCTATACTGCAGTGTCTTTAGAAATTTCATGTTTCATTGGGTTTTTCTACTACGAAAAGTGTTTATACCCAGGAAAGACTCTGCTTTATTGGACGGGGCCTGATTGGAAAAGCTCTAAGATATTATTTTTTTCCCACTTTGCAGGCACGACCTAGTAGTATCAAAGGCTATATGCATGACGAAGACTACACATGATGGTACATATAATTTAGGCTTGATAAGGGAATAGCTTTTTAGATTTTAAGGTAGCAGTTGCTATTCTGCCTTAGCATTTTTGATTTAGCAGTAATTATGTTTCACTTCTGACCTTTATCGCCGAAATAAGCATCTCCGTAGGAATAAATATCGGGCGTACGGCCTTGGGCTGTGACGTAAGGAACTACATTAATATTTATACGCGTGGAAGTGATAATTTTGCATTCGTCTTAGTCATTCGTAGCGGGAACAATTTCACTTAAGATAACAAATCCCGAGCGGCTCTAAATTTCTATTGTGAGGGTGTTTATTATTAAAGGATCCGCGGGAGGAAAAATGAATCCACACGAAGAATATGATTCTAGAGAGCACATCTAAAATTATAATTATCTCATTTGAAAGTATAATCGTTTTGAAAAGTTATCGGGAGGGTGTCATGCGTAATTTGAATTTTGTTTTAGTTTTTTTGGTGCTATGATAAAACTCGAAACAGAAGTAAGTTTACTTTAAACCTCGTTAGCAAATAATGCTCTTAATTTATTTAAGCTAAAAAGATAGTTAATATAGTCTTTGATGAAAAAAATATTATTTTCTAATATATAAAGGTCCAGAAGCACAGAAAACACAGAAGAGCGCTGAACAAATATTTTTCAATTCCAGACGAAGTTTAAGAGAATGTCACAATTTACCAACGAGTCATTCTTAGATGAGAACCGCAGAAACGAGATCTTTTTCGTATAAATCTTGTTTTTTATAATCTGGAAAATTTAGCTGAAGTGAAAAATCTCTTAAAAATACTACCAGAAATACTACCAGATTCATTGCCGGTTATCCTGTGCAGACTAATTTGAAATCTAAGGCTACGAGGCTTATATTCCAGACTGCAGCGTTCATCTATGATGGAGTCAGGCGCAGTAAAGCATGAGGTTGTTAAGCGTTTCAGATTGTAGGCATCTCCACTCCTGAATTGCTAAAGATGTTTCCATTCTTTTTAATGAACACAAGGTTTTTTTGTTTCTTATGATGTCTTTCAAAGGGCAAGAGCAAAGTTAAGTCCTTTGCTCAATATTTGTTGATTAGTTTGTTGTTTGTTGTTTCAGGCCTTTGTTTTTAAAATTTCTTGATTTCTCTGAAGTCCTTCTCTAGTTTTGGCACAAGCTCTATCGATCTTCTGGAATATAGGTATGTGGTCCTCCTCCCATGTCAGTTTTTTCGTTTCCTCAAGCCTTTGTTGGGTGTCATTTAAAAGAAGCGATTTCTTCAATTCATGGCTATTAATTTGGGATCGTATCAGTGCTCGACTAGCGTTTTAGAGTATGTGAAGTGAGCTGGAATCCTATGGAAATGATGTTTGTGTTCCTTGCCGCATATAATCTAGAACGGAATCCACAGACAGCTAGACTGCTTTCTCAATCATCTTAATTCTTTGCGACTGTCCATTAAGTTGAGAAGGAGAAGCACTACTAAGTAGCACCTCTGTATATAGAAATATTTTATATACAGGACAGTATTGATTTAAAACTATCTTGAAGTATCCAAATATTCTGCGATCACAATATGCAGCGACGAAGCATCACTCGATGTAGAATTAAGCAACGTTACAAATGGATTTGCATTGACAAAATAATATCAAATTTTAGAAAAAGTTCAAAGGAAATTTTTAAAATCTCTAGCTTTTAAGTTTGATGGTGTATTTCGACAGAGATGTCTTGATCATAATGTTCTTTTAAGGCGATTAGAAATACCGTTTTTTTTTTATTTAAGTTATGTAGATCTTTTATAGACTGCTCTGAATTGTTATTGCAGTGCGGTTTTCATGTGACTTCGCGCACATCTCCGATATTCCACCTTCCAACTCATTCCACAAACTTTTTGGTTAGAAGTTCACTCTTTGAATCAATGGGCATTTTTAAATGAATTAATTATTAAAAATATCTTGCTGAAAATCTCAATTTAATCAAGAATTGGACAGTGTTTGCATGTGGTCTAAGATTAATAGTCTTGCGTTCAATGTAAAAATATGCTGTAGTATTAGCTTTAGTCGTTCGTATGGTTCACAACCGATATAGCATTGATCAAGTCGAGTTCGAGGCCGTCACTAATATTAAAGACTTGGGTGTTTGCTTCGCTCCTAAACTAAGTTTTTTTGACACATTTTGCGGAAGTGGTTAACAAGTCTATGCAACTCCTTGGGTTTGTTGTACGCCAAGCTACTCCACATTGCTTTAAACTCCTTTATATCTATTTGGTTCGCTCTAGACTGGAGTATGCATCTGTGGTATGGTCTCCATATTATGCCTGCCATATAGATAACATCGAAGCCATTCAGAAAGTATTTTTAATATCTTTGGCTTCGAAGGCGCATATCAATATCTACAATGGGTATCAGATCACCTAGAGTATTATAACTAAAGCCTTCAATATTGATACTCTTCAAGCCAGAAGATTTCAGAGTTTTTCCCTTTAAGATTCTGAATTGGTATTATTGTCCAGCTTTTTGCATAGCGTACATACCTTACCATCGCGCAAATTATCGAGTTTATTCACCCCTTACTAGAATGCCGAAAGCGTTCAACTGTTTAAAGCTTAATTAGCACTTAATTCTATTTATTGTTATTGTTATATTCTGGTTTCTGGCTGTTATACTGCTGTCTTTTTCTCTGTTTGCCTTTAATGTGTGTAACAGTTTTGTAAATTGGTTAAACCGTAAATAAACAAATAAAATAAAAAATAATTTGTGCCAAATATTTTTTTTTGGTATGCTACAGCCGTAGTGTCTTCAAATTTAAAAAATACATACAAGGGGCTTCTTAAATTACTCCCCACTCTTTAAATAAATCAAAAACATTCCATATTAAAACCATATGTTGCCAAAACGTACTCTATTTTCAAAATAAATATTAAATTGTTAGTATCATTATTATTAATATGATAATAATAATTTAATGAATAATTAATTAGGGCTAAATAATGGCCTTTTTGGGCATATGTAAAGCAAAAATTGTGTGCGAATAACTGAGAGTTTATGTTCTCCCTTTCGGACCCTAAAGGTCTTGTCAGTGTAATTAGGGCAACCAGAGCATGAGGGGGTGTATTAATTTCAATGTTAAGTAACCAAACGAATTGTATTACAAGCACTCGTGCAATTCCAGCAGCGTGTAACTCATTGTCCGCGATTGAAACCTCTAAAACGGATTTATATGGCGACTAAATCGCATACCATTTATAATTATTTAAATTTAGTGCGTGTGATTTCACTAACCAATGAAATATATGGCTTTTAGGATTCGTAAATTGTTACACAAAATGAGGGACTGGAGCATAATACATATACATGCAACGCAAATACGTATATATTGCAAGCCCAGATTGTTTCTCCTTTATTATGTAACGAAAATGAAATACGGGTGCACAATATATTGGAATTGTGTTAATGCATTTGTTGGATTACCCCGCTTTATCTATAGAATGGCGCTTGTCAACTTTGCGTCATTAAAATAATGGATATTCCTCTAAATTGTTTAATTTGACCCATTTTTTTTGTGTTCCGCACAAAACAAAGATGGTTCTGCTTTTGTGTTGACGTTTCGTAACAACAGGATTTGCTTCCACGTGCTAGCAAAACGTGACGGAAAAGTGTCATTAAAGAAAGTCAGTAAAAGTAATTAAAAAAAGTGATAAGTGTATAGCACTATCATGGAACTTTTGACAGTTGTTGTATCCTCAAAAAATGAATACAACCAATCGTATTATCGTATGATAGTGGACAGACAGCAATCAATCTTAGAGCCATTCATTTATTTTATTTTTTATTTATTTCCCGTGCTGCAAAAATAACCAGCAAATCATTTTGAGGCAGAAATATGGAAAGATCAAAATATCAGAAATTTAGTCACTTGTTAAAGCCTTGATATTCTACATCGCCACGTATACCCAGAACTGAAGGGTTGCTCTGAAGATGTTCCCCACAGTCCAAATATTTGGGCCACGTCATAAGGAAAATTGTTATCCAAGGAAAGGTAGACTGCAAAAGGACGCAGATGTTAAATTTAAAGATCAAATTATGTATCAGTAGAGGCGAGAGAAGCATGATTGGAGAGAGATGATCGCAATTGGCAATAGATTAGGTAGTCTTGTATGTTATGAAAGACCTGCTTCTTTAATTTGGCGTGATATTTATGGTCTAACTAGAAAATGGGCTTTTAGAATATTCGTTTGAATTACTGCAAGAGTAGCAAGAGTACCTACTGTAATTTATGTGTGTGAATTATAATAACATGTTACACCCGCACCCATGGTAAATTTTGATTTCATCATGACTCGACTTTTTTATTAAATGCTATTGGATTATCAAGTCATGAGTGCCTGCTTATACCTGTTGGGTAAGGGAAATAGATCGTGGACATGTTATGATTCATTAAATGAATGTCTGAGGAGTTATTTTGATGATTTTCCGAATTGTAATGCCAGCCTCAAGTTGTTCAACTGAAGACGGTTTTTTGTGCGACTAGTGTTAAAAATTAGCAGAAAATCTATTTCAAATTTTATGTAAATTGCTGCACTTAATGAAAACCATCGATAAAAGCAAATGTTGTTAAGGACATTACGTAAAACGTTGTTTCCTTTCAGGTTATACCTAAATGAGCCATCTTAGTAATGTAACAATTGTATTGAGGATTGTACTGAATGCACCAAAATTTTGTTTTTAAAATTCTCATCAACAAGTGCAACATTAATTTGTCAACATTTTTTAAAAATATAATAATAATATAATATAATGTTATTGATTGTTCGTTTCAGAAACAAAACATTTTTCCTGGCAGGTATCATTTCCGGTTAATATTAGCGAAATAGGAGAAAAAAATCACAAATGGAACTTTTTATTATCCCAGTTGTAATAAGTCGGATGCAGATAAATAATGATGATCACGTATACGAGATAACATTCTACTTCCACTAAACCTGAACGAAACTCCAGGTAAGTGATAACTCGCAAGAATAAAATCTGAGAAGACGTATGGCGAAAAAAATCTTTTCATGTCCACCCCACACAACTTTCTAAGGATCTTAGTCTCCCATTTTTGTGTAATAGAAGTGACGCATTACCAGTAATAAGAAATATGGATACGCCCTATATGATCCTCAAATGGCAACGTTTGGTGTTCCCATAACTTACTTTGGACATTTGTTACTGTGTCCTTTGGGAGTCTACCAAAAAAGGAGGACTCGGAAAATATTGTTTGTGCAAAATACATTTCAATTCAGTTAACAGGCGTCTAGAAGGATATCAGGACCTAGATATGAATGTTAGCTATTTCTATAACAAAATTGATTAACCATTATGTTCGGAAGTAAATTTCTCCAATGTGTTTAAAAAGGCAAATAATAGGTAACGTTGGTTTAGCTTTGGAGGTTGCATTTTTACCACGTCTGCTGTTCTTTCTTAAGTGTATGGCGGGGACTTTTGGGTTGACACTTTTGTGTGTAGCAAGTGATGCTGGTTGGCAAGCTACTTTCAAGATGCTCAGTAAAATAAAAACTGCATCCAATGAAAAGATCTTAATGGATTGAGTGGTCAGTTTATGTTTGTATGAATAAGTAGGGATGAGTGAAAAAGTGAAATTATTATTAGAATGGTGTGAGTCAATGGGATCTGTTGGACACAAAACTTAAGTAGTACTCGTAACACTTAAGAAATAAGTTTTAGTTTCAATGTCGTAGATAAATCGTTGGTAAACAAAACCGCAACTGCGTTTAATTTAAAGAGTATACGTAAAACAAAATATCGAAATTCAACAAGAAAAATGGCGAATTTCTTACTCAAGATTCGATACTGTGGATACAAATAAAATGTAATTTCTAATTGTTTCATCACAGTTCTTTAAAAAGAACAGAAACTTTGAGATAAAACTCTATGTTTTATGAGAACAACATAATCTTTTCTGTAAATAGCTTCTATTTGAAAATATGTTTTTGTCTTTATGATTTTAAGATTTTAAAATTTATTTCGAATTAAATATTACATCTTTCATAAAATTTTCTACTTCATTTTATTACCAAGTAATTTGAACGACATTGTTCAGAGAAACTTCCACAGGCTACTGTAATACTTTTTATAAAACTTTTGAATTGCTTCTGCATCTGATAATGACGTTTTTTTTATTATTTTTATTGTTTATTAACTTATATTAACAAGAAAATGGTTTGTCGATTTTTCTGTTATGAGTGAATATTAATAATATTGTTTTTTGTTTGAATTGAAGCAGACAAAAACTTGGTAGAATAGAAACTTGATATCACACATATTTTTCTTAAATTGCCCGAAAACGTCAATTTGAATTTTTTTTTATTTGTTTAATATTTAAAAAGTGGAAAAATACATTCGTAAGATACTTAAGAATTAACGTACCTGAGCAAGTTCAAGAAAAAATATTCTAAACAATAAAAAAATACATGTAGCAATATATCTTTTTGATCCGAAGAACCGAAAGACCTTCCTTCAATCCCGAGTACGATTCTTGTGGGTCACAATCACACGCAATGGATGCAAATCCATCACAAATAATAAGGGATAATGTTAAACAAAAATTTAGTGAACTCAGAATCTTGATCATCCCAGAAAAATATCAGAAAATAAGTTTTCCAAGAATACAAAAGTATTTATGAATGAGGCGATTGGTAAGTCTTAATTAATTTTGTTTTATATACTAAGTGGTTTCAAGTATGATGTAGTTAAAAAAGCTAATGTAACGGTACTCCTGAATATAGATTATTTTTAATAAATAAACTTTCTGATTTTAACAAAATTGCATGTAAATTAACTTTTCTGCTGGTAAAACGCGACTGCCACGTCGAAATTTATCACTATCCAGTCCGAATGTAGAATAAACTAGTTTTAACTTATCTTTAATTTTTAATTCAGTCTATGTAATACATAGCGCTCAGACGGTACATAATTTACTACTCAAAAAACATATGTTGCACTCATTCCACCTTTTCGGTTGAACAGTAATGAATTTATCTAGTCGTGGGTGGTATAAAGTTAAATCGCCGAAAATATACTGCTAGAAATTTGCGACGGTGCGGTTGAAACGTAGTAACTTGGTCAAAATAAATTTGCGATTTTTAGCGCAACATGATAATGTTGAAAATTGGAAGAACAAAAGCTCTTTTGCGTTTGTTCTTGTCTATCTATATCTATCTTGTCCCTTTTTATCTAAATCGCATAATTCCGACTAAGTCAAGACCGTGTTTGTCACAGTCGATTAGGCAAAAGCCAAAAATCGTTCCATTTTTGATATTACCATCAAGTTTTAACCATAAAGACTAAATATTTGAAAGAAATCTCAGGTTGAGCTATCTACCGATCATATTTATTTAAGAGGAAGGGTGTACAAGCCTCCATACAAATTTGGACTAAAAAATGCGATAGAGGCACTTTTGGTTAAACCAAAAATTAAAATGAAAATGAAATGCCACTGGCAAAAGTTTTTCTATTATCTTTAATTTATTTAATATTACATGAAATACATAATATTATTATTATGGCTATGATTATGATTGATCCGGAGAAAAATCGAGAAATATATTTTAAGCTAGAATTTGTTCCTTGTAGTAATTGTCATAATCTTTGTATACTCTTCCCTAGAATGCTAATGATTTTATATTTTGTTTAAATAATAATAATAATAATGATAATATATGTTTATTCAGTAAACAACGAGAATTATAAATTTAAAATGATTCATCACATTTAAAGTACATCTAAAAAAATACACAAATGAGCATTCCCCCTAAAACCTTTTAGTTTTTTTCAATCCCATTTCATAAGTTTACCCTGCCATATATTGCAGAAATTTATACAGCATACAAATTTTGACCTAGAAGGGATTTTAAAGCAAACAAATATTACTTTAAATTTAATATTCTGACATGTAAATCTTAAACTTTTTATTTTTGACATTATCTACCTTTTTTCTTCTAATTTAGTGTTATATATATAAATATATATATTTTTTTCTAAATTAAACTTTTTATTTTTGACTTTCTGTACTTTTTTTGTTATTTAGTATTATATACATAAATTCATAATACTTTCTGTAATAATAATTAGAAAAAATTATTTATATTTTGTAGTTTGGTTTTGTTTTTAAAAATAGTTAAAACTGTTGTTTTAAAAAATAATTGCCTCATCGTAAAACATTTTGAATCCCCAAATAGCTGTAGTACGGGAGAATATAATTTCCAGTTTTTTGAAAGGCGATTTTTAGGAAATATTTTTGGATAATTTTCAATTTTTTAAGATGTTGGAGATGAAAATTGTATTTACTAAGTGTTTCTAAATTATTTGAATTTGTAAATCAGTCGCTTTAAATTGTTTAATACCCTGTTTAATCCATTATAGTTGTATATCCATTGTTATTCTTAAGTATTTTATTTCATTTGTCGACTTCATTGAATAGTGTTCATCGATTATTGTTAAAATTCGGTAAACCATGTTTATTGCACAAAAATGGCATAAAAACCGTTTTTTTTTATTCACCGTAAGTGACATTTGATCAGATCAGGTGATTACTGAAGTGATTTCCTACTTTGATTTAAGGATGAATAAAATTCGTCCTAAAAAGCATCCCTGTGGACGCCATAAAACGATAACTATTATTAATTTTTGTTTTCTGTGTTCTTTCCGTAATATAACTTTTCAATAGTTTCTAAAGCTCTTAATACTTTTAAATATGCACCTATCTGACTTGCCGCTAATAGGAGTAAAGGGCAATACAAGCTAATTCAGCAATCTAAAACGGAAATCATCATAAATATACACACTACTTGATGATTGTGGCTTCTCAGGTAATTAGTACTCTGGCTGCAATTGCTCCAATTATCAGTGGCGTATCAATGGTGCAAATACGGCAAACCGATCTGATTTTTAACGTTGGCAATAAAAACCTTTTTTCTATCGTGTATTCGCTTGGAGAGATTACTTTCGAAGTTTGCAAATTCAATTCGAAAAATTTAACTTACGTTTGCCCTTCCGTTCCCAAGAAAACTCTCCTGGGGAAATATCGGATCACAAATTTAATTTATAATCAGGAAACCCTAATAGATTCTAGGTTTGTTCTTCGAAAAAGTCAATCGATATCGCTACGTATACTCTTTTTTATAGGATGGTGATTATTGAATTATGCTTTTGTAGCAATTTAGCGCAATGAAATATAACATATAAGTTACACAGCACTAGATGACTTGGCAAGTTACAATAAAGCTAAGCAAATAATCAGACTTAGAGTCGTGAAAGGAAGGTTAGGGGATTACTCTAGAGGAGGTATTGTCTAAGTGAGTAAATAAAAATACTAAATGTAGATAAAAAGAAAAAAGCCATGATCTGCTTGTCGATGCACTAAATCTAAAATGATGAAGTGCGTTATCCATAGTAATTAAAGACGTGGTTTTGACTTTCCCAAAAGGCGTTCGGTCCCATTTCGGAAAGTCTCGGTGAATCTCGCCTCGTGAGGGTCTCGATGTAGCAGACGATCAAATGGTATAGTTTGTAATTTGACAGTCGATACTAGATAAGTATAATCCGAATACGAATTAGGAAAAGGGTGATTGTTTTAAAGATACAGGGCACTAAATCCGCACAGGACACATGAATTCCTATGGATACGATCAATTATTGTTTCCAAAAAATATAGGTTAATTTTATCGAGTGCTGCAACCAGCATTTAAAAGAATATTTTTTATTAACCCGTGAGTACATTTTCAATATTTTCTTGTCATTATCGCCTCCTATTTATTACAGCCACCGGCTAAGTTAAAAGTTGACATCTTTCAAATCAAATTTATGAATGACAACGTCCAAAACAAAATTCATTTTTTAGCAAAATAGGTAGGGTTTATGCCTCGTGATGGGAATAAAACTGAATTCACTGTGCAATTTGTCTTAGCCAGTTGCGAGTGAGCCTTGGGATAACACACATTTATGGGCCCCTACCCCTAGCCTACTTTACAAATAAGATTGGGTATTTCCCATAGCCACATGAGAATCACATACAAATATACTTATGGTGATACAAAAATATTTTAAATCTACAGTATTGTGGATCTGGCTTCTGGACTCACGGCCCCAGAGCGGCCCAGAAATGTCCCTAATAGCCCCACCAAATCTTTTGTTGTTGCATTGGTGTAGCAGAAAATATTTGTACAGATTGTTCTCTTTTATTATGTAAAACTGTTGAAATGGTTGAAATGAAACAAAAATTTTAAGTACAAGCATTCTAACAATTATTCCCATAATATATAATCATTTTTTTCCATCCACATTTCCTTGTATTTGACATACAATCCACAGTGCCTTGTCCAAGTAAAAGCCTATAATAATAACATTTTTATTTTTATGATAAAAGTAACCTCTACCTTTATACACCTTATTAGGAGTTACCAGTAATTTTTTTAATAAAAGTCAAACATATTTATTTAAGACTTCAAAAATTACCTACCTATATATTATTAATTACCTATATACAGGTTGTTATTTATTATTTATTAACTTATACAAAGGTAGAGGTTACCTACCGAAATAATATAAAATACGTGCTAATCCCAAAAAAAAATTAAAATTTATGGCCATATTTGATGAAGGGTAGGTCCAACAAATTGGTTAATATCCTTCCATACAGGGCCTTGCGACAAAAAGCTTTTGTGCCAAACTGTATAACCAAACTAATATCTAGGCCACTCGCTTGCTCCCAGAACTCTAGTCAAGTCTTTCAGTTCTACAAGTACATTCGATTGCTTCCACCTCTGAGTTGAAGGAAGTGAGGCACATCTAAGACCTGCCCGCTCAGCAGTCTTAAAGAGAAATGCTTCATATCGTGATCACTCATCAGATGAAGCAGCGGGTCAGCACTATTAACAACCCTCCACGCTCAAAACGAATTTATTATTATTATTAAATGTGTAAGTGACAAATAAAGCGTGATTCTTAGCCTTGACATTTAATTTGTAAACTTTTCTAATAGCTGTTGTTTTACAAGATGATTTACATTTTAATTAAACATATAAAACGGCTTTTTCGCGAAACGGATACGAAATTTTACTTTACATTAATTTAAGGCCATTTAAATTTCAATTAGGGATAAACAACCCTGTATTCATTAAAGTGTCACTCGCTGACCGATTAAAGTTCGCGTCCGTCGCCTTCCGATTGGATTTTCTTAAATAAAAAAAACTTTTTACGGCCAATGATTCGGTAAGGGCGTTTTTGCCCCAAGCCCTGCTGACTTTTCTAGAATTACGAGTTTCTCGATCAACATCAAAACCGAATGCGAGTTGTCGGACGAAATCAGTTGCGAATAAATAATTCACGTGACGTCACTCCCGCTTCGGTGGCGGAATTCTTACCGCCACGCAACCCTCAATAATGTTATAAACACAAAATTTACGGCTTAATTTGCTAATTTATATAAATCACGTTAATCTGAATTTAGCACCAAACCAGGTGTTTCGGTAAATGCTCACAGTCAGGCATTGTCCTGCGTTCATTTCGCTGCCGTTTAACCAGGGTCGTAGGGGGAAGATTGCAGCCCCGCTGTGTTACAACTCTCGTTTCATATTTAGTCGCTGCGACGGCCGTATAATTTTGAAATTTTTAGTGATTGTTTGTTTGTTTTGATTTTTTTCGCGTGTTTTTTAGGAAACTTTGTGCCATTTTCACTACACTTACCGTAACAATAAAAACACAATAATATTTTTCTACTTCTGTCTGTAAAATGCATAATTACACACCTGCGGGAAACATTACTTTACCACGTCAGTTTACTTTCCCACGGATCCGAGCCACTTCGGACAATTTCGAGATTTTACCGCACGAGTTTTAGAGCAATAGGATGTTTTCGGACATATTTCCCCAGCCTTGAATTTTGACTTTTGTCAATTTTGACGGTTATGTCAGTGAATGTATTCGTGTTGTTTTGCGAAAATGTACCCAAAAACTAACGGTCGTAGAAAAAGTACAATATGCAACAGGTTCGGTAAAGTTTTTAGGTCACTCGTTTATTAAACACTCGCTCCGCTCGCGTCAAATAAACGCCTGAGTCAAATGCCGTCTACCGCACTTGTTGCATAATATACTATCATTCACTCATTTATTAAACACTCGCTCCGCTTGTGTGAAATAAAGTCGTGAGTAAAATGCCGTTTACCGCACCCAATTTAATGTACCCAAAAACTAACGGTCGTAGAATAAGTATAATATGCAACACGTTCGGTAAACTTTTTAAGTCATTTTGCATTTTTTTTTCTGTTTTATAATATGGATGCATTTTTCCAATAATAGAGAATTTATTTCATTTTATTGCCAAAGTCCGCGCTGTATGGTGTTCCCAACAGCAAAAGCTAAAGATTCCTTTTTAAATTAATGAAATAATATTGGGCATTGTTTTGTAAAATGAATTGCGTCGGTGGCTGTGTGTCTAGTGTGTTAGTCTGTTCATACTGCCTCGTTCTGTACATCATTGTCACCCGAACTGTTTATGCTGCGAAAGCTTAAGCAATCTCCTTATACTCAAGTTGTATTTCGCTTCATTTCACTCTAAAATGCAATATGGGGTCACCTTATGCTGTGGATCTAATTATGCTGTCAGTGTTTCGTTTTAAAAAAAAAACTCCTCGAATTCATGTTGGTTTGGACTAGAGAAAATGGGAACAGATTTTCCCAGTATTAAATTTGTTTTGAACAGCTTGTTCGAAAATTTTAAGTATAAATTATATATTCATTTTTTTCAGATATATGTTTTTTGGTATAATAGGACATTGTGGCTTTAAAAAATTGCGCATTCAAGAACATTATTGGTATTTTATGTATATATAAAATTTTTCTACTTAATTATTACATAGTACAATGTGTGTGTACAATGTCTACTTTTACGAATTTGTAATTATTTATTTTGTTTTGACTAGCAACACATACATTTTGTATATTGTAGTTAAATAAATAAACCTAAACATAAAGAGCTATCGGAAGTTCACTTGCGATGACACAAATTTGTTTTATACAGCTTGTTCGAAAATTGTAAGTATAAACTATATTTTCTTTTTTTTTTCAGTATATAGTAAGAAAAGATAGATATGTGTTTTTTGGTATAGTAGGCAATTTTGGCTTTAATAAATTACGTATTCAAGCATATTGTTGGTATTTTATGTATATATGAAATTTTTCTATTTAATTATTATATAGTAAAAAAGGGAGGTATATAATATTAATAATAATATGCTTATTTTGTATACAACTACAAATTTCAATTAAAAATAATATATCACATTTTGTATACCGACAAAATAAAAAAATGAAAATTGTTATCCTGGAAAGAAAGAATCGTTAGTATTCTTTCCTATATTGTCTATTTTTTTATTACTTGCCACGCACCATTTTTTTTTACGATTGATTCGTAATAATTCTTAGACTCTCCACTCCACTCACGAGGGCGCAAAATTTACTACTGCTGTGTGATTTCACATTACAAAAAATATTCAGTTAGCAACTGATTCATAATTAATTAAATAAATTAATCAAAGCGGGATTGTAGAGTTTTAGATGATTTTTACTATTCAAAAAAGGAAAAGAAATAAAGCCACCCGTTTAGAACAAAATATTTCTTACCAACATGTTATGCAAGCTCTTGTATGTGCCCGCCCAAACGATTTTCCACCATCGCACTATCCTTGGCATTTCTCTCACTTACGACATATCTGCACTTTTGCGTAGTAATTCATGTTTGCATTACCCCTTCATCCTTTCGTCGTAAATTTCGCGGATTCAGGGACTATAAAAATCCATTTTAGCTGTTTTGCAAATATTTGGTATAACACAGTTCATATTTACAAAGCTTGGCGAGGGAAAAAAGGGTTAAAAACCGAGTTTATAACAAAATTTACAACCGGTGGCGAAAGCAACGACGTTAAATTTTGCAATTAGTTTTCAACATGAAAGACAATCGGATTTACGATATACATATGCATACAGCGGGTGTCCACGAATGAACGATACGTTGAGAGCGTATTTTTTGGGTGAAATTTAATTCAATGCAGCTATGTTTAGTTTAGTTTGGAAATTGACTTTAACAAAGATACAGGCTCTACGATTCTACTTTACAAACAAACCATGTTTTGGTCAATTTTGCAGGAATTATAAGCATTTTACTTTTTTTTACACAAAAAAGAGGAAACATTTGTAATCTTCAAACAACCACCTTACTACTCTACTCCAAATTATTGGAATAAAAAATAATGCCTCATTTCACCAAGCTGGTTTAAACATTTATTACTTACAAAAACTCGATTTTAATTGCTCGTTTGTCAATAATAACAAAAATATAACCTCTAAATATTAAAAATTAGGTATTAGACATATTGGAATAACGTAATGGAAGTCTCCTGCATATCCATTAGTTGTTTCCTGTGATACCCCTCCGCATTTATTCCACCTGTATGTGTAATAGAATTTTGACAAATTTCAGGGGGTCTCCAGTGCTTCTCATCGTGAATAATCGTAATTCCTCAAATAACTTCAATCGGGTTAAAGATATGCTGGTATGGAGGTAATCATAAAACTTTATGTCCACAGTGTTCTGCCAAGTCATCTACCTCATATTCTCTGTTGGTTTATAGCTAGTTTGTAGCTAAAAGGGAGACAGTTCAGTCAGGAAAAAATTTGGATATTGTATGTATTTACCATGCACCAATGGAGTTTCAGCCTTGGGCCATGGTGCCTATGTTAATAATAAGCTGTGGTAACGGATATTGTCGATTGTCGATAACAAATAACATACTTTCAATGAATCGATTTTTGTTGTCTGCATGAAGTATGTTATTGCTAAAAGAAGCATTTCATGCCATCAACTTTGGGAGTTTCAACATTTGCCTGGTTGTTGTCTTGTCATCAGCAGTTAAACGTACCATTCTCTAGAACCTAAACTGGTAGCCGTAATACAACTGTGGCCTCCCCAAACGCAATCAAGGATGACAACTTAACACAGTAAACAACGAATAAGAGATGATTTTTATTAGGTTTGCTTGATGTTCCATTGAAAAAAGGCCTAGAGTATTTTGACCTACAATGAATTACTTAACGCCAGAACAAGCAGCTTAAATCGCGAAGATGGGCGATTGCAGCAATATATTGCTGAGAATCTACCGTTTCTAGACTATTAAGAAGATTTAGGAATACTGACAGTTACAATAGAAGACCGCTTCCAGGATGTCCCAGAAGCTAGCTGCGGATGACTGCTATTTACGGTTTGCGCACAAGTCATGTTACAGCCAGGCACCTGCAAATTGCTCTCTCCAGAATCCGTTATGTTTAGATATCTGGCATAAAAACCAGGCCACATGTTAATTGGGCTTTTATCGTCTGGGCTGATTTTGAAGGTGGGGAGGTATTTGTTTTCAAGCTCCCACAGAGTAACTAGTGTTTTGTAGGGGATCTTTAACCGTTGATCGGTAGATAAGAGAGGTTCTAGAGAAAAATGTAGTACCTTATGCAAGACAACGCTGAACTGCGGGTTGCTAGAATTATCTTCAAGAGGATGACATTCAAATTTTTCATCGACCAGCAGTTTGTCCAGTCCTGAACCAATTCGAACATGTTTGGGAGTTCCTAGGACGCCGCATAGGAGTTCTTAGTAGTGCCCTAGACAAATTTACTAGCAGGAAAATGATTTAAGAGTAGAATGGAAACATTTTTGAACTTAAGAGTACGTAAGAGTTTTGTTTTATTTTTTGATTTGTTATTATGTTACTTTATTTTTTTTTCGAATAGCTGTTATATTTTTTTAATTTGTTTTGATTTTTTCTTTGAATGAATTCATCCTTTATTAAACATTTATACCATACTTGTAAGACATGATAACGTTTGGTGCCTTGGGGCGATTTCTAGTGCTACGTCATTCTGTGCTAAATTGTGAAATTTTCTAGTTTGCACAGTTAAGACTTAAGACGTTTTTATCATACACGTGAATTATTTTTAAGTTTAAGTTTAAGGTTTTCGGTAATCCAAGTTTCTTAATTCTAACTGTTTTTAATGGAGCATGAATATCAAATAATATGCATATCGTAAGAAAATCAATTTGTACGATTATATCATCAAAAAAATATAAAAGATCCCAGTTAATCGCCCTAGGACTATTCATAAACAGCAACAAGCAAAAAGGGCTGGGTAACGCTCTTTTTGCAGCTTGAGATTACAAGAAACAATACGGTGGTCTGAGATATCATTCATATCAAGAACTTCAATATTGTCACATATGGATAAATTAAAGGTGACCAGTACATCAAGAAGCGAACTAGCGTTACCAGTGATCCGAGTGGGTTCTGTACTAGTTGATGCATGCTGAGTGAGAGTATAGAGAAAATCGAAAATAAGCGGAAGTATTAGTTTTTAACAGATCAACATTGAAATCTCCGCCAAACATCAAAAAATCAAATTGATAAATAAGTGCGGTAGGACGTTTTACAGAGAGCCAGAGATTCAAGTAAGTTAAAAGTTGAAGGTCTATAAACTGTTCCTAGACACATCGTTTTCCTCAGGTTGTCAAGTAATGATACTCCTGTAATGGTTTTTAATTTTTTTGAAGGTAAGAAGTGCACTACTACTACGATCACTAACTTTTAGTAACTAGTGCCGCGATCTTCAGGGTGACGCCAGAAACCTTTCAAGTTATCGTGTGTGTGTGATAGTATTTAGTGTTGAACAGTTCCTAGAACTTCACCTTCGGAACGAAGTATTTTATGTCCCAAGTCGTATTGTTTCCTTTGTTAATTGATAATCTTCTTGCATCTTGAGTCAAACGTTTTTTTTTGTTCGATTTCATTTAAATAAAACCAATGACACAATCAACCACAATCCCTTAAGTCGACGTAAGTTTACCCGTTCAAACAATCATTGTGGTGCTCTATCCCCTTGTTATATAACGAAAATGTCCACTAGGTGAGCTTTTCTTAGTCTCACAATTAATGCTCCACATTAGGAGCTTTTTGTTGATGATATTGCCCGGGGTTTTCCTCGAAAACTGGGACAGTGATTTGTTGGAAAATATAATTCCGCATAACTAACTGGTTTCAGTTGCCTTAATTGCCTAATAATGTCGAGCCGCTTTCGGATAAAATATACTCACTTCTTTCGCGGTATCGTGCAAAAGAACTAAATGTTGCGGGGGTTTGAAATAACGGAAGTTTATTGCACACGGCATTGGCGTTCCAGACGAATTAACTTGTAAATTAACGTTTCCGTTTTTTTTTTTAACGCAGTGGAAGCTAAATATGGTTCTTATTAGATTGCTCGTTTGTCGGCTCATTAAAAAAAAAGCTAAACATTAAGAGTGGATTTTTATCGGTAAGAATATTTCGATAACGTCAATTTTTCTTTCAATTTATTGCCCGCAAGGAAAGCTCCCAAATAGCACAATGACGTCCGCAAAACCTCCTCTGGATATCAGACGGGACATGGCGTATATCCTACAGATGTACTGTTTCCGCTAAGGGACATCCTTAAGACTTCTCAAGGATATGCGATGTTACTAATTGGAACGTCCACACATACGTCCGTAGGATGTTTGCTAGGACATACTAAGGATATCCAGTTATACTAGTTGAGACGTCGTTAGTATATCCGACTGTGAGGATATAGGATCTTATTTAGATGTACCAGTGGACCTTACTTAATTATAAGGTTATTTCCAACAGCCTATGAGAAATACTGGAAAGGTAATGTGCATTAGTCTAATTGGTTGTGCGACTACAACCATTCTATCCCATTTGGTACTCGCGTGTGATGGAATTAACCTATTGGGTATGATTGGTTGAAGTCATCACTGGAATAGCAGGCGATATTTGAAATGCACACGTGTTTTCCAATTAATATTTAATCCTTAATTTGACCTTTGATGGTAAAAGTGAAGTACGGGCTATTGATACCGTTAATAAAACACATTTAATACACATTTCTTTCTGTTGTAGATATAAAAAAATTGTAGGTATATAATTATAGCAAAAATATAGAAGAACCTAACCTAAAGTATCTTTAATATAGAGTCAGATACTATATCTTGAACTAAACTCTAAAAGAATAACTAATATTTGACATTCATTCATTCTTTGGTGAAAGTAGCTCTTTTCAGCCAAGCAGCTATTAAATTCTCACATTCTCTTGATGTTTGTGATGTGTTTCTGTATTGCAATCACTCCTTAAAAAAGTTAAAGTAACTAAGCAATCGCCATAATATATATTTTATTAAATTATATTTCTTATACTTTATTTATGTTACAATTATGTTCTATTTATTTTTAAAAAACATAATACATACTTACCAAATATTAATTTGGCCAATTTTAATTTTGAAAATTTCTCCTTTTTCTTCATTCCCAACCAATTAAATTTCATTGCAAGTTTATTTGAAATCAGCGGCGACAGAGCTTGTTTTACAAACTCAGAACTGCTGCCGCCGCCTGATCTTGCTGTCTCATTGACCTAGCAAAATAATCAAAAACAAGGCGTGATGTTGGTAGACTACACAACAATGGTTCGTTCAGGTTAGAATTTATCAAATCTTATGTTATATATTACCATAAAGCTTTACTTACATGAATTATTAGTTCTTCAGTAATAATAATACCACAAAAAAATACCTGAAATGGAAGCACTGAAAGCAATAAGCACAGCACACACGTATACCGTATACCGCCAACAAAAACAAGGCTGAAAAGATGGCGGACGGCGAGACAGAGGAGAAACCGACCAGACTCGAGCGAGTCCGGTACGGCACGACCGCGGGTAATTGCGTCATTTGTTGCAGCCGAACAGTGTTGTCAAATGGGATCTTTTAAATAAATGTATTATTTATACGTTTTTGTAATTTTTTTACTTAGATAAATCCGTATTTTCTGTCGTATTTTTTATTAAAAAAGCGTTTCTTGTCTCGTTCGTGTCCAAAAATAATAAAAACAAGTTGATTTTAAAGGTTTGATTCCATTTTTTTTTTAGGACTTGCCAATACTGACTCTGCCACTTGCCAATAAAATGTCTCTCAAAACACCACAAATCTAAAAAACTGAGTATTTTCTTTCTCAGTTGTTCAAAATTTAACTTTTTAGCTTTCATTTTCTTTTATGTTTTTTCACATTTTTCCCTTATTCCTATTGCAATGTTCCCATTATGGCGCAAATGGGATATCCTCAGGCTATTTATTTGGAGGATATCTGTGGTATATCGTGCACAGTAAATCCTCAAGCTATCCATTCAGAGGATATCCCTGGGATGTATTTTACAGTATATACTTAGTATATATGCTAACGTATATCCTAAGAATATCTTCGACATGTCTCGGGACATGCGACTTGAATGGGACATTGACCCGATACACTGGGGATATTGTGTGCTACTTGGGATGACCCGGAGCAGTAAATAATTGAATATTGTACTTTTGCTATTATTATTATTATTATTATTTATTATACAGCATTAATTGTCATAAAATACAAATACAATGCATCTCAAAATATTTCTAAAACGTGAGTTCGTAGTTATTATTACTATGTATATCAAATTTCGAAAGAGCTTTCGAGAACTTTTAACAGAACACCTATATATATCCACACCCGGTAAACCCAAACTCAAATAATCACTAACAATTGTTGTTGGTTTTTAATTAAAAAAAAAACTGGCATGTTGGAAAAAAGCACAAAATTTTTATTGGCGATTAAAAATCAGTCCTTGCCATTTGATTTTTAAATATTATCTCATGTACGTTTTAGGTGATTCAGAGAAGTCCAATTTTGACTTACTTTTTGGAGCATGTCGACTGGCAAGTCATGCAGATGATTTTCAATTTTATAAAACAATCGAATCACCTGTGGATGCTCAGTTTCTTTAGAGCGACCTTAATAATGTCAGTTTGTGATGCAGAGAAAATGGTGTGGATCTAAATGTTCGAAAGTTAGGGAGTCATATTTGTGATTTTATTATTTACAAAGGGAATACATCTCCTTAAGGTTGCTTTATCCGCATCGCCATTTACTTTCTGAAGTTCTAAAAATAAATGTAACAGATTCTTTAGTGTTAAGTTATTTTAATTATTGTGATAGACACAAATAGAATTGAGAGAGTACAGAAAAACTGTCTGCGGTTTATTTATGGTATAGGGGAATATGATTTAGTCTCGCACAAACTACAGAATGCTAAATGGTTGAATATGCAGAACAGGCGAAGACTACAATTTATTATTATTATTATTATTATTATTATTATTATCATTATAGCATTTATTGTCATAAAATACAAATACATTTTTCTGAGATAATTCCAATGCATTCCACGAAGACCATAAATACAGTTTTCAGTCCACAAGCGTAACCTCGAAAATGGAAAAACTGTAAATACTGGCTACTTCCCCAGGGTACTGTTAACTAAATTATAAACTACTGGGACAACTTCAAACTATACCAGATTCTAGTTTTGAAGACATTTTTTTACAAAAGTTTGGTAGAACAAAAAAAAAACTGGAAATAGGAAAGAAAAGCCATGTTTATTTATATGTATTGAAAAAGATTTTATCTATCTGCATGACACAAGTATCTTTTCGGTATTTGCGTTAGGCACACTATATTCGAAGTGTGATTTGGACCATACTTTCTAGTACAAACTGAAAAATTATCAGGTACCTATTAGAAAATTTTATAGCGATAAAAAAAATTTCTACGTATCAGTTTAGATTAGATTAGATGTCGGAGACATATTATTGTAAATAAATAAAAAATCTTTCTATGGCACATATCAAATTGCCGTTGTTAATTATTAGGAAACAATCAAAGGGTGGGTTAAAAAATATATCAATGCCATTATGCTCTATGCGTATTACATGCTAGAATTAGCTTTTCAATTACGCGAATTGGTCGAGGCGAATGCAATTATTATATGTGGGTATTATAGAGGTATAGTTAATATTGCAGATGAGTGTTCTAATCCTATTATTGCCATTTGGTTATTTCTGCTAAGTCATTTGACGCGATTCGCCTGCAGGTTATTCGATTTAAAATAAATCGTACCGTATAGCTTTTAAATTCGAAATTACAATGCTCTAAAATTCAACGTTCGCTTTAAAAATCTAAAAATCTATAAAACATGAGAATGGGAATCGTATATAAAGCTTAACCCCACACCTGACACCAGATTTATGCTCAGTTATGGTTAGAGGTTAAAGGTGGAGATACAGCTAAAAAGACGACATGTATAAGACATATGTTTGTGTAATACTTACGAATGGCGCCTTTTCTCGTTTATAATCTTCGTATGAACGAGGAAAGTTTTGTATTATTCGCCGTCAGTGCGTGTTAAAGTTTTGACGTAAAATAGTCATTTTATGAGGCAGAACGTAGCGAAGTGTCAAGTTCAAAGTAACACTAGTAATTAATATTGCGTCCCGCGGATAAATAGTTTGATAACATTAGAGCCCAAGAAATGAGGGAATTAGCTAGTCTAACTGTGGCGTTGTAATTTAAAGGTAGATTGTTTTCCGTAAGGGGTCGTATTACAACATAAAACCATTGAGAGCGGAGGAGGAAACTAAAACTAATTATAAGGTCTAAAATTCGGAATCAGACTAATTCGTGTAATTCGTGTTTAATTTGTAATAACATTAGTCGGCAAGGAATTCAAAAGTTGGTTTTGCCGGTTCAACGGATTCGGCAAGCGGGCGATACATATATATCCCGAATCACTAATTACTTTTTCCAATCTTCCGTAGGATTAATGAAAATGTAGTAGTTCCCAGTTGCTGGGAGTACGCTAGATTTTAGACAACGTCCCAGATTAATGTTGCGAATTTATCATTTCCATTTCATACTTTCCGTTTTGCGTCTCGTTCGGGAGATGTTTTATTGCGTCGCAGAACACCATCTAAGTTTTTAAATAATAGTGCTTTAAATAGTTCGGCTTAAAACAGAAAAAGCTAATATGGTTTTGTTTCGTTTCCGGGCCCATATCCGTGGATTTCTTGGGTTTTAGTTCGTTTTGTCTTTGTGTGATCTAAGTCTTAAACTTTTTAAATTTGTCCTTTAGTGCACAGCCCTTATTGTTTTTTTTTATTGTCGTTCACTTATATTATAATAAGTTCTTCTAAAATAAATTAATTTTTCGTTCGTGCTTGTTTATTGTCCTATTACTTGTTTAATTAATTAAAAAGTTTAAAACATTTTTCGAATGATGGAGATCTTTAATTTTTTAATTTGACTTTTAATTCACAGCCCTTATTATTTTTCGATAATGTCGTTCACTTACATCACAACAATTTTTTCTGAAATAAATGAATCTTCCGTTCGTGCTTGTTTACTGTCCTATTACTTGTTTAATTCATTCCAAGTTTTAAAACATTTTTTGAGTTATGGAGATCTTTAACTTTTTAATTTGTCTTTTAATTCACATCCCTTATTATTTTTAGATAATGTCGTTCACTTACGTTATATGGCTCGATTATTTAGATTGATGTCCGTGAGTGTTTGTTTTTTTTTTGTTTTCTTTATATAAAAAGAGTTTAAGTGAAGTTTAAAATTTGTCTTTATTAAATTGTTTTGCTTTTTGGATAAATTTGAAATTTTCTATTTTTCATCTTCTACCATCTGACTCTTTAATAAGCTTTCTACTACGGATTCTTCATCATGAGGTCAAATGACAAAAGTATCATCGACGTAGCGTTTTAATAATTTTGGTTTTAGATGGAAGGTATCTAGAGCTTTCTTCCATAAATATATTCGCGATGACTGGTGATAGTGGAGAACCCATGGCTGTTTCCAACGTTTGTTCAAAAATTTCACCGTTATAAAAAAAATATGTTCGCGACAAGCATTTTTCAATTAAGGTGATTCTCGGACTTTAATATATCTGAAATGGTGTTGAGAGTTTCAGGAATAGGAACTTTAGTAAAGAGAGATTCTACGTCGAAACTAACTGGAATATCTTGTGTAAATAATGTAATGCTTTTTATTTGTTCAATGAAGTGAAAGGAATTAAGAAGCCTTAATGACAGATGACGTAGGATCTTTTTTAAGTTGACGATATGATCCGTCTGTAAGAATATCTTTTCCTGATATTCTTTTGTGTTGATGACCATCGTAGCATTTTCTTTATCTGCTTTTAGGATTACGATGTCGAGATTAGATTTTAGAAATTTTGATTTTTTAAGGGTTTTTGCTGTTTCAAATCGAATTTCGTTAGCTCTTTAGATGGCGGTTTGTTTAGGATAGCCTCGACATTTGAAATGGTTTTCTCTTTTGGGATAATAAGTGGGGCAAGGATGAAGTTCGATGTCGAGTGATGTTTTCCCACTTGACTTTAAATTGTCAGCTTGAACAATGCGCTTTTGTTTCAAAAATGTTAAAAGGTTCAATTTTTGACATGCACTTTTTCGCATTCGAGTACATGATAACAAAGATTTCAGTTTGCCATTATAAGTGTTCGAGTAAAAAAAATATTTTAGATTCCATCGAAGCGTCTAACTAACCAAAACCGTCTTTGTTTCCCTATTTCGATAAACATTTTCGTCGAATATTATTTCGTATTTATAAAGCGCGAAGCCATATATTCGAATCCCGAGTTCTCCGTTGTATTAAATGATACGGAAAAAAAGTTGTGGGTGATATTGATCATCCTCCATCCCGTTATGCAGTTCGTTTCCTTGAGAGACGTCGGCTTTAGCGTAAAGCCTGATAAACTTATTGCCTCGGATTTATCAACCTCCTTTTCATGTCCCATTTTAATCGCGGCTTAATATTTCACCTAAACAAAAAACAAATGTTACCTTTCACGCGGGCCCTTTAACATCACACGGCCTATTCAAGTAAAAAAAAAATGGAAACCTATACTTTCGGCGAGCCTAAAAGATTAGTTAAAAGTTTGTTTTACGAATCCCTCGTAATAATTTACTGTGTATCGGATGAATACTTCAACGTTTTCTGAGGCAGTTTTGCTGCTTGGAGCTTCGTGCAAAAACTGTTACTTGCAAATTTACGGCGCAAGTTTAAAACTTAAACAACGGCGTTAAAGTTTGTCGTTAATTGGGTATACAAAACGCGACATGTTATACTTTTGGTCATAAAGCAATTTTCCGTCTTCTTTTCCCGTTCCTCTCACACCTATTCTGTTTCTATATTGTTATGGTAGTTCTGTTAAAATTGTTAATAATACGAGTGCTTTAGTAAGCGTAGCAACAAACCAAAATATAACTACGATTTTCTTAACTTAATATTAATTGTCCTGACTAAATTAAGAAGACTAGTCACACCCCAAAAGCATATTTTTTTCAAAGTTAATTGGGTTATTGATGGGGTAAATAATTATCGATATCTACATAGCTCCACTACTATTTTGAAAGGCTTGCGATTCTGGTATTATCTAACGCCGTTTTTTTTTTTCAGGCCATCTGGGGCAATTTTTTAATTCACAAAAATGTGATGCTGCATTTTAATATGCTTGTATCGTCGGTCAAATGTAAAAGAATATATTTAAAAAAAATGTAAATGTTTTAGATCCATAAACCTAAGTTATATACTTAATTAACAAGCGTAATAAATGCAGATATTAATTTTCGTATTTTATTAATCTGATTTATTATTTTGAATGACGCATAAATTATGTCCAGATATACAACCAAATAGAATAAAATTAATTAAATCAGACACAATATGTTTGAATTTATTTGCGGCGGACGATGTACATGCCATATTGGAAGTCATTTCTACTCGGAAATTTAATTATTGTAAAATTGAATAGGCAAAGCGTAGAAAAAATATTGCTTATGTCCGAGTGATTATTTTCGTATTTTATTCCATGTAAATGTGCGGTGAAAGAGAGGGTATAATTTTCGAGAATTTAAAGCCAATGAGCTAGAGAAAATTCACTAACAATTAGCTGAATTTTTTGATTGATGATGTTTTTCTTATTGCCTTAAAATACACGCTTAAAATGTAATAAATGAAAAGTTCAGTTTCTTCTAGTTGGTGATATGAGGTAGTGGTGCCTCATTAACGGACTACCCTGTACAATGTTACACGTCGAAATGCTGGAATAACTTGCCTCGTTAGTCAGTCTAAAGGAGATGGTAATTACAATCTGCAGTTCGGTCTTAATATGTAACTTTTGTTACAAATATTTTTTATTTGAATTTGTATATCAGTAAAACAGAATTACTTTCAACCTAGCAGAGAAAGGTCTGCACGAAACAGCCAAAGACTTAAAAGAAATTGTCCCAACAACCCATGAATACTTCCTCAATTAACCCAATTAACAATTGTATAACTCAGGCAAAATCGTATAAAAAATAATTATTTGAACCAGTTTATGGAGGTGGCACTATTAATCATTTATTATTGTGTGCGATTATTTTATCTATTAAAATCGAGCAAAGGGCATTTTATTGTTCATTGATTGATGTTAAAAGGCAAGTTCTTAATCGTATTGTTCATCCCAGTCTAAATTTTTAACCAATTTTTATTTACACCCTCCAAATATAAAATCTTAATTGTCTAGTCAGATAATTTATTTATTTGTTTATTTATTTTCCTTTTCCAGTTCTTTGTTTCCTACCTCCACAATCTCTTTCTGTATTCATATCAGCCTTTAGTATTTCTTTTTTACTATTCTATTATCTGTTCAGTTTTGATCTCAGTGGTTTCACATCCATATCTTTCAGCGCTCTTTTTCATACAACGCCGTAAAATATTTCAAACTAATTCCCAATATAAAAAATATCTTTTAAATCTCTATTAATGTGCTTAACATAACGTAGGTCGCATTACAGGCATGCTTACTAGAGTATTTGCGGACAAAGTTCTCAACTTCAAAACTTCTACCTCAATACAACAGTAAGTGATATCTGCTTGAACTTCATGCGATGAAATGGAACTTCCAATAGTATAATTGAGCGCTAAATAACTATGAAAGCCGTTTTCTAATTTTTTAATTATTGAAGCAGATAAACGCTCAAGGTGGAACGGCGCTCTAGAAAAGTGAGGCAAATTTTCCATTTGGAACGACGGCTAGTAATGGGAGATCTTCTCTTCTGGTTTAATTACTTTATTTATCGATGTCAATTTTTAAATAATTTGACGATCAACAGTATTGTCTTTAAATATTTAAATACTCCAAAAATATAGCTTTTAAAAAAAATTAAAAAAGCGCATACTTGGAAATTCCAAAATTCTAAGGGGTGTGAAGTAAGACTTCAAAGTATGTACCGGTTGTCCAAATAAGAAGGGAAAGAGAAAATGCTGGAAATTGTTTTTAAATTTCTTGATGGATTCAAAAGGAAACCATTCAAATTATAATTATATAAAAATCATAATCGTTAAAAATTCTAAAGAAATTCCTTTTTTTTTGTTGACGCTATCCTAATTTTTTTAGTTTCAGGCATATGCTTTATTAATGTAAACAGATTGTCTTATAAAATATAATATTTTTATTGGAATTAAATTCAATAAGAACCGTCTTTTTAAATAAAATAAAACCAACAGATTTTTTTCAGTTGCTCAAATTGATGAATTAAACTAATACAAATTCGAACTAATTTTGCGAGAGGAAACTAGATAAAATGGACAAAAATACTTCTTAAATAAACTTTTTAAGTTCCAATAATGATTTAGTACTAGGTAGTCGTTAATATGAATGAACTAAAGCTAATTGTTAAATATATGAAATTATGGTGTAATATAGTTATTAAGTAAAATATTTATTATTAATAATTATTTATTTGAATTTTTGTTATATATATTAGGAAAGCTCCTACAAGGACGTAAAATTATACAAAGTGTTACTTTAAAAATGCACAACTTTATGTCATAATTCAAAAAACAAAACTAGCTACTCCATTGGATTCAACGTCTAAAAATCTCTGTAGAGGTATTTTTCGATAACTGAAATATTTACGGAGATACGAGGGGTGCCTCAAATCGTAGCTATAGCTCAGCAATAACCTCCATGAAAATGAAACTCTATTCCGCGTACCGTTAATGTCCGAGGATAGAACTATCCTGTTTGAAGATGTGGAACCGGAGGTACTTAAGTCATCTCTCGTTAATCAATATATTTTTTTTGCTTTCTTAGAGGTTTTCACGAAAATATTTCACAAATCAGGTTAAACCTTATTATTGTTGTCATTATTGTTATTGTGATTATTATTATATAGCATTTTTTGTCATAAAATACAAATACATTTTTATAAGGCAAGTCCAATACATCCCACGAAGACAATAAATACAGTTTATTATTATTATTATTATTATTAACGTTTTTTTTTATTTTATTTTGTTTACTTTATCTATCCTTTTTGCAGTGGGTGTTCAATAAATAAAATTAAATCGTTACTATTGTTCAGTTGTGAAACGTCGCGAAATAAGCAAAAAACAATAAAGCACATTATATGCATAACACGCGAATACTAATTTAACCAGACCGCAAGGATAACGCCACTATAACTATGCTCAAAATTTGCGTATAAGCGAAATAAACGAGCAATTAGTTCTGTCATATTGTATATGTTTATAGCTAAGCAGTAGTTGCCGTTTGCCAGAACCAGCGTCAACCGTCGTAACATTTACCTCGGGATTCGTCAAAGTGTAACCGGTTTCATTTTCCTTTTGTTCCCGCTCTAACACAAATATTTCATGCTCTGAGCTTTGATATTTTAATAGCGGAACTCACCGATATTTCACATACAGAACTTTAGTTGAATGTAAATGGAAGCTCGCAATCATTTCGAAGCTAAATGATTTTCAAATAGACCGGGAAATAACTTATACTTCCTGTGTCGTGTATACATTTTCGATTTGAGCAAACCTCGCTATTGGTATGCCATTCGGTTTTTATTCAATCCCGGACACTTGTTTTGTTTCGCAAAATATAAACCGAAGATAAAAAGAAAGGACGAAGATGCCTATAGCGACGCAATTTGGCTGTTTTTTTTGGTCGGTCCTGTTTGCGAAAACGCTAATAAACATAAAATCTCTGCAAAAGGGTCTGGAACGAAAAGCCGCCGCAGGACTGATTTGCTAAACATCAATATTCAGCGTGAGTTCTTATGGAAAAAACAAAGCACCTTTTTTAACACAATACGGTCCACGTAAAGTTGGAAGTGGTTAAAACACCAAAGCAGTGCAAATAAACTTTTAGGGGTCCGTTTCTTATTTTGGATTTATGTGGATGGGCCGACGATAGAAGAAACACAACAATAGCAAGTCGACAACTTTGTCTTCATAATAAGCGATGGACAAATTGATACATGACAACTAACCATACCACATAATGGTCAAGTAATCAAATCCTTCTATAAACCTACATTTTTTTCTATAAAAACCGTACGTCCAAGATGAGGTTTGTCCATGTTGCCATTTTAGATTTTTTTTTCAAATTTATATGCGCATTTAAATGCGCACAATTTTCAGAATATATGCACCGAAATGATCAAAAAATGAAAATATGCATTTTTATTACATAAGAAATTATGAACATTAATGTTATTTTCAATACAGCCACACTAATTCTTTATAATTAACCCCATTCTTCAGAAATCCTATAATATCTCACCTATACCACAGAGTTATTTAAATAAATATAAATGAAACAAAAAAAAACGTAATAATTTTTTTTTATTTATTTATTTTAGCTATGTTAAATTTACAATGTTTTGTCAAAAATCAACTGAATTCCTTACATAAGTAATGAACTGTATTATTGCTGCTGGGAGGTCTCCCCTCTCAATAAATTATTTCTTTGCATGAATCTGAAAAATCCAAAAAAGGAATAATTACTTTGGGTTTACATTCGTTAAAAACGAATTTTAAATAATCTTGCCCACACCTACCAAATAAAATATTTAAATGGAAAATTGTTAACATTAGACAATAATTTGCTTGATTATGTAATTTATAAAAGCAGCAACCTCCTTATATCAGAAAAATATTTCGTTCTTTTTTTACCATATATATGATTTTCGAACAAGTTGTACAAAGCAAATTGATGCCACCTCAAGTTGGCCCCTGATAGTTCTTAATCCTTATAACAAACACGGGACGTTTAGACATAGGCACAGTCCAATTTACAAAACAAGACACACAACTTTTTAAATAGAGGATATCAAAGATGAAATAAATGCATTTTGCTTTCTAATTATCAAAATTTTAATTTTATAAGTTAATAAAATCGTGTTTTTGTCAATATATAGCAGTTTTCTTAAAGCAAAATAAGACGATTAATACAAATAAAAAATGTATCATGGGTAGAAGAACACAAGATTGTGATTGCATTTGACACACCGATCATTATAAGAAATAAATCATTTGATTTTAAATATTAACACTCAGCAATTACATTATAGCACATATTATCAAAAGTAAACAATTATCAACAATAATTTTTTGGGCTAACTATGGTATCTTAGGATACTCTGTGTGTTTGCTCAGTAACGTTGCTTAAACAATTAAAGGTTGTGTCCTTAATTTAAAAGTTAGACTATATAGCTTTTATTATTATTTTCGAATCTATTCCAAATAAATTAAATCAAAACCGCTTAGCCTATTCAAGTCAGTTTACTTTTTTCTATTCTATTAGTTTAGGAGGCAGAGCAGTGAATATTGAACATCAAAATTAATTCTGTCCCCTTTAAAATAACCCCCCCCCCCAGATATAATACACTGGTCCAAAAGAGGGTAAAAATTGGGGTTAATCATGAGAAATGTTAAAATACGAGTCTAAGAAAACCTGTTGCCTTGTTCGTAGTTTTGAGGGGGTTAAAGACAATTTCTCTGGTACTTTAGTCACCGGACGGGTAGTTCGACCTTTGTCAGTGCTCTATTGCAAATTTGTAAGTAAATATGCTATTAAAGGATTTTTTTAAAAGTCTAAAACCGTTGATGGTATTGATATAAATGCAGCTCTAGCAGTAGCTCTGTGGTTGACAAAGCAATGTAATATAGTAATAAGTATCGATATAATCTTATTTTTCCGGAGTATTTCTGATAAAAAGTCCATCAAACGGTAAATACTCGTGAACACAGTCAGCGGAAGTAATTGCGTAGAAGTTAGCCAATTAAAGTTTTATCTCGAAAAGTTATATAAGTGTTGTAACGGCAATAAATATTTTGTTTTTGCGCCGGATTAAAGTCGATCCTGGTAGTGGAACCAGGGTTTTTATATTAACACCTATAGGAGAATATTTGTTAATAGAAATTTCACGGATTTTTTTGGCTCTTCCCGGGCTATTTGAGCACATAATTGTAAGCTGACATATTTTCAAAGCGAGGGTAATTTAAACATGAACATTCTCTGCCTGAATAGCTCCGGCTACTTTATAGTATGATTTAGAGCAAAATTCCTCAGCCCATAACCTTAAATTTTCGTCTATTCAGGCTCCACCCCCCCAATCCGTTCCAAATAATGACACCGCGACTTAAGAACAAAAATTATAATCGAAAAACGTTGCAATCGCGGCTGCAGAAAAAGCAAATTCGCACTCACTCAAACTACGTCCGGACTCTGCTTACATTAACTTAGTTTATTTTCAATTTGTGTTTGACTTCAAGCCGCAAACAAGATTTGCGGCTGAACGTTTTTGAAAAAGGCAAAATACGACAAATTGACTCCCAGCGCTGTAGGTTTGCGGAAACGTAATATTAAATTGTCGTATTGATATTTAAAATCGACGATTTTTATGTCATTTGAATTCGCCCAACAATGCTGAAATTAGTTACGCAAGATGTTATTCCGAATGTGTCTGGGGGGTATATACGGGGTATTTCACGGCTGATACTACCTTAGACTCTAAGGTTTACTTTATGAATGCTTTTGAATACTTATCTTAATTGGTTTGCGAGAAAAATAATTATTTTCTTCATTTTTCTTACCAAAACATAGGTTCAATTAAATGCAAATTAATACAAAATATGACTATATTCCGACACTTATATATAACAACAGGTAGTAATAGATGTTTAATTACAGGTATATTGTATTTAATTTAAATTTAACAACGGAGACGCATTTAAATCCAATTGGTCATTAAGTAATACATTCGTTTTGTTAATCTCCATAGCTTCCAACAAATTTAGTTTTTTGCTTTTTGAATGATTATGTAAAATATCAAAATTATCGTCAAAGTTGTGCATTTCTGAATTTAAACGAATCGCCTAGTTAGAATCCGAACTTGTATTTTTATACGTCGTTTTATGTTCTTTAATGCGTTTCTTAAATGTTCTACCTGGTTGTCCGATAAAAATTTTCGGACAAGATCCACATTTCAACCTGTAGACTCCGGATTTTTCAGTTTTTCGTAATTTAGTTTTATTGTTTTTTAGAAAATATCCTATGGTCTTTTCAATTTTAAAAGCAATATTAATACCAAATTTAGATAGATGTTTCGAAATTTTGTTGCTAGGTTCTCCTATGTATTTTATTGTTTTATAAATTTTGTTTTCGGTGTTTAATATGAGAGAGAGTTATTTGAAACTGCTTCTTAGTTATAATCTTATCTATGAAAAAGGGGTCGTAACCATTGTTAAAAGCTATTTGTTTTATTATATTTAATTTTTTTTCAAAATTTTCTGGAGAAAGTGGTACATTAAGTAGTCTGTTGATAAAAGCGTAAAAGGTAGATATTTTCTGTGTGTGACGGTGTTTTCAGTTATTATGTATTATTATGTCCATGTATGACGGTTTATAGTAACATAACGAACATAAAGGGCGTATACAAATAAAACTTCGGATTGTAACTATGCCATTCATTTAAATTCAGAAATGCAAAACTTTGACGGTGATTTTGATATTTTACACAATCATTCAAGTAGCAACAAACTCAATTTGTTGAAAGCTCTGGAGATTAACAAAATGAGATATCGAATTTATTACTTAATGACCAATCGGATTTAAATGAGTCGCCATTGTTAAATTTAAATTTATAATCCTATACCTGTAATTAAATATCGATTACTACCTGTTTCTATATACAAGTATCGTAATTGATAAAGGCACGGTGTTGCCTTGTTAATGTTAAATGGATTTTCATCAAGTAAAAGCGACCTCAGTCCGATTCTTCAATTAATGTTTATTACCAAGTCACTGGAGCCAGTAGAAAGCTAAAATCCTACTGGCTATAGTTTATGGAAGAATCCAACAGACTTTCGCAATATCAAAATTACTTCCATATTGTCCAGGGTTGGAGAAAACTAACGATCTGCCTACCAGCTACAAAATTTGTTGAAAAGTGCATTTTTCTTAAGACAACACCCTGTTTTAAGAGCAAATAAAATTCCCGTTCGAATGATGCATCACGTCTTTATGCCTAAATCGTGTGGTTTCTGAAATAAGAGCAAGTTTTTCTAAAAATTGGCATAGCCCATCTTTTAGGTGACCGACGCAGCAAAATTTTCAGAAAAGGGTATTTTCTTTTTTAGTCTGTCGACAATCCTCATGCCGCAAAGGAAATGGGATGTCAAAGGGAATTTAGTTTAAATATGTTTTGCTTGTTAAAAGATAATAAAGTAAGTGTGTGTAAGTGGGATTGTCCAGCAAGACCGCCCGATTTCAGGCCATTAGATTTTTACCGGTGGAGTGCGTTAAAGTCTATTTGATACGGGTGCAGAGTACGGAAGAGGATTGTACGATGCTTTGAACAAATGGATTTATCGAATATAAAGAAGGCTATTACCATCAGTCCACTACGACCGATTTTAAAGTGTTTAGAACGCAATGGTGAACACTTCGAACACCTAATATAAGCATTGGATTTATTTTTCTCAGGAATTTTTTATTTTAAGTACCTAATATTTTGTTAGTGTAAATAGTTTTTTTTAAAACCTTTTTCGTAAAATACTTTGTAAGGCTTCTCTTAATTCTGGAAAATTTTCTCTTGTTCATGTATTGTAAGTCAGGATTCGTTTCATTAATTTTTCTGCATGTTCCGACTATAATGTGACTGTCAAACGAAAAATAAATTATTTAACATAAGACGACCACTTAAAAGATGAATTATGCCGAAATAGTCCAGTTTTCAGAGAAATTTGCTTTTATTGCCGAAACCAAAAGATAAATCATTAATTTTGAGCAACCCTCTATGACATCGAACTAATTCCGACATTAAGGAATAATGTGCACCATCTCCATATGCTACGTCCAAAATTGTAACTTTCTACTGACTTAACATCAGGTGATATGTATCCTTCTTAAGAATTTAATCTAAATTATATGTTCGTATATATTACGGAGGTATTTGACTGTGATCCTAAGTAAGTACGTATTTATGTACCTGATTCTCTAGCTTTGACCCTGCGAGGCTGTTTTCCCTGGATAGTTCAAAGGGTAAGGGTACTCTATACTCTGTACTCTATTTATCTTACAGGTAAGTTTAAAAATAATCATTTTTCTTCATTCTTCTTCTTGTATTTTTGTGTCTTCTACATAGTCCTTTGATGTGTAAACAGCAACAGACTATAGATTATATTCGCTGTAGATAAAGGTACGTCAGAAGAATGTAGATAAATATTTATTAGAATGTTACGATTAAACATTTTTTGAAGGTTCCTGTGTGGATATCGTGGAATGAAGCAGATGTTCCCCTGTCAGCAGAAGACATAGAAAATAAGGCAAAATTTGAAGACGAAGTGGAGATGGTAGTCGAACCTGATGACAATTTAGAAAACGAACTACCTCAGCAAATAAAAAAACGGATCGATTTTTCTTCGGATGCTAAACAAATTGTTTTTAATGTTTACAATTTTATCAGAAATTCAAAAGGGGAAGTAGGAGCAGCAATAAAAGCAACTGACATCACCAAAGTTCCAAAGTCAACAGTAAGGAAAATTGTTGCAAATGGGATACTCAAGAGGAAAGTGAGAGAAGATGCTGGTACATCGCGAGTTTTTAAAGAGCAACAATCAGATCTAATTATGCGTATAATCTACGACGCTTATAAAGTAAATATTATTTTAACACTACAAGAACTGCATAAAAAAGTACTGACAGACTTAAACATTAGTTGTACCAGAGGGTTGTCGCGTACTTTTTTGAAGAAACTGGATTTTCAGTTCCAAACAATTAATAAACGTGACGACAGTACCGATACTGACGATTTTTTAAGTGACTGATACTTTATTATTATTATATTTAATATTTTGTATGTTAATAATGATACTATATAGAAATGTAATGAAATAGAACGTAGTAAATTATTATTTTGTACTAATTTTCTTATGTATATGTTTCAAGAATTGGTCAGCGAAAAAAATTGAATACTTACTTCTATACAAAATGGAGGTCCGATTGATGTTACATGTCCAACGCTTTCAAGGCAGCCCCAGTGGTCTTTTGGCTATAACTTCATGATCCCTAGATGTAAAAACTTGGTGAACATGTCTTACTTAGTCATCGATCTGTGGGTTTCACGAAAGCGAGGTAATATTTTGTTTCTGCTGGGTGTTGTGATGTAATTTATTTTATTTTAATCAAATTTGATAAGAGCCAACTTCACCAACAATCTTTAGAAACATTTTTTAAAATTACAATTGCAAGCTGCACAAACGCTAAACTTTAAAAGGGATTTATAAAAGCAAGTGCACAAACTGCAGACAGAAACTTGTAAATCGCTGTCAGAATTTACTGGTGATGATGATGATGAACCAACTTTTATGACAAAAAAGTTCGGTTATCGTATTGGTCCTTGCAAGACTTCTAAATTACTTATATTTGCTTGTTTTTATAAATGAAAATTTATTAATAAAAATAACACACTTTGACCTTATACGTTACATTAATCGCGATAATTGTGAACTATAATTTTCAAATGGTAAGTGGCAGCAAAAATGGATACAATTTTCACAGCTTCATTAAAAGATCAATATAAAAATTAATTGAAATAAAACAAATCGTGGAAATTAATCCTTAATAATTTCAACTAAAAAAGGGCGAAATTTGATGGATTTTTTTTTAAGTCTGCGAGACAAAACCTTAAAACGTTTCGCTCCCTGTGCAAAAATACTCTGTTTTGGCAGCAAGGCTGAAATAAATCCTTTTAATTCTAACTGACGCCTAAAGCTCCACTGGAGTCGTAAATATTTTTTTTAACGTCCCGTTTCCAATATTACAACACTCATAAAATTTCAGTGGCTGTTTCGTAAAAGCTTAGCTCTAAAATCCTCATGAATAACAAGGCCTTCAATCCTAAGCGACATGTAAAAATATGTCGCCGAACAGAACCACGAAACCGCATTGTTCTTGATCACAATTAATGATGTTTTGTTTTTAATATTTCGTTTAATTTAAACGAACTAAACTCCCTACACTGCTGCCAGTCGTTACCGTGAAACGCGATTTTTATTGTATTGTATGTTTATTGTAGTTCATAATAATGAATTTCGGTTGTTTCTGTATTATTGAAGATATATGACGGTATACTCCTGCATTTATTGCTACTATTTTTGTCAAAATAAGTAATGTTGCTGAGGGCGATCAATGAAAACAGGCAACTGAAAGTCAACAAAGAAGAAAGTAACTGATACAGGAGTAGTAAGTTCCAACTTTATCGTCCAAGAGCAAGAGTATAATGTAACAAAAAACGTAACACTTTCATTCTATGTAATAAGGGGCTTATTGCCAATAATGTTGTTCCTGAAATTGTGCCAGGTGTACATGAATGGCAGCCTATAAAGCAAATGTTAGTGCGGTTAATTCACCCTGTTAGCTACTACCTAAACAATATAGCAAACATAAAAAGCGATGGACTTGCTTTGTCTACGAAAAATATTAAAGATTCTTCTCTGGATTACCAGGAAGACACCACCTCTGATTTATTTGAAAGTTGGTTTAAAAATAAACTTGTTCCAAACATTCCTCCTAATAGCGTCATTGGACTGGACAATGCAAGTTCTCACAGTAGACAGTTGACTAAAACCCCTTCCTCATGTGACACAAAAGCAACAATCCAAAACTACATGTATAAAAAGGAATACGTCTGTGATAATTATGCAAAAAATCTAGGGCATGCAGTTTTAAGGCTTCCACCTTACCACTGTATATTTAATCCCATTGAACATGTTTGGCACCAACTGAAATCTGTCACTCGTCGCAACAATGTTTTTCTCCGTGTTAACTCCAATGTCCTCAAACTTATAGAAACCGAAGTTTTTAACATCCCTCCACAAAGTTGGGCAAATTCTGCTAAACATATAGAAAAAGCGGAACAATCGTATATCCATATTGCAAATAATATAGAACAAATACTAATTAGAATAGGCGATGATAGTGATACTGATATATTATGTGAATAATTTTAAGTAATTTAAGTAGGTAGGTAATAAAAATAATTTGTAATTTTATTTTAGATTTGAACATAAATACATACATAAATAAATAAATATTGTTTAGTATCTTTCCTAACAAAATACCAAATAATTATATTCTAAGCAAAGTACGGACCTGTTCATTCATACGGCTTGCCCGGGTCTTTCCTTAATTCGTATCAGTTAGTCACTTTCTTATATCTATGAACGGACTTTATCTAGTGATTCCACCCAGAACCATCCTTAAATGCTTCCATTTCGGTTTCGTTCCCGCTGTATATTGTACTGTGTACTATTGCAGTGTTGATTTTTCGACAATAAAAGTTATTAATATTATTAGAGAAAATCATCAAAACTATATCAAAATTTCCGTTGGGAACCCCATACGTCAATATCGGCATATTTATCATTTATCATCGAAGGATCGGCGAAAAACGTTAAATAGATATGGGGGTTAGTTTGATGTTTCTAGCGTAAAAAAACAGATTACTATAAGGAACGCGGAGAAGAAAGGTTAAAGAGAAAACGGGAACTGATGTGACCCAACGAAGGATAACGCGCTTAAAGGCGGACGAATCCCAATCGATCAACGTTGCCGTCTGTTTAAAAATTAATTCGTTAGTTTGTGCGTTTTAAATTTTTGCTAACGAAAGAAGTGGTAAAACGCGAGCGGGACCAATAAGGGCGCTAAAACATGTGGCGGGTACCTTAATGAACAAGTAATTATCCCGTGTTAAAGTGTGTGTTCTAGTTTCGAGGTATATTGTTACAACGGCTTAACGAAACTTTTCGTTGTAACTATTCAAGTTGCATGCGCGTGTTTCTGGTAAGCGACCTAATTGTAAAATTACATATGTAAATTTTGTATATGCGAATGGATGTGTAATCACGGTTGATGCTAAATAAACAAGAAGTTCGGAGGCGACGCACATGTTTAACGGCCTACGCCCTCGACCTTTGCCGTACATTATCGTAACGGTTAGCTTTTCGAATTATATGTCTTCCCTATTGTTTGCCTAACGTGGTTTGATATTTAGAAGCCGAGCCCGACCAGTTAATTTTAATTGTTTCATAAATACCGCCGGAATTCATAAAACCCTAAAAGGCGGCGGATTTAATTAGCAACCCTTTCGAGAATAAAAAAAAAAGGCGGAAACAATGTGTACCTTGAAATTGTCACAATTGATTCACCAAAATCGGTAAAAATAGAGATTTTTGTACGTATTTTTAAGTGGGCAAAACAAAACAAAAATTTCGACTGTCTGTCAACAAAATATCCTTACAATTTTCTTGATTTTTTCAATTTTCGCTTAAAGAAATAAAAACATCCTGGTTATTATGGAAATTTTGGATTGCAAACACGGAATAATACGCAAATTTTTCCAAAAACCATTGACAAAAATTAACACTCAAAGGAAAATCTCTGGGAAGGAAGGCATAAATACCATATGGGTACAATAGAAAATCGTGCGCATTTTTCCAAATCAGGACTAACTTCAGGATTTGCATTAATAGAACTTAAAACTGCTTCCTCAGTTTCTGGAGCCCTTACAGTCCGATGGACACCTTCAAAGTACCTGTTTCAGTCAATCGTCTATGTACACCGTGTGCCAAATATAACGACTCATATACGATCTGGAAACCCCTAGGAGATACGAAAAAAAGTTTCTTGCAAAAGTTCTTAGACTCTCCTAAAGATTTAAATAGGTGGTGCCGTTTTGGCGAATTCAATTAACAAATTCTCAAGATTTTCAAATAGGTTTAAGTTAACACTCGTATAAATTCTTGTTGAATTTAAAGCTGCCCACTTGTTGGCAATATTAGGTATTTTTTAAATAACAAAGACACGACCGACCACGACGAAAAGACCTATTGCTAACAATACGGATTTAATAAAACTTCAGAATTCATATTTAAAGAAACACTCAACGGTTAATTATTTAGCTTGATTGAAAATAGCGAATAACAAAAATAAGTAATTAAAGTTTATAGGGTTCTAATCTAACCAAGGTAACAAATTTGAATAAATAAATCTATAAAAAAAAGTTAACTAAAAAGTGTTCGTTAATGTGGTCCATAAAGCTATTATCTTGATTCGGGTTTAAAGGCCGTCGTCGGTTGGAATTACTTCCTAACATTTCGCTAGCACGAGTGGCGAGCTTCTTCAGAGGTCCTTCCATCTCCGATGTTGGACGTAGATTGACGATTTCTCCTGCGCAGGTTGTATTTATGCCGATTGGTGGTGGGCGGGGCTTGTTCCGCTTTGGTTGGTCTCAGGATATCGATCGGTACTGCTCGGGCGTTCCTAAGGATCGGGTTCCAGGTTTGGTTGAGTCTAAGGGTCTCCTTCTTTCTGTTGAAATTGTGTGGGTGTTTTTGTATCTCAATGGCTTCCCTGACTAGTCTGTTGTGATAGCCGTTGACCGATGCTAGTAACTTACAGCTCTCAAAGTGTATCCTGAGTTCCCCGTTGCCCAGTGCGTGTTCAGCTACTGCAGACTTCTCTGTCTGTCCTAGCCTGCAGCTTGCTTTGTGCTCCTTAAGTCTCGTTCCCATTGATCTCTTGGTAGTTCCGATGTAGACCTTTCCGCATGAACACGGAATGCGGTAGACTCCTGCAGCTGAAAGTGAGTCCCTCTTGTCCTTCGCTGACCTGATGGTCTGCTGGATCTTCTTTGTAGGCTTAAAGATTGTTTTGATGTCGTGTCTTTTCAATACTCTGCGAATCCTGTCGGTGACACTCGGAATATACGGCAGATATGCGTGGGAGGTGGAGGGTCGTTGTTCATTATCCCGTGATATTGATGATCTTGAGTTCATTGATCTCTCGATCTCCCTCTTGCTGTAGACATTTGCCTCGAACGCAGTTTTCAGGTGTTCAAGTTCCATCTGGAGGTTCTCCGGTTCGCAAATCCTTCGGGCTCGTTCTGTCAGGGTTCTGATAACCCCATACTTTTGACTTGGGTGATGGTTGGATAGAGCATGCAGGTATCTCTCCGTTTGGGTTGGTTTTCTGTACACTGAAGGAGCTCGCCACTCGTGCTAGCGAAACGTTAGGAAGTAATTCCAACCGACGACGGCCTTTAAACCCGAATCAAGATAATAGCTTATCAACGGGCCGCGAAAGCCTTAACCAATGTGGTCCATAAAGTGTGCTTTTAAAATGCTCGATTCATCTGGCATCAAAACAATAAATAAATATCAAAATATTTATTATTTATTTTTTTATTTTTATTTTATTTGCAAAAGTAGATATTACAAAACAATATTTTTAGTATTTAAGTGATGCTTGTCCATGACCTTCCGCAAATAAATAATCAACCTAGCTTCACTAAGACCATAGTCGCACGTCGGTGGGCTCTCGCATAAATTTGCACAAAATGTAGGACCTCTAAACTAAAATAAACATCAATAAACAGAAAATAATCATCAACATTAATAAATACTATCCACTCTAAAACTCGGTAACATAATTAATTTAACGATGCCAATAGACATAATATAAGACAGATATATACATAACAAAGTCTTTAATTGAAAATTAAAAAAAAAAGTAGTTGGCTATGATATCACAATCTTTTATTTTTTGTCACATGAATGTATAAACAAACTTTGACATTTCTGTTTGTTTTTGTTTAAAAAGTTCATAGTTGTCAAGTTTTTTGTAAGTATATATTTTATTTGTGTTTTAAATAAGTTGTTGTTTTTTGGTTAACCTATAAACTTTAATTATTTGTTTTTGTTATTAGGTATTTTCAATCAAGCATTAAAAGAAAATACCTAATATTGCCAACAAGTGACCTAATGTGGGCAGTTTTAAATTCAACAAGAATTGATGCGGCGGCATCTTTTTTTAAATTTAAATATAAGATAAATTACAAACTTACCTTATTTTTTGTCCTAAAATTGATACATGAATAGAAATGTAGGGTGTTCCATGTGAAAATCTTGAGATTTTGTTAATTGAATTCGCCAAAACGGCACCACCTATTTGGGACACCCTGTAAAACCTGAGGTGCATTTGTCAAACTGATTGAGTAGTGCATCATCTCCTTAGTCTGTCGTTAAATTTTCGTTGCAATACCTGGATATAGAAAAAAAGACTCATAACCTCAATTTGTGATTAAACTATGCAAAAATTCGGATAGAAATTTCTTAAGAACGCGACCTTTATTTTAACCAAGAATTCCAAAAATGACGATATATACAGGGTGTTTAATTTAAAATAACAAGCTTTGTTTTGGGACACTCTGTATCAACAAAATTATAATATTTGAAATCTTCAGGAGAGTCCAAGAAACTTTTGTACGAAACTTTTTTTCGTATCTCCTATGTTCGTCTATCTGGTATGACTCTCTTAATAAAGCGCTCTTGATATAATCGCCTAGCGCACTGCCATCAGCCAAACCATACATAAAATGACAACTCTTTATTAGTAAATTCGACCATTCTTTGCTCGAATATTTTAAACACCAGATTAATAAGACGCGAAGAAGTGAATTTAAAAACTGATATCAAACAACCGCCTTGACACCAGAATTAATAATTCTCTTACAGATACAGCCTACTACAATAATAAAAAATCATTAAAAAGATTTCGAAAGTACACCTCAGAGTTTACGTACTTTGTATTCATACTTAGTAGTTTAATGAAACAGACAGACAATTACTTTAGTAAAAAATAATAATGATAATAACTTTCTGCATGATGTTCTATTAACGGTATTGTTATGACTATGCAGAGAAGAGATTTTTATTTTTTTTTTAACGAAAACCGTACATCGGATTGAAAAAAATCACGAACTTAAAGTTGTTTAGAAATGATTGCTGATTATAAGAATAATTTTTGTATTAAGAGAAATCAGTGGCGTAGCATCAATGCCAAAATAGACAGGTGAAATTCCGTAAGCCCGCTACAGGCGTATTTTTAAAAAATGTGGTACATTAAATATTGATAGATAGTACATGTGTGCAATATTTCATTTTAATATCTATATTAGTATTATAGATATTACAAAAAAATATATTTTATTTTTCAAATATTTACCACCCTGTATCTCAAAAGTTAAGACGTTTAGCACATATGTTCAAATGAAGTTTTCTTTATAAAATGGACGAAAAAATCGCCCCCTTAATGATTGACATTCAATTAGAAAACACCCTGTATATAATAATTATATTAATTTGTGTTCTCTAGAACTGATTTCTGCGCTATTTTTTAAGTTGCTCTTTAATTTTCGTGGTTATAATTTGCAATAACTATAGTTTTTTAAAAAAATTGTCACTTTTTACAATTATGAATTTGGATGGAAAATTTTTTATCTGCAATTACTAGACTTGCAACGAAGAAATGAACGTTGAGTCTATATGAGGTTCTGCAGTTCTTGTAATGTTATATTTGGAGTTGTTGGTATAATATTGTTTATGAAATAAACTTATTATCAAAATAAATAATAACTAATAGTTCAGATTTTCACGAAATTATATATTTTTACAAGACAATTGTTTCGACAACACCGTGTCAAATGTAATGTCTACAAACAATTTAAAACAATTACATACATAGGAGAACCTAGTGAAAAAGTTTCAAAACATTTGTCAAAATGTGGTTTAAGAATAGCTTTCAGAACTAACAACACAATGGAATTTTTTTTTTTAAACAATAAAACGAAATGTCCAACATCTCAAAAATCAGGTGTCTACAGGTTGAAATGCGGATCTTGTCCTAAAATTTATATGGGACAAACAGGTAGAATCTTCAAGAAACGCTTTAATGAACATAAAAGAGTGTTTAAAAACAATAGTCTAGATTCTAATTATGCTACACACTTAAACACAGAAAAACACATTTTTGACGAAAATTTTGATATTTTACATACAGCCACAAAAACTAGAAAATGAAATTTATTGGAAGCCATGGAGATTAACAAAATGAGACATTCAATTGTATTACTTAACGATCAATTCGATTTAAACTCCTCTCCATTATTAAACTTAAATTCTCATAACAACATTAATTAATGTAATATTGTCATTTTCGGTATATATAGTAGCAGGTAGTTTGTAAATATTACATTTGATAAAGACACGGTGTTGTCGAAACAGTTGTCATGTGAAAATATATAATTTCGCGAAAATCTGAACTTTTAGTCCTTATTTATTTTGATAAATGGATTTTCATCAAGTAAAAGCCACCTCAGTTCAATTTTTAAACTTATTATTCTTATTATTATTATTATTTGACTTTATAATTATGGAGTACCTCGCCTAAAATTTAGCAAACCAAGTAATCAACTAATCATTCTTTATTTTCTATTACGTTTAATTTCGATATATCATTAAATCAATACAGTAGTAACCGGATCGAACGTAAAATAAATTGAAATGTTAACGAAATCGCCGGGCTTTTATTTTACCGTTAGACAAAAGAATTTGTATTCGTTCGCCGCTCGCATGCGGCAAAATATTAAAAGTGGCGCGCAAACCAAAAAATAAAATAAAATTTTAATTTGCGGATATCCACGGATATTTTATTTGCCCTAACCGAATTTAAGCGAACGCGAACAACAATATAGAATGAGGGTTTGACGAAAACTAAACATCGTGTCCCATCCGATAATAATAATAATAATAATACAGGCGGACGCTCGTACCCCCTCGTACATTTAAAATTGACGCAATGTTACATAAAAAAATGACGCGATCTAACGTCAATGGTGTCAAAAGTATTTAATCAAGACGGTTAGAAGGCCGAATCCCTTAAACATTTATCCTCGTTTTCTGAAAGTATAATCCCCAACATTATCAAGAGATTGATATAATCCCCAGGAAAAAACATCCGCCTTTATATTAAGCTGCTCTTCGGACAGCAGCTTCTCCGCAACGCGGCGGTGGAAAAAAAAGGGAAAGAACTTATAAACAGGATTTTTGTTTGAAGATACGGATTGAGGAAACAAGTATATGTTTCCTGTAGTAATATCCCGTTTCCCGCCGATAGTGGCAAATTTCAGGTCTGTCTTGATATCCCCTTCCTTCGAAAATAACGAGAACAAAACATCAGAGAAAAGCTCGAGTTGAAAACTAAATTTGATATGTATCAGGGTTGGTTAGTTTTGGTTAGTTTTGGTTAGTTTTGGTTAGTTTTGGTTAGTTTAGTTAGTGGCGCGCAAACCAAAAAATAAAATAAAATTTTAATTTGCGGATATCCACGGATATTTTATTTGCCCTAACCGAATTTAAGCGAACGCGAACAACAATATAGAATGAGGGTTTGACGAAAACTAAACATCGTGTCCCATCCGATAATAATAATAATAATAATACAGGCGGACGCTCGTACCCCCTCGTACATTTAAAATTGACGCAATGTTACATAAAAAAATGACGCGATCTAACGTCAATGGTGTCAAAAGTATTTAATCAAGACGGTTAGAAGGCCGAATCCCTTAAACATTTATCCTCGTTTTCTGAAAGTATAATCCCCAACATTATCAAGAGATTGATATAATCCCCAGGAAAAAACATCCGCCTTTATATTAAGCTGCTCTTCGGACAGCAGCTTCTCCGCAACGCGGCGGTGGAAAAAAAAGGGAAAGAACTTATAAACAGGATTTTTGTTTGAAGATACGGATTGAGGAAACAAGTATATGTTTCCTGTAGTAATATCCCGTTTCCCGCCGATAGTGGCAAATTTCAGGTCTGTCTTGATATCCCCTTCCTTCGAAAATAACGAGAACAAAACATCAGAGAAAAGCTCGAGTTGAAAACTAAATTTGATATGTATCAGGGTTGGCGGAAAATTTTCAAATGCCTGGATTGACGTTGATAAACGACGTATTTCAGGTGAGAGATTTTATTGCGGTTTTATAAACAATACTTGGTTTTAAATAGTAGCAACGAAACACCAGTTGAGCAAGATTTGAAAGGTTTTTGAAAAAAAAAAGTTTTTTTTTTCTTTTTTTCTTTCTCTTTCCCTTTCCCTCTCTTTGGAAGGCCGCCACGGCACTCATATGAAATGAACATGGAGATTTAGTTGTACGAGATTAGCGCCAAAATTTCCCGTAAATTAAATATATATCATAGTAGGCTGTGAAAAAAAAAATGGAAGTCTTGCATCAAATAGTTTTTTATTGACAACATTTTAAACAAGACGTGTCCGAAAAAATGTCGCAAATAACGCAAATTGAGTATAGAGCAGTCATAAAGTTTTTGAGAAAAGAAGGGTTAGCACCTAAAATTATTAAAGAAAGGCTGGCCAAAGTTTTCCTTCGTATTCTGTAGTGAAAGAATGGGCAAAACGTTTTCGAATGGGGCAGGAGTCCCTTGAAGATGATTCAAGAATTGGTCGACCAGTGGAGGTCATTACGGAAGATATTGTTGCGATTGTGGAAGGGGCGGTATTGAGTGATCGACGTTTAGAGGTCAAGGAAATCTCAGAAATTACTAAGCTTTCTGATAGAAGTGTTCGTCGAATCCTGCATGATCATTTAGGTTTGCATAAGGTTAGCGCAAGATGGGTTTCTAAAAACATTTGAGCTATTCAAAAACAACGCCGTGTCGAGTGTGCGCGGTCTTTTTTGAAACTCTGTGGGTCGGAACCCAAGCCTGTGATAGAAACTAGTATGACCCTCTATCGACAAAAGAATCAATGGAGTGGCGTCGTAAGGAAAATTCTTTTGGGATTGTGAAGGAATTCTTTTGATAGATTTTAAAGAAACAAATACCACTGTCAATGGTAAATATTACGCAACATTATAACGTAAAACGTCGAGGAAAACTGACCAGAGGCGTGCGTCTTTTGCACAATAATGCACCTATCCATACTGCTGGTGTTGCACAATCTGCCATTTTAGAGTGTGTTCCGCACTATAGTCCAGATATGGCCCCCAGCGACTATTATTTGTTTGGATATTTGAAAAAGGAGTTACGTGGACGGCGATTTAACGACGAAGTTGTTTTAGCTCATTTTGCAGACAAACCAAAAGAATATTTTTTTAAAGGGATTGAGTTGTTAATAAAGTGATGTAATAAGTGTATTGAAGTTAAGAGGGATTATATTGAAAAATAATACAAAATTTGCTTCTCTACTTTGTTTCTTTCATATTCAGGCCTGAAAATTTTAGCGCTGCCCTCGTATATGTTATGATCAAACACCTATTTTCGTAAAGTGGAAGGAAAAAAACGGTCAATACGAGTTCTGGTCACTAGCATCTTACCCAAAATTAGCAAATGATCTACGAATTATTAAATTGTCTTTTAATTATAATCATTTTTGATACCATTTCGGAAACAAAAAAAAACAAAATTTGAAAAACTGCCAGATATAGAAAAACATTTAATAAACATGAAAAAACTTTCGCTTTTACCGCAAAAACTTCGTATGGAAACCCACCGAAAAGTCCCATTTTTATTGTTCTAGATTTCCAATATTTTTTGAGATAGTCACATTAAATTCAAAAGTGACAGTAGGTATTGTTTCCGAATAAAAAAACAAACGAAATAAATAGTGACAGTAACAAATAATAATATAAAAACCATTCCCAGTTATGCCCAATTTGGTATATAACAATTTAACTAACATAAACGCATTTAGGAGACATATTTCAAGTATGTACTAAAAATGTACACAGAATAATAACAATGGGATTTTCCAATTGAAACTAGCTCGTAAAAGTGCTACAAGATCCAGTGTAGTTTACATACACTATGTCCCCATTTTTTTGGTTGATTGAGGCAAAACGATAAATTGAAATTTTTGAACCCTATTATCTCTAAGTCTATTGAGCTGTCGAAAAAAGATAAAGAACATTTACTATTTGGATATAGCCGCAGAAATAAAAAATTGGAAAATATAATGAGTTTTTAATTTAAAATTAGAATGTTGATTTTAATCAATTCTTTTATATCTCAAAAATCCTTAAAACATCAAAGCCTGCTATGCTGTAATATCTCTAAAATCTAATCCCGACATGGCAATTCCAAGATCAGATAAAGGAAATGCCACAGTGGGTATGAACACAAATGAATATCAGAAAGTGATTTAAGATATTCTATCCTATCGTCAACTTGTAAAAAATCCAAAGTCATCCATGGAACGCAACCTTGAATCTGTTATTAAGGGTTCTTCTCTATCAGAATCAGAAAAAAATCTTTACACGACCTATTGTCAGGACCATTGGTTCTCCAACATATTCTCTAGCAAAATATCTAGCTTCTTTTGTTAAACCCTTTTGCAGAAAAATCTGATAGTTTCTTATTTAATTCATTTCATTTTCATTAAACACTTAAAAAGCATTACATTAGTTCCACATGATACTCTGGTTAGTTTCGTTTGTGGTTATTACGCTTAAATTTTTGACAGAGTGATGGCTAGCAATTTCATTCAAAAAAATGCTGTGTCCGGACCTTTAATGTGCAGCATATTACATCTACCAATTTCTATTAATATTTCTATTTATTATTCCTACTATTTAGTAATAATTATTAGTCCTTAAATCTTAAGCGCGGTTTACTTTTATATTTTGAATTCTTGAGATACAGGGTGAAATCCAAAACTATCGCTTTTGGGGTATATCCGTTGTCTTATGAGTTATTGAACAGTTGAAAAACGTTGATATAGGATTTTTTCCGTAGAACCCATGACGTAGTTTGTTTTTTACTTGCTATAACCGTTTTTTGGTTATGAAGCCAACATATATAATTTTAAAAGTGCCCAAAATGAACGAGAAACTCAAAGAAGAATGATCGGATGAAATTGTTTTCATTGTACGCTTTAATTTAATTGAATTTTAAATAAAACGGTTTAGGTAGACGGCGGGGTTTCGTGATTTAAGCCGCCGCGAATTTTCGCAATTAAAATCATTTCGAAGGGTGTATACGTGTTACGTCGGTAACGAGTGCGTCAAGAATTGTTGTTTCGCCGCAAAAATTCGTTTGTTATACACAAAGTAATGAAACTGCACCAATGGTGGCAAATTACGCCGCATCCGCCAAATTGATAATTTATAGAATCTACCGTGGAGATTTATGGTCGCGCTTGCCTTTCCTCTTTTATCATCTTTAAAGAGGTCACGATTTTTCAACTAGCAAATAAAGAAATAACGCGCGTATGATTTTAGATCCGCTACAGCGGCTCCCCGTTTGAATATTAATAAAAATTGAAAATTATTTTCCAGGCTATCCCGTTTTTTTCTCGCAACTGCATCATGCATATTGCGATTTTTTAATTAATTTCAATACAATACAATACAATACATTTTAACCATCACACTCTGTTTTAACTGTGATTTGTTAGACGATCTTGAACATATTTCATCGTATTTTTATTCTTAATATTTGGGTCGCAATCAATGATTTAAACTAATTACCTGATAAATTCTTGTTTATGCAGAATAAATTCTACCGACTTCGAATGTAGAATGGACACCTGCATTAGAAAGATTAATGCTTTACGATACGATATGGATGTATACATTAAAAATATCAAACCCGTGTATTTCAAGAATAGTATGTGAAGTTTGTAATGCTACCGTTGAGAGTATTAGGGAATATATTACGGTCACTTAATGACGCACAATGTATGCGGACCACTATGGAACTTTCGCAAAAAAAAAAAAGTGCATGCACCTTGTATAAAGTGGTCCCTCACATCTCGTCGAAACAAAGCTACAGAAACATCGGTAAATATTAAAATTTGCACAAATACTAGCGTTGTCGAATGATATTTGTTCAGATATCTATATTTGATGAAACCTGAAACTCTCTCGACACAGTTTACGATACTATTAAAATAAAATTATCCCATCTTTAACGGTTTTTCATTTATCGCCATTAATTTGTCCACAAAAACGGAAATTTTTAGGATCTTTTTGATCTTTTGCCCATAAACGACACACCCAGTATGATTCAAACAATGTTCGCCCCGGATCTTCCACGTTTCCTGGTCCAAGAATTTTAAAAAAATAGTAAATGGTTTTCCAGAAAATAAGTTTTTGACAGAAATATCGATTTCAATATGGATTTTTTCAAATATCCGAGCAGCGGATGTGATATACTTTTGTGGAAGCTAAAATTACCAAAAAAACAATCTTTTTTTTTTAAATACTTGGTCCGTGTCCACATTTAAACTACCATTTAAATGTTGACACGGACTTTTACTTCTCTGCTAAATTTGAAGTTGATATCTGCAAATTTAGGACACTTAACACATTTCTCATTTAGCACGGAATATCGGGAACACCTTGTACAATAGGTGAAAACCTTAAATACAAAAGTTTCTGCTGTCTATGCGGGCTATATCGCAATATAAAAGAAAGTGAGATCTAAGTCATTGTCTTTCAGTTATAACCAATTTTTATTTATAGGGGGACCCATTTTTCGGTTTTTTTGGATTTACGGCGCACCCTGTATATTTTTGAAAAATTATCAAGAATAAAAGTTTATGTTTAAGTTTAAGTTTTTTGGTCTTGTAAACGGTTTTTGAAAAATGATGTTTTTTGTAGACCCTTGCACACGCGATATCTGAGCTCAGATGAATGATTACCATATTGGTGAAAATACCGCGAACTCCTGAATTTTGAAGAGGTAAATCTGGTTTTGACATTATATTTCTTTAGAAGTTTTGATATGCTGATATGAAATATATATATACAACCCATAGCAGTGCAAAAATTTGACCGTAATAACTACTAACTAATAACAGAGTCAAGGATTTTTTTTTCGAGTTGACGATAGGATAGAATATCTTGAATCATTTTCTGATATTTTTTAAGGATTTTTGCGATTTAAAATAGAATGTCATTAGCTGTTTGAAATTTTCTTAGCCCTAATATACGTTTGACCATTGAATTAGAAACCAATAATATTCTCCCATTCTTAGATATTCTTATTAATAGAAATCAGAGCTAACATTGGGCCATTCTTCTTACAGAAAACCTACGCACACAGACCGATACCTTAATGCATTGTCACATCACCATCCCGCATATAAGTAGCCGAAAACTGAAACAAATAAACATTTTAAAAATATTCTTCACTTATACACACATTTTGCATAAAAGAGGCTGAATACGAAAAAGTAATCATTTGAAGGGTGTTCCTTTTAAAAAGTCAGAGATAAATTTAGTGAAATTTCGTCAAGGTGGCAAACCTGCTGTATGAAATAATCATTTATGCACTTTCCTATCTACTTACTGTTGGATTCGACTATTACTATGCTTCATTTTTAATATTATAAAGACATATATAAACATATATTAATAAAATCTATCATTTGATTTAACATGAAGAAAATTCTCTTGGACCTCATAATAAGTTAGAAAACGCAGATAGCAGAAAGTTTTCTAATGTATGCCGAAAAGTAAATGAATCCATTTAAGCAATTTAAGTGGTTTAAAAATACAATATTACAATTAACTAATTTATCAAATTACAAACCTACAACAATTGAATCCTAATTAAAATCAGAAAAGATAAATTAGCTAAACAATGAAGATTGAGCAGCCAAACCTGGAACAGTTTTCTAGAATATAGTTTTTCTCTCCGCACCTTTCCAAGAAGAAGCACAAAAAACAATCACTTTGTCTTCCGCATAGCAAACAACGCTCTTAAGTTTAACTTTCCTAATTCATTTATTGAAATAGAGGCCCTTGCACGGTTTGCTACTAACTGCGCATCAAATGCCTTTTGTAGATCGAGAAAGACAGCAGTAACGTCAAGATGTCACTAATTTCGTTAGTGAGTTCCATCATTTCATCGTTAGTTAGATAAAGATAGCTTTATTTCCATAAGACTTGATTTACACGTGTTGGATATTGTCAGAATAATATGAATGTAAAAATATAATATTATCTTAGTATTAATGCGTTTCTGCATCCTAAAGACTTGCTCCACGCGTGGGGAACCTCCCCAACAAACCAAGGCGTAGTTGAGACAGGAATAGACATACGAAAAATAGTACATTTTTAACAAGGGGAAAGAAACCTGATGGCGGAACCTCCATATGACAAAGCAGTAACCAGAAAGTTTTTTGAGAATGTGGTCCACCTGTTCGAACCAGGAGAGTCTCGAGTCTACATAAACAACACTTTTCTGTTGGACTGTGCTTTCATTAAAGCGTACGAATAAACTCTTATTTAAATCCAACTTTCATTCAAAAACAAATTTGTTAATTTGCGCATAATATTTCATTTGCTCAACAGTGGTCTTGGTTACAATATTAAGTTGCTCAGACGATGCTGCAGAAAGGGTAGAAACTGCATCATCTGCAAAAAGGGAAAAGTAATTATGGGGGAAAGATGAAAACACATCATTTGTAAACACTATAAACAATAAAGAACCGAGTAAACTTCCCTGAGGTACACCTCAATTCACTGACCTGGAATCAGAGACGTATTGAAAACCTATGGTATCTCGCAATTTAACCAACTGCGTACGACCCCCAAGAAAAGACCTTAACCAACTTAAGGCGTTACTTCTAATGCCATATGAACAAAGAATATGCTTATATAAAGAGAGAATGGCATCCTGCGTTGATCATATCAATATATAATATCAATAAAGGCCCTGAATAATTCAAAATATTTGTAATTTAATGCGTGATCTGTAAAAACAATTTTTAGAATAAGAGTTTCTTGATGTTTTTCAGCAGCCCGTGTAAATTTCCATTTGGCCGATACTAAAATCTGTCTAGCAATAATGGTCCATTACAATAGCTACAAGTAGTAACTTGGGTGCACTTAACGATACCGCCATTTAATTTAATTTTGAATTGAACTGAAGGAAATGGATTATCTATCGAGAGATCTATTGAAATTCTGAACTGCGAAATTCTCAACAAGACGAATTTAACTCATATTCCGGTTCAATTAAAATTCGCTTTGATTCGGGTAAAGCTAAACGCCAGGCTTCGTGGATTTGTGTAAGTAGGTTTTCAAAAACAGGACAAGGAATTTAACGGTGCTCGAAGTTTCCGTTAAGCGATTAAAGAACTTAACCAAATTATAGTTTTCTAAAAAAGTCGGCTTTTGCGCTTTCAAATGCGGTGGCCTTTTTTTTGTTACGAGAGCGTTAGAAAACTCTTTCCTTGGTAAAACGTAAAACGAAAGAGCTGTGGTGTAATAACTTAATAAACCGAAATGAAAGTGGACACTCAGCCAAATATTTGCCGAAATAGAGTCTTTTTCGCTCAAAGTTCAAGTGCTTCCAGGAAATGGCTCTGCTCTACTATACATATATAAATTTGAGTGGGTTTAATTGTATACGCTAAGGACAATGCGAAACAACAGTATGAAAGGGAAATTAGGGCCGGCTTATTCAGAAAAGCTGGCAGGAAAACTGTTACGGATACTTTAAATTGAAACCCGTAAATTCGTTGGCAATTTCGTCTTCGGTATCAAACTGTCAACTTTCCCTGAATTAAATTAGTAATTTTGCCTCTAAAAATGTCCTACCTTAGTCGTCTGCCTTCGAAATGTATCTTTCTGGAATCCGTCTGAGCATTACTTTGGAGCATATAACCTTTTTCTCCTTAATAGATGAAAGAAATAAAGAAAATTCTACATCGCTAAAGACCAGATTTTCTGAATACCTCACAGGTTTTTGCAACAAGCCGGTCTGATGTATTTGAAAGCCTGGCTAAACTATATACTTCTTTCTCTCTATATATAGGGACTTAACGAAAATGTAATTGTTAATTTAAACCATGGTTTGATATGTTTTGCTTTTATTTGTAAGAATCTTCAAACAGATTAGTCTTCGCGGCATTTCTTGTAATTTTTCTTTTGTCCAAATTACCTTGATAAAGAATGTTATTATCATTGTGTGTCTAGTGCACTCACAACTCTCGTATTGCAACGTTGTTGTTCTTCTTGTTATTGCTCTTAGGAAAACGAAGAGAAATGCTTCCCAAAGAATACGAGTGTCTCATGGTATTTCTCAATATTATTATTGAGGTTCATAAGGGGAAAGAGTGGATAATATGGCGTCAAGGTGAGTCAATAAAAGTAAGCCATTGAAAAAAGAATGAAGGGGTGCATAGCTACAAAAATTAAATAATGATTTAGAGATAATATTTACTTTTCGCCTTTTTGATTGTTTTCTTCTTCCTCTAATTTTATTAGCACATTGGAATTTCATGGCATAATTTAATATAACGTCAAATGGTGTAAACAAAAACATACCACCAAAAATTATGTGTGAATTAGTGGGAAGCAAATAGTGTCATTATATCTGGGCAAAATATCCATTCCAAATGTAAATACCATTTGGATTTTTAAAAATCCGTAATGCATACTCTCTTATTTGCTGCTTTTTTATCTCCATCAAGCTATTCTTGTTTTATCCAATTCCACCTCTGCTTTCTATTTTGTCCTTGGTCTTACTGACCTTTTATTTCCCCCAATTACATATACCCTAATCATCACATTCGCTGGGCTTTTAGTGGCATTATGTAAGGTTCATTGAAGAGATCCACTAGTCCTTTGTTCTTTTTGTTCCTTCTTCTGTCAGACTGTCGGTTTTATTTCTGTTCGTTTTAATTATTAGATATTTTCCGTTTTTGAACTCATCATCAGGAATAAACACACCAATAAATGAAAATGAAATACGTAATCAGTATAGTTTTTTTAATTTGTTTTTTTGCCGGTATATTGTTGGGTGGAGCTTCTTTACATCCTATTTGGGACATACTGTCTAATTACGTTCGAGTTCCTTTCCCAAAACTGTTCTCCGTGATATTTTGATGAACAAAATAGTATAGAAATAAGGATAATCTCCAAATTCGAGAATTGACTATTTTCAGCATAAGATATCGGACCGAAGGTTTGTAATTGGACGAATTTAAAAGAAAATGCTATTTAGAGTATAGAGTAAGGCAGCGGAAAAGGAAATCGCAAAGTACACAAATATGGACCTGCGTCGAGGTGCTATACAAATAAGTTTTGTCGCCATTCATATAATTAAACTTTCTACCCTCTAAAACGGGTAGAGCGAAACTCACGATAATTAAGCTACAACTCTAACAAGATAAGTCAAGGTTACTTTATACACGTATATCTCAGATGATGGAAGTTGCCCCCGAGTTTAACCCCAAACCGACAAAACATTCCCTGATTGTTGAATTAAAGTAACGATAAACAAGCTTGTCACATGGTAATAAATAAACATGACATTAAATTATCATTTGACGTTTAGGAACGTAATCGGAACTTTGGGATTGGATTTTAAATCAGCTAGCTGACGCGATGCCAAAACATTATTTGCAAATCTAATTTTTATACTAACATAATGTAGACATATTCGGAAGCAATTTGCGTAATTATTTCAGTGCCTCCGTTCATTGTTTTCGCCGGCTGCTACGCTACTGGTTTTTTTAATTTAATTCGCTCTCGTCCTTTACCAAATGAATCAAGATATGAGAAACATTCAAGAGAAGAAAAAGAAAAGAAAAACTTCAAAACCAAAGAAATCTGCCGGATGAGATGAGATAAGAGGTGACTGCTCAATAGCCCTAGTATTTATATATTTATTTAATAAAGTTTTCCTGATCAATGCCTGCCTGACTGTCTCGACATTGGAATAATTTTCAACTCTCGCTGTTATCAGCATTTTCAAAAATATTTGAAAAAATAATCAAAATACGAATAGTGAACTTTCTAGACAAACATCTTACCATAAGTATGGATAGCGAGAAAAGATAGACTCAAGAAGCAATTTGGAATCTTTCAGAGGAGATCCATTAAAATTTTGTATAAAATAAGTTTCGAGGATGTATTTACAATCTAATAAAAAGCTATCTCGCTAACACAACTCGGTATGTTGAATTAACTTAAATACGGCCTATATTTATGGGAACTTTTTTCATAAAGTGATCTTTGCAATTACCCCCTAAATAACATTTTCTCTTCCTGTTTCTGGTTTTTTATTTTTTAGTTCAAATAGACCAGAATCCGCTTAAAGAAAATCCAAACAAGTAAATCAAGTTAAATATACTAACTCATATAAATGGAATGCTTAATATAACAAAAGTAGAAAGTGCAAAAGAAAAAACTAAAACCAATATTAAAAAAACAAAAAGAAAGAACTAAAGATAAAGCTAAAAGATTGTCACAAAATACGTTGAGGAGATGCTCAAACTTGATTTAAATTATTTTTACTTTCTTTCTTGATTTTCTTTTATTTAGAAATATTTTTAATTACTCTAAATAAAAATCCCTGTCCTTAAAAATCCTTCTTTTTGTATTCTTCTATTATTTTATTCGTATATAAAGAAAAATAAAACCGCGATGAATTTACGAAATTTACTTATAAAAGCAATAAAGTTTTTCATCAAAAAAGGACAACCTAACGAAAAATTATTAATTTACAAAGACTGCGGTTACATGATATATTCGTTTAGTTAACAGGGCTATAGCAATACAATCGAAATAAGAGCTTTTTTCGATATTTTTATTAAATATCTATCTCATTACAAATAATTTTAGACTAAAATATTTTCTTGGTAATCGGAGTGTATACTCTATCAAAATATCAAATCAAAATCAAATAATATTATTTTAAAACTATTATTAAGCACAAAATTATTATAATTTTTTTTAATAGTATTATTTGACTTACATAGCAGCTTTAAAAAAATTGCTGGCGGTGGTCAATTAATTTGTCAATATATGGAAAAGTGTGAGACTTTGCGTAAAAATGACAACCTAGCGATATACCAAACACCCTGTGTATAACCAAACTACAACATTTTAATATGCCATGTATTTTAAAATTGAAGTGAGCATTCAATTTTACTTCATGAACTGGCTAATTTTAGTTTTAAAATACGAAAAGTCACTGTTTCTCTAGTGTTTTCGAAACCTGTTTTGCCGTGATGCCATCAGTTTCATACTCGTACCTACATAAAAATATTTACGTTCGAAAGATTCGCCCTCCCGCATTGTAACTTCTTTAAAGTTTCGACAATATATTATCAGACTTAGTTCAGTTATTCTTCAAATAAACGCGGCCGCTTGAAGTTGCATTACTTTGGTTTTTGATATCCAATTTATTTGGATGGGGATTTCAAGAGACGATATTTTTCAGATAACCCAGACGAGTTATGCAGAAAGTATAAAACACATAGTGCGAAAGCTGCAAGTGAGCATCTTTTCAGTTTTTATGAAACCGCTGTACTGTGGAATTATAATTAAAAGTAACGCGATGAAAGATAAAGCTAGAAATCCTAATTTCTTGACGAATATCAAGCGCGCTTAAGTTTTATGATGGAATTTATTACCAAGCTTCGTTAATTTTGATATTCATCATTTCCAAGTGAAGGTAATAATTTACGCACGTCATTCGCTAGAGTTTTTCTATTTAAAGTATATCTTTCTTGCTAAAGGTTTTATATTTTATATTACTATATAAAATCAGTTAATGGATATTGCCCACGCTTATTTTACTAAAGACCCTAAAATAACTTTATTATTTTGTTTATCTGGAATACTTGTTAACTATGTCTGACTGTAATAAGATACGTAAAAAGCCTACCTAACAATATTAAAAATTAAAAGGATATTAAATGGAACGCTGGAACAAAAAAGGAAAATACTATCTTTCCTTCATAGTTTATAATATTTTGCAATACCAGAAACGTTGGTTTCATGTTTCTGTTTCTAGACAGCAGTGTTTTATTAAATAACAAATAGCTTGGTTATAAATAAATACCTTATTACAAATTACTATGGTAGTTACGAAATGGGAGCTTATATTTCGATTCGTACGTCGTTTTTTTTCCTGGCAATCTCTCGTATTTGCTATTTGAGCATTATAATTACTGAAATTCAAGAGGAAAATAAAATGTATATTTTCGTACGTAATCAGAAACCGGAAAGCGCAGTTATTGTAAAAATCTTCCCCTAGCCGTAAACTTCCATTTCTTGAATATGAAAAAGTCATTCGATATATGCTTGAATGGCCTGGCAAAAGGTAAATGCGACGACGCCGAAAGGAATGTTTCATATTTGGGATATTAAAAATACAAAGTTTATCGTTGCAACAACCAACCAAACAAAACGATAGTACATAAAAAGCGGGATGGGATCACAAAGCTTTGAGAGAGTTTGAGTATTGTCTGAAATATAAGGAAAGTTTCTTCATATCCCCGTTCCACTGAAATTTCTTACCGATATCGATTTTTGATTATTGGAACGACAAACGCGCCCTAAATCGGTTTCTTTTGATAAAAACAAAATGTCGAGGAATTTTATGCCTGAAAAGTTACTTATTTCTCATTTGTACGACCGTCAAGTTTTATTTACTAGCAAACGCACGGAGTAATCTTTATGACGTTCGGCAAAATTTTCACTTCGTATTTTCCGTCGTAACGTGAATTTCGATTCGATTTATTTTCGGTTTCTACGTGGCGTTCCATTCGTTTCCACCGATTTGTCATTCATTAAAAACCATTATAGGCAATATGAGGGGTTAGAGAGCGTTCTTGGCAATTTTGCTTGAACCCAATCAAACGCGGGATCATCTGGTTTACGTTATATTTTGACAGCTTCAATTTTTTGCGTTCTGTCACTGTCACATTCTATTGTTCACTTCTAGAATATAATATTTCTCTCCTGTGCAATTATTACTTTTTTTGGAATTCCATTTTTTTTTTAATTTAATTTAATAATTTAATTTAATAGCATTATACATGTTGTTTGGTACGCCGATTAAAAGTTTTGCACTAGTTATAGCTGGCATTATCTTATCACCACATATTTATTTATTACTTTCTTATAGAAACGTCTCGCTAATAATAGCAATTATCCATATTGTCACTAAATAATGGACCTATTACAAATACTGATTATTTTTTAAGGTTTTGCGCACTTTACATTTTCTGAAATATTTTTTAGCAATCAAGGTAATACGAAATCGAAATTAAATAATGCTAGTACAAAATTATTATGGAAAAATACCCAGTAAACTGTGTTGACACTTATTTTGATTATAATTACAATTAAACTAGTTAAAAGAAAATGTTTTCAAGTAATTTAAATTCCCTGGACTGGATTTTGTTTAAAAGACTACTACATATTTTCCATAGACATTGTTTAAATTGTTTAATAAATGAAAACAGCACCTTTAAACGTATTTGTGTTGTGTGTTGTTTGTTATAAATAATGATAAGTTAATAATAATGATTATTACTGATATTTTATCGAAATATACCACGGTGGTGTTTCCATCATTTTTTGTTGTTTTTTCGTCGAAAAGGAGCTACTGTAAGACGCACAAAGTAAGGCTTTTTCTTTGCAGGATTAATGTAGTTTTTGTTAGAATAATTGCCGATTTAGCTGCAATTTCATCGAAATATACAAGATTGGAGTTTTGCTCATTGTTTTTATGTTTTTTCGTCAAAAATCCTCCTTGGAACTACCGTTGAACCCAAATATTGAGATGTATATAATAACAGTAAAATTCTTGAAATATACAAATTCTTAGCACACATACCTATATCATTAATTATTATGGCATATATTTTAAATGAGCATTTTTTTCTGAGAATTTTGTGAAAATTTTCAATATAAATCTGTTACGCAGCAGGAGTCCATTTCAAAAGAAAATAAAACGGATCTTGTTCAACAAGAACAGCCAATCAGATTGATCCTTCATTAAAGATCAAGTCATACCTGCAATTCAGACGGCTTATTTTCATCGCCACAGTTTTCCTTACAGGTCCGATATATTTTCGGGATCTGTAAGGAATTGACAACGTAACAATTTCGAATTCCGTATCCGTCCAGCATATTTGTATGAACACACCTGACTTTGATTGTAATCGTATAAAAGTCAATTAGGACGTGATATCTTGTACTGGCATGTTTTCGGCTTTCTCGATGTGTCGGTTAGAAAAAGAAATTTAATATCCAATACGGACGGAACGTCATAAATTCTTGCTTCTTGGTCTAGTGATTTCATCGATCAGTTGGTACCTCATAAATTAGTTTTAGGGCTTCGCAACTCGTCTGATATTTCGGTTAATAATTTACCGTTTAATGTGAACGTTGTTTTTCGTTGACGACTTTATTTTTGATACGTTGATTGGTGTATGTAGCTTCCTTCAACAATAAATAATCATTGTTTAACACAAACAAATATATCAACACGACATTTACTTTAACTGGGAGTGCGGTTAAAATTTTTCCACCATCTTGAACTGCAGTACCTACCCATTCGACTTGGTATTTTTTAACCATATGTCACAAATTGACGTTTGTTTATTAACATCGCCGTTTTGAACATTGAAAACAAGTTTTTCACTTTTTGCACTGTAAATATTGTTTGAGATCGTTAGTACATACTCGATTTGGATTTTAGTTGAATTTTTATTTGAAGACATCGGAGAAAAGTGATTTTTCTAATTGACGATATGGATTTTACGTTACTGCCTTCTCTTTTGTACAAATAAATTTTCAAATATGTTCAACCTTGATAATTTTATTACAAATATATTTTTTGAAATTTTCTTCATTTTTTGGGGTGTGTAGAATTAAGATTTTTTTTTGAATTTTGAAATCGATTTTTTGTTTAAATATCAACACTAATTTTTTAATTTGTCTATGCTGTCTTATTCAGTCACCTTTTCCATTCTATATAACAAGTAAAATAATAATTAGCTAAAACATTCCAATCCAAAGAGTTTGACTTAAAAATCTAAAATAATTTCTTACTATTATTTATTATCTGTTTTATTATCTAATTTTGTTAAGTAGTACATTAATACTACTTATGGTAGTCAGCGAATACTCACATTTACTTTTTTTGTTTTCAAATTTGTTTGTTCCTTATTCTATACGAGATTAAATTTTTGCAGTGGGAATTTCAATTAGAATTTTCTACTTCAAATTGGATAACAAAAGTGGTCGCATAAATTATGTTCATTGAGATTTTTAATGTTAATGTTTATTAAAAAAATATAATGAATGATATTGAGGTTTTTTATAGAATAATAATTAATATTTTATCTGAATTTTATAGAATTGTTGTAATATATTTCAGTTTATAATAATATATAATATAGAATCATAAATATATATAAAAGCAATAAAAATATAGCATGGACAAACTAAAGGACAAATGGCGCCAATTAAAATTTATTAACTGGCTTGATTGCCCTCTGAAAAGCTTGAATATTTGCTGGAAGGGCATTATAAAAATTAGATTTAAAGAGTTATTTTTAGTTTTATTTAAATGATTACGAGGCACTCGCAGAAGATGAGAATGTTTCGTAGAAAAGTTATGAATGTCTAAGTCAAAAATATAGTTTCTTATTTCTATGGATTAAATTAAGGCTACAATGTATAAGGATTGAGGGTACTGCCATTATTCGAAGACTAGAGCAATAAGGTCGCCATGATTTTCGGTAATTGGGATCTAATAGAATTGAATAGAATGCAAATGGAACAATGGGACGTCCGTACTAAGTGTGTTTTTTAACTTTCTAAGTACAAAAAACATAGTTGCTAATTTGTTACATAAAAAATCAATATGCGCACTCCAATTAAGATTATCGTCCGACGTGACACCAAGGAGAGTGACGCTATCGCCCTTGGTTGAAATGAAAAGTTTTTGTGGTTTATGATTATTTAAAAATAAACTGTTAAACGAAAACCAAGACTGAGCCTTCAGCTCAACTAACTAACTCAATGACTAATGCATGAAGGGAAATCGAAATCCAAAAATCGAAATAATGAAGAAAACTAGCCCTAGGACATATCCTTGTGGGACTTCATGTTTTAAAGTGGACGAATCATTCTCGTATAGACTAACGTTTGTGTTCGATTTTGAAAATACGATTAAAAAAATAATAGCGTAGATTGAGACAAGGCAATAGTTGATAATTTCTTCATCAAAATAGCATGACTTACGTGGTCGCCATGTCCCAGACTATTAACGATCTCTGACACTACCTTCAGAACTGCATGTGTAGTAGATTTTTCAGGCAGGAATCCTTTCAAAAAAAGGATATACTTTATAAATAATCTAATAATAGAAAATAGGTCGCTAATTGTCTAATATAGTTTGGCGCATTTAAGATGATCTGGAAATGTGGCAGTTGTTAAACAAACGTTGAATAAATCTGGCAATAAAGGCACTAAAGTTTGCTTACAATCGTTATTATCTTACTATTAATATTAAAAACATCTTGACTTGTTGAGTTTTTTAAACAGTGGATCATCTGACATACAAGGGAATTCAAAAAAGTACATCATATTCCAAACAATGATAAAAAATATAAATAAGAAATTTATATTTTTCATTGTCATTTTTATTCATAGAATGTGCTGTGCCAAATATAGACTTTTGAAAATTTACTTGCCTCTTTCGTTGTTTAATGAACTTTTCGTATGCTGCCTTATATTCCACCAAATCCTGGATAAAATAATAATTAAAAGCTAATCCCATTTGCATAATTTTTATCGACACTTGGAATCCTGGCGCGGACAATTAATCAAGAGTAAATATAGACAGTAAAATTTGTTGAATGATGTATTGTTGAAATACCAAGGGTGTCATTACAACGACACCGTCTTTCCCGAGGGTGTCCTCCCTCAAACGCCTTAGAGAAATTTGTTAACTTACCAAACTCGCTCTTATTTTCTTGCAAAAGCTTACGCTTGAAGTCGTTTGAATCGTAATATTTAAATGCGTCGGGAAATTTAATTTATCGCGTTTAATTTAAATATGTTTTCCAATTTATCTCGTTCGTTTTAATTAGTCAATTTGTTTCTGCGTGTTGGTCGAGTTGTGAGGGTCTCGAAAGTGCAATATAAAAATTGGGATATCTATGTAATTTCTTAATTGTGTTATGCTAACGGCGCGAAATAATTGGATTTAAAAGTTCATACATAGTTAAAAGTTAAAAACAGTTATTTGGCGATATGTTATTAACAAAATGAAGATTGTATTGGGTCAGAATTTTTTGCATTTGTAAAGTGAAATTGAAAAGTGAATATAACAAAGGTAGTAATTTCTGAATCCTCTGGCGGTCAAAGTAAAAACAAATAAATTTAGTTCGTTCTGATACCCTTGGTAGCTCAAGACCTTTCCGATGGAATACAGATTAAGTTTCTTATCAGTAGGCATAGCTTTATGCCCTATGACAGGGCTTCTGCGTAAATAGAGAAACGAAAAAGAGTCAAAAAATTCTGCATACCAGGCGATCTGATAAGTCATTTATTAAGCAATGCACAACCCACCATTCTGAAGGGATCCGCATGGCCAATTCTGAATTTTGGGATACAAGAACACCCAGTTCTAAACACTCCAAAGTTTCAAATTAGTAAAGCAGTGATAATACAGATCGACAGGCAAGAACTGTTATTTCTGAATCGCATAAATAGAATGAAACCAATATTTGGAAGAAGGGTAGACCTGTGAAAGGTTTGCTAAATGCTGAACCAATCGGACTTCAATCAGAAAACAAAATATCTGAAAACAAGAAGAAAAGTCTTCCATGTTGCCCTATCTGAGTAGTTCACTGCATCAAGACTTTTATAAGAATCTGTTACAAGCATAGTTTAGAAATAGATTTTCTTAAAGAATATATTTATTTACTGTACTACTGTATCATTTATGATACATTTTGTTTCGCGTTTGTTGTTAGTCTAATTTTTATTGTAAACAAGCTCTAAAATAAATAAGCAATAATTTTAACGCCCTTTTGTTAAAACATGTACTTAAAATGTTCAACGACATTTTCAATTTTGGTTTATTAGCTACATCAGTTTACGTTAGTGTCAGTCTTGTTTTATTAATAAAGTTTTTATTACATTTTTCGTGAATTATTTTAAAAAACATCGATAAACTAATCCTGTTTTCATTACGTTGAACAGTTTGTAAAATATCGACAAATATCCAATTTTGGTTATCCATTTTAGTTTGAATTCTAAAGTAGGCTTTTAATTTATGAACCATTCTATGTATATTTGCAACTGGGGTCTTCGACATTCTCTATATTATATATGACAAGACCAGCCAAAAATTTAATTATATTTCCCTTGAGAATTATAGAATCCGATGGCTCCCAAACCCGTGACTAAAGTATCGGGGACCAACGAAATGGCTTGCCATATTGATTAAAGTGATTCTTAATAACCTTAACACACATTATTAATGCGGAATTGATTAAACAAATTAATGACATTACCGTCGAACAGTGAAAATAATGTTTGCGCCATATATATATATATATATATATATATATATATATATATATATATATATATATATATATATATATATATATATATATATATATATATATATATATATATATATATATATATATATTCTCACGTATTGATTCACGGATGGAAAAATGTGATGACACTATATTCCGGGATATCATCCGTTCGCTCGTTGAACTCCGACTGGAATCCTGCATCCGACTGGAATCCTGCAAATCTTGCATCCGACTGGAATCCTGCAGACGTTTCGCCAAAATCTCACTTGGCATCTTCAATGCTCGCGCTCCGAGTGTTCGAAGTGTTTTCGGAGCGCGAGCATTGAAGATGCCAAGTGAGATTTTGGCGAAACGTCTGCAGGATTCCAGTCGGATGCAAGATTTGCAGGATTCCAGTCGGATGCAGGATTCCAGTCGGAGTTCAACGAGCGAACGGATGATATCCCGGAATATAGTGTCATCATATATATATATATATATATATATATATATATATATATGATGACACTATATTCCGGGATATCATCCGTTCGCTCGTTGAACTCCGACTGGAATCCTGCATCCGACTGGAATCCTGCAAATCTTGCATCCGACTGGAATCCTGCAGACGTTTCGCCAAAATCTCACTTGGCATCTTCAATGCTCGCGCTCCGGTGTATATATATATATATATATATATATATGTGTGTGTGTTCGAGTGTTCGAAGTGTTTTCGGAGCGCGAGCATTGAAGATGCCAAGTGAGATTTTGGCGAAACGTCTGCAGGATTCCAGTCGGAGTTCAACGAGCGAACGGATGATATCCCGGAATATAGTGTCATCATATATATATATATATATATATATATATATATATATATATATATATATATATATATATATATATATATATATATATATATATATATATATATATATATATATATATATATCAGCAACAATAGAGTTCTCAATTAAAAACATCGTGACTAAATAATTGGAGACAGTGGTATGTGAAGTCCACAGTTTAGTCATCATGATAATCGCCAGTAATCATACAAAAATTGCTTCCCGCATAACATAATATTTGTTATATTAATACAGCATTTTCACCCTGCCTTAACGAAATTAAGTAAAGAGTCTTTTGTATAGTGATAACTGCTTAGATGTATCTTATGTTTATTCGATTTAGTTGATTTACCATGGCCTATTGCTACAAATAAAGTAAAAAATGAAAAAAAAAAAGAATTTTGAACTTAATGTTCATAACAACTTTATACTAATACATATTTCTGAAAAGCTTAAATGATTTCCAATTAATGAAAAAAATAATATACAAGGTTGTTTGCTTCATAACTAAAAAATGGTTAGAGGAATTATAAAACAAAGTACGCCTCTGAATCCTAAGAAAAAAATCCTATATGACACTGTATCTTAAAAATCAAGAGGCCCATGATAATTTTTTTAATTTCACAAAAAAAGTAGCACAGTGTCGCGTAAACCGCGTAAAAATAACTGAGATGCCCCGCAAAAGTGTCCAAAATGGCATATCCTGTACTTGCGCCTCCTTCCAACGCCATAATAACTCGCATTAAATATGTTTTCGGACAAATCGATGCATTTTTGTTTAATAAAACATAAATTTTAATCGCTTACGTAGGTAGAAACGTCGACGTCAACGCCAGCGTCGCCATTTCCCATTTGTCTTTGAAGTTAGGCGACGAAATAGCAACAATTAACACACACCTTGCCTAGAATTACGAAATTAGTAGGCTATATAACACTATAGCGACTAGCGAGGACCATTCAAAGCCCTTCTGTCTCCCTGAGTTCTACGCGTCTCGTGTAGCTAACTGACCGCTTATTTTTGTAATTAATTAACTACGTAAAGGCATTTCGTTGCACAGAAACGTGAGATAAGTCAAATTGTTTATTTAAAACGCCAGTAGTACTATCGCAACATATATTAACCTATTACTTTATCATTGTATGTTTTCTTCTTCCCTCTTCAATTCGTTTTTGACTCAAAGTTCAAATAATTTCCGAAATTTTACAAACTTAGTTAGACATTTTAACAAGCATATGCGTAATAACCAACTAAACTCACCTAAGGTCCCACTTAGATGTATTCTACTTGATGAATATCCATTTAACAAAATAAATAAGAAATAAAAGTTCAGATTTTTCACGAAATTATCTATTTTCACATGACAATTGTGTCGACAACACCAAAATTTGCAATAAAAAATTCTTTTGAATTAATCAACAAAATTAAAGATATCAAAATACCTTCCAACGCAACACTATTGTCTTTTGATGTACAAAATTTCCCATTATTCCACCTATGGATGTGACAGAGTTAGTAGATTTCACCCTAACTCGGAAACACGTTAACCAATTGGTGAAACAAGATTTATTAGATGGCTTAATAGTATCTTTAGACCAAAATTATTTTGAATTTAATGGACAGATTTACATCTCTAAAGAAGATTTGATTATGAGAAACAAACTTAGTCCTTTGTTGGCGGGGATTTTTATGGATAATTTGGAAAATATCATAGTAGAACATCCTTTAAGTAAATGTTTTCTATGGTTATATAGATTCGTAGATGATCTCTTTCCTTGCTTTATTGGAGCGGACAGACAATTGAATTCTTTTTTAAATTACATTAACTCATTACATAATCGTATTAAATTCATTATCGAGATTGAACAGTATAATATATAATAATATATAATTTTTTACACTTAAGTAATACGAAAACTCAAAACAAATTAGATTTTTCCATTTATCATAAACCTTCACACACAGACACAGTCATACATATTAGCGCAAATCACCCTTATACATACAAAATGGCTGCATTTCAGTCTTTTATACACAGACTTCTCAATACGCCACTCTCAACAGAAAATTACAACAAAGAACTTAATATCATTAAACAAATTGCACTGAACAACGGCTACAATCCGTCCATTATAGACAAAATTATAAATAAAAAGCAGACAACAACAAACCCTATTTATCCGAATCCTAATACAGAACACGAACAATTTAAAATAATTACATACATTAGGAGAATCTAGTGAAAAATTTTCAAAACATTTCTGAAAATGTGGTTTAAAAATAGCTTTCAGAACTACCAACACAATAGCGAAATTTTTTAAAAACAATAAAACGAAATGTCCAAAATTTCAAAAATCACGTGTCTAGAGGTTGAAATTCTGATCTTGTCCTAAAATTTATATTGGACAAACAGTTAGATCCTTCAAGAAACGCATTAACGAACATAAAAGAGCGTTTAAAAACAATAGTCTAGATTCTAATTATGCTACACACTTAAACACAGAAAAACACTTTTTATGGTCATGTTTCGATATATATTAACAGGTAGTTTGTAAATATTACATTTGATAAAGACACGGTGTTGTCGAAACAATTGTCATGTGAATATATAAATTTCGTGAATATCTGAGCTTTTAATTCTTATTTATTTTATTTTTGAGGCATTTATTTTTTTTTTTATCAAATTATCTTATACTAATTCCAAAGTCAAATTAAAAAAAAATGCAAATTTTGTATTCCTGATGATGAGCAAACACGTATTGCTGAACAAGTAAATTTGAGAGATTTAGTGAAAAATTTTTGAAACATAAGTTGTCAAGTACGGTATGCTTCTAACATCCTAGTGTTTAGTAGAACCAAAACAACCTTATTAACTTAACACAATTGAAACAGGAAAATTTGAAAAGCACGGTGAAATGTCTAGGCTTTCGTTTAAATCAGAAACTCACTTGGGAACCTCATGTTGATGCAACCTCTAAAAACATAGCAAAGAATAACTGTCCTGGGTCCGCTGCTTTTTACTATATACAGTTAGTTCGATGAAAACCTGATACGGCTTTTTAATTAATTAAAATTAATACTCATATTTTCAGAACTGTTTTTTTCCTTGTGGATATTGAATGGTTCAGTTTAGCTGTTTCGTTTATTGCATTGCCATTGCCTGAGCCGCTCATAAGTACAAGTAAATTGAATCTATTTCTTACAATAAAATGTATTATTAAATAAATTTTTATAACTAAAAACTCTTGTGTTAATCAGCTTTTGCTGCTTGTTTAAACACGAAATTATTGCAAGCATCCTCTTTGGTAAATTTTAAATAACTTGCACTTGAATTTTATTGTTTATTGTTGTTTGTTCATCAAGTTTTATAATTAAAAAACTACTAACTCAACTTTTATTTATTTTAAAAATAAAAAGATAATTTTTAACTTTTAAATAGATAGATAAATGCAAGAATTGTAATAAATTTACCAACATTTTAACATAGACAGGACAAGACGGAACAGCTTGAAGTCTTCGGCTCATGCTCATGAGAGGAGTTATGAAGTTTTCTTCAAGCGACAATTCTTCCCATACTTTTTGAATACCTTGCTATAGCTTCTCGCTGTTTTGAGGCATAAAATTTCTTCGATACAGTGGTTCCACCATTATCCCCCATATCTCTTCGATTGGGTCGATGTCAGAAAGGTTACTTGGCGATGGCAAATGGTAAATCCAGATAAACCACAACACCTTTTGTTTTCAATAACTAGTAGCTTGGTGATAGGTGCTGGTGTAAAACTTGTGGGAATTACACAGGATGATAGTTTGGGCGGGGCTCAGCATATAAATTTGCTGTGTAAAAGACGGTTATCTAGTATTTTTGTAGTTTTGAATTAAAATTAGCAAACATTAATAATGACATATTACTTTCTCTTTCACTCACACCTAATATATGAGGTTTTCCTGTGGTGTAACTTTTCTGCAATTCTAAGACCATGCTCAAATTCCTTTTGCCATGGTTATCCTACCCAAAAAAGTGACTTCCTTTGCAATATGAAATTTAAGTATCCTAAATGCCAATTGTATAATAAACTATCATAAAATGTTAATACAATGAATAATAGAGAATCCTATCTATCTATCTCTACATTAACAAAATTGTAAAATATTGTTTTGATTCGCTTCAAATACAGTGAAAATAAAATTCTCTTAAGTTAATTCTATTCAAAATGTCTTTACTGATAATCTACTCCTCTAACCACCATTAAAAGAGGACAAGTTAAGACCTATAGTTTAATAAACAGAAATTTAGAGAAAGAGAAAAATGAGAAAGGTGATCTCTGAAATGCGGTATAATTTGGAATACAGTAAAATATTAAACAATATGTCCCCATTTGATCTATATATTTCAGAGTCTACTATTCCTAAGCAAGAACGTAAACAGCTATTCAACAAATGCAAAAAGTGACCGACAAGAATTGTCTCTATGTCAACAATGGAAGCCTCACGATTCAATTTTTATTTCCTTTCTGAAAATGCCTCTTGCGTAATTGAGACAAATTTCACTGAAAACCTTGAAAACAAGGCCTTTAGTAAACCACTGAATGCACATTTGCTTATGTGTAACCATGTATGTATGACCCGATTCGACTTTTAGAGTGTATTTGTAACAATCCAACTGGGGAAACCATTTTATATTTTGTGAGGGAAAAATTGAACAAAGTTGCTCAGTTGCTTCAAATTTGATATATTTTAATTATGATTGTGTATAATCAACTTAATACTCCTAGAGTTAATATTATATTTAAGTTAGTTTGAATAATTAAAATTAACCTAAAATATATTAAAAAAATCACAAAATCTCACTCTAAGTAGAATCTCCCCCATTTGCTATTTTCAAATTTTAAAAGACGTTTTTTATGTAAATTTGCTTGACGAAGCCAAATCGGCAATTTAGAACGATGATATCTGTCAAATGTCGAAGATATGACGCCATATTTTATATTTTTAGCACCTTGAACACATCTTTCTATTCCAGGAAATTTAAGAAATATTACAAAATTTATTGATGAAGATATCGTCAACATATTTAGCAATTTAGAGTGAAAAAAAACATATCGTCAGAGAAAAATATATCAAAATTGTGTGATAAGATTCTAATTAGGTGAAATAATCAAACGACGGTCGCCTTTGGCAAAGGGAAATTATTAAAATCGATTTGGATAAGTTCCAAATAAATGTCTTATGCAATTAGGAAACAGTGGTCTTCCTTAAAATTCAATTCTGGTGAAATTTTATTCCATAAACTAGCTATTGTCGCGGGTGACTTGCTGCATACGGAATGAAACAGAAAACGCGCATTAAAAACCCTCGCATTTATACTTAATTTATATGTTTTTAAATGTAACACTTTTTAAATAGAGGTTTTGAATTAAAATACCAAACGCGTGGCCATTCGGACCGCGTACTAAAATGTTAAACTGTAAATTGTAGGGTTAAAATATTTTTAAAGCCAGATCGGCATTTAAATGACAGCAAATTGTACTTAATGGTGAATGGTTTAATGCGTTTTGTTATAATAAAACGGTCGACAATAACGTTTGCGACTTACAGAAAGAATTTTTAATTGCATTTAACCACGGTAACAATTATAATTAATATTATATTCTAGTGACGAATGATCAATCAGCATGAAAATAAATAATGCAAAATCCACTGACTAATTAACATAATATACACAAACAAGGAGAGAAAATGGGCCCATAAGAGATACGAAAAAAAGTTTCCTACAAAATTTTCTTGAACTTTCCTGAAGATTTAAAATAGTATCATTTTGTTGATGCAGTGTCCCTCTCGATATCAACTTTGATATTTTAAATGGAACACCCTATATATTTCGACATTTTTGGAATCCTGCTCTAGAATAAAGGCCATTTTCTTAAGGAATACCTATTCAAACTTTGCATAGTTTAGGCAGAAATCGAGGTTTTTTTTTCATTTTTTGATTGCCCCATAAAAATTGTGTTGTGATCCAGGTATTGCAACGAAAATTTAACCACAGACTAAGGAGATGATGCACTACTTAATCAGTTTGACCGATGCATCTCAGCTTATACAGGGTGCCCCAAATATGTGGTGCCGTTTTGACGAATTCAATGAACAAAATCTCAAGATTTCCAACTGGAACGTACGTTTTATTTATGCAGATATCAATTCTACGATAAAAAATGAGGTAAGTTTGTAATTTATCTTATATTCAAATTTTACTGACTTTTTGAGATGTTGGAGGTTTAAAAAATTTCGAGGTTAAAAAATTACACAAGAAATTTTTACATTAAATAATAGTGATGTATTGCAGACGATGGACAATATATTGAAAATATATTACAGCATTAAGTTTTTATTTAAGTTTTTTTAGTAATTTGTTTCTGTATTCTTTTGTTTTATAGATTTATTTATTTAAATTTATTACCTTGTTTAGTTAGCCTATAAACTTTTTTTTCTTATTAGATAATTTATAGCTAGATAATTAACTATTAAATGTCTTTGTTTATATGAATTCCGAAGTTTTATTAAATCTGTGTGTATAGAGTCGATTTTTTTCAAAATTTGCACCTGTCAATGGACACAATGTATTTTCAGCACTAGGTTTTATTAGTATATCTGGAGCATTATATCTTTAAGTGTCTTAAGTATATTTAAGTATCTTTAAGTATCGTGTCTTTGCTATTTAAAAAATACCTAATAATGCCAACAACTGACCTAATGTGGGCAGCTTTAATTTCAACAAGAATTTATACGGATGTTATCTGTCAAACTGATTGAGTAGGGCATCATCTCCATAGTCTGTGGTTAAATTGTCGTTGCAATATCTGGATCAGTAGTGTCACAACACAATCAAGTAGTCCAAAAATGTCTAAATATGCAGGGTAATCGGTTTAGAATAACAAAGTTGATGTCGGGTGGGGGGGACACCCTGTATCAACAAAATTATAATATTTTGAATCTTCAGCAGAGTCCAGGAAACTTTTGTACGAAACTTTTTTTCGTATCTCCTATGGGTTTCCAGATCGTATAGTAGATCGTTTTATTTGGCACACGGTGTACATCATATGGTGTGTCCAAAATTTATCAATTTTTCTGTGGCATCGTCTGAAACATTTGGTAAGCAGTTTTTTGTCTCTCGGTTTTGTAGTAGTAATAAGAAGGTTCCGTTCGACTGACTTTTAATTTAATATTCTGTATTGCTTAAAATTTTTTTTACTTGGATAGCGGAAGTCTTTTTAGGCATTGTTTTTTAAATAACTTTTTGTAGACCCTTGAAATGCCATAATTAAGTATTGTTTGGACCAGACCGCTATAAGCAGTCAGTGACTGATTCATCGTAAGAACATTTCTAATTCAATCAATCAATTAATGAACGGTTACAGTACGGACATACCAACTTTATTACTAAAATTTAGCCTTCAGCTTTTATATGAAACTAGAAAAAAGCGTTTTGTTTTAATTGTAAGTAATATTTAATATTTCAATTTAAAAACATTTAATTGACTTATATTCATGGCAAATAGTGCCGGAATAAATTGGCTGCCCATAGAATATCATATTGATATTCCTCGTATTGTCTTCTTTGACTGAAACACCGCATATGTCATGTTTTATCGACCCGGGGAGCTTTAAGTTTCTCCGGATAATATTCCGCTCACACAGAAGAAAAATGATATTGGAACTCAAATGATAAATCAGACTGGGATATCAGCGTCTTGACCCAAGTAACTTTATTGTCCATGCAAAACCTATTTTCTCAGAATCCAAAACGAAATTTTATTTATTGAACGAATTCGCATTTCCGCTTTGAAAAATTAAAAGTCTGCGTGAAAAAGTAAACAACTTTCGCTGACCAATTAATGAAATAATATTAAATATTTTTGTACTGCAAAAAGCATTATAACCGACGATTTCGAAAGAATGGAGTTGATTCGAGGGTTTAACAACATAATTTGCTGCGTTTAAGTTTAATTTTAGTTTGATTGAATAACCTAATAACCTAAAAAAATATTGGAAACCGTAAATTTGCTGCAAAATGTTTTCTTGAATTTTATTCTATTCCATTATTCTCCAATTTTTTTTATTAGTTCTTCGTCAAGGAGATAGCTCCAACCATTTCGGAAAACAGTGACAAGCCTTGACGAAAAGTCCCTTTATTTTACTCCAAAAAATACGGTTAAACTCTAAAGCTAGCACTTTGCTAACTATATACAGAGTGATTCACACACGAGGACCCAAGATGAAACTTCATGACTAATACCAATGATTTTCGTGTTAATATATACAGTAGAATCGTGGGTCGTTAATTAGATAACACAACACGCAGGACACCAAATAAATATTTTTTTCTACTCCCGTCTGTAAAATACCTAATTACGCACCGATCTAGCGTGCGGGAAGCGTCGCTTTACCACGTCAGTTTCGTTTCCCACGAATCCGAGCCACTTCGGACATTTCCGGCATTTTACCGCACGGATTTGGGAGCGATCGGATGTTTTCGGATATATTTCCCACGCTTTGAATTTTGACGTTTGCCAATTCTGACAGTCATGTCACTGAATGTATTCGAGTTTTGCGAAAATGTACCCATAAACTGACGGTCTTAGAAAAAGTATAGTATGCAACACGTTCGGTAAATTTTTTAACTCACTCGTTTGTTAAACACTCGCTCCGCTCGTGTCAAATAAACTCGTGAGTCAAATGCCGTTTACCGCACTTGTTGCATAATATACTATTAAAATTTAATGTAAACCATGAAACTTTTGTATAAACTTTTTTTTTCTAATCAAGTGCCCACCCTGTACGTTAGTCCCAAAGCTAATTCTATATAGATATTGTAACGTCTTCAGTGCAATGGTATGAAAACACGTAGTTGCGAAATGTAAAAGAAGCCTGTTTTGGATATTTAACCAGTTGTTTTAAACTAGAGTGTGACTAATATGTTGAAATTTGCAAATACCATATATCAAGCGTAAGCAAGAATTTTGAAAGTTTTGTGTTCTCACAATATGTCATTTGAGATAAGACTAATGAATTGTAAAATAACGATTTGAAAGCTCTGCAGAAAATATGTATAAAATTAAATTTAATTTAATGTACGCTTGGCAGTTTATCTTTTTATCTGTCCTGTATAGACTTTATCTTCGTTAAAAATGAAATATTTAACAGAAATACAACGCCAAGTAATGGAAATGATAAGCAAGGAATCTGACGCCCCCGTTTGATGATAAGAAAGTCGAAAGGAAAATAACAAAATAATAGCAATAATGCATGTGGCGGAATATTTCCTCTTGGCCGTTATCAGGAAAATACCTCTAACAGAAACCATAGAGGTGATTAAGGTTCTAACACGGCCGAACCAGAAAGAAACAAACATAATTAAGATCGCGCTGCTATTGCATGATAATCTCGTTTGAAGCTTGGCAACTTTTTAGCGTTAGAACAAAATCGCTTTTTAATGATCAAAGTTTTTCACGCTAGCGTTAACGTTTTGTTTGGTGTGTAACGCTGCATTAAGGAGCGTTTTGTTTGAAACGATATTACGTATCATTATATAAATTATAGTTTCGCACAAAAGGCGCAACTCGACGATTTGTTGCGGCTATTTTGATTGTACAACCTTGGGGTATTATTCCATAATACAGTTGACCTATTCCGTGAGGTGAAACTTTTCCAACATGCCCTTAACAAATCAATTCGATCTCAGAGGGTTTTTATTCTTAACCGGACCGCATTACTCTAATGTAATTTACTTTATCGGAGCTTTTAGGAAATTCGAATCCATAAAATTAAGTTGTTTAATGCCGAAATTCACTGGACATGGCCGCAGAAGTACTTAAAGTTTTAAATACACATAAATAGTCGTTTATACCTTTCCAGAATTATTTCGCGTTTACCAAGTTCGCGTAAGTTTTACTGTTGAAACGAGATTTATAAGTTTGGAGAATTTTACGTGCATCTCCGACTCGGATACCGTCCCATAATTAAACCGTATTTCCAAATAAAAGACCCGTTAAAACATTTACGCAAACTAAATATGTGACCGTGGTGGTTTCGAAAATAAAAAAAAATATTTCCAACTTCTTCGGCTAACTTTTTGAAAGTCGCCTGGACGTGACACTTCATTTGAGATATATTCCCAAGCGTATATCAGAGAAACTTGAGAATAATATAGTCGATAATTATTGCGGCTGCATTTAACTGCGCCCTCAAATGGAAGACAAATTTTCATCTCCGAAATATAGTTGAGTTTTTGCGGAAAAAAAATTCCGTAATGAATTTTTTTTGATACTATTTCGATTGGCTGCAACTGCCAATTTTTTTGAAAAGACCAATAATTTTTGTGAGATCTCAGTCAGTCTATTAATAATAATAATAATAATAATAATAATAATAATAATACATTTATTCTGCTGTATTCAATGTCCAATACAATAAATTATAATAAATAGATAAACTGCAGAAAAGGAGATGAAGGCAATTAAAAATCGTTCAACTTTAAAATGATATATAACAACTACTTTTAACTATTACGTTTGAGAAATACACAATTATTAACAAAAGAAAAAAACTGAAATATGGGCTAGAAAATCTCGAAATTAAACTCGAAAGTCACCTGCACTGTGCTTGTTTGCTTAACAATTTTTATCTAAATTTACTTTTAAAAAGTAATAATGGTGGTAGGACTGTTAATCAAAGAGGAATGGTATTGTAAAGTTTCTAAAATATTGTAGGAGAAGCTTCTTTGAAAAGTGCAGATAAGACCCTTATATCTAAGGTTTATTATCTGTCCTCTACGTTATTTTATTTACCAAGTAAAGTTGACTGTTATTAAAAATAACGTTATGGAAAAATATCAACCTGTATTTTGTGCGAGAATGGATCATATTTGCTTATACCATAAATAAACCGTAGACAGTTTTTCTGTACTCTCTCAATTCTATTTTTGTCGATTTTATATAAGCATGGACCATACAAAGTGTCACAATAGTTAAAATAACTTAATTTATTAACTATAATTTATAAACTATAAAACTCTGCCAGACATTTGATAAAGACACGGTGTTGTCGAAACAATTGTCATAAGTGATTTTTATTTTATTACAACTGGCCGAAGTTCCATCACATTGTCACAAGGTGTTCTGTGCACCAGATATATACTAGACCAGTATCGCTGGTTTTGTCTATTAAAGCTCTTCCTGGTACTGAACAAAATATATATTTTTTTAAAAATGTTATTTCCGTTATACTTATTTAAAAATGCCAAAAACAAAACTGAATCCTCCTTTGGAATTGCTTTTCACTAAACTTATAGGTATTGGTAGCATGTGGTAACAGAAGATTTGTTCCATTTCCAAAAAACGTTTATTTCGGCATACCTTTTTGATATTTAACAGGCGACTTTCAACAAATTTCTACGCAAGTGCAAATATCGCTCTGGATAATAATCACTGTATTAATAACTTGTCAGCATTGTCAATATTGCTTAGCAATATATCAACAAGTGCATGAATTATAGAGGAATTTCTCTGCTGAATACAACATACAAAGCCATGAGCATTGCCCTACTAAAGAGATTGACGCCTTATGCTGAAGATATAATAGCGGATTATCAATGGGGATTTAGAGGCGGAAGGTCAACACTGTTGGAGTAGGCAGTGAGGAGGGTGTATCGTGCCCTTGTTACTGATATAACAGCAAGAGAAATTAAAATGATATTAGCATTTGCAAATGGCGACACTATAGCACAAACAACGCGAGATGTAAAGATGTGTTTACACAATTTGAGAGCGCTGCATCACCAATGGAGCTCAAAGTCAACAAGGAACCAAATATATGTCAAAGAATACCGGACAAAGAATCAGACAAAACATTCAATACTTAAGACAATTCAAATGCTTAAGAGCGGTTATAGCAGATGACAACAGAGATGGATGAAGCATCAAGGATCCTAGCAGGAAGCAGAGCCTTCTATGCGGTACAACATCTACTTAAGTCTAAACCCATCCCAAGAAAAACAAAAGTAAAATTATATACATCATTAATTCGACCAGTTACATATGGCAGTGAAGCCTGGACGCTAAATCAAAGAGAAATAAATAAATTGTTGGTGTGAGAACGTAAGATACTACGAAGTAAACACGGTTCGAATAGAGATATAAACAGCAAAGGTCAGTAGGAGGCCTTGGTAAAAGATGGAAGGATGCAGAAGAAAATAGGCTAAGGCAATGGGAAATCAGTGCACAGGATCGGCATCATTGGACAGGGATCGTAAACTGACGATGAGTTGTAGTGCCAGAAGAAGAAGAAGAAGAATATGTCAAATATAACGATGATTTTAATTTTTAGACACAGCAGAAAATTCAAAAATGGCATTCGAAAGTTCGTTCAATATGAAGGTAGGCAATGCAAGGGCTTATTCTAAATCATCAAACGATAGGTGTCCTAAATTGCTTTCTTTCAAAAATACTGTCTTGTATCTAACCTAAGACTGGACCAGCGGACTCCTAATAGATTGTATTAATGAAAAGAGGACTCAAAAAAAGTAGAGATTCAGAACAGAGGAAATGGCGTACAGCAAGGTGCGTCAATCAAACTAACACACTTATCATCATAACATTTACAATACTCCGATTGAAATAGAAGAAAGAAGGCAAATTTGCAGATCGCAAATGTTGCACCAATTGCTGACAAATATTGTAATCACTAAAAATAGTTTGAATAGGTGCTTAGTGTTTAATTTCTCATTCTCAAAAAATGGCAGTTTTAGCGAAACCCACTTTCAACTTTGGATATATGCGAAATTTTCGTTTACTTTTTTCTTTTCACCTATTAATTTCAAGTCTAATGAGAAACAACATCAAATTTAATTTAATTCCACATGAAATTTGCCAAGTCGGGAGCGGGCATCAATCGAAACATCCGTGATATTTTCTCTATCGAGCCGACTTTTCCATATAAGAATGGGAGAAATACCGCAGATCGCTGTTCAGTATTCAACAAGGAAATTCACATCGACGGCTCGTCATTTGTATTTCGCCCAATAACTCCCTTCTGTCCCCCTTTACCTTATCCGTTTGCTTTTTTCTTCGAATCTAGGCGAACGTGCAAGTGGTAGCTACAAATTGCCTGTAACATCGATCGTCAAGTTCAATTTTTATTGCGGTTATAACAACCTACATATTCTTAGTTTCGTTTACTTTATTTATAATTCCCAAGCTAACACAAAATGGTAAATTGAAATATCCGGCCAGAAATACACAAAGGAAGTTGAAAAAAGTACGCTGTAAATTACAAAATGTGCCTGGAAATGGATATAGTTTTCGAGATGCACGGTGTTAACATTTTTTGTGGGGGAGTTTGCAAATTGTATACTTTGTACGTAGCTTATCCAACTTTGACGCGTTGCTAGTGTTAGCAATCGCAGGACATTGATTACTTTTATAGAATAGAATTGAGCATGTAAAATATGCATTAGGTTGCTACAATTGAAACAAAATAATAATAATAATAATAATAATTTTATTCACGTATTAATATACAATGAAAAGCACACGGTTCAGATGAACAAAATAAGATATTTTGAGCCTCCGTTTTTAAACCTATCCTAAGAAGAAGGTAGCAGCGCTAGGCAGGAAAAATAAACATAAAAAAATAAAAATAAATAAATACCTAGTACAATCTGTACAAATAGAGGGACTTATAGTTTGGAAATAGTTTACAGTATACATTACTTAAATATTTAATGATAATAATAGTTCACGCAGGTGTGTGGAAAAGGTATGGTTTAGCAATTTAAGAGACTGATCTAACGCATTATATGTTTTAGCCATGTCATTTGTAAAGAATCTTTCAAAAATTCCAGAGGTGTGACGGGGAGGGGTGAGCAACTCTTAAATTTAAATTGTGAACGTCCGTGCGAATTCTGATTTTTTTGAAAATATAACTTGGAGACTTCAATCTTATAATTTTGTGATAAAGATTACATTTATGGAGATATCGTCGATTTTTCATATTCAGCCATCGGACTTCCTTCAGCTTCCTTCAGTTTATGACTAACAGTCCTGCCGCGTTTAATCCCAAAAATGAATCTTAGACAGTATTTCTGGATTTTTTGAATCCGTTCTGAGGCAGCCGTGGTCAGACATGGGCCATAGACGACATCACAGTGGTTAAAAGAAGATAAAACTATCGAATCACACAGGACCTTTTTTAATGATTGATTTAAACTATTTGTAGAACCATATAAGCATTTTAAGTGGGCAATGGATTTTTTAATACATTGTGTAACGTGACCATTAAATCTTAGCTTACTGTAGAGCATAAGCCCAAGGTTTTTTGCCTCCGTTTTCAGATGAATGCACACATTCGATATTTTTATTGCTACTGTTTGAGATAATCGATCAACATCCACGGGCCTACCAAGAAACGTTGCTATAGATTTTTTTGGATTAAGATGGAGTGAATGTTCTAGGGACACCCTGTCTATCTAGATCATTATTTATGATTTGACAGCTTTCCAAAATTTTATGCTGTGTAAAACAATGCTGTATAAAACTAAGAAACGCGGACATATATGTATATAGTATAAAATTGACCCCAGAATGGAGCCTTGAGGCCCCCCAGATATTATAGCACGGCAGGCTGATTTCTGTCCATTCAGAACCACTTTTTGTGTACGACCTTGTAATTAGTTCCCCCTGATCAAACCCTATGTATTTTAGAATAGTTATAGTTCGAATAAAATAAAATATATATAATTAATAGCTTACCTTAGTAATTTTGGTGTAATTAAGGAAATAATTTTTAAAGTTAGATTCAAATGACCGAATTGTACGTAGAGGTATTGATTTGCTTAGCATTATAATGAACATCTTGACATGCGCCATAGACAATATCAGTAGTAATTACAGCTCCAGAGAACGAGAGACTCACATAACTGATTTTTTAATGACTGGTTGATTAATCCTTGTCTTCATATAAATTTCTAAAGCACATAAATGGATATTCAATTTCTTTAATCCAAAAGTTACTATAAAATATTATGCTAGCAAAGTATATATAATCACTTGCCAGCTAAAAAAAACTAACTAGACAAACAGAGAAAAACGAAAGTCAATATATTGTATTTTTTAAGATATTCTCTACAAGACTCTGAGCTGTTTTGGTTAGATATTTTTCCAGAATCTCTTGAGCTTTCTTGTCTACTTCTTGACTGGATGAATATTATTCCCGAATTGTATCTTCGAATAACTTGTTATCTTATGCTCTGTTCTTCCTGATCATCGATCTTTAAGGATTACATAATTTCACTTATTTATTATCGATGTTTTTTCTTGCTGAAACTTCCTATTATTCAAAAAACTATTGCATGATGAGTTTTTGACCCTTTAGGTCAAAGAATCGCTTCAGCTTCCCCTAAACACTACCCCGTAAGATGTAGTAAATTGTATAAAACCAAAATAAATTAATTTCCAAATATCTATAGAGACTGCGACTCTTATATTTTTTAATAGAATACAATGTGAGCTTAATGTGCCTGCCAGTTAATCAACATGTGAGTTTTTGTTCATAATCTAAGAAATTTTGTTGTGCAAGCATTTTTTAACCATTTTTATTAGTTTTTAATGGAATGCTGGAATTCATTATTCCATTTAAGGCGTAAATGTCAATGTCTTGGCTGTGTCTTTTGCTTTTATAAATTGGGACTATTTTTGATATTTTATATAATTAATGACCGCTCTTAATTATACCGATTTCCAAGAAGATAGCATTTAGTCATCCTAATTACTTATGTTTCCCGAAACTGAAATTAAAATTCTAATTCTGGAGTGTGAGGTTTTTGTTTTCCCTGATAAACACTGATTTCTTGAATTTTCTCTTCTTCCGATGCCGATTTCTATGAATTATTGTTGCTTCTGACGAGAGTATTCGATGCCCTTGTTATTCGGCCTCGTTGTATATTATTCCTGTGTTCTTTAATCCGAGTTTCTATAGGTGTCCATGTTTCCCCCAATGTGCTTTATATAAGCAGTATCAGAAGCAACAATAATTTATAGGGAGAAATAATGGTGTAAAATGAAATTCAAGGAAGCAGTTCTTATCCAGAGAAACAATCCATCTGTTGAGGATACTACTAGTTACAGACACTAGGGCCACCAACGAAGACGGCGCACCAACAAGTGTTAATTAATCTCTTGATAACTGTTGAAGATACATGCCAACCAAAACATTGAGATGTATATTATTTTTTTAAAAGACAAGTCCAAAGAAATGATGATAATGAATTTCCAACGAGTTTTGCTTTAAAAGCTAAAAACAACGTAATATCATTTAGGCTCAAATCATAAAGCCCGTGCGATTTCAACCTTTAAATCAAACAATAACTAAAATTCATATTTAGCAAAAAATATACATTTTGCTCCGATTCCTGTTATTGATAAGTTAACCCGTGCAACACCTCTCGCGCAAAACTAGACTAAATGAAAAACAGTATTTCCGCCACGTCATTTAATGTTTCGGTTTAATTATATCGAATGGATGCAGCAAAAAAAAAACGCTCAGCATGTGTCAGAAATGTCCTTTGTAGAGGGCGTGTGTGTATTGTGCAGTAATCAAACATAAAATGTCCATTGCAAAATTTATTAAATATACTCCATTAACCATTCAGTTTCAGTTTTTTTTTGTGCCCGAAGTGGCATTCATTTTAATATTGAACTGTCAGACGAATCGAAGCTATATATAATTTATCGTTTTTACCAGGTATCGATTTTACACAGGAAAAATTTTATTTTTCTGCTTGTTTACCTACAGCGAAATTGCCGGAACGGGGAAAATCAAACAACTGTAAAAAAAATGCCGCTTTACTAATGAACAAACTGTCAAAACTAAAACGTTCCTGGTGGAAAATATTTGCATCTAAAAATGCAATTATTTTCAAAAGAATTGCCAGTAAAAACTTATGCCTTATAGACATTATATTGTTTGTTCAATGCACTGCAATTAATTTTATTTTATCATGTTACTGCATACTGCATAGAAATTAAATTTAAAAAGTTCCGCTTTTAAGAGGAATTTTGAACTTCTCTTGTCCAGTTCTTGACTGGATAGATGTTATTCCGAATTAAATCTGCGAATAACTTTCTATGTGGTCTTTTATGAATTTTTGTTTAATACATAATCCAAGAAATTTATAGTATGACTGAAACTGTCAGTTCAGTCAAGCTCTGAAAAAGCCAACAGGATGATTGGCGAAACGTCAGCAATTTCGACTCAGCAAAAACCTCATGCAGGAGGAATCCAAAAGTTTTGTAAAAAGTATTACAGTAGCCTGTGGAAGTTTCTTTGAAAAATTAACAACAAATTTTGTTGTTCAAGCATTTTTTAACGATTTTTTTTTAGTTTTTAATAGAATGTAGGAATTCTTTATTCCATTTATGGCGTCAGATTCCATTGCCAAGGATTTATGGGTATTTAATGTAATATCGCTAGCCATACACAAAATTGACATTATTTTCATGTCTGATTCTACCTTTTTCTCAATTTCTGGTTTCTGTTAAAAAGGATATTTCCGAAATATCAAGATCAACTGCGTCACAAGCTCAGGACATGTCTAAAAATAGCCCTAAAATGTGTTCTTTATCGTCTAAAGCATTTCAAACAAACGCTAACAATTTTGTTGGTGTTATATAACGTTGTATTTTGTCTGAGTATTAAAGCAATATTCGAAAATTTTGCAGTGCCACAGAACGTTAGTTATTGATGCCATGCCCATCTCTTATGCTTTTATATTTTGGGATTCTTTTTGATATTTTATATAAATAATAACCTCACTTAATTATTCCATATTGTACCGATGTTTGTTGAAATTGAATTGACTGGATGGATGTTGTTCCGAATTGTATCTGGGAATAACCTTCTTAGGTCCTGTTCTTCCTTGTGATCGATTTTTGAAAAAACTAATGAACTCCGGTGATGAGTTTTTGAGCCTTAAGGAAGATGTGACTATATCGGTGGCTTCATATCATAAAAAGTGCTTGTATGATCTTTGATTTCTATCTAATAAAATTGTTTTTCATAAACCACGTTCAAAGAATACCAGATATTTTTTTTACACTGATTAGTATAATTTTATTTATGGTTTCTATCCAAACTCCAAAACGGTCTAAAATGACAACAAAATAAAATGAAAATTGCGCGGAATCTCATAATATAAATTCACCTTTCACTATCTCTATCACATTCACTACTTTTAAATGATATAAAAAAAATCAAAAGTAATTTTTGTATCAACCAACACACACAAAAAATGATTCAATGAACCTCAAAGTACCGCCCAAGAAGGATTATCATAGCAAGATAAGTGTCGCTTAGAGTTAAGCAAAAATTATGTGCGAACGGCCATTAAGCGGCTGTAAATACGTCCCTTGAGAGCAGCGACTCATAAAGGAGAACGCGATCAGATTTGTCGTAGTCAACATCACCTTTTTTGTGTTTTCATCTAAGAAGTTTTTGTTGCGGTGAAAACAATACACCAGACAGATAAGTCTGAAGCTGACGCTTTAGCCAGCTGCATTATTCTCGCATCAGAGACCCTGACAAAAAAGGAAATCGTTCCTTACCGAAACTCCCCTCCGGTCTTTTTTAACTCGGATTTTCAACAATGTCACTAAATACGATTTGCCAAGAAATTCTCCAGAGATCAAGAGTCAACCCTCTAAGGCAAGATATTATCGGTTAAAATTCTCAGATCAATATTTACTTAAACAATCGGTACGATTACGAAAATGCCAAAAATGCCAAGTCAGGATTTCAATAACAAACCGCTCAAGCAAAATTTTTAGTTCACATGTTTTTGCTGTTTGATTTTCTAACTGAAGCTGCGCAGAAGAAACTATCATGCTACAATTAAACTTACCACAGTTACAGTTAATTTTATAATCATAACTATTTAATCAATTTCTATACTAATTTGATTAATTAATTAATTGTAAAAATTATGTAATAATCATATGTCTTTATTAGCTTGGTATGCTACATACAAAAACAATTGTTTAGAAAGTTTTACAAAATGTATGAACAAACAAAACCAACAAACAATATAACTATAACCAGAAATGAACATATAGGCAAAATGAACAGTGATTATACTTAAAATGTAGACATCGACATCACATATTTCCTCAAAATAGTTTTCATTTGGTTAGAGCAATACATATCTACTAAAATAAAATCATTGCCGTTTCTCGTATAGTAACTGTGCAAGCTGTATGTTTTACTTTATCACAGATGTAATCAGGTAATAATTTATTTCTTAACTTATACATAAAAATATTTGCGTCATAACTAATTAACTAACATGATTCCAAGGTACTTAATTTTATTTTCGTGTACTAGCATGTCATTATTTATTTCAATTTTTATGTTTTCTATATTAACAGTACTCAATTTTATCCAATACACAGTAAAAGTTTTCAGACATTCGTTTATAAAACTTTTTGCATAGTGTACTGTTATAATTTTTGGAATTTTATCAATACTTTATATGAAATGACAATATGTCTTCCAAAGAGGGGTTTCGCTAGAGTTTCCTTTTATAGTTAAAAAAATCCTAAGTTTAATCTATGGAATTGAACTATTTTTTAAATGTAATTTCAATTTCTTCAACAGTAATTTTTGAAAATAGCAACGTTATGTTTTAATTATATTTCAATATTTTATCTCGTTTTAAGAGTAAATTACAATTTTTCTAACTGCATTTAAAGACTGGAAACAAAAAACGAAAAAAAAAAACAAAAAAATCTTATAGAAAGGCAAATACGTTATTTACACTAAACAAAATACTAACTTATAATATGAAAAATGAAAAAAAATGTATTCAATAAACCATAAATTATTTTAACCAAAGTTGTTGAAAGTAACTTAAACATATATTAATTATATTTACAAATCGTCTGCTGATGAATCGAAATTGCTGACGTTTCGCTAATCATCCTGTTGGTATCTTCAGAGCGTAACTGAAACTGATAAACTAATTGTTAACAAAAGTTGGTTAGTTTCGGTTAACTTCTTAATTGAAATATATTCAACCATAACTATCCTTTTTTGTATCTTCAGATTTTTCTGGATGCTTTTTCTATTTTGTTTTTCTATTTTTCACGGATACACTGTATGAAATGTAACAGTAATAACAACCAAAGGATAATCCTGTATCCCACTCAAATGAATACTATTAATTAATTCAAATTAAAAATGAAGGTTAGATTCTTATTACTAAAGCTCACTATATTGTTTATTTTTATTTATTATTATATTCGAAAAATGGGTAATGCCGGGTAGCTGATGTGTCAGGAATTTTGTCAATAATTTAATAATGTAATAATATTTTTGACCCTTAGGGATTTTTCAAATTTCCATTTTAAAAACACTGAATTGAAAATAGTCGTGATATCATTTTTTAATTACAACATAAAAAATAAAGCAAAAATAAACCCGTCATTGACTACTAAATCGTCACATACTTCGGATAACAACGCCCTGAATTTGCGAAAGAGAAAATGAGATTCCTAAAACCCAAAAAAAAGGAACAGAGACGAAAGTAAAGGCTGATACTATTACGGTAACGTTGGCCAACAACTGTAATCTACAACTTCAAGTCGCTTTCAGTAATGGAGCTGTTAGTTTTGCTTTCAAAATGAGACCGAAAACTTGTGTCGTTAAAGAGCGCAATGTTTCCAGTATAAGAACCCGTTAAACGTTATATGTAGCGAGAGAAAATTCTCTAAATAATTTTCTATATTTTGCGAAAATTATGTTACGCCAGAAAGTTCAATGTTCAAACATGAAATTATTTTTTTGATAACTTAATACAAGCAGTAAAATATTTTGGATCATGAGTAGTGTTTCCTTCGGATATTTTCATTAGTCCTTTCCTTGTTTCGATCTTCTGGTTTTACTGTTCGCTAGCAATGTAAATATCGTTTCTTCCATTACAAGTGTTGATGAATCAATTGGTTGCCTTTCAGAATCAGAATCTTAAGTCTTAACTCTTTCATATGATACCATTGGGTATCTTGTGTATAGCAATTTCAGTCACTGGAACAGCAAACAGTCACATCCAGTACATACAGATTACAAGTTACTGAGCACTGCGATATATTTTTGTATTTGTATATTTGTATTGTTGCTTCTGGTGCTCCAATGCAGACTTCCTGGTGGTTCTCTTGGTTTCCTCCTTTCTGTAGCAACCCAATTGCTCTTTTATTGGTTAGTTTCTTACGTGCCCTTCCTTGATTCTATGTTACTTTTTCTCCGGAAAGAAGTGGGATTAATATTATTTATTATTTTGCGTTTTGTTTTTTCATCCCCCGTCTCCGCTATAATTCACGGTTACGAATTTCGCCAAGCTGTCGAAAATTCGACCAAGAGGATGAAACGGGGGCACGAAGGAAGAAAACACGGTGCGCGGTTTACGGAAGCGTAGCTACGAAGTTAATATTCAACGTGAAAAATTACGCTTAATGAAAAAATATTTTCCCCGCTAAAAATAAACAGATTAAAGTGGCCGTAAGGGCTTTAATTGGAACCTTACGTCGTTTTCGCTGCACAAATTTTTAATATGGGCATTAGCATGTTCCTTGTCGATCTATTTTGTCGAACATACAACGATATTACGTCCGCTTTGAAAGTAGGGTTTGAGAAACGTAAGATGAGAAAAGCAGTCGCGCTTGTGAGTGTGTTTACCGGTTCATTCTCCTCTTTTTATGCTACGTTATGGCTGCGGATGAAACTTCACACCCTCTTTTACACGCACTTCAATTTTCTAAAAGAACTTTCTCTAGTACGCGGGCGTGTCCTTTGAGTTAGGTTATAATTTAAATTTAATAATTACGTCGCCGATTCGACACTCTAAAAATTATTATGGAAAATTACACAGCTGTAAGTGGGTTATTTATTACCGTGGTTGGATGCAGCGAATATGCACAATCATCTAATACTGCAAAAGAGTTTCATAAAATTTGCTAAATTAAAAATTTGTGATTATACTTTAATTTAATTGTATCCTTTACCTTAATTGGTTGTACCTTGTGGTCCAAATTCAAGGGGCCTCTATGGCTTTAAGCATTTGAGCTACAGGGTGATTCTTAAAAATGTGCGTTTCTAAAAACCCTGTATAACTTTTTTATTTGCGAAGATAGAGATTTTTATTACAAACATTTTTTGAAGATTTTTTAGGAGCAAATCTACCTGTTTCACAGATTTTGTCTTAACGCATTTATTTCACGAGATATAACACAACAACAAACAACACACAACAACACAACAAAGTTACAGGTTTTTTAAATGGAATTCTCCAGTTAAAAAAAATTTCTTTTTATATATATTATATTAAAATAATTACCATAGTAGGCTGTGCTTAACTCTGACCAATGCAGTTTTACGTTATCTGTCTAGGTAGCTAATACTGCAATCGGGTTTTATAAAATTTGGTAAATTACATGTTAATATTAAAAAAAAAAATTGTGATAATACTTTAATTTAATTCTATCCTTTACATATTCCTTGATTGCTTGTACCTGGTGGTCCAAATTCGAGGTGCCTCTATGGCTTTAAGCATTTGCAGCATAGTTAGCCCAACACTAATATGCATGTTACCGGCCCGATTTTCGAGAGAAGTCGAAAACTAAAAACCGCATTATGATATGTCACGGCGTTTTTGAGCTACAGGGTGATTCTTAAAAGTGTGCGTTTCTAAAAACCCTCTATAACTTTTTTATTTGCGAAGATAGAGATTTTTATTAAAAACATTGTTTGATGATTTTTTAAGATCAAATCTACCTGTTTCACAGATGTTGTCTTAAAGCCTTTAGTTCACGAGATATAACCCAAAGTTACATTTTTTTTTTAAATGAAATACCCCATTAAAAAAAAAAGTTTTCTAATAAAATTTCCTCTCAAACGATGTGCCATACACCTATTTTTATTAAATAGTTATAAAGATATCTGCAATTTTTAATAATTACCATAGTAGATATCTGTCTATGTAGCTATGATCAGATAAAAACAATTGCCATGATACACAAGCCCAAGTGTCAAAAGTGGCGTCTTCGTCAAGCCATAAAAAGGTTTGAAAACTTTGCAAACTAGGACAAGATAAAATGTTATGTTGAAAGTAACGAAAATCGACAGGCGGTAAATCTTATTTCCAGAGATATCCGGAAAGAAGGCAACCTAGCTCAGAAATATTTTTGAAGTTAAAACGTCATCTACAAGAATACAAATCCTAGCCTCGCCAGAGATAGAGAGTTGAAAGAACTAACGGTTCTGGCAGAAATAGAATTTAACCCGAATACCAGGGCTATGGAGAGAAACACTGGAATTCCACGCAGCAATGACGTGCGCGTGCTTCAAAAACACAAGTTTAGGCTCTAAGACAAAACGGGTAAAATATTGAGATTCCCGCTTAAAAAAACTTTAAAGATTACCTTCCTCAGAAACTGTTACTCTTGTTTTAAGTCGATGAGTGTTATCGTTTAGGCACAAATCGACTTTTTTATTCTCAGCCCGCACTTCTAATTTGCATTCGATCTTTTAAGACAATCATCAACATACACAGAAGACTTGGACCTGATAATATAAATAAAGGGAGACCAAGGTATAAAAGAACCGCCGCAAGAGAAGATAGAATACTTCAAAATGTGGAGGCTGACCCGTCAACGAGTATGTTAAAACTTGCTGCCCAGGAAAGAGTTGCTTGCTCTACAGTTTTGGAAGTTAAGCATGAAAATGATCTTCGCGCCTTTAATGTTCTTCATGCTCAAAGGGTTCAAGCACTGTATGAGGGTGATGAGCAATTGAGAGTAATTTTATGCAATCAAATTTTAGGAAAAATTCAAAAATCCCCTCAATTCTTAAATTTGGTTTTGTTCACTCACGATGCCACATTCAGTCTTGATGGCATTATAAATTTTCGAAATATGAATCAGTGGATCATTGAAAACCCACTTGCAAAAATTATATAGGGATTATAGGAAATAATCTTATAGGAGCTTATTTATATAATGGATCGCTTAATGGGGAAATGTATTTGCAATTTCTCCAAAAGGAACTACCACCTTTGCTGGAAGAGGTGCCCTTGAAGTGGAGACAAAACATGTGGTTAATGCAAGATGGCGCTCCACCACATTTTACATTGGCTGTACGAAGGTATTTAAAATAGATTTTATATAATTTAATTTCTCACCTTTTTAATCTGTAGCATACTGTTTTGAAAAATTTAGTGCACGTTGCTTACAGGTTAATAATACTTGCCTGCATTTCCACTTGCTTTTCTCTAACAGAAATGCATGTCGCGATATCCAGTATCACCTTTGAGTAATTTAGAAATATTTGGGCCGAGAATAAAAAAGTCGATTTGTGGCTAAACGATAGCACTTATCGACTTAAAACAAGAGTAACAATTTTTGAGGATTTGTGATTCGGTTCTATTTTGCAATATCAGTCTAAATAAATAAAATACGTGGAAAATAAAAAAAATGTTCTAGGTAAAGTGCTCTCTAGTGACGGATTTCTGTAACACTTTTATTTTGTAACAATGACTTCTACTAAATCATGGCTGTGTGTAAAATACGAGCTATATTTCGAATTTTTGTTACCTGACCTACCACGCTAAATATTTCCTTCAAGTTTCCGAACACTCTTTATATCAACTTCTCTCTTGGCGTATTTTTTGTTTTTCTTGACCATCTGATAGAAAATTTTTATATAGTAATAAAGAATGACCTTCTGTGGTGTAATAAACACTAAATAGCTATTTGTTCATTTTGTGCATGGTGAAATATCTGACAGTAAAATAAAATTATTTATAATATATTGCTTGAATTTTGTAATCTGAAAGAAAAGTCGAATATTTACCATACGAATTTATTAAAGAATGTCAATATAACTAATATGCTCTTCGGTTCGTTAAGAAAATAAACAAATGAAACATTTTTATAAGAAATGCTATACAAAAAAAAGCATAATTCTGATTTTATAACATTTTTATAATAATATTATTGTGTATGATTATAAGTTTAGTGACCATCTAAAGTACATAATTTTAACATATTTATAGTTCTATTTTTGTTAAATTATTAATCAACTTATAAAAAGATATATTTTTTACAAAATAAGTTTGTATCATTTCCATGATTGTAGAAACGCTTTTTGGATACCTGAAGTTTAAAAGAAAACAAATATTAATTTTTGTAGCTTCCATAAATAACAATCTCTAATAACACCGTATTCTCCTTGGCTATAAAAGCAGACGTTTTCTGCAAATTAAATTATATAGAAGCAATGATTTAAGTTAAAATACACAAGCAACAATTTTGTATGTAAATAAAAATAAATATCTATTAAATTTGTTAATATTACAGGGATGAGATATTTTAAGATGTCATCTTTGTTGTTATAACAGTAAAATTAGTTGTAACTGAATGAATGAATAAACTTGATTCATACCATAACACTAAGATTATTTTTGTTATTATTAAATTATATATAAGCAATGCTTCAAGTTAAAATACACAAGCAACAATTTTGTATGTAAATAAAAATAAATATCTATTAAATTTGTTAATATTACAGGGATGAGATATTTTAAGACATCATCTTTGTGGTTATAACAGTAAAATTAGTTGGAACTGAATGAATGAATAAACTTGATTCATACCATAATATTAAGATTATTTTTGTTATCTTTAATAAATATGTCAATGTCACATTTTTCGTCTGCTATGTCTTCATAAATATTCTTATTACATTTTTGGCGCGCTGCAAATAAGGAATCAATACCTAACAAAGTTTTAATATTTTTTATTATAGGTACATAATAAAAAATGAACCACTAATTATCATTTTTTAAAGCAAGCTTTATGGGAGCAACATAACCAAGATTATTTTTATAGTAATTTTCTCTAAAAAAAATTGGCTGGAGGCTGCCACGATTGCTTTCAAGGCAGTGTGATATAAATATTTTTTTTTTTTAATTTTAATTAAGCTTTCTGAGACTGCATGCCCTGCTTTTCTTAAATTTTCTAATATAAATTGTAATTCTAAACTCTTTTCTGAACAATGTTTTATATCGGCAAAGATTACATGAAAATTCAGTTTTATCTACTTTAATATTAGCACTCAACTGCATAACTCAATTATCCTGTTTGCATATATCCACTTTATATCCACAAACAGGACAGACAAACATGTTAGAAAATATATTATGTTTGCATATAAACTTACCTATTCAACAAACTTTCAAACTAATATTTTGGACACAATAATAACCACGGCTTTATACTAATAATTAGTTAGAATGCTGGCAGTAAACACCAACTTGTCCAAACTCGTAAAAAATCCGCATTACATCGGCTTAGGTGTGAATTTACATTTGTTGTTTGAAAATTACAAAAATTTATCATTTAAAAACATGAATTTCATACTTACACATCGTGAAATCACACTTCACACGGAAAAGCATGTTCGGCTTGTAAATTATAGAGAATTTTACTATTTTTTTTATGAAATAATAATAATAATAATAATCATAATAGGTTTATGTATCTATCAATATCAGCCACAATATCACGACTACAATATAACGCTATTCATCCTAATTCCCGTAAATACATAACCAAAAAAAAACGTTACAAAAAAATTAAAAAAAAAGATTATTTAGTAGAAGTGGAAGTAAAATAGTTACGATTATTTGATAAATAGACTAAAATAACACCAAAGAAACACTTCTTGTCGGTGAGAATTAAACTTATAGGTCTTATATAATTATGGAAAGTAAAAAGTGTTAATGAAAGATAACGAATACCTATCTAAATTATACATGTAATTAAATATGGAAAAATCAATACAAATTGGAAAAGTCAAAAGGGTAATGAAAAATCGAATGGTAACAAATTGAATAAAAAACTAAAATGAAAATGAAACAGAAGACATTGTTTAATAAGCTAGGGAAGGAGTGATAAAATTATGTTGTAATAACAAGCTTGTTTTGGAATGTATTTCTATTAAATTTATTAGCTATTGGTTTGTCATGATCAGGTACAGTTTAGTCTAGTTCTGGATACGTATTCTTGGTTAAGTGTTTTTATCATTGTTGGGGATAGTTTGACACATTCGAGAATTTATTTTTTTTGTCGTACTTTTTAAGCTAGCCATATTTTTTTATTAGTAGTGAATGAATTCTCTATCTCTCTTGACTTAGCAGCCATTTGTTTAGTAGAAATCTAAACAAAGTTAAAGAATTTATATTTTTTATTTCAGTCGGTAGCTCACTGTGGATATTTGGGCTTAAGTACAAGAAGAATCTTTGTCCTAGTGAGGTGTTGGTTCACTCATTTCACTCTCTGGGAATAACTCTGTAGATTATGGCAGAGTCGTCCGCAAAGCATATTAGTTCTCCAAGAGATTTTATGTTAAATAAATTATTAATATAAAGTATAAACAATGTCGGGCCCAAAACTGTCCCTTGGGGAAGGCCAAACTCTACAATTGTTTGTTCAGGCAAAAACATTTATTTTTTAACAATTAATTTTGTCACTTGACAGCACTCTTAAAAATTTAGTCAGCCCAATACGTAGTTTTCCATGCCGATTTTCCATTGGGAAATAAGCTTTACCTTGCATTGTTTAAATGACTAATGTAACGCGTTTAATTTCCGTCTGAACCACGGACAACAGCAAATCGTACGATATCGATTCCAATTTTTGTTGAAAAGAATAATATGACATGGAATGCAATATAACGGCAGGAAACGCTGAAAATGTAAATAAACTTCGCAATTAACCAGGAAGTCGGTTAATAATCCTACAGAATTTGCAGCTGTGTACAGCGGCAAGTCGACCAGAAGAAAATTTGGGTTTTATTGCGTTTCTGCGACAACGACGCATCCAAATTAATGTTATGAACCAAACGCTTTTCCAAAATTCGAGAAAATGGATCTGCATGGAAAAAATAAAATGGATTTAAATTTTAATGATTGCAGAATTTCAATTTGAATTATCGATAAACTAGAATTTAATGGTTCTGCATAAATACAAAAATGGAGATGTGTTAATTTTTTTATCAAACCCTCTGTACTTTATCATCTGTTGAATTTCTATAGTTTTATCATGTGACATCTGTTGCCTCCAAAAATTTCGCCATGTTTGATTATTTTAAGTAACATTGGTAGTACTTTTATGGGGTATTTGCAGAGAAAGGCTATTCGAGAAACGGTGAAAATAACCATGAAATTGAAAATTTTGTTTTATATAATATGGCTGATTTAAACTCCACGTGATGTTGAAAAATTCTTGCAAAATATTAAGTTATCGCTTCAATTTCAAAAGCCACTAGCCTAGCATGTATATCCAAACGTTTGATGGCATATACCAAGAAAAAACTGCCGTTACAGTTCACTATGCAAATCACTATGGGGATGTGGTGACTGACTATTTATGGAGTCAATTATAAAATATTGAAATTGAGGATCTTACGAAAAAACTCGAAAAATATGGAATCAGAGGTAGTGCATTAAATGTTCTAAAAGACCATCTGAAAAACAGCTATCAATTTGTGAATATTGATGGCGTTAAAAGCAAAAACAAGAGCCGTCACTTGCGGTGTTCCACAAGAAACGATTTCGGGTTAAGTACTGTTCTCAATTTATAAAAACTATCTCTTAGATATTGATAGTTAACGAACTACATTCAGTATTGCAGATGATACCACCATATTTTATACCACAGAAAAATGGCAAGTGGTGTAAGTATAATAAACTGACGGTAAACAACACTAAGACAAAATTTTTTACTTAATCTAATATTCTAGCACAATTTGAAACTATCAAACTGGAACAGAATAATGACATTTTAAAGATTGGCTCTGCAAAATATTTGGGCATTATTATTGATTGACAGTCATCTAAACATTTGGCTAATAAAAATTTCTAGTCACGAGATTTCCCCATCTCAACGATTACTTAAATATTCATGATCTTAACTAAGTTTGAATCGGTATTGCAACTCTACTTCAATAATTTGCTGTTATCCATTAAGAGAAAAAAAATGCACTTGAAAATGTCACACATCGACAGAATACACGAAATAAAAATGATTGTCTAGTGACCTTAGTGAGTAAAAAAATCGTCAAGCAAACGTAAGTTGTGTTTCTAGCACCAAAGATTTTCAACTTCTTACCGAAGAAACTGTATATGGCAAAAATTTCAAAGTAGAGCTAAAGAAATTTTTGATAATTACAGACACATTAGTAATTCGTAAAGACTGTGCTAGCGTTATTTGAAAAATCGTTTTAGTATAAAAAAGACCTATTGTGACTAATATAAACCCAACTGTGACTGAATTCTAGATAACGAAGCACTAACAAAAAATAAATATTGTTTCAGGGTTGAACAGTTTGTTTTTATTATTATTATTATTATATTCAGTTTCATTGACATAGCTCTATTAAAAACCCACCAACTTAAACAATAGTATTTATTTATTTACTTATTTATAAACAAGTCCTTCCTACAGACAGACATAGTTGTGCAATAAAAGAAAAGCAAAAAATATCACAAAAAGGTAGATAGCAAGTACACTAGTTCAAATTATTCCTTACAAGCAAAACGAAATTAAAAAATAAATTATAGTTTTTTCATTGCAATACATTAATTGGCATACCGTCTTACGTGTAGTGTAGGCTTCAAAGTTCAAAGCAAAAAAGAGTTTGAATAATACCTGCTTACAGTGAAAGTTTGCCTGGTTCGATGAATCATATTGCCAATCACAGAGGTAATCAATAAAACTGAATAAGAAAAAATGATTCGGATAAAAGGCCCCGCACAAAGTCCACTATACTGTGAGGGGGTACTTTGTTCAGAAGCTCTAGTGTGAGGATTTTGGCCCCTCGTTTTAAGGACCTGATTCTTCCCACTGCAGGGCAAATCTGCCTTGCATAAATTTCTTCTCCTTTTTAGTTATTTTCGTCAAAGTTAACACCATATATCTCATTTTAGAAAATATAGCTCTTGCTTTGTCCAGGCTCCAGCTCTTATCTCATAATTATTTTTAATACTCTCTCTAATACTCTAACCTAAGTTTCGATCTTTTTGCTCTGGCGCTTGCTGATAACCATCGTTATGGCTTTTTTTTCTTTTCAATTTTTTTTAGAATCTTTCACATTTAATACTTCTACGTCATCAGCAAGAATGATCATTAAAAAATCTCTGACAGAAAACGATGTTCCTCATGCCACAGAAGCTACCTACAGGCAGGTTTCGCCTTAAGTCATCAACCAGTATTGTCCATAGCTGAGGGGATTGTTCTAGAATGCGTATAGCTATAGCCGAGAGGTTTTGTAGCTTTACTTCTTTTTCAATATTAGTTAAAAACATTTAAGTACTAAATGTAATACTATATTTCATGGGGAATAACGTTAAAAACAAAAGTTTATACAAAATTACCGAGCTAGTAAACTTCGTCGCGTTTTTTTTTTGTTTTTTTTTTTTGAGAGAGAGAGAGTTTCTCTCGGCCAGAATTTCAGCAGACGCAATTCCTATCACAAAGAATAAAACCCCCGGTAGTAAGTAATTTAATTTTTCCAATTTTCTAGTTTTGGGGCGAGTTTCCGACGGTTCCCGTTGCTTTAAATTCACGTTTGTTCCGCAACGAAAATACCAACTGACGTGTAATTGTTAATCCTACACTTTCAAAATTAGACTGCCTTTGTAAAAGAGAATAAATAACGTCATATAGAAGGCTCGCATGTATAGACGATTAGACGATTTTTTCAGAGTTCACGCGGATTATTACAAAAAAAAGGCATTTTGCATTTGCACTTTCGCAAAATGTACGGTATGACAATAATAATTACAAAGAGGTAAAGTCTGTTCATAGATATAAGAAAGTGACTAACAGATACGAATTAAGGAAAGATCCGGGCAAGCTGTAAGAATGAAATATGGCCGAACAGATCCGTACTTTGCTTAGAATTTAATTAATAAAGGGTTTTGTTAGGAAAGATACCAAAACAATATTTATTTATTTATTTATATATTTTTGTTTAAATCTAAAATAAAAGTACAAATTATTTTTATTACCTACTTAAATTACTTAAAATTATTCACATAATATATCACTATCACTATCATCGCCTGTTCTAATTATTATTTGTTCTCTATATATTATTTGCAATATGGATATACGATTGTTCTGCTTTTTCTATATGTTTAACAGAATTTGCCCAACTTTGTGGAGGGATGTTAAAAACTTCGGTGTCTATAAGTTTGAAGACATTGGAGTTAAAACTGGGAAAAATGTTGTTACGACGAATGGCAGATTTCAGTTGGTGCCAAACATGTTCGATGGGATTAAATATACAGTGGTAAGGTTTAAACCTAAAATAAAATTTCAAATTATTTTTATTACCTACTTAAATTACTTAAAATTATTCACATAATATATCAGTATCACTATCGCTATCATCGCCTGTTCTAATTATTATTTGTTCTATATTATGTGCAATATGGATATACGATTGCTCTGCTTTTTCTATATGTTTAACAAAATTTGGCCAACTTTGTGGAGGGGTGTTGAAAACTTCGGTTTCTATAAGTTTGAGGATATTGAAGTTAACACAGGGAAAACATTGTTACGACGAATGGCAGATTTCAGTTGGTGACAAACATGTTCAATGGGATTAAAGATACATTGGTAAGGTGGACGCCTCAAAAACTGTATGCCCTAGATTTTTTGCATAATTATCACAGAAGTATTCCTTTTGTAGGTTCAAGCTTTGTAGAACCTCAATTAATTGTTTTTTGGTATAATCTTCGTGAAAATAAATGTCGTTATTATACAGGTAGTTTTGGATTCTTGATTTTGTGTCACATGAGGAAGGGGTTTTAGTTAACTGTCTACTGTGATAACTTGCATCGTCCATTACAATGACGCTATTAGGAGGAATGTATGGAACTAATTTTTTTTTAAACCAACTTTCAAATAAAACAACGGTAGTGTCTTCACGGTAATCCAGAGAAGAATCTTTAAAATTTTTCGCAGACAGAGAAAGTCCATTTGGAATCTAACCATCTTTAGAGCCAGCATGCAAAATAGTTATTCTTTTACCTCTTTTTGATGGCGCGTTTGTTTTACACTTATCAGTTAAGTGATAAGTGTCGAACCAGGTTTCATCCAAATAATTGGCCTTTGTTGTTCTTTGTAAATCCTACTTTTTCTAGATATTCCAGTCGCCATTTCCGAATTCTAAAATATTCCATTAAAACTTGCCTTTTGTCATTTTTTTTTTAATCTAAAACCCATGTGTTGAATACACTTCCATAAGGTAGTTCTGCCACATTTAACACCGGTTTCATCTTTTTCAAGCCTCGTAATTAAGACATCTAGTGTAGGCACGCTTTGTTCCTCGTATAACTCGTAAATTTTACATCGTATTATATCTTGATCACTTTCATCTACACTCGAGAAAATGTCGGCATCGCTTCTTTTTTTCCACGCTGAAATGGGATTATTCACAATTTTCCATACAGTTGATGTTGAAATTTTCGTTAATGTGGCCGTTTGTTGTAAAGATAGAACAATGTTTTCTACATTTGGGTTGGAGCATCTCATGAGATACACTAAACTCGCACATATTTTGCATAATTCGCACACGATTCAACACATGCTGTATTACACACGAAATAAAAATAATTACTAATAAACTTAAACTAAGTAGTATACCAAACCTAAGAATATTAAACAAAGATAGGTATACAATTATTTTCTATTACGGACCATTACCTAAATTCTGAAATTTTAGGTAATAATCTTGTTGCATTGTATGTTAATGACAACCTTTGCATAATCCCATTCAAAAGCAATTGGTAATTTTCTTATATCTAGGAACAGACCATAAGTAAGTAGATATTTACTTATGTTCCGATAATAGTAAAAGAGATAAGAAAGGTAAACAGCCACAAAAAAACGACTATTAATAAAAATAAAAAGTAAAAAAAGAGACTCCTTTGCATATCCTTGAAACTCTCGGGCGATGTTACTTATTTATTTATAAGACAGGCTACCTGACAGATATTCATTATTGAATTTCCAATTATAGGGTAGCACAATATACCAACACAGTAATTAATTCTAAATTCTACGATATACTACTATACTATTATAAGATAGTTGCGGATTTAACATATAATTTGATCAACATATATCCACAACAAAAATATCTCCACTATGAAGCATGACAGGTCTGCAATTTAGGGACAAAAACTGTGCCATCTCATCGCAGTCTACGTGATTGTTTTAGCATTAAAACACAAAACAAATATCAAAGTATACACGTCTCTCTGATAATATCTGAACTTTGAGCTGAACTTTGTCAAGTCAGGTCTGTAACGCAGGACCATGGCTCTTCTTTTTCAATAAATTATTTGAGTTTCAACGCTAATAGATAATAATAAATTTATTGCTATAGTGCTATATAAAAGTTAATTTTTATTTGCAGTTTTTTGAAAATAAAATTAAAACCACTAAAATTCTATAGTAATTCAACAAAAACGGTAACAGATAAGATAAGCAATGCATAAGATTTACTTAGTAAGCTTTATATCAAAGTTATTTGGAACTTTCGTTTCTCGAACGAAGCATATCATGTCATAGAATGTGATGCCGTACATCCACCACAAAAATATCCAAACAAATGATTGACATATTTAGAGGACTGCCTAATTTATAGGCGCAACAATTTATGAACAACCTTCTTGCCATTAACTCTGCTTGTTTAAAACCCAATAAAAACTTCTTTGTGTTAATTGCTTTAAAAAAACTGGCTCACCACCAAGGCATTAATAAATCTCTACTACCCCAAAAAACTGCAAATAAAAATTAAATTTCCGTGTAGAGTAGGCAGTAAATTGAACTTTTTTTTGCTGCTCATTAACATTTTGTTAATTACTACTACATTTAATTTCTTTTGGTTTTCATTGGCCTTTTGTGTAACGCTTTTTTACGCTATCAAAGTACTATTTGTTTATTACTCTACAGATGATGAATTGAGTAAATACTGAGTTAGAAAGTTGTCTGCAAAACTACTGACTTAATATTGATTGTATTCAGATCATCATCGCGTAGCCCAGTGGTGGGGAAACTTTTTAGGACGGGATATTTGTAATAACTAAAAGATCGTAGATTAATACTTAATCGTTAAAAAATTGATGTATTTTATAAACATATACATATATTATTATATGCGCTTATTATTTTAATAGTAAAAAAGCACAAAATATAAAATGAATTTAGTGTAGTTCTTGATGTGAAGTATTATCACTTTATTTTCTGTCATTACTGGTTGATGGTGCATGGACTCCAAAAACTGTTGAAACTGATTATGTAATAATCCTCTGAAACGAATCATATTTACTAGTTTTACAACAATATTAAGTATATGGTCAATATATGGCCTTCCGAAATGGGCCGGATTAAACCTTTGGGCGGTTTCCCCATCACTGGCGTGGCCCATTAGCATGGTCTAATAAATATTACTTTTACTAGATATCTGCTATGTTATTATACACTAAGGATAGGTATATTCTATTCTCCTTTTGTTCTAACTTCTAATTTCTTCTTGGATGCTGAACTAATCAAAACTGATCAAAACGATGATAAGTAATAGATGGATAAGAAAATGTAACGCACATATAATTGTAATACACAAATGCTAGACAATAACCATATCAAAAATGTATAGTTAACTCAACGAAATTGGAAATCGGAAGCAAATAAACAGCAAAATCTCGGGAAATTCATTTTAATTATTATATTAACATTATTATCTGCTACGCAGCTCGATGCAGTTTTAGAGTTGAGGAGCACTCCGATGCCAGATTCTATTGACTAAAATTCTTGGTACTATACATTTATATCCATTGAAAATAAATTCAGGTAGAATCGGCAATAAGACACGTTGCTCGAGTTCTTTTACGAAACATCCGAGATATTGTCCCGATCGAAACTTGGTTTTATCAAGGATTTGTGTGTTTACAGGGCAGAAGCGAGATTCTGCACACACGCTTTAATAGAATTATTTATTCAAACAGTTTGCGGTTATAATTTTTCCATGGTCACAGCGATTAAGTTAAAACTTACCGATTCCTTAATTCTCTCCACAATTTCATACTGTATGGTAGTTGACTGGCCTGCCTACTTCAAAAAGACAAGGTTAGTCTTCAGCGTCTTCAGAATGCCTGTCTCAGATTCTCATACAATATTCGTAAATTTGATCATATATCTACTAGCCTAGAGGATTCTCGCTGGCTAACATTAGACGAACGTTTTAAGTCGCAGCTTTTAGTCTTAATTAAAAAAGTAATATTTCTCCAACGTCCGACGCATTTTTTTGAAACTTACTCGTGGATCAAATATTCATTCGGTTACTACTCGCCATAGGGGGCTGTTTACCGTTCCCAAACATACTTCAGCACAGTTTCAGCGCAGTTTCACGTACAATGCTATCAAAGCTTACAACAAACTCCCTCTCCAACTGAGATCAATCACCTCACTAACTTCATTCAAACAAAAACTTCAGCAATACATTTAGCATAATAGAGACCGTTCATAAAACTAGTAACTATCAAATTGTATATATGTCAAAATGAATAAGAACTAAAAGTTCAGATTTTCACGAAATTATATATTATGACATGACAATTATTTCGACAACACCGTGTCTTTATCAAATTTCATTCAAATTTGATGTCATAATATATATGAATATCTTTATTACAGTAGAGAATCCGAAGCTTGTAAAACGATTTCTGGATCAGCTACGTGACCTTCAAAACGCAGATTATTATCCAAATACGGACCCAGATTTTTGCATTCGGCAACCGGCCGTAAGAGAAAATCATTTAAGGAAATTTTGGCAGCGTCTAGACTAATTATTTTTCCTTTATCTTTACCAAAAATTATGAGTTGCGTCTTATTTTCGTTAAGTAACAGACCGTGCTTACTAGAAATATCACTGAGATCACGTAGGTCACTGTTTATATTATTAACGGCGGTATTAATTTGAGAGTAATTAAAAGAGAGATATACTTGAGTGTCGTCTGCGTATTGATGGGAGGAACAATGCTTAATAAATTTACAGAAGTCGGAGGTATAAACGGAAAACAGCATCGGACCTAAAATACTACCCTGTGCTACACCTTTGGGAATATTTACATAATTGGAATAGCTGTTATTGACACCGATCAGAAAACTAACTTTTGTAAAACTGTAACACACCGGCCCCCACACCAAAGCGTTTCAGTTTAGCAAACAGCAGGCGGTGGTCCAAGATGTCAAATGCCTTGCTATAATCGCCTTGCTATAATAGATCGAGTTTTAATTTAAAAAGTCTTGAATTTCGTGTTGGCAAATGCACAAAATGGAATCATATTTAATTATTGTTGATTATTATTAGCATTTCAAATATAGTTTTGTATTTTAACAGTAAATTTTTATGTATCTACTCAGGGTAGCGTTGATAGCCTCAACAGAGAAAGTAGTACTTTTCATCGATTCCAAGTTAGACAAAGTGCGTTCAGCTATTCTGAAGAATTATATTTATCCCACAATTTATCCAAGATTATTGCTCAAAAAACTTATACTAGAAAGTTACAAAGTCACAAAAAAGCCAAAATAAACTTATACTACAGTAATAATGATAAATAATATTAATACATTTACATAAATCAAATAAAAGGCAACAAATATGCATAAAAAAAAGTCATAAAATAATATTTTTTTGAGTAGTTATTTGCTAGCCCAGGTTCCACTGAGGTACTTATATGCTCCAGTACCTCCCAGTATTCATTAGTGTTATAAAAGGTAATAAGGCACAAGTTATTTATTTTGTTATTGAATTGTAGGTTGTTATTATTCTATTTTACCATTCTGAAGTAAGAATGGATCATGAAATAGCACATTATTTAATGTTTTGTGTTGCAATAGAAAATCGGCTTTACTATATTTAAGTTTTTTGATCATTAAGGGCTTGATCATGGGCAAAAAACCACAGTTGTCCATAAAGATCCCCACTGCATACATAAAAACGAAGAAGTACCTATGAAAAAAAAAAGGGCAGATGTCTTTAATTTTGGAGCTTAAGCTTTCCTGTTAATGTGTTTCGGAGGTGAATTTTAAGTTTAAAAGTGTACTGCCTAATATGTAAGGCTCATGTTATAAATTCGTAAAAGACGCTCTGTTTCTATGTGGAGGCTGACTCATGTGTTAGTTTAATGTCTTTCATTTTAAACACCTTTTACAGGAATTATAGAAAGCCATTTTCTGTGTCACTTGTTGATGTATAGCATTTGCTTATGTCTTATTAACTGATTTATGGATTAGTCAGTGAAAAACTGTTATCTGGTGATGATGCAAATGTTGGAATGATGAAAATAAATTGTATGTACCAAATTATTTTTTAGTAATGAATGCGTCAACCTACTTATACGACACCGTGGATATATGGACGATGTTTTTCTTCTTGATATGGAACAGATTACAGACTAAATCGGCTTTTCTGTCCGAAATTATTATGAAAACAGCAAATTAAAAAAATTTGGTTAGAAAATTTAAAAATTCATAATAAGAATATATTTATTCCATAACACTGTAACATTGTTGTTATATTTATATTGTGCCTCAGTTCTTACTAGTATATTACATTACTTTGAGGAGTTTTACTATGAACATTACATGCAATGACCAATCTCCAAGCCTTTATGCAAAACTTTTTTTTTTACTGTCTCTATCTCCAGTCCAACGTAGGTGCATATTTTTTACCCGTCCCCTGTATTATTCAAATTACAATCTGTCCATTTCCGATGGGGAACTCGATACCTATAAATAAGTCTGATATTTCCACCGTTGTTGGTTCTCAAATAATCAAAAATAAAAGCGGAAAGGAGACACCTTTCTAAACATGACATTCCGAAATTCTTTGGTACATGGAATACGTGTTCTTCCCAGCCACACGTACATCGTTAAAGCGGATAAAAATGCTTTATTATTGAGGCTATTATATAAATATATCCTGTATGGCTGTAAACAGAGAAATTGTCTACTATGAAAATTGCGCACAATGTTTCCTTAAATATATTGTATTGACCTTCTGCAGTTTATACATTTTTGAAGTTTTATGTTTGTGTACATATATAAAACTTGAAATTATATAAAATTTAAATACCTCTACACAGGTCGATAATTACTAGATAAAAAAACAAAAATAGGTTACGTTTTCCGTCAGCAAAACAATTATAGTATTGCCTTCGAGGCTTCACCCAGCTGAAACAAAAAAAATCGTTTTAATAAGTTTAAAATAAAACTAAATAATTTCTTTTTAATAGGTAATTATTTATATTTTATTTTTTTACAATGTTTGTTTTTTACTGTTATTATTAAATTAATTTATTAATATTGTTATTATTATTAAACGTCGACAAGTCAGATGACATGACCAGCTAGGAGTATTTTGTTAAATTAAAATGACGTCGCTAATAAATATACCTGAATTTTAAATTGAGAGGCATATAGATATATTTCTGACATTTCCATACGTATCTCTGCCTCTTATTTCTTTCTCTTTTAAACTCTAAAGTAGCTCTAAAGATCGAAAAGTGTTAATAATAATAATGATAATAATAATAATAATAATAATAATAACAATTATTATTATTACTATCATTATTGTGATTATTGCTGAGCTATATAAAAATTTTAACTGTTTAGTTAGTAGTCGAGCGTAAATGTAGTACTTTTAATGTATATGGCTTTAATATCCCTTTCAAATTTTTTACACAAAATTTTCCGTTATGGAAGTAATTCAGGTTTAGTGAAATTCGACAAATTTAATAATTATATCTTAATTTAAAATTGTAATGTTTACATTTAATTTTGTTGTGGGGTGTACTAGGATTTAAGAAGGATCTAGTGAAATAAGGCAGATTATTTTCGTTTGTCTTATATATTATTATTAAAATTTAATTAAAAATACATTACTGATGGGGCCTAAAATCTAGAACGAAAAATATACTTTATATATAAACAGTAATAAAGAAAATATGTTAAAACAGGTCATTTTGAGGACTCATAACTCAGAAGCTGCTGCAGAACTTTCAATGAATATGAGTTGTTTTTGCTTTTGATTTTTTAATGTTGTCTTTTTAACGTATTTCGTTGTTTGTGTCCTACCTTTTAAGTATTTTCGAAGGATGAATCTATGATACATAAGCAAATATTTGATATTTTAGAATTATCAATACCTTCACCAAATTTTTGCTGTCGTCATCGGAAAAAAATCGTTAAAAAAAAAATTTAGTGGAAGGCACTGGAAAAGAGACCCCATCGAAATGTCAAAAAACTGAAATTAATTTCTTGATAACAATATAAATAGAAATAAAAATAGCAACATGACAAAAGACCAACTTAGATGAAAAGCATTTTCTCAAATAACCATTTAAAAAAATATAAAAACAAAAAAAATAGGACAAAAAAAAACAGTATCCCACTAGTTACTTCCAATCAACCACTTATTTTAATTTTGTCTTATATGGCGGGATAGTAATATGTATCATTCAAAATTTAATAAAACGTCAAGATATCGGAGTAGGTTCTTCTGCACCAGATCATAATTAATATGATGGTTGTTGGAGATATTTATATCTTCTTTGTATGCTAGGGATCTCAGAAATGCCCGTTGAACACTTTCAAATCCATCAGTGCTACATCTGTTTGCTACTACACTAGCAATGCATACTCAAGTGCAGATTCAACTAACGAGCAATAAAGGGTTTTAAAACAGTAGGGTGAGAGTAGTATACTATTACTGGTAATAAGACCTACACTTTTAATATATATATATATATATATATATATATATATATATATATATATATATATATATATATATATATATATATATATATATATATATATATATATATATATATATATATATATAAATATATATATATATATATATATATATATATATATATATATATATATATATATATATATATATATATATATATATATATATATATATATATATATATATATATATATATATATATATATATATATATATATATATATATATATATATATATATATATATATAAATATAAATATAAATATAAATATATATATATATATATATATATATATATATATATATATATATATATATATATATATATATATATATATATATATATATATATATAATATATCTATTGTGAAAAGCGAGAAAAAGCAATACTAAAACACTTCTCAACCTTTCGATCCAGACCATTTTCTTTGCAGTACCAAACTGACATTATTAAGGCCGAAAGAAAGCTGCAGACCTTTCCCACCACACATGGAACTTTCCTGATAACGACGTTAATGATGCGTGGACATATTTTCTGTCTACTCTGGATTATTACATAGGCACAAGCTCCAAAACTCATTTTGTTAAGTTCAATTCTGAGAAACCTTGGTTAACTGGACATCTGTTCAAACAAATAAAACATAAGAGAGCTCTGTGGCGTAGATTTAAGGCCTCTGGCTCTGCTTCCGATTATGCTTTGCATGGATGAGTTTCTAATAGTTTATCCTTGGAGATTAGAGAGGCGAAGTCAGCATTCGAAAATGACCTCCTGAATTGGCCCAAAGCGTTTTATCCTGTGTCAGACAACACGCATCGTCTAAGGTATCCCTTCCTGTCATTACAGATACCTCGGGAGAGGTCTCCTATAACCAGGATTTCATTTCAAATGAATTTGCTTCATATTTTGCTAGTGTCTTTGCTGATGAACCAGCTAATCTACCGTCTCACTACGAGGGTCTCATAAATTCAGATTTATTAGAAAACATTCGCTTTGACCAAGAGGACGTGAAGAAAACTCTTTCTGAGTTAAAAGAATAATCTGCTCCCGGACCTGATGGAATTTCCAGCAAAATCTTAAAAGCGTGTGCCCCTGTGCTTGCAGAGCCTATTTATATTCTTTTGAGAAAATCTTTGAACTCTGCCACAGTCGCAACCCACTGGTTATCCGCAAATGTAACACCGATTTATAAAAAGGGTGATAAGCTCGATGTTTCAAATTACCGCCCTATCAGCCTAGTGTGTATTATATGTAAGGTTCTTGAACGCCTTATAGTAAATCAGCTGCTACCGTTTTTGATCGACTGCCATATTATACCTACATCGCAGCATGGCTTTGTTCCCGGCAGATCTGTCATATCAAATACATTGACATGCTTGAATCACTGGACATCATCTCTTGACTCAGGTGATCCGGTGGATATTATTTACCTCGATTTCAGCAAAGCCTTCGACAAAGTGCCGCATCGACGCATGTTATTCAAACTTGAAAAGGTTGGAGCGAGGGGTAAACTGTTAGAGTAGATAGCGGCGTTCTTAAGCCAGCGGTCGTTCAGAGTTCGAATTGGTAACGCTTTTTCACTGTCACAGAACGTGCCTAGTGGTGTTCCCCAGGGATCGGTGCTGGGACCAGTGCTATTCTTTTTTTTTTGGATTTGCTCTCCAGTATTGATTCTCATGTGAGCGCTTATGCTTATGCCACTAAAGTATTTGGAAATCCTTCAACACATGCGGACGTATTGCAGAGAGACTTAAATACTATTTCCAAGTGATGTTCAACTTGGCTGTTGCCGCTGAATGCTCAAAAGTGCTCTGTGATGCATGTTGGCAAGAACAATCGCGGTTTGAATTATTATATCGATGGAAACTTTGTGTCAAGTGTCGATTCTCATATGGACCTAGGTGTGACAGTAACTAACGATCTTGCGTGGTCTGTACATGTATCAAATATTGCAAAGAAAACAAACTGCGCTTTATTTTTGTTAAAAAAGACTAGTCCTCGCATCGCTTGCAGGCTTTTCACCACTTACATTCTCCCCATCCTGGAATTTGCTTCCCCAATCTGGAACCCATGGCTATTGCGTGACTGTGATGTTCTGAAAAAAGTGCAACGAGCCACTACGCGCTGGCCACTTCAGCTTAAACATACACCTTACGACGACCGTCTAAAAATGCTTAGTCTGCCAACATTAAGTCAGCGTCGGCTGCGAGGGGATCTCATTCAAGTGTATAGGTTTGCGCATGACCAATTTCCATCTGACGTGCCCCTTGTGGTCTTAAGCAATGATGAAAGCCTACGTGGTCATCCCTTTAAAATAAGGAAGGAACAATTCAGGACTTCACATCGCCTGCATTTTATTAGTAACAGGACTTTCAATTATTGGAACAGTTTACCCCCAGATGTTGTGTGTGCGCCGAACTTGTCTGTATTTAAACGTCGCTTGGACAGTGTATTGTTTCACAGCAGTAACTAAATGTTTATTATATGTGTTGTGTTACTAACTATCAATGTGCATAATAGGTTTTCCTCTGCACTTTATTTTTAGTAATAATAATAATAATAATAATAATAATAATAATAATAATAATAATAATAATAATAATAATAAAGAAACTGAGCATCGATAAATGATTTGATTGTTTTATAAAATTTAATATCAGTTGCAAGGAATGAAGAACACATCGTTCAGATCTCCTATAACGAAATTAAAGAAGACTGAACCTCTGTGTCAACCCTGAAGGACACCCGAGTGCATCACAAATTCTCTGGAAATATAATTGTTGGTATAAGCCTGCGAAAAAGCTCAATTCAACCAGAATGCCAATTACTCTCCTGGCCTGAAGCTTACGAACAAGATGATGAAGTCCGTGTAGACACTATCCATTTGTTTAGACTTCTCAAAAGCACTCAACAGATCCTGAGAAAACCCATGCTGGTTGCCGCACATATTTTTTCTACAATGCCAGAAAATAGGTTATCAAAAAGCTTGAGACTGACAGATTTGATACGTCTATATTTACTAACATTACATTTCCAGTAATCAGGAAAAACAAAACGATAGAGCAGCATTAGAATGCTAAGTTAAGCTGCTTTAATTGAGTCCCCAATCTACGTAAAAAACTCTACTTAAAATTAACTTATAGATTATACTACGTATATAAACAAAATCATTTCGTTCATAAGGAGCCATGTCTTCGCATAATTAAATAGATTCGCAAACCGTCAGATAGGTTTTTATTTTTCAAGCGTGCCAAACACGGACATTTCCATGTTCCAGGCGTTATAGTGCCGTGAACCTATTTATATTTTAAACAACGCGCACATGCACATCGGTTTAACCGAAGAGTTAATGTATGCCGATGTCTCACTTCCAGATGTCTCATAACAAATTAAAGACTTCGAGGAATCCCATAAGAATGCGCTCAAATGTAGCGTGGCTGGTGTGGCAAAACTAAATCCGTTGCTTTGATCGATTGCTTTCTTTGAATTAAAGGCGGAGACTGCCTGCTCATTTATTTTCTGGCAGTATTGGTTACGCTTCGCCGATTGTACAGAGTGATGCGAATTTAAATGTCACGTAACCATCATATCGTGGAGGATATAAATTGTTGGTCGGGAAATATTTCGTTTTCCGAATTAAAGGTCTTATTTCTAGCAACAGTTTTCGCCAGTAAAATTAGCAATTGACGCGAGCTAAATCATAAGCTACTACCAGTTTTCCATTCAAAAAGGTATAGAGTCAATAACCGCATTTTTATTTAAAGCCGCAACATATTACTTCAGCTTCCCATTCAGTCATCATGCGGGTGAATAGAGAACGAGTTCATTGCATGTATGATAAGAGATTAACAAAGCCTCTTTAATATATTAAAGGTTTCGTTCAAAAGATAAAAATAACGTCAAGAATACGTTACATTCGGTTCAAACAAGTCTCTAAGAATCTCTACCGTTTGTGCCTAGGCCTAAGAAATAAGTGTCTAATAAAGATAATGGAACTATAATTGAAAGCTTGAAGCATTAATTTATTTTGTTTTAATTGATATTTGCGTAAGATCGCAATGTATTATGAGAAAATTATACAGTGTGTATACATTTTATTTTAATATTAGTTCTGAAGCGGTTTAACACAACCTAAACGAAATTTAGAACAGTTTGTGATATTGCTGAAAAAATATTAATATTTTGTACAGGGATGGAAGAAGCTTAAAAACCTTGGGCACAAATGAGAAATAACAGCGAAAAAATTGTGGTCTTGGAGTTATTTGAGGTTTTAGCAAATAATCTTGATCGAACCATCCCAGGTAATAATAGTAGTTTCCGAACGAATTATGAGGCTAAAATATTGTAAATTATTTTGAATTTTAATTTTTTTAGCTTTTACGACCCGCTTTTTGTGGTCTCAAAATCATTTAGATATCTTAAACCGCTTCAGAAATAAAAAAAAAAACTAAACAGATAAGGAGGTATTTTGGGTAGAAGAGTAGAAAGTAGAATTGAAATTAGAACTGGGACTTCACAATTCATTTAACACTTTAATACAATAAATGACAAAGAAGTTGATTGCTTAATATAAACAAGGTAAAACTAAATCGAGCAAAAACACTAAAAATGACTCCTCCTAGGAGACTGCGTTGGTTGGTTAATATAAATGCTACAGCGCGAAAACTTCTACTTATTAAGATCTTAAAGATCTTAAAGAAGTATTAAGTCATGAATATTTACTAATAGAGTACAATGGTATTTTCTGGTCATTGTCAAGTAACACAAGGACGTCAGTTAGGGCATTTATTATAATAACTACCTTTTTTCTTTGTTTTAAATAAATTTGTTGTTATTTAAGTTTACCAATTCGTTAAAATCATTCATTATGTCGTAAAATAAATTTTAATTTATTAATTAAATCATTGTGATTTCTGAATTTTAAGAGCAATCTAAAAATAGAATAAAACCATGCCCTTTCACTTTAAAATAAGAAAATTTTGTAGTTGACAAATACTAATATTAATACTAAATTTAATAAATTTAAGTCTGTATATATATATATATATATATATATATATATATATATATATATATATATATATATATATATATATATATATATATATATATATATATATATATATATATATATATATATATTCTCACGTATTGATTCACGGATGGAAAAATGTGATGACACTATATTCCGGGATATCATCCGTTCGCTCGTTGAACTCCGACTGGAATCCTGCAAATCCTGCATCCGACTGGAATCCTGCAGACGTTTCGCCAAAATCTCACTTGGCATCTTCAATGCTCGCGCTCCGAAAACACTTCGAACACTTCGAGTGTTTTATATATATATATATATATATATATATATATATATATATATATATATATATATATATATATATATATATATATATATATATATATATATATATATTCTCACGTATTGATTCACGGATGGAAAAATGTGATGACACTATACTCCGGGATATCATCCGTTCGCTCGTTGAACTCCGACTGGAATCCTGCAAATCCTGCATCCGACTGGAATCCTGCAGACGTTTCGCCAAAATCTCACTTGGCATCTTCAATGCTCGCGCTCCAGTGTTCGAAGTGTTTTCGGAGCGCGAGCATTGAAGATGCCAAGTGAGATTTTGGCGAAACGTCTGCAGGATTCCAGTCGGAGTTCAACGAGCGAACGGATGATATCCCGGAGTATAGTGTCATATATATATATATATATATATATATATATATATATATATATATATATATATATATATATATATATATATATATATATATATATATATATATAATAAATTCCGGAGCTTATTTTGATATCGATGGGTTAAACGATAAAACTGAACTTAAAAATCACCTTTCAATATCAACCAAGATCAATAAAATAATCTGATAGAAAATTCGAACAGCTAATTTAACGAAAGTGTTTTCGGAATGGGATTCCGCAGGTTTATCTTGATCAAAGCGCTTGATAAATTTTGCTTAGGTCCAAGAAAACAATTTCTGATTACTGGGGTTATAATTAAAAGCTTTGTGTTTTACTAATGAAATCCCGGTGTGGCCTTTTCTCTATGCACGGAATAGGAATAGAATTTGCGTTAATTAATTTCGATTATTTGTTCCCGCGAAAGCTATAAATATTTCGGATAGTTAAGTTCATTGTGTTTCCATAAAATGGCCGAACGATATTAATAATAAATTCAGTTGCGGTCCGCATAAATCTCGGCGAAACCGTCTCACCCACTGCGAAAGAATCTTCGCGTATATTTTCTTGTCGCGGTTTTCCTTTTGTTCGAAAAAAAAAGGTGAATTTATAAACACAATAAATATCGGCCTTTGATCTTAGAAAACCATTTCGATTCGCCGAATCCGGTATATAACTTTTATTTACGTTCCGATTCATCGCGTATACAGTCGGTCAAAAAAGTCTCCTTACACATAGAATTTTTTCAGTTTTCTTTTAGTTTCTCCATTCACTTACATTTAATGAGAAATATATTTTAAGTAAATATCGGTAATCTCATTAAGAGTAATAAAAATAAAAGAAAAATCATCTGAAACACGTTATTTAAACGATAAAAAATAAGGCAGTTTTAGTCAAATAAGTCTCTGTATAGTAATATTTCTTATGATAAATTGAAAACTTTCTTAACGTCTAACATTTTTAACATTTGGTTTAATAATGGTATTAAGTCTTTTTGGAAGACTTATGCTTTCTTGTAACTTCTGGCGATATATTTTCGCACTTTTCTCTTATTCTATTTTTGAGGTCTCGTGACTTGATTTTTTTCACTAGTCACTTTAATTCTTCCCATATTGTGGTGGTGTATGAAGTTGTTGGCGGACATTATGGATCATCCAGTGACGTAGCAGTGTGTTTAGGATCGTTATGCTGTTGGAATAAATAACGCCCCCTAAGATTCAGTTTTTCAACACTTTGGTTTAAATTATTCTTTAGGATGTTCAAATAGCCCACGTTGGCCCATGATTCCGTCAATAAAAGCTAAATTTCCTGTCCCATTAGCACCCCCGCAATAAAACATTACCTCCATCATGCTTCACCGTAGGACAGACATTTTCGATTTTCAGAGCTGTATTTTTTTATTCCAAACTTTATCCCGACCATCTGACCCAAAAAGATTAATTTTTGTTTCGTCACTAAAGATAACGTTTTCCCAAAACTCCCTGCTTTTGTTAATGTGTTCTCGGGCAAATTCCAAACGTTTTTTTTTTCGATTTTAATGGTTTCCTTCTGGCAACGAGGCCGTTATAACCTGTTTCTAATCGTTTGACTGCTAACATTTTTTGAGAACTCTTCCCTGATTTCCTCTGCAAGTTTTGGAGCGCTTGTTTTAGAATTAATACTAATTTTTTTTCACAAAAGAAGACTCTTCTCGTTCGGTTAAATTCCTGGGACGAGCAGAGCGTATCCTGTGGCACTGTGCAGTTGAATGTGATGTTTTAATTATTTTACCAATATATTTAAAGGATGTTTTCTCTTTCCATAAGTATACTATGATTTTTCGAAGCGCAATTGGAATTTCGCAATTTTTACGGCTCATTTTGGTTTTACTTCAAACCCGCTGACTTGTTATGCGAAATTTGATTCTACTTGCAGTTCTGAATAGTGATTTATTAAAACTACCTTACCTTTTATCGTTCAAATAAGGTGTCTCAAATGAGTTTTATTTTATTTTTATTACTCTTAATGAGATTGCCGATATTTACTTCAAACATATGTCTCATTAAATGTAAGTGAAAGAAGAAGCTAAAAGAAAAATGTGTACGGAGACTTTTTTGACCGACTGTACATATAACGTAGAAGAAAACGGTTGCTTAAATAAAAGCTCGATACGTAGCACCACCGGGTATTACATCTGCGTTTCTGATTAATATCATCCCGTTTCTTTTAGGGGCTGAATTTTTATTAGAGGCAATGCAGTTGGCAGTAACAAAGTGACACGTTTTCAGCTATTATACATGGTATTTGTTAGTTCCTTTCGTTTCACTTATTTCTTCCGACATGAGCGTCTAGAAGCATGCGATCCGACGAAATAAATTTAGTGACCAACTCGCGCAACTTGTGACAAATGCCTGTCAGGCGATCCCAACGTTCAGTTTCTTTTTGAGGAATTTTGTTTAATGAATATTTTAAATTTAAATCAGCATCTTTTACTTCGTCCTCTTGCGTTCCGCAGGGTTCCTATTTGGGGCCCGTACTATTCATAATGATCATATAAAGCATTGTTAAAGCATAGCCTCAACTAGCGACTTGAAATTGTACAGACTTTAAATGTGAAACAATTGCAGAGCGATCTCGGTAGACTTTTGAACTCCGAACAATCTGTTTTTGAACACAAACAAACCCTGTGCTAAATTTATCACAGCACCAACTTTTTGACACTCAAAACTCAGTTCTTGACGATGTGGAGGCTCTCCTAAACAAACTGCCATCTCAAACAGATAACGAAATTCAATTTGAAATCGCAAAAATCTTTAAAAAACAAAACCTTCTAAATCTAATAATCCAAAGTCTAAATGCATTGCTCTAGAAAAAAATAAATATCAGAGGAAGGTTCAACATATTCTTATAGATGCATCATATAATCAAAGTAAAAAAGATCCTACGTCATCTGTAGAACGCAACCTTAAGAGTTCTTCTCTATCAGAATCCTTGAAAAAGTCTGTCACCCCTCATGACTCTAAAATCCCCCGTCTCTATGGACTCCCAAAGATCCATAAACCAGTATCACCCCTTCGACCTATTGTCAGCACCATTGGTTCTCCAATATATTTTCTAGCAAAATATCTAGCTTCCTTATTGAAACCTTGTTCACGGAAAACTGATACTTTCGTACTTAATTCCTTTCATTTCATTGAATTATATCCACAGAATATTCTGGTTAGTTTCGACGTAGAATCCTTCTTTACTAAAGTCCATATTCCTGAAACTCTCAACATTATTTCAGATATATTGAAGCTCGAGAATCTGGAACCGAACCTTCCCACCTTAATCGAAAAATGCTTGTCTGGAACATATTTTTCTTATGTTCATTATCACCAGTCATCGCAAAAATATTTATGGAAGCAGTTGGGAAGAAAGCTCTCGACACTTTTCATCTAAAACCAAAATTATGGAAACGCTACGTCTATGATACTACTCTTAAATGATTACAAATATTATTGCTCAAAAAGTAATAACAATAAGTGTTTAATAAATGACATTGATTTGGTTTGCTCATTGGTAAGCTTTCATTGGTAGCGTGGTTTGGATTCCACAGAGAAAGATCGCCTAAAGAATCCTGGTGGACATAACGTTTCTTTATAACATTGTAAATTGCCGCTATAATGCTCTCTCCATTTTGTCAAATATTCAATTAAATGCCTCTGTGGTTAGTCTCAGATTAGCTTAAATTAGCAACATCTCAAAATACCTCTAAAAGGTTTGTATGTAGTGTTATAGAAGACCTTCCTGATGATTTGTAGACATAGTTTATGCTATTATTCTTGTTTAGTTGTTCCTTAAATTAAGAATAAGTAGTGTGAATGTTATAGAATTCTTATCATGTAGATTGTCACGTTATTTTGTGAACACAGTTTGAAAACGATAATGTAAAAATATAAACGCGATTATTTTTAAAGACAAATAAAATGCATTTCTGTATGTAAATTAAAGCCGTTAAATGTTTCATTTTCATTTTTTTATGTCTGCTAAGTTGTTAATCCGATACCCCTAGAAAAACCTGCTCAGATTGAAATTTCATAGAAAGCTATATTTTTGTACTTTTGTAAAATGTAGATTAGCCTAGTCAAAACTATTGCTCTAATTATTGTTCTACTATTTTAATTTTTGTTGTAAAATTTACCTTATTGTAAGTTGAAGCTGGCCTTGGCCAATTGAAAAATAAAGGAGTTTTTAGTTATTTATTATGTCTTAAAAAGTTTGTTATTTTTATGAATCCCTAATATTCATTTTAGGAATTATTCTTAAGCACAAGTTTGTTTGCGATGTTGAAAATATTATGTAATTTTTTTTATTTTGTGTAATATTAAGTAGGTATAACCAAACTAGGATAAGCTTTGCCTTGGCGTGAAGCTCAAAAATGTGAAAAAAATGGCCGAAAAGACTGTAGTCATCAATGTTTATAACATATTTAAATCTGAATCACTGGAGTCTAGTCGCAGTAGCCAATTTTCCATTAAACATGTTAAAGAAAAGAGACAAATTAAGGTTAACCCCATGATAATTGACTTCGGATACACATTGTTGTGTAACTGTAACAAAAATTAAAAATTATGTAAATTCCCATGTTTTTCGTGCATTCCAAAACAAGTGCAAAATGTCCAGCATCATCACTATCACTCTTATAGTTTAAAATAACAAGAAAAAATGTTTAATAAAATCAAAAACTGTTCCAAAATGTTGAGCCAGGCTCGGTCGCTAACTCTGGGCTAATTTAGTTCAACTTTCTATTAACAAACCGGTCCTTAGCCTTCAACTTTAAAAAATGAAATAAAATTCATTAAATTCTAGGAAGTTTTATATAGATTTTTCGATATGGTAAAAATTAAGACAAAGTACAACGATTTAACCTGAAACGTTCGAATACTATGTAGAAGGTGTTCTATTTTAAATGTGCAAAAATGGTTTTAAACAATTGTTTTTGTTTAGTTGGATATTTTATGTTTTATATCATGGATAGGGTTGTTTAATTCATTTCTAAGCAGTTGCTAGTATTGTCTGAATCGCTTCTGCCCATGAGCCGGTTCTGCTAACTTAAAAGAGGTATTCTTAAGGTTGATATATGGCGGCGACCTAAAAATAGCCGCCATAATGAGGGTTTAGTAATCCCCAATGCCAGATATAATCTTTTTAATTTTGAAGATCGCGTCTAATCAAGGCGGTCCAAAGCTAAAATTTATTATTATTATTTTAAGTGGTCGGGTTAAATATGTGTTTCGTTCTTGTTAGGCACTTTTTTATAAGGCGGTCGGATTATATTTGGAATATTAATGAAGACTTAAGTCAATCCTGTAAGTAGCTAAAAGCGCGAAATAATGGCAATCCTTATGTCATCGTGTAAAATATGTAAACCCCTCCGGCAAGTAGGTACACATGATGTTAATATCAACAAATACGTTTTATGCAGTTTTTGTTTTAAAACCGTTGCAATATATAACGACGAAATGCGACATGACACATCATTCGTCTGCATTAAAAATTCAGTAGACATATTTACTTTTACAAAATAGCACATAGGTCACGGCAAGGCACACAAACCATATTTTACACCGGGTATTTATGGGTGAAAATGCGAAAAAATTCCGTGTAGACTAATTAAATCCTTTTGTGGAAAATTCGATGATTTAAAATGCGTGTTAGTGCTTTTTTGCCACTGTAGAATTAAAGTTAAAAAATAAATAATAAATTTATAAATAAATAAAATGCCGGATTGGTCACGCTAATTTTATTCATTTATTTGTTTACATATTCGGTCGGTTTTTGTTGAGTCGAACTAGCTAACGTTTCGCCAATCGTCCTGGTGGCTTCATCAGAGCTTGACTGAAAATGGCTCGCATTTTACTCTGTACCTACTTATATATCATTTGAGAAGGGCGGAGCTAAATGAGGGGCATAAACACCGTCTCGGACGACTGATTCCCGTATTGGTGACAGGTGAAGACCTGAGTCGCGGTTAAGATTGTTAGGATTTTTCGAAGAAGCCAACAGGATGATTCGCGAATCGTTAGCAAGTTTGACCAACGCAGGAGGAATCTAGAAGTTTTGTAAATAGTATTACAGTAGCCTAAAAAAAGTATAATTATCATTAATTAGCAACTCCTCTTTAGACCGAATTCTTGAAAAAGCTGCTGTATGTCGAGGAAAAAGTTATAAATGGAAATTTAGTAAAGATATTTACTTAAAAAATGTTCTACATTGTTTCCCTGCCTAATTTTTGAGTAGCGATAAAGCTTTGGCGGAAATAGGGTGATTCACCAATTTGGAGCGTTTAAGTTTGAAAAAAAAGATCTGAAAATTCTAAAAGTCATATTCATTATTGTACGGAATTTGGGTGATTAGCTTTAACCAATATTAGGACTCAATCAGATCCTGTAAATATACTGAAACATAATGACAATGTGTCAAGGAATAGACATACGAGGTGTGTTCAAAAAGTAAGGTGACTTTTGCAATTGCCGGGCTACCTACATTGGTATTTTTCAATTGGCTCTCTCGGGATATGGTGAGAGCGAAACTTACATTAGATACAACTCTAAGTGAGCACTTAAAAAATTCTTCTATATTTAAGAGCGGCTTAAGAAAAAATCATAACGATCTGACTTGAAGTTTTCCATGAAAAATTAATTGAGGAAATCAGTAAAACTCCGTTTTTAGTTAAGGTTTTGCAAGAATTACAGAATACCTTAAAGTATTTGCCATCATCAGTTTTTGAACATTTTCACGAAACAGCGCATCAAATTTTATTCGATAAGACTAAAATCCTTGCATCTACTTATCACTCCCTCCACACTCCCCCTGCATGTATGGTCAGAAGTGTTCTGAAGATATACCGCAAAAAGTCAATTAATGCTTTGAATTTTTGTTTCAATAGACAAGGACACTTTCACTCTTGTAATGAGGACTTGCAGTATTACTTGGCAGTGTTTTGATACACTCTTTATATATAAGTAAATAACCTCATCGACTTTAAGTTTGTGTAAACCATGTTCTTGCAATGCAGACTAATTTTCAGCGTCATAGTAGTATTGACTTACTTAATAATTTAGGCACTTAAAAAAAGCTTATTAGGAACTGAATTTCTATAAGCATTCACGGCGTTTCATTATTTAAAATTAGATTAAAAATATTTATTAAAATTGAAATTAATTGAGATGAAATCCATAATATAATAGGTTTGAAGAACATCTAATAATTACAGATTTATTTGTTTGATCCATTTATCCATTATTTGTTTTTGATTCTTTTCTAGTTTTTGTACCTGTATTTAGTGCGAATGCTTACTAGGATGAAATTAGTAATATATATTAGAGTTATTATTTATTTACTAGTTTTTTCTTTTCCTTTTGCATTTTTTTTTCTTTTTTTTTTGGGTTCTACCAAGGTTTTTTAAAAAAATGCCTTCAAGGCTAGAATTTGAGTATAGTTTTTAAGTTTTTCAAGTATCCTGTATAGTCTTTTTCTACCTGTGAAATGAAAACTTTATATATTGTCTTCGTGAGATGTATTGGATTTGTGTGTGTTTTATGACAATAAAGGCTGTAAATGTGTCTCATCGGCTTTGTTTTTTGCCTTTAGCGTTATTCTTTGTTTATTTGACTCTATATATATAAATATTCTCTTATTCCATTTAAAAAGAGTACATTTTCCCCAGTTTTTCCTAAACAAACAAAAAAGTTACCAATGATGCACGCTTTTAATGTAGACCAGTCTGTATATAGATCGTTGATGGAAGGACGAATACGAAAACAAAGGGGCGCCATGATAAAAATTGTAGCCATATTTCTAGAACCGAAAAAGATGTGTTATGGGCATGTGACTTGGCAGTTTTAAATGGAAATTACACCGGCGTCGTGAAAAAGAACAAATGCGACGTATAACAGCAATAAACCAGGGGCTGGATAGATAATCTAAAGTACCTACCATATGCATTACGTGCCCCACTAGCCGGCCTGAATTATGACATTTATATTAAGCTTCCGTGGAAATTATTCTAGAGACGGCCGTGATCTACACGACGTTTAAAATGAATCAAACGAATTTCGCTTTTGCTTTTGGCTTCCCGAAAAAGTATTCTCTCGGTGAGACGCTAATAAGGGTTCCACGAAACGAGGCATTTTTATTTTCACAATCAACCATCGCTAATTGGTAGTCCATATCAACACGTAACAACTGACACCGCGTGAAGCCCACTTTGTGGATTTCGTTGGGGAGCGTGAAACCTGCCGAAAGTTGTCCAACAAATTGAAACGATCCTAAAGGAAAATGCTTGATTTTTACAACAATACTGGTCTCGAAATAAATACACCGTTGCAACTTTTAATGGCAATGAACCTTTTTCGAAATGTCGCTTTTGAAATACATACGAGCCTTGGGGCTTTTTTTAACATACGGGTTTTGCAAAATACGTACAATTATTTGCGCACTAGTTTGTTTAATTTTAAAATACCACATGGAATATGTAAAAATTCACATTTTCACCCACAATTTAAAAAACACTGAATGACGGCATACTTGCAGCTTTTTCATTTCTTTTAATTTTCAGTTCTTATTCAGGAAGACCTGAGTCGTGGTTGAGATTGTTTGGTTGCTTATAGGTTTCTATAGATTTTCGGATTTTTCGTTGGTAGAAGAATCTAAGGATGGTGAATTATTATGAGTTTCCAATTCAACGATAAAACGTACGTTATGGAGTATAGAGTTTAAATGGAAAATCTCGTATGGATTCTTGACGATCAGGCCAAATAACCATAAATCAACGCATCGTTTCCATAATTTTGGTTTTAGATGATAGGTGTCGTAGGCCTAACCAGAATATCCTGTGGATCTAATATAATGGTTTTTAATTGTTCATAAATTATTGCGGCTTCATATCGAATTTCATCGGCTATTTGAGATGGCAGTTTTTTTTTGGAATAGACTCGACATTTTAATTGATTTCTTCTTTTAATACGTGGGGCAAGAACGAAGGTTAGAAGATGATCGAAGATTTTCAGCTTTGTCGTGAATCATGTTTAAAGGGCTATCGAGCTCCGATGGGGACAAAATGGAAGCAATTTCTGGATGTAGAAACAGAAGAGTGTTACTGCTTTGGTCTATTTCTTTACTGGTATGATGAATTGTTTCTCGAAGTAAGGCAAAATTGGATTCCCGAAAAATTTTATAAGCAGATGAGGTTTTAACATGATGGGATATTCAAAGAAAATTAGAGGTAACGTTATGCAATACGTTTGCAATTGTATAAGCGGTTTGAAATGAATGTTTCAAAATAAACTGGGTTTTATGTTGAACAGTAATTTTCACTCAGTAAGTACAAGAACTAAAGTCGACTTTCGAGTTCCTTATTCAAAATATGTAAGTGGTGTGTGATTTTTTAACGTTTTGGCAAAAAAATAAAAATGTGTAATAATTTATGTGCATGTGCAAAGGAATGTTTTGTGATTAAATACCTTTTCGCGATAGAGTACTTAGTTAGAGCGTCTTTTTCCTTCCACGTTTACAGATTGCTGTTTGTAGTCTTGAAAATATTATGGTTATTAGGACTTGATACTGAAAATTAAAATCGCCTTTAAGCTGTTTAAAATAAAATAATTCTATATTGACGGTTCCAAAACTTTTATAATGAAGATGAGAGATAAAACAAATACAACATAATAAAATAAACCCTCCTAAATACCTACCCTAGTATGTCATTCTATTTGCCACCAACATGTCAGAGCCTTTGAAGCTGACTCCAAATATTAACCTTCGATATTATTTCAACGTAACTATTTTCAGCGCCTCTTTGTACCAAACGTTAAAAGCTTTTTATAATGTTTTAAGGGTATTTTGGAATTGCTTCATCAGAATTATTTATGTTTATGTTTAATAATGTACATTCTTTTTAAAGTTCTATTAGAATAATGTTTTACAATTTAATATCCGATATGCAAATAATATATATAAAAGGGATTTTTGTTTGTTTGTAAGAGATAGTTTTTTCTGTCCCCGATCGTTATTTTTATTTTAACTTATTTAGTTTATTTCGTGCACGTTTCTAAAATTTAATTCGAAAAAATGACGATGACTTCTTCGAATTTACCGTCATACTATTAGGCACATGTCCAATTAAGTTAGCTTCATATGGAAAAATTGTTATTTCTTAGTTTTATGACAAAACGTTATCATTTATAAAAAGTTCTGCATGTCTATAACTTGAAAAACCACAATTTGTTGTTGAACATGTATTTTATGCAATAAAAATCGTATTTTTCGATAACTATTCAATGCGGTTGTACTTCAAATTTCAGATCGTTCAAAAAGGATACTTACTTAAAAATGCCGAATATAATATACTGTATTACTATGATAAAATATATAATATACTGCAATATACTAATTAATGTTATTAAGAATTAGTAATGTACCTGTTTAATTTGGCAATTTGATATCCCTTTGCGAGGATGCTTGCCAACAAAGAAAAACGGTTTAGATAACATTATTCTTTAACAAATATTTAAACAGTCTCATCTCCAGCGAAAAGTGATCTCTTGAATTATCGCTCGTATTTATTTTTATCGATTAGAGTGAGCATAAAAGGGGGGGGGGGGGGAAACGCAAAGCAAAGAGAAATATATGTTACACGGGCTTGAAAGGGATTTGACAATGGGGGTTGATAAACACATTCACTTTTTACGCTTCAATTATTCCTGTACGTAATTATCAGCGTGTAATATCAGTTTCGGCGGAAACACCTGAAAGAAGTTTAACCAATTTTCGGATTAGAGATCCCTCGCTTCGTCGATTTATATAAATGCCATAAATTAAATTGGAATTTGGCAGAATTTTGGGAATGTAATGAATCGAGTTTTGCGAATAAAATTATTGCAAAGCCTCGTTTACGAATTCGAATTGTTGCCGAAGGAGTAGCTTTGGGCTTGTAGTGAAATTGAGGCTTTTGGGAAAATATGACGCCTAACTCTAATGAGAACCTACTAAGCAAGCCCACACATACGATGCAGCCACAATTCGTTTAAAACCGACAATGTCAGAAGCCGGTTTGATCATTTCATGCACCTAATACATTTCTAAAATACAATTACATAGTTTGGATGAGCTATTAGACCTTCCAGCCTAATAAAGCGAACACGCTCTTAATCTATAGGAGGATGGCCATCGTTGAATACAAATTGGTCTTTATTTTTTTGGCAATCAATATATATGTTCCTAAAAAGGCATCAAGGATTAGGCAGGTGGCCAACTAGTACAAAATTAAATCGCAAGCAACAACTATTTCCTTACATTCACATCCAACAGACTTAACACTTGATAAACTTTGAACATGTTTACAACATGTTGGGTAATTCCAAAGAATATGATTTAACTGTTAAAACTTAGCACACAGAACACAACACAAAAACGTTTTTAAAATGACATGAATTGGATAGAAATCATAGAGACTAAGAAAATACCTATTAAATACTCGGACTGAGGTGACTTTTACTTGACGAAAATCTATTTAATACAAATTAAATTAGAACAAAAAATATTCAGTTAGACAATTTAATAAAACCCACCAAAAACAATCAGTCATTTCAAACTTCTCGAATTATGAATTATACAATAGATTTATCACTTTGACTAACACTACATTCGCCGAGAAAGACTCCGAATTGCTAAAAACGGGTTTCAACTTTAATTTAAATTATTCTGACACCAAAATAGACTTGAATTGTTTAGGGGTTGATTGCGAACTTGCTATTAACGGCCACAACGACAATATCGTAAACAAACACGTGTTAGCTAATTTAATGAAATCTCAACTTAATACTAGCAGCAAATTTAAGGATCTTTCACACATGTCTATGGTAAAATCAATAAAAAATAAGGCTTCCCAAAATAACATAGGATTTACAAGAGCAGATAAAGGAAAGACCGTCATTGCCATCGATTCTCTAGAATATCTTACAAAAACCAAAGAGTTTCTTAATCCAGATATGTACCAAGGTATACAATATGATCCCACCGAATTACGTCAAAACTAAATGAACATAGTAATTGCTTTTTAATGACAAGGATAAATGCCAACTAGTAATCATGAACCCTCAACCTCCAAAGATATATTCTTTAATTAAATTACACAAACAGCATATGCCAATAAGGCCTGTAGTTTCTTTTGTAACAGTACCATCAGTTAAATTTTCAACAAGATTAATTAAAATTTTAGAGTACAATACTGCTTTTAAACCTAGATATGCCATCAAAAATTCATTCTAACTAATTAACAAGGTTAAAGACATAAAAATTCCTCCTAAGGCAATTCTAGTTTCATTTGATGTTCACAACTTATTCCACCAATTGACGTAATAAACATAATAGACAATGTTCTCACGCAGAGACAAGTTAACCCTATCATAAAACAAAACTTGATAGATAGTTTAATACTTTGTTTAGACCAAAATTATTTTGAATTTAATGGTCAATTTTATATGGCTAAAGAAGGATTAATTATGGGAAACCCGCTTAGTCCACTACTTGCAGAAATTTTCATGGACAATTTAGAAAATATCATACATAAACATCCTCTGGCTAAAGGATTTCTCTGGTGGTATAGATACGTAGATGATATTTTTGCTTGTTTCACTGGAACCGAAAGACAGCTGCATTCCTTTTTGACTCATATTAACTCGACACATAACCGCATAAAATTTACCATAGAGACGGAACAAGATAACTCTCTAAACTCTCTGGACTTAACTATAACTACAGAACAAGTTAGATTTTTTCATTTACCATAAACCCTCACACATGGATACAATAATACAAAATAACTCAAATCACCCTTACACACACAAAATATCTGCCTTTTATGCTTTTATCAAGTGACTACTTAATGTACTACTTTCTACAGAAAATTTCGAAAAACAATTGAAATACTGAAAAATTGTTGCATGAAAAACAAGAGCTTTGTGATTTTCACTTAATTTATTTAACAATTTTTAGATCCCACTATCATAAGTCAAATAAAAAGTTTAGTCCCTTAAATATAGCCCTGTGGAATTTCCACTATAAATTTAATTTAAATTTAAAATTGACGTATTTTAAACATTGATTTATTGAAATTCGATTGACATTTTTCCTTTTTTTTTCAGGTAACCATTGAACAACTTTGATAACTATGCAGTGACAGTAAGTGCTTTTAAATCTTTTTATAATAATTTGTTTCTTTGGTGCTTTTGCTCGTTTAGGAAGCGTTTTCAGTCCAATTTATACGCATTGTAGAGATAAGCTCCGGTTTGCAAACAAACAGGATTAAATTGAAACCCAAAGTCCATATTAAAATTTAAAAAAAACCGCTTAATAAAAATATGAATTAAACATTCGTTAACCTGATATATGGCAGAATGGCAGAAGCAATCAGTTTTTGCCATAATCAAATTTAATAATCTTAATCATAATGTACGTCACTGGGCCAATTTTAGCGTACTTTCAAGTGGCCACAATTTGTAACAAGCTTATCCATATCTACACGGTAATGGTTAATTTAAAAAATAATTAAGATCGGAAGATTGCAGCAGTTAAAATAATTTGTTATTCTAGCGACTGGAAAATATAAATAAAAATCAATAATAATTATTTGGCCTAGAAGTTCTGCTGCAATACGCTATACGTTTAAGCACAGACTCCTGAACTATTGTCAGGGTGAGTGATATTGTCTGCTGATGACGCATCTCTTTTATTTATCCATCCTCTGCTCTAAGAATCTGCAAGAAAGGACCCAATTAGTGTCGTAATTATGAAACTATTGAAAATACCTTAATAAGATCCAATTAATATAGATTGTTATCAATTATTATATTGTGGAATACACAATATTAGAGCAGATAACTAGGCACCACAAAGCGCAAATAGTATAGAGTCACAACCGTTCAACTGTTTCGTAGGGCCCTTAGGAAATTCCACATGGCCATGATAGTTGGTAATATCCGAATAAAGGAACTAAAGATGAAGAAGCCATTCTTCTTCTTAATTCATTGATGTATTATGGAAACTGCTGCACGAAAGATGCCAATTGATGCACAACCATACCTTTGACTCATGAATCCTGTCCCCTACTCTCTCATTACGAACTTTTACGTATATACTGAGCCTCAGTATTTCATATCTTTTCCATGCCATTACGTGGTCCATATATCGATTTTTTTTTTAATGTACCACATCAATGATTTTGTGTCGTGCATGCATCTAAGTACTTCTGTATTACTTATTCCTGCTTGCAAAATATTAAACACACTCCTGCGAAGTTCAATCTTAAGATCGCAACGAAAACATGATTATGAGGATGTCTGTCATGGGAATATTTTAAATTAGTAACTCCTTTTTAGATGTCAAGGAAATTATGGGTTTTGGCCTGGGTTTAAAAATTAATTATAATACATTTTATTTGACAAGGAAAATTATAAGAATAGGCCCAGACATTGGCTGATTTTTACACTTATACTTAAAAAAACGAAAGGGGTATCGCAAAATTCCCATATGGTTTAAGCTAACATTTCTTATTCGTTAAGCTTATATATCGAAAAAAAAAGAGCTAAACCTAGCTCTCTAACAAAACTAACAGGTATAAATGCTAGTACATCTTTTACATTTTTGAAAGTAACCAGGTTTTTAGTTTATTTGGAAAACAATTTATTGTCGCATTCTGAAGGGAATAGGGTAGGTCGTTATATAGTTCAGACAAATCGTAATTCTAGGATCTTTTAAATACGGCAGATTGGTGACAATGAATAATAACTCCTGTAAATCTTAGATTTAAAATAGTTATTTTTTCTGAAAGGTACAAAAATAAACAATACATAATGAAGCATCATAAGTGCGACATCTGTAATAGAGGTGTGATTAATCGCGCAATTATATGTTGGTGCGTGGTTAAAGGGGGTAATTATAATAAGTGAAGGCCTTTATTTAGACACGCGAGGTTTAACTAGTTCGACGAACGGTTAAAGAAGTTCAATTAGTCCTGTGGCGGTCTAACTTCTCAAATTGAAAGCTTTATGTAAGACGGGCAAGTTTTCTGTCCGGAGTCTCGCCAGTGATTAATGTTTTTACTCTACAAAAGCCAATCTTACAAGGAATATCCCTATCTTTCGGGACATAAAATTTCAACCGGGGAAAGCCAAATACATCGTGCCCTTAACTTGACGAAATTACTGCCAAATAATTAATGAAACATTTCGGGGGGATCGACTGCTTTAGAAGATTTAAATGAAATGTTTCTTTTATCGATCGGGTGACCCTAGATGGTTAAAAGAACGGAATAGTTAGACAGAAGGCACAAAGATATTTCCGCCCGGCGAAAAAAAAAAACGGGGAATTCCTTTTAATTAATGAACGGCTTCAAGCGCGGAAGTGGGCCCTTTCCGAAGGGAAATGGTTTAATATGAATAGAAAAATAGTGCGGAATTTGTCGAAACTTCTAACGCTCCCGTTAAAATAAATTTGATGCGGATGATTTTTGATATTTTTACCAGCGATAAGGAATTGATTAGCAAATTAACCGAGTTCGAATTTTTCTCGTTTATTTGGCAACGAAATCGAGGTGGATTCGGCCATAGATCACAGAAGAAAGCACCAATTTCCGCTACGGCCTTTTACTTGAATTATTTATACAAGGTGACTATTAATGACCCCGTGTGGTTGACAGTCGTTTGTAGGTTGTCTAAGTTACATTTAAGTGACGATTAACAATAGAACGACTGTGATCTTGGAATTTTAGATTGTAGAGTTGTTAATTTAAAATGTAAACGTCAATGTTTAAACGGTCAGTTTTGGTTTGTTTGTTGATATTTCGTTATTTCTGGCGTATTTAATTTTTTTTTTAATGAAAATTACGTTTTTCTACTCTCGTCTGTGAAATACCTAATTATACACAGTTTTTGAGTTTTACGAAAATTAAATGCAATGCAATGCGAGAAATATCCGTCTCTTCATGTACTCTAGTAATAGAGGAAACCGGATGTGCTTCATAAAATCCTAATATCCTTATTTTCTTGATTTAAAACATTATAATTCCAGTATACCTTTTTGGAATTTAATACGTTACCGTTTTCTGCATATTTCTTTGCCAGCCTGTTTTGAAGGAGATCGGCGCTCTGGATAAAGTCTAATATAATGACGGTTGGAGGTGCACTTTTATTATTCAGAAAGTAGGGTAATTCGAGGATAGATGGCCCAGGTTTTGAAATTTCGTGTTAATATATTTGTGAATCAAATTATAACTGCAGTTTCTTTTTAAAACGAATCTTTATCGGGTTAGAAATGCGTATAAAATATATAAAATCAATATAAAAATAAATGTTTCAATTCTTGAAAAAAATAAAAATAGTTTACAAAAACCATCTCTCCCACAGTGCTGAGGTGAGATGGCGTAACAAAAAAAAGTTTTTAATCTGGTGAGTTTTCGTCCTGGGTTATTTTTAATGTTTAAATTACAAGCTGAATAGTAGTTTAGTTTTGACGATCTGAAAAACCATCTATCTAGGAGCTGCAAAAACTGTGTCGGATGACTTGGCAAGCAAAATAATATGATGTTCTGTTCAACACAGTATTCTAGCATTTCCACGTTACTGCAATGTGACGGCCATTAAGCAACAACAAAACTGTCCCTGGTGGCTTTCTGGAAACAAATTGATCTTTAGGCCATTTAAAAAATATGTCACTATTAACGTAGGCCGACTTCTACGACATGTAAACCAAGGATCCAGGTGGCATCCCATCTTCGAACTCTTGCTTTTTTTTACCTTTCATAAAGCAGGTAGGGGAAAAAACACCTTCCGCGTTACAGCAAGCTATAACTGTGATAGTTTCTCCTTTTTCACCGGAGCTGCTACTTGCGATGTTTTTAGATCCTTTCTTAACTATGACATGCCCCGGCCTATTATTTAGCTGCAGACCAGTCTCATCCATATTAAAAATATGTCCAGGTTTTCTCATAAGATTGTTTTCGGTGAGAGTATTTTCTAACAGCTGGAAATAAACCTGTACGTCTTTTTTGTTCATACCGAAGGATCGATTAATGGAGATCCCTTCTGCTTTTCTCACTGACAGCTCTGGATATCTCTAAAGAAATAACTTAAGCCACGGAAAACCAGCTAGTCTCGATTCCTTATTAAAACGATGTTTAGTTCCCAGCTGTTCGGCCAATTTAAAAGCCATGCTTCGCACGTCGAATCGTGTAGGAGAAAATCCGTTTTTTTTATGTTTTAGGATGTGTTTAACCAACTTTTCTTCAGCAGCGTCGCCTAATGTTGACGAGGGTCCAAGAGGGCCTTTCTTCACATAATTTTTCGCTTTTATTTTTCGTAGAGTAGTAGCCGGTACTCCAAAATTTCTTGAAGCCTCATTAACTCCCATTCTTTTTTCATTAACGGCTTGAATGGCTTCAGTTAACTGTTGTTCAGCCCAATTAGCCCTGGAGCAACTTTCGGTGCGTTTTTAATTGGTCTTCATACTGGAAGAAGAAAAGAAATATTATTGAGCCATCTCACCTCAAAATAAGTGAACCATCTATCCCCGTCGTGGGAGGGGAGATGGCGCACCTAACAAGCTGAACGCATTTTAAAATATTCGCAATTTTAAGGTTATATATCAAAACGTAGATGTTTTTACTTACCTAAGACGATAACTTGCCTAAATTATCGTCAAAAACCAAGGAAAATCAGCACTAAGAAGGAATTCGGAATAATATTTTCGTCCCAACCGAATCACAAAAAAATAATAGCAAAATACGGGTTTAACCGGTAGACACACAGTTCGGCGGCTTGCTTAATATGAACTAAAGTACATCATGGCGTCTCGACTTGTTTGTAGCTCTAGCGGTTGCGCTGTAAAATCATTGAGCCATCTCACCTTCTGCGCCGTCTATCCTCGAACTACCCTATACTTGCAGCGTATCACGGATGCTAAATTCGCGAAAAATCATTTTAAAAATAACGACTTTGACAATAATTCAACCATCAACGTTGTTTACTAATATGTCAAACAAAAATATTTTTATGTGTCAATCAGGGCACTCTGAAATTATATAAAAATATCCTATTTGTCAATAACGGGTGGATTAAAAAATGTGGTGTGTTACATCATAGTAATCGGAATAAGATTTTCTATTAAACACATATATAATATAGAGGGCGTTCTACTAAAAAAATTACGATGTAGGCTTGTATGTCAGCAAATTGATAGTGTTTTGTTTTATACGTCACTTGGAAAAAAACTTGCCTACTAACCTTACATTTTGTTTATCTTGAAATCTCCAAAAACAAAAAAGTTACAGCCAATTAAAATGTTATCAAGATAAATTAAACGCATGGTACATCGTTTGCACTATCCGCGATTATAAGAGTATCGTGATGCGAGAACATCTAACACCTTTTTTATATCAATGTTTAGTAAAAATTAATAGTATCTAATTAACTAATTAACATCACTGTGCACTATACGTGTTTTTGTAAAATGGCATTTACTTCAAAATAAAAATATAAACTTGCCTTTAGTACCTAGTAATTATTTATTTAAATGCGTACTTGATTTGTAGCGACGTATAACAAAATTTTAATGCTTTTGGTATTCTTCTGACACTTCTGCACAACTCTCATCGATTTCCATTGAATTTTCACTGAAAGACATTTTTCATTATGCGAGAGATATCTTAAACTCATGTCACTGGTCACAAAATTGTTAACATCTGTCAAATAACTCTCAATGCCTACATTTGTGTCAAAGTGTGGAAGTTTTTAAAAAAAATTAAAAAGGGAACTAGTATTTTGAAAAGCCTATAGAGTAAGAAAGCTCAGTCACACATTGATAAGTCTCTATAAAGAATGAAGTAATCGTTTAATTACTAAGAGGAGGAGCTGGATGGGGATATGGATATGCAAATTAATGTGTACGCAGGTGTTTCTGTCATTGTTGTGACTTCCATCTGGAAGAAAACGTGAATATTGGAAGACACTACTAACAGAGCCATAATAAAACTGAATGAAAATAAATGGAAAGTGCAAATTGAAATCAAACCGAACGGTGAACTAATAGAACCAGTTATTTTCTTTCCGTGCTTTCGAATTATGGCAGAAGAAACGAATGCAGGATACAGACGTGAATTGTAGAATATAGAGTGCGAATAAGATGTAATTCTCAAACTAAAAATATTCGTAGTTTTTTTAATTATCTTTTCTACAATTCAAGCGTCCTGATGGTTAAGTGTTCCATTTACATCATAAATTATTCTGCAATTCAGATTTTAAATTGTTTTCTTAAAATATGTTTACAGTTTGTACTTCAAAATAGCTTCAGATTAAAAAATAACCTGTAATTATCAGACATTCTCTGATAGTATGGAGGGATTTCAATCAGCAAATTTTTTCAGTCGTTTTTCAATTTTTACGCTTCTATTTTCTGATTTTATTAAAATTGGATCAGTTACTAGTAGTAGTACTTATCTTTCCTGAAAATATATGAACTGAAATAATGGGACAAATAAAATCCATTTTTTATTTACAAAATAGACAAATGAAATCGAACAAAATATAGAAATACAAGAGAGAATGAATTGCAGAAAACGGGTAAGACAGGATCCACCAATTGATAAGTTATAAGCCGGCAAACATTTGAAAAGGGTCTACAAAGAAGCAAATTACAATTTTAAAAAACATGTCAATGTAAGCAGAGGACGATGAAAGTTTAAATAAGTTATCACTCTCTCCAGATTTTTGACTGCCTTAAGCAAAAATTTGATATGGCTTGGCAATTATCGATCGTCTAAACTTGATACCCGTAGACAATAATTAAAAGTAATCCGTTGAGGCGAATTTCGGAGGCGCTCTGACGTTTTACTGTATTAAAGTATTTTCGAAAACTATAGTTGGTAACGGGAACGTCATGGACAGGGCACGAGGAGCAAAGCAAGCAGAAACCAGTCACAGACAGATGAAGTGAACGTGACAACCCGACTGTAAAGTTAGTAGTCCCCAGTCCCCTCATTCCCTAAGAAATTAATGGACGTGAACGGACCTAAAGTTTTCGACGTAACGTTTAGAACGATTCCCGACTTTACAAATCTCACTCCCCGAAAAATATTTCCGCTTGCGTATGTAAGTACGTGTGATATAAAGCTCATTGTAATTTTTAAAACTTTTTTAATAATACGCAAATCAAGTTTTGAGTAAGAAACATTTCGCAAACTCGTAAAATTAATTTTATACGAATATTGAGAACTGCAAAATAAGCAAAACTAGTTTTGCGCAAATTTAATGTACGGGGTGGGCCGTTTATCTCAGAAGCTATAAGGGATCAAGCTATAAGATCAAGTTAATTGGGGTATTACAAATCTTCAATTTATTTGAATGTTGTATATACAGGGTGGTTCATTTTTCGTGGGCACGTATCAACTTTCCTATTTTAAATGGAACACCTTGTATATTACCTCATTTTTGAATTCTATACAAAATTCTAGACGTATTTTGTGTATAATGTCCTATACTTAAGTCTAACCGTTTTTCACATTTTATGCGAATAACGGATTTTATAAGAAATTTCGGTTCATATTAATACAGGGTGCGCAAAAAATAAGAATAAAAATGAAATAAAAAAAACTGTATTTTTTTTTTAATGAAAGCCACCTATTTTCAGAATTTTGTCGTGCCTAATATTTTTACCTTTTGAAATATTTCCTTTTAAACATTTGTCAATCACAAATAATATACTGTTGCCATATAAGTTCAGTTAGTGTAAGGTGGCTATGACGGCGTTTAAACAAAATAAGTGCTGCCACTATGATTTGCCATTTTATAATTGACCATAATCTTGGCGATGCGCTTGTGCTGAAAGATTATGTAAATGCATGTATGCATTATTTATACACAATAAGACCAAGGATGCGCGATAACGTTGGTGAATATTTTATTAACGAATGATCAATAAAAAATTTATAGCATACAAAGGATAATAATTATTGCAACAATTGTTCAATATGTCCTCTACTTTGAGCAAAACAAGTAGTATAAAGTATAAAATATATGTAGTTTCTAACAGATTCAGTCCCATTTAAATATCCGAAACCTTCTCTTATCCGACTTTTAAATTCCTTGGCAGTTGACGGTTTGTATTTGGACACTAAAGCTCTAAGCGTACCACATAGAAAAACATCTAAGGGAGTTAAGTCGGGGCTTCTTGGAAGCCAAGCGTAACTACCATTCTCTCCAATCTATTCTCTATATGCATTTAAATAAGTGCAAATTTCTTGACTTCTGTGATAAGGAGCGCCATCCTGCTGCCAAATTAAATTTCGTCGCTCCGCTTCGGGCACTTAATTTTCAACAAAGGGATGGATAATATTTATAAGCTCTAAGTACCGTTGAGAATTTAAGTTGTCATCAAACGTCCAAATAGCGCACCATACTTGGACAGAAGTTTTACCGGATCCTGTGACCATATGTTTTTATTATTCTTGTTGGTCCAGAAATGGGTAGTTTCAGTTAAGCCTGTAGATATGGACTCATCTATCGAAATACTATATTTTCTGTGTCTTTCCACAAAAAAATCTAATCTGATGTAATCCCGTAGCTCTAACTTCTGAACTGAACATAATTTATAGAACATTCAGTTTTTTATTTGAAGGCACGTTCAAAGCGTCGTTCTTTTGACATCTGGATCTAATGACGCATTTCGGGTTGAATCTTCCGTAGTCTCTGCAAAATGCAACAAAATATTAAGTTGCCCTTCATCATTGGAAATATGACAACGTCTATTTTTTTCTTTCTTCAAAGTTCCGTATATTCTAAAGTGTTGGTAAATCCTGTCGAAGATCTTTTTCTCTGGGTGCCTAATGAAAATTTTGTTATGTAATCTCTAAGAGCCGGGGTCCGGTTTTTGTTGTTGTAGATTGTAAAAATAGGTAGTTTCCATAAAAAAAAAAACTTTTTTGGAAGCTTTTTCCAATTTCATTTTTATTGTATTTCATTGTATTAATATGTATGTATGAAGAAATTCGCAGGTATTTTCGGTCTTGCAAACGTCATTTTTCGCATAAAAAAATTAAAATGCCTAAAACGAGAGGTATAGGACATTAAACATAAAATATGTTTAGAATTTTGTATAGAATTCAAATATAAAGTAGTATAAAGTAGTATACTAGGTGTTCACAAAGTTCATGCGAACGGTAAGTAAAGTTTCTGTGGGAAACTTAAATCATAAATGTCACTTTACTTACCGACTAGATTGTAATTTTAACATTTTTGCAAAACAACAGGAATACATTCACTGACATGACCATCGGAATTCACAAAATTCAAAATTCAAACCGTGCGGTAAAATCTCTCCGATTGCCTGGCTCGGATCCATGGGGCATTTTACAGACGGGAGTAGAAAAATGTATTAGAAAATTTAGTCAATGAGCTAAGATTAACGCGAAATTAGTTTTTTCTTAAAAAAAGAGTGGTTTCAAATGCTTTAAAATTCATAACTCCCAAAAAATTAGATCCAGCTGATCCCGAAAGGCGATAACAATTTTCCAATTGGCCACATGGCAGACCCGACTTTCCAGCTTTCCTACAGAAAATTTTTTAGTTTTGTAGTTTTTCCTTCGATTTTTCTGCCCCTATCTAGTTGGAACGGTTCTAGACAACTTCGACTCATTTTGGTAGCAGCAGTTAGGAATTGTCGGGAATTAATTTTCATTTCGCATAATAGAGGATTAAGGCAAACGAGTTTCTTTAATTCCAAATACCGATGGGAATATATATGGTAGCATATCGTTAACCACGAACGTGAATGTAGGCGGAATGTTTTACGAGCTCATTAAAATAGACAAGACAATTACCGAGAGATGAATTTCAATAAACCCATTTTATTTGTCAAAATTTCCACCGTTTCACGAACTAAAACTAAGCCGAGTGTTGCTTGTTTACGCCCGACCAACGGTAAATAAAATAAATAAGAAAAATTCACAAGTTGTAGATTAAATTTAAGGTTATGGAAATCCAAGTGGGAAAAAAGTGAAATTATAACGTAACAAATTCGTTTTTTTTGTCTTTTGTGTGTATTAACGATATTTTTACTGCGAAATTAATGTCTAGCCAAAAATCGTAATAATAGAAGATTTTAACGAACTTACCAACCACTATTCCACGCTGTAATTCTATTATCTATCAAAAAAAGGACCGTTTTCCTTTACCTTATAATAATAATATGACACTACTAACAAATAACAAACTGGAACGATTATATTTTCGAGGAATCGGTTCTAAACATTTTAAAAAGAAAAGAGGATCTGCTGTCATGTGACTTTGATCAGTCAAAAGAACAAAGGGATAAAGCCGCCATTAGCGTATACGTGCTTCTTCTCGGTAATCCATTTGTGGAGTTGTTTTCTTGTTGGTTTTAAGAATGGTTCATTTCTTAAATTATTTTAACCAGAAATATAATATATATGGTTGGTACGATTTGTGATGGCACAGTCCCCAATAAAATACCAGACAAAATAAAATAGATTTTTCATCTTCCACTGATTCTTCAACAAATGTTGTTCGAGCCTAAACGTCTGCCAGATCAATGCCAGACAGCTGTCACCTACGGTCACGAATATATCACTGGGGAGTAAGAGAAATAGAATCAGCTGTACGTTGCATTTATTAATTTAACTAGTACGCCCATACTCAGCGATAGGTTCTGTATTTTATATGTAATAATAGATCAGGGTGCTCCCTAATGATACGCGAATATTTATTAGGCGAATCTACATAAAAAAAAGATTATTTCTAACATTTTTCTTAACTGAGCACTGAGCCCACACCAATTTAATGGTATTAAATATACAATGGTACAAGTTTGTTTTGTAATTTTTAACTACTCATATCTAAGACCATTTTATTGGTAATTAATCCGCTTACTACGCAGCTAATTGATGATTTCTTCTTTTCTTGCATTTGGTACACTTTCACTAAGTTTAGAATGATATCGTACATTATCCAAAATAATTCAGCCTTTCGAGTTTCGGCAGCAGTTTTTCAAAAATGCGACCCTGGTTTGTAGTGGTCACCTTCTGTCTTGGTTTTATGACCGACTATGCCATCGCAAATCGTACCGATTATATATCATATATGGACTGTATAAAAATAAACATTACCGGATAGTGCAACCAAGAATGGGTGAAGGGTCACGCCTAAACATTCTTAATAATTTTCTTTTCTTTTATTATCAAAACCCAAGTAACAGCAACTAGATATGATTGAAAAAACTCTTTCTGAATCCTCAATTTATAATGTTTAAATTGTTAGTTTAAACATTGAAACTAATATTTTGTGATGCTTATTTTATGGTTTTCATTTTGCTTTAATAAGAATTAGTAATAAAAATTATCATGCACATGTTAACATTATGTAATCATGTAGCTGAAGGGTACGGGGTTAAATAATACGCAGTGGATTGTGATATTATAGCAATATTTAATTTATTTGTCTTTTAAGAAGCACTCATTCGAAATGTTTTCACCCAACTCATTATCAACTGTATATTCAATGATATTTTAAAACGCCTTTAAAGCAACTATTTGGACCAATCAGAACGCGTAATTTTATATAGTAATTTTATTCATAACCTCACGTCCCTTCGTCGTTTTTATATAAACATAAACATACCGAGCCGGGAGAGATTTAAAGTCAAAGAACCCATAAATTAAATATATAATAAAAATCTAAACTCAGCTACACTCAAAATGAGTTTTGAAATGCACCTTGTCACCAATCAACTCTTTTCTATAATTCAAATAATCAAAATATAACATTTAGATTTGTTTATAAATTATTGATTTAGTCACTTGAAAACATCAACGATTTCCTGTTTTCCTATGGTTAATGTATTGAGTATTTGTCGTAAACGAAATTATGTTTAAAACAAATTATTACTTGGTTATTACAAAACTGAAACGATTATATTTTAAGGGGGTCACGTATTGATTCATTTATGGAAAAATGTGATGACACTATATTCCGGGATATCATCCGTTCGCTTGTTGAACTCCGACTGGAATCCTGCAGACGTTTCGCCAAAATCTCACTTGGCATCTTCAATGCTCGCGCTCCGAAAACAGTGTGTTCAACAAGTGAACGGATGATATCCCGGAATATAGTGTCATCATCATCATATATATATATATATATATATATATATATATATATATATATATATATATATATATATATATATATATATATATACATGTATATATATATATATATATATATATATATATATATATATATATATATATATATATATATATATATATATATATATATATATATATATGTATGTATGTATATATATATATATATATATATATATATATATATATATATATATATATATATATATATATATATATATATATATATATATATATATATATATATATATGTATGTATATATATATATATATATATATATATATATATATATATATATATATATATATATATATATATATATATATATGTATGTATGTATGTATATATATATATATATACCAAAACCTATGTAAAGGCAAAAATCTGTTCGTTTTATTTTAAGTATAATATTATCAATTTAAAGTCTTTGACAAATTCAATTTCAATAAAAATATATTTTATAAGAAAACCTGTTACATTAATATTGCATGTACCTGAAACTTAAAAATAGGACTTAATGTAAGGCAGTGGTCGCCGACCTCTTCAATGTGTTGATCTACTTTGTTAATTGTTTAATAAACAGTGAGCTTGTTTATGGTTAATATTATGACAAGTAGATTTTTTTGTAGAGTTTTGAAGTTTCTCTGATTTTTGCAGTTTGTATTTTTAAAATTAAAATCGTTGTGAGAGCTAACAGAATTTGGTTTGTTGGCTGGCGACTGCTGCTCTAAGGATAGCGCGTTTACAGAAAAATAGGGCTTTTTTACAATTTAGTGTAAATCTATAACGTGTTTAAATTATTATTTATTATTAGTTATTTTAAACATTTAAAATACTATTTTGCGATGCTTGTTTCATCATCAGCCTCTACTGGCATCAAAAGGCAGATGCGAAAATAGGAAAAAATATGACTGAAAGCATCTCAATTAAAAAATGGATAAGACAGAGTTGCATTCTGTCACCATTGCTTTTCAATTTATACTCGGAGAAAATATTCCAAGAAGCTTTAGAAAATATCGAAGGAGGAATAATAACTTGCAGCCAAAATCCCAATTTGGTGCAAAATTTCAAGTGTGATATTTTTGGAAATTGGATAAAACCGATTTTCCGCCTGATAACCTTTCAAAATATTAGTAATAAAAATGTTATACTTATATCATTAAATAGAGTGCAATGTTTTCATAAAAACATAAAATTTTTGAAACTGTACTAAATATCCATGTGCAATTTCTATCATTATGTTTTTTGGGACATCGACATCACTCGTTTGAATTTGTTTGAAAATCCTTATACTTTTTTATTAACAATAATACATACCTAAACCTAATTGTTTTTCCAATTTTTTAATAAAAAAAAACTAATTTTCACACTGCAAAAAAATTAAGCCATTATTTTTGAAGGTAGATAATTTTTTATTAAATCTTTTATTTTTTTATTTTACTTTTTTTTTTTTTGGAAAATATAGAAATTCCAGTTATTTCGTGATACAATTTTTTTTTTGGATCTACGCGCGATCTTTTCGACGACATGAGTGGCAACCGATTGATACTATTTATAGAACAAATGTATGCAGTGTAAATACTTTTGTGGCTTATTTTGATAATATATTGTCATACGCGGTGCCCCAAAATGATCACATTATTATAACGGGCGATCTTAATATAGATCAACTTACTTACTCCTAACTTAATTAATACGTGCTTAAAAGCACATGATTTTTCTCTATTAATTTCTGATCCCACCCGCATAGCTCAGAATTCTCAAACCTTTGTTGGACGTAATCTATAGTAACCAACCTAATATGACTACTTCTTCTGGAGTTTTGCATCAAAATTTTTCTGTTCGTCTCTCAGTTTTTTGTCAAATCAAATTTGCAGCCTTCCGCCAATCGCCATTGCTTCAACAATATCGATGTTTCCGAAATTTGAATAATGACTTTTAAACAGGATCTTGTCTGTATCTTTTGGCATCTCATTATTTACGAGAATTATATTGATCAGAAAATAGGTGCGCTAATTTTTACACGTTCTCCTTGGTCTAGCTGAATGATTTTTATTTTTGAAAACAAGTTCTACTACTACTACCAGAAATTGGTGCTATTATTTTTGGCCATGTAAAAATGGTGGAATTTTTAAAAATCGCGATGAGGCTCGAGATGTTTGTAAGTATTTACAAATTCCAGTTGTATCCCTGTGAATAATAATAAAATAAATTAAATGAAATAAAATAAATAATATACAGGAATTCTAAACAGATATGGAAAACTTTAAATATGTTGAAAATTTGTAATCGACCGACTTTGGAAATACCACCTACTCGTAACTTAAAAAATCCCAGTGATATTAATCGTTATTTTACTTCTGTTTTTAGCAATATTAACAATTGTCCGAAACCATTTCTTTCAATAAAAATCGCAAGTTCAACTCAAATATATCAATTGCATTTAAACTCGCAACTATTGACTCAATTAAAGTCATTACTTCAAACTTTAAGTCAAATTCTGCTTTTGTTAATTGTGTACCTGCTAGAATGCTTGAGATGACCCTCCATATTACCGCGCCACATATTATTAATTGCTGTTTGGAAGTAGGCTATTTTCCTAGTATTTGGAAGTTTGCTTTGATCACACCATTTGCAAAAAATAACAATTCTAGCCAGTTCTCAGACCTTCGTTCAATCAGTATTCTTCCAGCCTCATCTAAAGTTTTGGAGAAATTCATAAATGTACAAATTTATGATTATTTTATTTCTAATCATATTGTCACTAACAGTCAATCTGGATTTCGTAAAGGTTTTAGGACTATTAGTCTACTTTCACACATCGACAATCACATTATTAGTTCTTGCGACTGCACTTACTTAATGCTCAAAAATGCAGTGTAATGTACTTTCCTTCTAACATTGAACAAGTATCCCAAATGTATTTTATTAATTAACGGTTAACGTTTGAAAATTGTGAATTGTAACAAAAACCTTGTTGTTATATTTGATTGAAGAGTTGAGATTCGTGGAATATGTATCTTTGTTGGTGAAAAAGTATTAATTGGTTTTGCGCCATTTATACAAGCATAGAACTCTCCTTTACTTGTCGTTTCGATTATGAACTATGGTTTAGTCCTCTATTACCCATGTCTTGATAGTATTAATAAATATAGATTGCAAAAAATTCAAAACAGCTATTGCAGATTTATTTTCGACTTGCGTAAATTTGATAGGATTTCCCACAAAATCCAGTAACTTAACTGGCTAAAAATTGACAGTACTTTCAAGTACTTTTTCGCGTCTACGGTTTTCCAAAATATTAGCTAAATTACAGTTTAGTAATGTTCAATCAGTGGCTTTAAGGCACCCCTACAAACTCTCACTGCCACCATATCGATTATTTTTGTTTCGAAGATCATTTTCTTATAACGCTGTAATATTTAATAGTATACTCGATTCAGTAAAATGACATTCAATTAAATTCTTTAAAAAATATTTCAGGTTGAAACTGCTAACTTCTCAAATAATTTGATTTTCAATGTTATTCTTTTTATTTTTACTTTTAATAACTTTCTATTGTTCCATATTGCTATTACATTTATCTATTACACTACATTTAATTTATCAATGTAATTATAACTTCCTATTTATTTTTCAATTTAAACATTTAAGAGGTTAAGTGCTTTTGCTAGACTTCGACTCTTCTCTACTCTATATATAACAATATACAACAACAAAGGCAATTTATTATTATTATTATTATTATTATTGTGTCTGTTGCGCATCCGGCCTGCCATTTTGCCATTAATATTCAAATCGAGCGAAGGCAACAGCCACGCCAAAAGCATATTTCAAGCAACGTCGACGGCTTCAAAATCGTATTTCGTAAATGCCGGAATGTTTTTGTTAAAAAAAAGTACGCGTTTATCGATTCGGTATAAATATTAATGTGGCGGCTTTTTTTCCCCAGCCCCTCGGAAGGGTTGTGACGGATAAGCGTTAATTCCAGAGATTCTATTTTTAATAATTGGTAGCGAATGCCTTAAACGGCAATTAAATTGCGTTACGGGGTTATTAATTTCGTACAAAGTGGCCACTTTTGGTGTGGCCATTTTAACGTTGCGCAAATACCGAACGTGTTCGAAATAAAAAAAAGGAGAGTTGCCTGAATATTCTTAAAAGCGTAACTCTTCAATTTCTCTTGCTTTCTCAGGGTGAAAACAAAATAATTTATTTTCCGGTTTAATTTATTTATGAGAGGGATTGCTAAGTTATTACGTTGAATGCGTTAACATAAGTTCGATCGTGTTGGAGTGACGAATACAAACGTAACAAGTGCATTAGACTTGAAAGCAGAGGGCTCTAAAAATAAAAAAGATATAATCCTGTGAGACTCGTGAATTTTAACAGGCATCTAAAAGCATGATTCTAAAGGAACGTCCGTTTTTTTTTTTTTAATTAATTTCACGACTTTGCAGAGTATTTAAAATCCTTACCTACGATATCAGATCAATTAAAGCTAGATATGATATTGCTGTGTATTAATAGAATCTTAACTAGTAGTACAAGTAGAATAAATTCTTGTATTCTAGATAGTATCTCTCCTGATTCATGGAAAATTTCTAAAATTTTACGAATTAACAAGAAAAAAAAAAAGGAAGTATAGGTGGACCAGAATTATAGAGTAACTGATCCCGTGATTAACTTTGCCTACTGTTAATTACTCCAAATCCACAGCAAATTATAGAACACCCTACCTAGTAAACCCTTACCCGTAACCATTCCAGGACCGTCCTAGCAATTTATCTACCTGCACTAACAAGCGGGATATAAGTTTATTTAAATTAGTATAAAGTAACAATTTATTACGTTCTATGTCACTTGTTTTTATTGCTGCTCCTACTTCCCCTTCTGATTTTTTTTATAAAATTGTAAACAATTAAAACAAATAGTTCCGTTTTTTACTTGCCGAGGTAGTTCGTCTTCTAAATTGTCATTAGATTCGACTACCATCTCCACTTTGTTTTCAAATTCTGCATTGCTTTCATGCATGTCTTTTTCTAACAGGGGAACATATGCTTCATTCCACGGTCTCCACGTTTTAAAGTGTTAAAAAACAGCAACCTTCAAAAATGTTTAATTGTAACCTTTTAATAAATATTTATCTCTATTCTTATGACGTACCTTTATCTACCGCGAATATAACCTTAAAAATATAGTCTTAAAAAAGACAAAAATACAAGAAGAAAAATGTTGTTCATCGACAGGCACACAAGACAAAAATGATTATTTTCAAACCTGCCTGTAAGATAAATAGAGTACAGGTATGGTCTGTTCATAGATATAAGAAAGTGACCAATCGCTTTTGAATGGGATTATCCAAGGGTGGTCATTAACATACAATACAACAAGATTATTACCTAAAGTTTTGGAATTTAAATTCAGGTAAAATTGTGGTCCGTAATAGAAAATAATTTTATACTTACCTATATTTAATATTCTTTGGTTTGGTATACTACTTAGTTTAAGTTTATTAGTAATCATTCTTATTTCGTGTGTAATATAGAATCGAGTCTAGTGTATCTCAGGAGATGCTCCCGCCCAAATGTAGAAAACACTATTCTATTGAGACTAAGGAAATTATAAACAATGTTTATTTTACTCTCATTGAACGAAGTGTCAGCAAGCAAGTTTGGAAGAAACGAACATTGACGAAAATTCCAACATCAACTGTATGGAAAATTGTGAATAATCCCAATTCAGCGAGGAAAAAAGAAGCGATGCTGACATATTCTCGAGTGTAGATGAAAGTGATCAAGATATAATACGGCGTAAAACTTACCAGTTATACAAGGAACAAAGCGTGCCTACATTAGATATCTCAATTACGAGGCTTGAAAAAAGATGAAACCGGTGTTAAATGTGGCAGAACTACCTTATGGAAGTGTATTCAACACATGGGTTTTAGATTTAAAAAAATTGACAAAAGGCAAGTTTTAATGGAATCTTTTAGAATCTAGAAAAAAATAGAATTTATAGAGAAAAACAAAGGCCAATTATTTACTTGGATGAAAACTGGTTCGACACTTATTATACCCCGGAAAAGGGTTGGATTGACTCAACTGATAAGTGTAAAACAAGCGCGCCACCAAAAAGAGGTAACAGAATAACTATTTTGCATGCTGGCTCTAAAGCTGGTTGGAATTCAGATGGACTTTCTCTGTCTGCGAAAAATATTAAAGATTCTTCTCTGGATTACCATGAAGACTCCACCGCTGGAATCCTGCATCCGACTGGAATCCTGCAGACGTTTCGCCATGCTCAATGCTCGCGTTCCGAAAACACTTCGAACACTGGGAGGTTATCGGCGGTGCGTGCGGTATTTATACTCTGCGCCGGAGATGGTAACGGTGCTGCTTGTGCGTGGGGGGAGGTGGCTCCGCCCCCCGAATTGTCGCGTTGCTAATTTCGCCCGATCGTAGTTGCGATGCCCCGTTGGCTGCTGCGCAT